>NC_084829.1:83485495-84110495 GCF_033115175.1 Lepus europaeus
CACTGAGGACCAAGATTTCAACATACCTACTGTTCTCCAGGCACATTAAGACTGGATCAGAAATAGACAGGTCTTGAGATAAGGTTCTCAAACCTTATCCTAAGCATAGCACATTAAGTCATGTCATTGTCTATCCCTAGCTCTTAGTGCCCATCACATGGTTGGCAGTCAATAAATGCTCTTGGAATTATGTGTCTAAATTCACTTCAAAACTCATGACTTTCATTTTATTGGTGTTGGTATGCACATCATTCATGAGTAAAGTTTTGGTCCCCAGCTGTTGCTGTGGCATAGAGGTTAAAGGCACTGCCTGCAGTGCCAGCATCCCATATGGGGGACAGTTCGAGTCCCAGCTGCTCTACTTCCAATCCAGCTCTCTGTTATTGCCTGGGAAAGCAGTAGAAGATGAACCAAGTCCTTGGGCCCCTGCACCCGTGTGGGAGACCCAGAAGAAGCTCCAGGCTCCTGGCTTCATTCTGCACAACTCCAGCCATTGTGGCCATCTGGGTTTTGAATCAATGTATGGAAGAACTGCCTTTCTTTCTCTCTCTCTCTCTCTCTCTCTCTCTCTCTCTGCCTCTGCCTCTCTGTAACTCTGCTTTTCAAGTAAAATAAAAAGAATCTTAAAGAAAAAGTTTTTGGTTCAGGGACTGGTACAGCATGAAGCAGCAAGTGAAGCAGTACTTATGATGCCAGCTTCCCGTATCATAGTGCCAGTCCAAGACCTGTCTATTTCTGATCCAGTCTTCTGCTAATGTGCCTGGGAAACAGTAGATGGGTGGCCCAAGTGCTCTGGCCCCTGCCACTCACATGCAGACACAGATAGAGTTCCAGGCTCCTAGCTTTGTCCCAGCCCAGCTCCAGCTGCTGTGGCCACTGGTGAGTAAACCAGTGGATGGAAGATTTCTCTCTCTCTCTCTCTCGTTCACTCTCCCTCTGTTGTTCCTTTCAAACAAATAAATAAGCGTTTTCAAAAGTAAAATTTCTGGTTCGCTCACAGAGAGCATGAGGAGGAGAGATTTTCCTCAAGGATAATAATAAGAACAAGAAGGAAAGCTCAAGGGGATGTGAACGTTTATACGTTTGAGAAAGTGGAATGTATTTATTTATTTATTTTTGACAGGCAGAGTGGACAGTGAGAGAGAGAGAGACAGAGGGAAAAGTCTTCTTTTTTCCGTTGGTTCACCCTCCAATGGCTGCCGCGGCGGACGCGCTGCAGCTGGCTTACCGCGCTGATCCGAAGCCAGAAGCCAGGTGCTTCTCCTGGTCTCCCATGGGGTGCAGGGCCCAAGGACTTGGGCCACAGCAGAGAGCTGGACTGGAAGAGGGGCAACTGAGACAGAATCCGGCTCCCCGACAGGGACTAGAACCCGGTGTGCTGGCGCCACAGGCAGAGGATTAGCCTGTTGAGCCACAGCACCGGCCAAGAAAGTGGAATTTAAAGAATTAAGAACTGGCAAACTGAAGAAAATAGGAAGGTATAGCATAGACAGATTCCATTCAAGCAGAAATAAAAAGGTGGTAGAGAAAATGCTTGTTCAAAAAGTTGCTTGGACAGATACCCAAGGTTCTGTTCACCTGAGACATGTGCTTAATATGCACTTTTCTTTTTTTATTTATTTGATAGAGTTAGACAGTGAGAGAGAGAGAGAGACAGAGAGACAGAGAGAAAGATCCTCTTTCCATTGGTTCACTCTCTCCCCCCACCAAACGGCCGCTGCAGCCAGAGCTACGCTGATCTGAAGCCAGGAGCCAGGTGCTTCTCCTGGTCTCCCATGCAGGTGCAGGGCCCAAGGACTTGGGCCATCCTCCACTGCCCTCCCGGGCCACAGCAGAGAGCTGGACTGGAAGAGGAGCAACCGGGACCAAAACCCGGCACCCATATGGGATGCCGGCACTGCAGGCCGATGATTAACCAAATGAGCCACGGTGCCAGCCCCTAAATGCACTTTTTAAATATAATCAATCATGTCTTTGAAAGCAAATATCTTAGACATAAGTTTATTAATGTTAATTTGTGGGTTGCCTCTGTTCAGCTAACAAATATTCTATTGTTGGTTTGCTACAGCAAGCCTAGCATCACAAATCAATTATGTAATAATTGTTTGAAGAGTTTCTAAAAGCTTCAGCTGAATTTTAGGGTCACAATATTGTGTAGAAGAAAGTTCATGTTTCCCAAATATGTTTAGTAAGTAATTATGTCACAGTACGCTAATCCTAATTTCAAATATGTTGAATTGTGACATATATTTTAATTTGGGATTTTAATGGTTTATTTTTAGAATGAATATCATTTAGGGTGATCCTCTGTAGTTTTGGTATGGTTTTATTCAAATACTAAAAATAATTTTCTAAAATTATGTTTCTATTGCTATTTTGAATTATCACAGAAAGAAATGTGCTAGAAATAAAAACCAATCACTATTAATGTTTCTACAGGCTTCTTTAAAGAAGGTTACCTGGTGATTTTATTTTGCTAACAATAAAAAAATTGTTGAATTCAGCTTTTTAAATTGGAAATATATCACTTGTGTAGAATAAACATTGCAGTTAAACTTTGCAGTAAGATTTTTGTGTGTCAACCTGACTAGAATGAATTACAGTCCCTAGAACTCTATTCCTAGTCCCTTCCCAATTGGGGTTATCCCAGGAGAGGTAGAGGACAGAAAGGAGGAAGTGGTTGGCTGTGAAAGGATTCCTATAGATGTGATTATAATTTTAAATCAGTTGAATTTCATCAAAATGGAGATTATCCTCAGGTTTACCTGACTTAATCAGTTAGATTTTCTTTAAAATAGGGCTTAGGCCTTTCCTGAACTCAAAGACTCCAAATAGCAGCTGGACTTGCCACTCCTCTCCCTTCCCCCTGATCTTCTTACTAACTGGTTTCTGGGGAGTGTTATCTTGTGTTCCTGGTATTCCAGTCTGTTCATGATTTTCCCTTCCTGCTTGCCTGCCCTACAGACTTCAGATTTGATTAGCCAGGCCCTACTGTTACATGAACCAGTTCCCTGTAATAAACTCACATGCATCCCCTATTGTTTTGCTTCTCTAGCTGAACCATAATTGATATACATATTAAATATATTTGTAGAGTTTTAAAAATATTGGAAATGAAATCTTTATTCTATCATTGTCCTAAACTAAGAAATAGAATATTTCTAGTGTCTTGAAGCTGCATGTCCCAGGGAGGCAAAGGGTCCCACACAGGGGGTGGGTATCTAAGGTTTTATCTGTTTTCAAATTCAGCTACATACAATTGTCCAAGACAGGTCAAAGAGAACTAATTTGGAGGAGTTCCTAAATTAAATCAGACAACAAGGTATGGAAGAGGAAGGAGACATTATCAACACATGCCAAGCAAGACAAGAACCTGGATCAAGCTCCCTTGGGCATTCTGTCTTCAGTTTAAAAATATAGTAAGAAGGCAGCCAGCATGTTGGGAGTGACAGGCTTACACATGTCTGTGTCTTGCGTCACATCATTCCAACCTATGTTTCCTCACATGAGTTACTCAGCTGTCATTATATACCCTATATCTTTCTCTTTTTTGATTTTGATACATTATGTACTGCAGTAGCTTCCTAAAAAAAAGGTGCATTGAGATAGGTTTGTGGGTTTTGTTTTGTTTTAGATTTTTTTGAAAGCTTTAAATAAAGCTTATTTGAAAGTCAGAGTTAGAGAAAGGAAGAAACAGGGAGAGAGGTCAATCCCCAAATGGCCACAACAGCCGGAGCTGGGCCAATCCAAAGTCAGGAGCCAGGAGCTTTTTCTGGGTCTCCCGAGTAGGTGCAGGGGCCCAAGTACTTGGGCCATCTTCTATTGCTTTCCTAGGCCATTAGCAGAGAGCTGTGTGGTAAGAGGAGCAGCCAGACAGGAACCAGAGCCCATAAGGGATGCTGGCGCCACAAGAGGAGGCTTAGCCTACTACGCCACAGTGCCGGCCCCTGGTTTTAGATTTTTAATGCCTATATATTTTCCTTTCACCTTATTATTTGATTGATAATTTAGCTAGTGATAGAATTCTAAGCTGAGAATAAATCTTCTTCCAAGTTGTTTTATTTTCTTGTTAATATTTTGATCTTACATTCCATGCTAGAAACATACCTCTCATGTGTCATAATCTATATTCATCTAATCATAATTTAACATTAAGAACTAAAAATTTGAAATTCTGAACATGGGTAGGATTTTCAAGCTGGAGCTTCACTGTATGGTCATTTGGGTAGGCTTTTGCCAGAATACCTCATATGTCAGTCACTCTAGGCCTTCCTTCTTGAAGCCATCAAATTCAACAGAAATGGGGACAGATGCCTTCCTCCATGGAGAACTGCAGGTCTGGCATCCAGCTTTCAGGAAGTTGGGCAGACACAGAATGTATCTCAACATTTAGCATTTAATATGCTGAATTATATAATACACTCTTCCATATACTTGTAATACTCATACTCTCAACTGTGCCTGGCAATCCAGAGACCCTCCAGAGAACAGCTCCCAGTCCTCTGCAACAGGGACAAAGTTAGAGGAAGAAATCTAGGGATCTGAAGGCTTCCACAACAGATTTGCTTCAGATCTCCTCATTTGACCAGCCACCCTTGTCACTCTCAGTTTTGTGTGTACCTGGTGTCTACAAGTATACATATTTGTGAAAGTTCTGTGTGGGATAACGGATTGGTTCACAGTTGTACCCACTTTGAGCTAAGTATTTGCTATTTTAGGCCCGTTACCACACCTCCATCAGCTTTTCAGCTTGTGACATTTTCTCACTTGTTTTTCCTCTTTGTTATTTCCATCATAAGTTCATTTTTTTAAAAATTCTCAAAACTGTACTTTTGATGGTGTTTTTGAATGAAGCAAAATAAGATGTATCACTATACATCACTTCTTGATTTTCAAAGAATTGCATTGAAAAATATAGACGTTAATATTTTTAAAAATTAAAATAAAAATATGAATGTTCAATAAATTATATTAGGTCAACTTCCTTTCCTATTTTTCTATTGATGGAATAGTGCTACTATTACTAAATGAGGAAGTTGTCAGATTCACACATTTGGAAGGAAACAATAAGTACCAATTTCAAACATGTTAAGTTTGAGATCATTATGAATTACAGATAGAATGATAGAAAGAGATAGAAGAAGGAGGAGGTAGAGGAGAAGGAGAAGGAGGAGAAGGAGAAGAAGAAGAAGGGCCCAGACTAGACTTTAATTTAAGAACTCATGGCACATAGATTGCATTGAGATGAGGTATGGAATGAAAGCAGACATTTTAATATAATAGCATTTTGATTTGAAATTTCTGTTGGTGAAAACAGTAAACAGACTCCTCTAAATTATCCCAAAACAGAGCAATACTTATATCCCCCTGGAATCATGACCTAAAGATTTCCTCTGTGGTGTAGATAATCACTCTGAACAAGTCACTCAGTCTTTTTCCTCATTTACCCTAGCACATTTTAAATGTGTCCATGATTCAGTTGGCTAGATGGCAGAAATATGCCAGAAAAGGATTCAGTACTGAGTGCACCAATAGAATCATGACTAGCCCAGCTGCTGAGAAGTGGCTGGTTTCAGAACAGATATCAAAAATCGAGCACACAAGGTCTGCTAGTGCACTGGATGTGAGGTAAGAGGGAGGGAAGTGCCAAGGAAGACTGTGAGTTTTTTACCTGAGCTATAGTCATGATGTTACTTACCTCAGAAGAAAGATCATTCTGGGGTGAGCACTTGCTATAATCTGGATGGTTATATTGTCCCTTCCCAAATCTTAAATGAGTGATATAGAGAGGAAGGAGATATCATTTTAATCACAGTGACAGTGGCAGAACCTGATCAGACTGCTGCTGGACATGGTTGGACCTTGCTGTCCTTTCTTATGCCCAAGTCCCTGAAGCTCCCATGATCCTTCTAATCTCCTGCTTCTCATTAATTTTGTCAGCACTTTGTCATCAGCCACTTTCCAATGAATTCAATTCATGTAGTCAGGTTTCATTGCAGTTGCACCTGACAGGCAGGATGGGTGAGCCTGCTGTGAAGTACCAGCTTATAGCCAGCTGGTGGTCTTAGGACAATCAACATCCTGCTGCCAAACACAATCTAAGTAATAGAAGCTAGAAGGAGTTTCTATATCATAAAATGTGATACATTTCTAGTATGTGACCCTTAGAATAAACAGATTGTTTTACACAAATTACAATTCAGTATAAGCGCTTTTGGTGCAGATAGGAGCAATAGTTTAATTTTCTTTCTCTGATTTTGACATTTTGCTTCTTATATCTTGCTTTATAATATCTTTTCTTTAAAACTGATCCATTTTTATGATTGTATATAATAAGGTAAAAAATATATTAATCAATGTGTCTTCATTTAAGGTTATAATTAAACTACACAAACACATGTAAGTGTCCTATAAAGATGTTCCACAAGTCATATTAAGGTAATAGGCCTCATTGCTGAAAACTTCTTCTTTTTTTATAATTTAATATCAACCTACTTTAACTTATTGTAGCTCTTATCTGGTTTATCAGCAGTAGAGCTGTTGAATGACTGATCATCTTTCTTCTTGTGAAACTCTACATAACAAACAAATTTTCAATTTTATGGATTCTTAACTTCATTGAGTTCCTTAGTAATAAGTAGTTCTTTGTAGTGAACCTTATTTGACTATGAATTTAGAAGCATTTTGATCCAAAATAATGCAAAAATTATTAAAAAGTAAGATAATCTGCTTTAACATATTTACATATTTATATATTTATACAAGTATATTTGCATATTCTTAAAATGTCTTATTTTATTAATAGGGGTTATCTTTTATAATTTGGGAAATAATCTGTTTATGGTTACAGAAAATACTCCTTTCACACTAGTTCATCTTTGAAGTAAGTACCTTTGTCCAAACTCAAAGGAACTGGTCAGGGAACCAGAGCTCTGGCGTAGTGGGTACAGTCACTGCCTGTGGTGCCAACATCCCATGTGGGCACTGGTTCGAATCGTGGCTGCTCCAATTCCAATCTAGCTCTTTGCTATGGCCTGGGAAAGCAGTAGAAGATGGCCCAAGTCCTTGGGCCTCTGCACCTGAGTGGGAGACCCAGAAGAAGCTCTAGGCTTCTGGCTTTGGATTGACCCAGCTCCAGCCATTGCAGCCATTTAGGGAGTGAACCAGTGGATGAAAGATCTCTCTCTCTCTCTCTCTCTCTCTCTCTCTGTGCCCCTGCCTCTCTGTCACTCTGCTTTTCAAATAATAAATAAACCTTAAAAAAAAGGAACTGGTCAGAATTTGGCATGTTCCTTTTCCCTTTTCCTGGAGAAATGGGAATAGTGTAATGCAGGAAGTATCCTTAGATAAAAAATATTGAAGAAATAATATTTAATGACATATAAATAATTATTCTTTGGAAGGGGAGAGGGAGCGGGAAAGGGGAGGGTTGTGGATGGAAGGGAAGTTATGGGGGGGCATTGTAATCCATAAGCTGTACTTTGGAAATTTATATTCATTAAATAAAAGTTTTTAAAAAAAAGAATTATTCTTCATAGCACCCAAGTATCATATATGCTAGCTACAACTTCACTCAACATAGTTCCATATAAGAACAGAAGAAAAGTAATAGGAAAGAGAGAAATAGAGGATGGTTCCTAGGGCAACACTTGCAGAGGCACCAATGCAAGTGACTCCAGGGAAGTAATGGGAAGCCTGATCTTCTGCAGGACCAGTGGCCACATCAGGAAAGGTTCAGGATGGAATTTACATTAGTTGAATAGTCTCCATCCTAAATCCAGTCCCTATCACTACCAACAGATGTAGATATCAAAAAATCTTTGGTGGTTATTATTGGGTTAAACCAAATAGTAATGAAATAGTACAGTCCAGTGTTGAGAATATTTGGAGAGAAAAGTTGTTTGAAGAACATTAACAATTATTTCTGAAATTAGTCCACCGCTTTCAATGTGACTGATGCAACTGATCCATATTTGAACACTCAGGCATGAAAATCACCTGCCACAGGCATTTTCTCTTGCTGTTCAGTCATAGGGATTCCAGAAGTAATTTATTTTCTTGGCAGCAGTGTAGTTTTAGGGGGTGAAGTTGATGGGATACAGAGAAATTATATTTTTAATAGTATACCCCAGATAGTCTCCCTTTCTTCATAAAATAAAAACAACACAGAAAATAATACTTTTTGACAATACTTCAATAGTAATTCTTTACACAACTCATGCTTTTACAGATAATGAATGCCAAAAATTGACCACCAAAAGTTAATGGGGCTTAAAAGTTACCTGCTTCAAACTAGATTTATTTTCTCCAAACAACATTTAAAAAACAATGTTCCCATCATAATAGCTTTATAGGCTGTCAGCCAGACATCCAGCTGCCTATGCAGCTTTCATAAATGAATGGCTGTTGACAGACAACCCAGTGGTAAATGAATGACTGTCGATACCCCAGTGGCTGCTCTTTGAGATGATATTATTCATTCCAGGCTCCACAGTTTCACATATTTTGTTTCCTCACTTGAGATATCCCTACCTTCTCTTTTCTCCTTATTAGAATCTTAGCCAGTCTTTGAGACCTTATGTCCACTTTCCTCCTTAAATCTTGATTATTCTAGGTATTCATTACATTCTTATATCCATAAATTCCTACAGTATATAACGACCCATTAACTGGTGCTTATCCAGTGAGCAAATGTTATCTATTGAGTTCCAGGCATGATGGATTGAAAATATGACCATTTTAAGAAAAGACCTTAATGCTATACTTCAGGAACTTAGTGTGTTTCTTGAGGTAAACTGTAAGAGAAGGGCTCACACCTAATACTAGTAGGATCCCTAAATCCAATTCTAAGATTCTAAATAGAGATGATAATATATCTGTACATGAATAATCAAATAATTATACATTTCTAACTTCCAATATTGAATCCAGCCCAGCAGCACAGCACCTCTCACTCTCTGATCCCCTAACGACCCACACCACACAACCAGCTCACCATCAGTGGTGATATACCTTTGCTCTGGTAGACAACAGCCCCTTCATGTGCAGAGCTGGATTCATGGGTGATGATGCCCCACAGGAAATTTTTCCCTATGTTATGGGGCATTCACAGCACCAGAATGCGGTGGTGGGCTTGGGCCAGAGGACTCCTCTGTAGGCAACAAGGTCCAGAGCAAGAAAGACAAGTACCACATTGAGCATGTCACAGTCACCAGCTGAGACACCGTGGAGAAGATCTGGCACCACACCTTCTATAGCAAGTTGTGTGTGGCCTTTGAGGAGCTCCCTGTGTTGCTGTCTGAGGGCCCCAGTAAGCGAAGACCACCTGTGAGATGACCCAGATCATGTTCGAAAACTTCAATACCCCAGTCATGTATGTGGTCATCCAGGCCATGCTGTCTCTTTGTGCCTCAGACTGCACCACTAGCATTGTGATGGACTCCAGCTATGGGTCACCCACACTGCCCATTTACTGAAGCGTATGCCCTTCCTCACACCATCCTGCTTCTGGCCAGGACATGACTCACAACTCATAAAGATCCTCACTGAGTGGGGCAACAGCTTCACCATCATAGCCCAGAGGGAGTTTGCGACCTCAAGGAGCAGCTGTGCTACCTTGCCCTGGACATCAAGCAGGAGATGTCCACCACTGTGTAGAGAGCCACCCAGTTGCCTGATGGCCAGGTTCTGCCATCCCAAGGCACTCTTGCAGTCCTCCTTCCTGGGCATGGAGTCCTGTGGCATCCATGAAACTACCTTCAACTCTATCATGTACTGTGAAGTTGACATCCACAAGGACCTGTATGCCACACAGTGCTTTCTGGGAGCACCACAATGTACCCAGACAATGCCAACAGGGTGCAGAGAGAGATCACAACCCTAGGCCCCAAAAACAAAATTATATTTAGCTCACAGTTTTGAAGGCCAAAAGTCCAAAGGTCATAGTGCATCCTTGAAGATTGTCCTTTGGCTGCACCAACTTGTGGTGCAAATGGCAATGGCAAGAGTGAATGTAGAAGGAGGCAGGTGATTACATCTAGAAACAGGAATAGAAAAAAAAAAGAACAAACCCAAATTCAAGCTTTTAAAATAACTTTCTCACCAGAAAGATCAAGAGTCTCCTGAGAATTACCTTCTGAGAATGTCCCCAATGACATACAGTCCTGCAACTAGGCTTTCCTTTATAGGTTCCATTAACTCCCAAAAGCAACAACCCAGGGACAAAGATTTTACACATGGGCAACTTACTTAAAACAGAGCATCAAGGCCGGCTCTGTGGCGCAGTGGGTTAATGCCTTGGCCTGAAGTGCCGGCATTCCATATGGGCACCGGTTCTAGTCCTGGCTGCTCTACTTCCCATCCAGCTCTCTGCTGTGGCCTGGGAAAGCAGTAGAATATGGCCCTAGCCCTTGGGCCCCTGCACCCATGTGGGTAACCTGGAAAAAGTGCCTGACTCCTGGCTTCGGATCGGCACAGATCCGGCCGTTACAGCCAATTGGAGAGTGAACCATCGGATGGAAGACCTCTTTCTCTGCCTCTCCTCTCTCTATGTAACTCTGACTGTCAAATAAATAACAAATAAATCTTTTAAAAAAAAACAGAGTATCAAACTATAGGAACTTACATTAAAACAGGACAATTAGAATAGATTCTGGGCCCAGGCTGCTTGGAATTGAATTCCAGAATATCACATGTAGAATCTTGAGTTGTCTTAGCTTCCTCATCTGCAAAATGAGGATGAGACGTGTATGAGTTCCAGAGAAGTTGTGAAGATTAAATGGATTCAGTTATGTAAGGTCTAGAACATTCTCGGACTAGTGAGATGGCATTGGTACATGCCACCTTGATGGGATTGTATTGGAATCCCCTGGCACGTTTCTAACTCCACCATTTGGGGTAAGTCCGATTGAGCATGTCCCAAATTGTACATCTCCTCCCTCTCTCTTTCCCACTCTTATATTTAACAGGGATCACTTTTAAGTTAAAATTTAAACACCTAAGAATAATTGTGTGTTAATTACAGAGTTCAACCAATAGTACTAGAACAAAAAAGAAAATACTAAAAGGGATAAAGTATTACATTGTACATCAACAGTCAGGACAAGAGCTGATCAAGTCACTGTTTTTCATAGTGTCAATTTCACTTCAACAGGTTTCCCCTTTGGTGCTCAGTTGTCACCGATCAGGGAGAACATATGATATTTGTCCCTTTGGAACTGGCTTAATCTCACTAGTCCAAGTGATCAATTTCAGTTCACAATTGATCACACTGATAGATCTAAGAGTCAAAGGGATCACACAAACAAGAAAAGAGTCTGCTAATACTAACTGATAGAATCAAAAAGGGAGAGAAGGATCCATCATGGGAAGTGGGATACACAGCAGATTCATAGAATGGCAGATATCCTAAATAGCACTCTGGCCTCAGAATCAGCCCTTCAGGCATTCGGATCTGGCTCAAGAGCCCGTGAGAGTATTTTAGGCATGGAAAGCCAAGACACTCTGGCAAAAAAAAAAATAAAAGAAGAAGAAGACCTAAAGGAAAGATCTCTGCGAGGGAGATCCCAGTGGAAAGAACAGGGCCATCAAAAAAGGAGGTACCTTTCTCTGAAGGGAGGAGAGAACTTCCACTTTGACTATGACCCTGTCGGAATAAGATAGAAGTCAGCAAACTCAAAAGGCATCCATAGCCTTGGCAACTCATGACTAGAGCCTAGGGAGATTACTGACGCCATAAACAAGAGTGTCAAATTGTTAAGTCAGCAACAGGAGTCACTGTGTACTTACTTCTCAGGTGGGATCTGTCCTTAATGTGTTGTCCAATGTGAAGTAATGCTATAACTAGTACTGAAACAGTATTTCACATTTTGTGTTTCTGTGTGGGTGCAAACTGATGAAATTTTTACTTAATATATACTAAATCAATCTTCTGTATATAAAGATAATTGAAAATGAATCTTGATGTGAATGGAATGGGAGAGGGAGCAGGAGATGGGAGGGGTGTGGGTGGGAGGGAAGTTATCAGGGGGAAAAGTCATTGTAATCCATAAACTGTACTTTGGAAATTTATATTTACTACATAAAAAAAAGAAAAAAGAAAATTCTCTCACATAGTAATGCTTAGGCATTTCTATTTGTGACTGTTACTACTATTGATGTCACCATCAAGAGACAGTCATGTGCTGCTATCCCACTATGTAGATGAAACCCTGGATCCAAGAGTGTGTTTGATTTATTCTGAATTGTATTGAAAATAGCCTGGGCCAGTACTGTGATCTAGAGGGTAAAGCCACCACCTGCAGTACCAGCATCCCATATGGGTACCTGTTTGAGGCCCAGCTGCTCCACTTCTGATCCAGCTCTCTGCTATGGCCTGGGAAAGTAGTAGAAGATGGCCCAAGTCCTTGGGCCCCTGCACTCGTGTGGGAGACCTGAAAGAATCTCCTGGTTTCAGATCAGCACAGTTCCGGCTGTTGTGGCCATCTGGGGAATGAACCAGCCAATGGAAGACCTCTCTCTCTCTGCCCCTGCTTCCTTGTAACTCTGCATTTCACATAAATAAATTTTTTTAAAAAGAGAGAAAGAGAATAGCCCATAAAGGCAGAATGTGAAGTCTCAGAATTCACTAGCTTTCCAATGAGCACTAAGTTGTTCTGTTTTCTCTTATTGGATGGATTATGTTCAGGTGCAATCTGGTGCAATATTTCATGTGAGCCTGCGTGAAATGGTAAATAAGACATGGTAATTTTTCTCAAGTAATTGATGGAATTGTGCTAAATAGTGCAACACTAATTTGTCCTCCAACTATACTACTATATTAGTTTTCAGTGAAATTCTTTAACAAGAATTTAAGAAGGCACATCCCAATTCTGTGTGTTTGATCTTTCCTATGGTCATAATAAATATAAGTGAGTAATTCGGGGTGCCTGTAGAAATGATGTATCAGAATAAGGTATCAGTCAGAACTCTTAGTTGTAGCAGACAGAATCTACTCTAGCTATTTTAAACAGGAAAACATTTGTTTAAAGGCATAAGTAAGTTATAGACTTTTCTTGAGACCCAGGAAAATAGCTACATGATGAGAAAAAAGAAACTAGAGAAAATTCCTGACAATAACACAGAACTGTTCTGGTAGAAAACTCCACTATCTCACACATTTCCAGCACGTGCAACACAGAGACTAGATATTGAAATCATCATTAGTGTTGCCTTAAAGGGCCAAATTTCTCCATTAACATGCTTGTAAGAAGATCCAATGGCTTTGTGTGTAATAACCCCCTCAAGTTGATCACTTCTTCCTTCTAAATCTTGCAGAGCTGTATCTGCATAGCAAACTCAAAGCCACAGCAGAAACTAACCTTCAGAGAATCTGGTCTCCATTTGTTCCTCCCTTTACTCTTGCTTCCCTCCCGCCTCCCCCTCCTCTTCCTCCTCTTTCCCTTTCTTTTAGTGCCTATCACCTTCAATTCAGGAGACAAGCTAGAAAAGGGTGAAGACAGTGTTGAGTGATGGAATCACAGCATCTACCATTGCCTGCATCTTTATCCTTCATGCATCTACTCTTCTTCCCAAATTTGAGCTTCTAAACAATCAAACAACAGCTACAACATGTTCCAGTAAATAGATCAATTATTTCTCAGACAAGTAAATAGTCTCTCATTTCTCTTCCCCCACTCCCAAAGTCACATCATTGATATTAATTTCTCCTTAGACTGGTTGGAATTCTTTCTTGATTCCTGTGAGGAATGGATTAAGTAGCAAGTTCAACCACTTTATCAAATATGAGGTAGAGGGAAGAAGGAAAACAATTAGAAAATATTATTAATAACAGAGTAGATAATAAATGAATAGTCACTAAGGCTTCTTCAACCAATCACCATCTTCTACATGATATTTGTAACCTTTTCCCACACACCATACCATGTTCTCTTTGCCCTCAAGCTTTCACCTGGTTTAGATTCTCTGGTCCCATCACTCAGCTTTCTTTATTGAAAGATTGCCTTGGTGTTTTTTCCTGTGTAGAATTATTGCAGACTCTCTGACCTTTATCACTGGGCACAGCAACACCAAGAGGCAACTCAGAAGATGTCCTGAGTCTATGTCCTGTGAATTAGAATGCTGATTCTCAAGCAGAAAAATTATTTCCTCTGTGACAATCAAGATCCTAATATCTACCAATCTACTCCCCTCCTTATATTTTGGTCATTTTTCCAGCAGTATTAAATATCTCAAAGTTTTTGCCAGTATCAACTTTCATTTACTGTATCCTCTAATGGAAATATTCCTCCTTGAATATCAAAATATCTAATCAAATAAAGACCAAAGTTGTAGGGAAGTGAAGCAAAGAATTTTGAGCAGATCATTAGATATAGAAGTGAGAGATGCCATTCTGACTTCTATCCCCTTGGTTTCCAGCTGACGTGCAGTTGATCTACAAGCAGAAAATGGCACTTACATTGTGTACTCATTCAGAGCCAAGACTATCCTCCAAGACAGCACATAGTGGTATGTTAGCAGATGTGTAGAAAACATCTCTGAAAAACAAAAGACCCTGATTTGCAAAATTTGCTAGTACTGATGGTGTAAACACTCTACAGCATCTGACATTAAACACAGAACTGGGAATAGATGTGTAGTGGCACATCACTTCTTGTATTTTCCTGATAAAGCTACAATCATAAATTTATCATAAATAAATCCAAGAGTACTGCAATAAAAAATTCAGCCCAGTAACTAGATATGATGAATTTTGAGATTTGATTACCTTTGTTTTAATATGATTTATTTAACTTTAAGTATATATAATTTAATTTTTAATAGTGTTTACATTCAACAACTGACATTAATTGGGGCTAGTATCTCTCTCACACACAATTACTGTTCCCACAGTAAGAGCATACAAAAGTCTGGTTTACATAGCAGTTAAGTTAATAAATGCTGATATTTTCCTTTAGACCACCTTAGCCCAATTTCCTTGTGACATTTTTATAAGAATTTTTAAAAATCCCTATCTAATCAGAACACTATTAATTGCCTTTTAAGCATCTGGTTAATAGGCACAGGGCAAGTTTTTCTACTTGGAAAATGTAGGCTGTCCAAAGATGTACTATGACCAGAGTACTGATAATAGCAATAAAGGGTTTTCATAAACCTCATAAGAAGGGGAGTCTCGGGGCCGGCGCTGTGGCGTAGCAGGTTAAAGCCCCGGCCTGAAGCGCCAGCATTCCATATGGTCGCTGGTTCTAGTCCTGGCTGCTCCTCTTCCGATCCAGCTCTCTGCTATTGCCTGGGAAAGCAGTAGAAGATAGCCCAAGTCCTTGGGCCCCTGCACCCTCGTGGGAGACCTGGAAGACACTCCTGGCTCCTGGTTTTAGATCAGTGCAGCTCCGGCTGTTGCGGCCATCTGGGGAGTGAACCAATGGATGGATGACCTCTCTCTGTGTCTCTACCTCTCTCTGCCTTTTAAATAAATAAAATAAATCTTTAAAAAGAAGAGGAGTCTCTTGTGGGTTTATGATAGTCTCCAAAGCCTACCCTCATAGTCATGCAGTGGCACTGAAGTTCTGAAAAAACCCCTCGCTTTGCTGAGATCTGGGAAAAAAGACATAGGCCCTCTCATTGCTCATTTAGGAGAACTGGGTTCATAAATTTCTAGAATACTCACCAACCCGTGGAATAATTGAATTTTAAAAATAAAACTAATGTGGAATTTTTCAGCATTAAATTCCATAAAATCAGTCTTTTCTGTCTTTCTCCACTGTACAAGTATTCTCAGTATGTAGAATTGCACTTGACACATAGCAGGCATGCAACAAATACTCCTTTAGTAAATCAATGGAGTATTCAAACTATTTTCCTTTCTAAAAAACTTAGCCTAATTAAAAAGTGTACCTAAAATCCTATAATCCTGTGGCCCTGTGTATATAATCAAGACTCAATTGATTCCATTTCAAACAATTAAGGCAGATGTAATTCAGAAGGAACATAGAACTTCTCTTGTCCACAGATGATGAAGTATCCCTGCACAAATTACTTAATAACAAAAATGACACATTAGGGTAATTATATAGCTTAATTTCTAGATCAGTGAACTGTTCTCTCTGTGCATGAAGATAAATTTAACTACACATTTAATGATTCTTAAAAGTTAATGATAGGAGGATGTAAGCATAATTTAGATTTATATAGTTCAAAAAAGCTTTCCTTTGTCAGCTCCATCAGCTACCATCATGGAACATGGAGCAATTTTATTCACATAGGAATTCCTTCAGTATCAGTGGCAAAAACTTGAGCCCTTACCCCTTAATCTAAAAAATGAAAAAACAACCTATCAATGAGCATGAGATGGGATAAAAGCAAAACTCACTAAATCAAGGACCTCCTGACTCAACCATATATACATCTGTGACCCAAACATGTCTGTATCTGACCACAAACCACTCCACACAGCTTGAAAAAAATCATGAGCCAGGGGCATTCTGATCATTACTTCAACAGATCCTCTACTGCTTCATTAGAGACTATGTATACCCAAAATAACGTAGTACAGTGAATATATGACCTTCCTGGGGAATTGGTAGTGATCAACACTGTTGTTTGGGCATGTCCTGTGCAAAAGAGGCAAATGTGCCTATGTAGAACACTGAGCAATGTGTAAACTGAAGTGCCACATGCTGAGGGGAAAAAGCCAGAGGGTAAGAGGACACAGCCACACCTCCACAACCAAATAAAAGCCCCGTTCAGCTCCCATCAGAGAGTTAAACAATGGAACTCTGTTGTGCTGTCTCCCTTATGACCAAGCATAAGCCCTCAATAACCTGGTCTGAGTTAAATATTGACTGCTTGTCAACTTTTCAAGTGATTCCAGAACCTCAAGTTGATTCAAAATATTAAATAAAAGATGACGAGTATTTGGTGGGCCAAGGTATGCAGGACATCCACCACTGGTTAGTTGCCAATTCTTAGTTATATTAAGCCTAAACCAAAATTGCTAAGTTTTAAAACTCCAGTCCATTTTATTCACAGAGTAGGGGAGATGAATTATAGTGGGAGTATCTCAATCTGGATTGTACAGACTTAGACCTCAGTTTATTGCACACGAGTTGGGTATCCACAAAAATGTATTTAACTGCTCGTAATTAATTACTGGCAAGCACAAATTGAGCATCCATGATCTGAAAATCAAAAATCCAAAATATTCCAAAATCTGAAACTTTTAAAACAGTGACATGAAGACAGAAGTAGAAAAATTCACACCACAAAACTTTTGTTTCATGCATAAAATTATTAAAAACATTGTGTAAACTTAGCTTCAAGCTATGTATATAAAATGTATATAAAACTTAGATGAATTTTGTGTTTAGACTTGAGTCTCATTTCCAAGACATCTCCTTATTCATACACACACACACACAAACACACACACACATATACATACACATATGTACATATCTTGGCATGTATACATACATACAAGTATTCCACAATCCCAAAATATGAACATTTCTGGTTTTAAGAATTTCAAGTAAGACAATCTGTAGTATTCATGATATCTGTTACTACTCCCTACATCCAAACAGATCCTAGAATTCTATGATTTTTGGTCAGCCTGTTTATGTTCTTCCCTTTGCTGTGCTGTGAACTCTATCAAGACAAGGAAATTTTGTTTTCATTTCTGAAATTGCAGCAATGAACAATAAGCTTGTTATATAGCAGAGATGCAGTGAAAATTTGTGAAATGAAGCAATGAATAGATGAAATGTCAATGACAAATACAGAAAACTTTGAAATATTTTCCTGTGTATTGATTTAAATGCTATTTTGATTTTATGGTTGAATTCATTAAAGGCACAAAAATATAATATGATTAACAAGAAGTATTTATCTTTTAATTGTTTTAACATCCTAATCCTCATATTTTAAAATTTTTCTCTCTTGTCTAGTCAAGGATAAAAGATCTCTGATATATGAGAGTACTTCAAAATATTTGTGGAAAATTTAATTAAAAGACATTTTCATTTGAGTGCAAAAATTGAAGTGCATTCCTAGTTTTTCAAGTAGACTTTTTTCACAAACTTTTTGAAGACCCCCATATGTATCTCTGTGCATAGACTTATGTATGTGTACACAGATACACATATCCATATATGAGAATGATAAGTAAGTCTGTTTAGACTAATACATAAGTGAAATCGCCATCTTCAAGAAATGAAGATATTAATACATTTAAGTAATATAAAATTAAAATAGGAGTTTGTTCAACTGTGTGTCTGTTTCAACAGTATTTTCACACAGAAGAGGCTTCCTGCACTCTTGCCTAATGAAACCTATCACAACCCAACTTCTCCCCTTCCAGCTCCCTTCACAATCCCTCCTCCACATCTGCACTTCTTTTTTGATTTTTGTTTCTTCTTCTTTTTTGTAATTAAAAGACAAGCTTAATTTGGTGCAAAAAATAGAAATCATTCATGGATTTATGTGATAGATATTTTATTTTCAAGTTTTTATAATTACATTTTTTCATAAAAAAATTTGACATATAGTGAAAGAATTAATGGCTGCAGAAAAGAAAGAGTTTGACAAATAAAAGCTAGACAGACCCTAATCAAGCAGGGAAATTGGCAAGGGCTATCAACAATAATCAAATTAAAAGATGTTCAATATCACTTATTTTGACAATTACAAAATCATTAACACTATAGTATTATATAATGCCTACTCATTTAAAAAAGAGATGGTCTGCAATTCAATGTATTCAAAATTCAGTTTTTAAGCCTTGGATGAACATCATGAATATATGTGAGAAATGACAGACTTAAGTGAACTGGATTTCTCATATTAAGCTAAGTTTAGATCCATGCTAGAGCCAAAGTGGACAGAATGCTGGGAGGCTGGAAATAAATATATATTACAAATATTTTCATTTTTTATTTATAAATGAACTGCCAGATTTAAACATTTTAAGACAAGTTAATAAAAAAAATCAGAAAAATGGAAACAAAGCTTTATAGGCCATTCCCTCACCAGTGGCCACTTTATCATTTGGCATACACCATAAAGGGTTTAAATGGTAGTTTTAAATTGTGATCTGACAGTACCTACAGTTTTTGAATGTATGTGAAGATATGTTACTTAGGGGACTGTTCTGTTCATGTTTGTTTTATTAGAAATTAAAACTGAAAATTTTTAACTACAAGCAAACACATTCATTCATTCTAATAACCATGACCCATTAACAATTATAACTAAGAGTATTTATTTCATGTCTCTGAAAGGCTCCATTTTGCACTTACAAGAGAGTGGGAGTTAAAATGGCAAATAGTATTTGATTAATAATATTTAATAGCATTTGATCATTTCATTCCTTGAACATATCTGCTTTTCAATGCATATGAAGGACTAGTATTGCAGAGGTACATCATCGTACCATTCAACCCACAATTTTCCTTTGGAAAATTCCATGATATCAATTATTGAATAGTTAAAAACACAAACCATAGTCTTTTTCATATAATTCATTCCAGTATGCTTGCATTCTCTCACTTACCCTGCATTTCTTCTCCTCCCTTGCTCTCGTGGATGTGCATTAAGTGCACATACATACATATACACACTATTGCATATGAATGGTTAAAATCTACCACCCAGAAATACCCATTGAGAGTTCCTGGTGCACCAGAGCACATGACAGTGTGTGAGTTATCCAGCACTTCTGTGAGAGAATGAACGCTTTGTCAGGAACATGTTTTTTGACAATGTCTTACTGCAGAAGAATTACTTGGCTTAACCGAATAAAACTGCATATGGCATGACTATGTCTTGAAAAGAAAACAAGCTCAAGTCACTAAATAATGTTTTATTATCATGATCAATATGAGCAATTTTAGAAAAGACTTTTTTTATATTATCATGTATATTTACGATTGAAGATGGGAATATGATCCTCATTAAAAAAAAAAAGACATTTCTTTCATCCCAAATGATCTAATCAAACTAAGGTAACTGAGTATGTTATCCATTAAAATGATACATATAAAATGTAATCAAAGGTGCAAGGCTGCAGGTATGATATATATTTAAATTAGTAGTGACTGTCTCTGTATTTATATAATACTGTTTTTTCTAGATTTCCAAGCAGGACAATTTTTCTCGGTCACTTTTTTTTATTGTGGTAAAATATACATAACATATTACATCACCATTTTATATAACTTTCCCATTTTAAAGCCCACAATTCAGGCCGGCGCCGTGGCTTAACAGGCTAATCCTCCGCCTTGCGGCACCGGCACACCGGGTTCTAGTCCCAGTTGGGGCGCCGGATTCTATCCCGGTTGCCCCTCTTCCAGGCCAGCTCTCTGCTATGGCCCGGGAAGGCAGTGGAGGATGGCCCAAGTGCTTGGGCCCTGCACCCGCATGGGAGACCAGGAGAAGCACCTGGCTCCTGGCTTCGGATCAGCGAGATGTGCTGGCCACAGTGGCCATTGGAAGGTGAACCAATGGCAAAAAGGAAGACCTTTCTCTCTCTCTCTCTCTCTCTCTCTCTCACTATCCACTCTGCCTGTCCAAAAAAAAAAAATAAATAAAGCCTACAATTCAGAGAATTTAGTATCTTCCCAATGTCATGCAGTCATCACCATTTTTTAGTTCTGGAAAGTTTTCACCACCAACAAAACACAGATACCAAAACAGAAACCCCATGCCCATTAAGCAGCCATGCTCCATTACCCCAGGGCCCCAATCCCTGGGAACCGATAATCTTCTTTTTTTTTGTTTCTTTAGATTTGCCTATTCTGGGTATCTTATATAAATGGAATCATACATTATGCCACCTTTTGGTCTGACTTTTGCTTTCCTTGAGCTCTGAGCAATTAAGAGGCCAAGGAGAGTTCAAGCCAGAGGAAGGCACAGTGCTTGAAGGATTGAGAAGAGCAAAGATAAATGGGTTTATCTCACAGTTCAGGCCTAGATTCCTGTTCCTACACCTAGTAGACAAGCCCAGTCACATTGCCACAGGCTACAGGGGCTGGCTCAGGCACCTGTATCTGAAGATTCTAGGTCAGGGGTACTGTTGGTTCCAAGGTCAGCTTGAGCAGCAAGCATATATTTTACAGTTAAGGATACAGACCCTAAGATAAAAAGTCAGTGAAAGGGCTTCGATTGATGGAGGAAGAAATTACAGGAGAAATTAAGGGAGGAGATTAGAAGTCAATAGATGAGATGGATGAGTTGTAATTTTTTGTTCTTTTTGTTTTTGTTTTTATTTCGTTTTTGTTTTTTTGCTTTTTTTTTTTTTTAGGGGGGATAACAAGGGAAGATGGGAATAATGGCTTCCACTCAGGTCTTGCCAATAGTCTATAGTTCACATTTGTATTTGATCTTCACAATAATCTTTTAGGATAGGAATTTGTGTTCATTTCTTCTTTTATTCAACATATTCTTGTTTAAATTCTAGTCTCTATCAGGCCCTGTTCTTGGTCCTAGAAATAAAACAGTGGGCAACAGAGATGTAACTTCTTCTAATATATGACTTACATTTTATTTTGAGAAGACAACAGCAACAAAGGTTAAATAAACAATAAATAAGACAATACCAGAGATGAGTTCCAGAGCTTATATTAGTTTCTTTCACTGTCATGATGCATTTTCACAAATGTAGTAGCTTAAAGCAATATAGCTTTATTCCTTAGAATTGAGGAGGTTAGAAATCTAAAATGGGTTGGCAGAACTGTGACCCTACAGGAGGTTCAAGGAGAGAATCCATTTCTTTTCCTTTCTCCAATTTAAAGGAAACAACATTCCTTAGCTTGTGGCCCTACATTACTCTGCTTCTGTCATTAAATCTCCATTTCATCTCTGATCCTTCTCATAAGAACTTAGGTGGTTACTATGGGTCTGCCTTGATAATTCTGGCTTATCTCAAAATCCTTAACTCAATCATATATACAATGTTTCTTTTGCTATATGAGGCAACATATTCATAGGTTCCAGGGTTTAAGACACGACATGAACATATTTGCAAGTCTCTTTTACAGCCTACCACAGAGCTAAAGTGATTATTCGACTTCTTGCATCTGATGCAGACCTTCAGTCTTTTGAAACCAAATGCAGTGACCTTTCTCCTGTACCATGGCTGAACCCCCTCAACCTCTGCTCATCTGCTACCTCATGAAGACACAGAACCCATTCTGATGCTCTTTGGTTTTTTCTACATTTTCCACCACTCTCCTTCACTCATAAAAGATTCTAAAGCTAGGGAGAAAAATACCTAATATATTCAAAAGTGATAGTGCAGACAATTGATTTCTATGTTCATATAGTCAACAATATTTACTGAGTGCTGCTTATATGCTAAAAGCAGAAGAGTAGAGTGGAAATCAAAACATATTGCACTTACCTTTTTTGAAACTTTGATAGACATTAAATGATCTAGAACATAGAAAATTACTAATTCTAGTAAGTAATAAAAAAGAACTGAAAAAGGCCAATGACAGACTATAACTACAGGAACTAATCAGGTATCAAGGTCATTGAAGGCTTTCTATAGAGGGAGCATTGAAATGCAGACTGAAAAAAGAGCAGATGCCTTCCGTGTGAAGGGAGTGTGGACAGAGAAACATGTATCATGGGTGCCTGTGAGGGAAGTGTGGACAGAGAAACATGTATCATGGATGGCTGCAAAGATGGTTTCACAGGCAAGGTAAACTCAGAGGCCTTGAGAGGGGAAGGAGCTTGTTGGGCTGGATAATTACTTCTGAAAATGTGTGTAAGTGATGCATATCAAGTGAGGGGAGGTGACCTAAAGTAAGATATCAGATACATAGGGAGGGTATAAATCACATGGGGCACAAAGGAAAGAGTTTTGATATGATTTTAAAATGTGCTGGGAAGTTACCAAAGAACTTTGAGGTGAAAGGAAAATTATTTCATCCGCATTTATGCTTTTAATAGATTACATTGGCTGCTGTGAGAATAGATTGGAAAAAAAGTTCAAGATGGAAACCCAGAGACCAGGAAGGAAGTTTCCAAAATGGAAGGAAGAGATTATGGACCAGGACAAGAAAGAGGCAAGACCTAGTGAAAGGCCAGATGACTTTTGGAGTAGTAACACCAAAATTGCTAATGGATTAAGTATGGGAACACATACAAATCAAGTTGGACTCCTGGGATGCAAACTTGAGGATCTAGTTAGATAACAGGATTGTAAATTGAGCCGACCAAGTCCACAACAGGAATGACTTTAAGATAGAAAATAATGAAATCCTCTGGAGACACCTTAAGTTTGAGATTCTTGTGAAATTTAAAGTGAGGATGTCATGTAGCCAATTAGACAAATGAGTCAAAGGAGAAGACTAAGACAGACATAAATTTAGAACCCTTCACCATAGAGACAGCCTTTAAAGCTATGAGACAGGATGAGATCAGCTAGGGAGAGAGTGGAAACATAAAAAGGAAAGGGCTGAGACACTGTAAGTTCTAAGATATTTGAATATGTAGAATTGGAGATAAGTCAGTGAGAAGCAAGCCTGAGAATCAAGGCCAGAAATGTAGCAGAGAATCAGACAGGCACAGTGTCAATAAAGCCAATGGAAGAGAATGTTCCAAGAAGAGCAAGTAGTTAACAGTGTCCACTAGGGTGACTTGTTTTTGGCAATGCACAAAAATGTAAGAGCAGTTCCAAACTCCACAACAGAGAAATGCATTCCCAGATGAACACACCAAAAGCAGGTGTTTTTTCTTATTTGTTTCTAAGAAAGCAAAAAGCAGGCCCTGGCTCCTAGAAACTAGTCTGATGTTCAAAGCCAGGCCATGGTGTTCTCCTGATGGATGTAAACTCATAGAACATCAACAAGCTCATGCCTACGATACGATAAAGTGAATAGAAAAGAATCACCATGAAACCCACAGCATATCCAACATCCTTCCTTCTCAGTCAAAATGAGAGACTGCTCCTTCCAATTTCAGCTTCCACTTGCTGCTTAATCTGTCTCCATATAGATAAGATTTATCAGGCTCTAAATCAAAAAATCACCCCTACTTTCTGAAAGCACCCAATAAAGAGTGGGTGCAAGCTTCCTTAGAGTCCCTTAAATTCCCTTTCCAAAGCTCCTAAAACAGCTTCTATCAACCTCTTACTGAGAGTCCTTGCAGCTTCCACCCAGTGAGCATTCTTCTTCCTTCTAAGAGATCTTCCAGGGGTCTTGGTGGTCTTTGACTGAGGGCATTGGAATTTCCAGATCTCAAAAAACTGCCAACCATAATAGGTAAACATAAATAACCCAGTTAACAAAATACTAAATACTAAACTAACCATAAATACCATTCTTTAATCATTCTAGCTTGCTTATGACTATTAGTTATACAAGGATTACTTATTATAGATGGTAAAATATATTTATTATAACTTTCTTTAATTCCACAGGGAAATAAATGTACTTCCTCTTTGTCTTGCTTCCTCAATTATTTCTTACCTAAGCAGGATGTTGGTTCATTAAAGCATCATAGCTCTGAAGACTTATTTCTTCTGCTGGTCCTTACATAATACAACTGGTAACTCTCACTGGAGTAGTGAGGAAAACATAAAGTGATTTTGTGGCTAAAATGCCAGAAGATCATTATCAGGAAGTTGCTTTCTACATGTTTAGTGAAATTTTAACTGACTAATGAGTACTGTTCACATTGCCTTTAGTTCTCACGTCTTTCTAGTTTCCTCTGATTTATGTCAGTTCCTCAGCTTTCCCCTGTTGTTTATATATGTGTATGTATGTATGTATTTGTTTCTAAAATGTTGACAGTTTTGAGGAGCCCTGGTTAGTTCAGCTACATATTAGAGTTTTTTTCAATGTGAGGATTTGTACAGTGGGATTTTAAAAATTGCTTATATTTTATACATGGTTACAATGAATAACTTGTAGCTGTTGTTTAGTCATGTTCTAAATAACTGGATATTATAACATGCCTTGGAATCTGAAAGTTACTAAAGTCTCCAATTGAGTCAGTCTGGGAAAAGACCATTGATTGAATTATCATGTGTCATCTACACTCATATTTTCAAAATGTAATATGCCATAAGAGATATTAACCAGTTCCAGCTGTGGGCCTCTGAGAACAAGAAAGATCATTCCTAATATGTTGCTGGCAACAAATGGCCTTACTTAGTATCCAGTGTCGACCCAAGATAGGGGTGAGCAGAGAACACCGGGGATGAATGGACCTACCTGTCTGAGATCATGGAGCATCTGAGAGCACAGGTTCCATTTTCCCACTTCTCCCATCACCTCAAATACCTGAATTTTTCTTGAAAGTTGACTTTCCTTTTCCTTTGATATCATTCTACATTTTTTTTTTTTGCTTCTTTTGGTCTTTTTTTTTTTTTTTTTTTTTTGACAGGCAGAGTGGATAGTGAGAGAGAGAGAGAGAGAGAGAGAGAGAGAAAGGTCTTCCTTTTTGCCATTGGTTCACCCTCCAATGGCCGCTGCGGCCAGCACATTGTGCTGATCCGAAGCCAGGAGCCAGGTGCTTCTCCTGGTTTCCCATGCGGGTGCAGGACCTAAGCACTTGGGCCATCCTCTACTGCCTTCCCGGGCCATAGCAGAGAGCTGGCCTGGAAGCGGGGCAACCGGGATAGAATCCGGCGCCCCAACTGGGACTAGAACCCGGTGCTGGCGCCACAAGGCGGAGGATTAGCCTGTTAAGCCACGGCGCCGGCCCATGTCCTCACTTTCTTTCTCTGAGATTATTAGACAGAGTTTTTCTTTTTTGACAAATGTGTTCAGTTCATATACCTGTCTCTGAGTTTTCATTTTGGTGTTTAACTCTGTGTAGCTGAACACATGTATCATGACTTACAAAAAAATGTGGGTACAACATGCATGGGTAATCCACTGAATTGAAGTATGTATGTGTGGACATTAGGAAAAACTCTTCTGCTAACAAATAATGGAATAGCTTGTTTATATGACTCAATAATTCAACATCAAACTTAAAGTGAAAAGCTAAGCTTTTTAGGGCCCTTTGCAATAGCTAAAATGTTTTGTAATGCAACCTCACGTTTTGGGATGCACAGAAATGCAGATGATCAATTGTGTTCCCATTTTCATCAACTGAACCCCACAAGGAAAAGAAAAATTGACTCTAAATTCATTTTTAATATACTATTTTCTATTTTCATTAGTTTTTTGTATGTTTAGGAAATTCATTTAAGTAAATATTCAAGGCTATCAAATCTGTACAATGAGATACCTATTCATCTATTGGCCACTCAAGCTTCTGGCCTGAGGTGTCGGCGGCATCCCATATGTATGCAGGGTCAGGTCTCCGCTGCTCCAATTCCAAACAGCTCTCTGTATGGCCTGCGAAAGCAGTGGAGGATGCCCCAAGCACTTGGGCCTCTGCACCTGCGTGGGAGACCTAGAGGAGATTCCTAGCTCCTGGCTTCAGATTGGTGCAGTTCCGGCCATTGCAGCCAGTTGGGGAGTGAACCAGCAGATGGAAGACCTCTCTCTCTCTCTCTTTCTCCCCTTCTGCCTCTCCTTTCTCTTTTCAATAAATAAATAAATCTTTAAAAAAAGAAAATGTATAGGGAAATCTGTAGAATAAATTTTTAAATTTAAAATCTAATCCAATTTTTTAAAATTTTTATTTAATAAGATAAATTTCCAAAGTACAACTTTTGGATTATAGTGGCCTTTCCCCCCATATCCTCCCTCCCACCCGCAACCATCCTCCCACTCCATATCATATCCCATTATTCATCAAGATTCATTTGCCATTTCACTAGTCCAAGTGATCAATTTCAGTTCACAATTGATCATAATGATAGGTCTAAGAGTCAAAGGGATCACATAAACAAGACTAGTGTCTGCTAATACGAACTGATAGAATTAAAAAGAGAGAGAACGATCCAACATGGGAAGCGGGATACACAGCAGACTCATAGAATGGCAGATGTCCTAAATAGCACTCTGGCCTCAGAATCAGCCCTTAAGGCATTCGGATCTGGCTGGAGAGCCATGAGAGTATTATAGGCATGGAAAGCCAAAACACTCTGGCAAAAAAAAAAAAATTAAATGAAAGATCTCTGCGAGGGAGATCCCAGTGGAAATAATGGGACCATCAAAGAAAGAGGTACCTTTCTCTGAAGGGAGGAGAGAACTTCCACTTTGACTATAACCTTCTCTAAATAAGATTGAAGTCAGCAAACTCAAAAGGCTTCCATAGCCTTGGCAACTCATGACAAGAGCCTAGGGAGGATGGCCGGCGCCATGGCTCAATAGGCTAATCCTCCATCTGCGGTGCCGGCACACTGGGTTCTAGTCCCGGCTGGGGAGCCGGATTCTGTCCCAGTTGCTCCTCTTCCAGTCAAGCTCTTTGCTGTGGCCCGGGAGTGCAGTGGAGAATGGGCCAAGTGCTTGGGCCCTGCACCCGCATGGTCCTGGCTTCAGATCAGCGTGGTGCGCCAGCCACAGCACACCGGCCACAGCAGCCATTGGAGGGTGAACCAATGGTCAAGGAAGACCTTTCTCTCTGTTTCTCTCTCTCTATCACTGTCCACTCTGCTTGTCAAAAAAATAATAAAAATTAAAGAAAATTAGAAAAAAGAGCCTAGGGAGATTACTGACACCATAAACAACACTGTCAATTTGTTAAGTCAACAACAGAAATCACTGTGCACTTAGTCCTCATGTAGGATCTCTGATTTTAATGTGTTGTTCAATGTGATTTAATGCTATAACTAGTACCCAAACAATATTTTACACTTTGTGTTTCTGTGTGAGTGCAAACTGTTGAAATCTTTACTTAATATATACTAAATTGGTCTCCTGTATATAAAGAGAATTGAAAATGAATCTTGATGTGAATTGAATGGGAGAGGAGTGGGAGATGGAGGGTTGTGGGTGGAAGGGAAGTTATAGGGGGGGAAAAGCCATTGTAATCCATAAGCTGTACTTTGGAAATTTATATTTATTAAATAAAAGTGAAAAAAAGAAAAAAAAGATTCATTTTCAATTATCTTTATATACAGAAGATCAACTTAGTATATACTAAGTAAGGATTTCAACAGACTGCACACACACAGACACACAGAGTATAGAGTACTGTTTGAGTAGTAGTTTTACCATTAATTCGCATAGTAAAACAAATTAAAAACAGAAATCCTACATGGAGAGTAGGTGCACAGTTACTCCCATTGTTGATTTAACCATTGACACTCTTATTTATGACGTCAGTAATCAACTGAGGCTCTTGTCAGGAGCTGCCAAGGCTATGGAAGCCTCTTGAGTTCACCAACTCCAATCTTACTTAGACAAGGTCATAGTCAAAGTGGAAGTTCTCTCTTCCCTTCAGATTAAGGTACCTCCTTCTTTGATGGCCTGTTCTTTCTGCTGGGATCTCACTCGCAGAGATCTTTAATTTGGGTCACTTTTTTGCCACAATGTGTTTTGTCTTTCCATGCCAGGTAAACTCTCATGAGCATTTTAGCCAGACCAAATCCATTAAGGACTGATTCTGAGGCCAGAGTGCCGTTTAGGACATCTGCAATTCCATCAGTCTGCTGTGTATCCTGCTTCCCATGTTGGATTGTTCTCTCCTTTTTAATTCTCTCAGTCATTATTAGCAGACACTAGTTTTGTTTATGTGATCCCTTTGACATTTAATCATCATTACAATCACTTATGAACTGAAACTGATCACTTTTACTAGTGAGAGGGCATTGGTATATGCAATATTGATGGGATTGAATTGGAATCCACTGGCATGTTTCTAACTCTACCATTAGGGGTAAGTCCGAGTGAGCATGTGCCAAACTGTACATCTCCTCCCTCTTTTATTCCCACTCTTACATTTAACAGGGATGACCTTTCAGTTAATTTTAAACACCTAAGAATAATTGTGTTTGTGTTAATTGAAGAGTTCAACCAATGGTATTAAGTAGGACAAAAAAATACTAAAAGGATTAAAATATTAAGTTGCTCCTAAACAGTCAAGACAACAGCTGATCAAGTCATTGTTTCTGATAATGCCCATTTCACTTCTAGAGGTTTCCTTTGAGGTGCTTAGTTACTTGTCACCGATCAGGGAGAACATATGATATCTGTCCCTTTGGATCTGGCTTATTTCACTCAGAATGATGTCTTCCAGAATCCTCCATTTTATTGCAAATGATCAGATTTCATTTTTAACTGCTATATAGTATTCTATAGAGTACATATCCCATAATTTTTTATCCAGCCATCTGTTGATGGGTGTTGATTCCAGGTCTTAGCTATTATGAATTGAGCTGCAATAAACACTGAGGTGAAGATAGCTCTTTTATTTGCCAATTTAATTTCCTTTGGATAAATTCCAAGGATGGGATGCTTGAGTCATGTGATAGGGCTATATTCAGGTTTCTGAGGAATCTCCAGACTGACTTCCATAGTGGCTTAATCAGTTTGCATTCTGACCAACAGTGGGTTAGTGTACCTTCTCCCCAACATCCTCGCCAGCATCTGTTGTCAGTTGATTTCTGTATGTAAGCCATTCTAACCGGGGTGATGTGAAATCTCATTGTGGTTTTGATTCGCATTTCCCTGATTACTGGTGATCTTGAACATTTTTTCATGTGTCTGTTGGCCATTTGGATTTCCTCTTTTGAAAAATGTCTATTTAGGTCCTTGACCCATCTCTTAAGTGGGTTGTTTGATTTGTTGTTGTAGAGTCTCATTTTTTGGTATTCTCTTCTATTTCTTTCTTTAAGATTTTGTTATTCTCATTGTAGAGATCTTTAATGTCCTTGGTTAAGTTTGTTCCAAGATATTCCATTCTTTTTGTAGCTGTTGTGAATGGGATTGATCTTAGAAGTTCTTCTCAGCCATGGCATTGCCTGTGTATACAAAGGCTGTTGATTTTCGTGCATTGATTTTATATCCTGCTACTTTTCCAAACTCTTCTATGAGTTCCAATCGTCTCTCAGTATAGTTCTTTGGATTACCTATATAAGGAATCATACCATCTGCAAAAATGGATAGTTTGAGTTCTTCCTTCCCAATTTGTATCCCTTTAATTTCTTTCTCTTGCCCTATGGCTCTGGCTAAAACTTCCAGTACTATATTCAACAGCAATGGTGAGAGTGGGCATCCCTGCCTGGTACCAGATTTCAGTGGAAATACTTCCAACTTTTCCCCATTCAATAGGATGCGGGCCATGGGTTTTTCATAATTTGCTTTGATTGTATTGAGGAATGCTCCTTCCATACCCAATTTGCTTAGAGTTTTCATCGTGAAAGGATGTTGTATTTTATCAAATGCTTTCTCTGCATCTATTGAGATAATCATGGTTTTTCTTCTGCAGTTTGTTAATGTGGTGTATTACACTGATTGATTTGTGAATGTTGAACCATCCCTGCATACCAGGGATAAATCCCACTTGGTCGGGTGGATGATCTTTCTGGTGTGTTGTTGCATTCTATTGACCAGAATTTTATTGAGGATTTTTGCACCTATGTTTATCAGGAAAATTGGTCTGTAATTCTCTTTCTCTGCTGCATCTTTTTCAGGTTTACGAATTAAGGTGATGCTGGCTTCATAGAAAGAATTTGGGAGGATTCCTTCTCTTTCAATTTTCTGAATAGTTTGAGGAGAATTGGGGTTAGTTCTTCTTTAAATGTCTGGTAGAATTCAGCAGTGAATCCATCTGGTCCTGGGCTTTTCTTTGTTGGGAGGGCCTTTATTACTGATTCAATTTCTGACTCAGTTATGGGTCTGTTTAGGTTTTCTATGTCTTCCTGGCTCAATTTAGGTTGGTTGTATGTGTCCAGGAATCTATCTGATTTCTGATAGAATTCCCTGTTTGCTGGCATACAAGTCTTTGTAGTAATTTCTGATGACTCGTTTATTTCTATGGTGTCTGCTGTTACATTCCCTTTTTCTTCTCAGATTATATTGATTTAGATCTTCTCTCTGCTTTCTTTAATTAGTTGGTTCAATGCTGTGTCAATTTTTTTTTTTTTTTCAAAAAAACCAGCTCTTCGTTTGCCTGATCTTTTGTAATTTTTTTTTATTCAATCCTGTTGACTTCTTCTCTAATTTTAATTATTTGTCTCCTCCTACCAGTTATGTGACTGGTTTGCTGCAGTTTTTCTAGATCTTTGAGATGCATTGATAGTTCATTTTTTTAGTGCCTTTCCAATTTCTTGATGTAGGCGAAACCGCAGTAGCCCGAGACACTGGGGAAAAATAAAAGCAGCAGGACACGTCTAGAGGGAACGAGGCTTAAAGCTCCGTGGGGAAAAGTACACCAACCTAACTAGAGGAGAGGAAAAAAATAAAAGGGATGGTACAGACTCGATTCTCTCTCTCCACTCACCTTGCAAAGGCATGTGAGACAATAGTTCAGGCGTCATTTTGAACATATGTTAACAGCTGCACCAGCTCAGGGCTGTGCCTGCCCTCACCCAAGCAGAAAAACCTGACTCTGGGAGGGAGAAATAACTTGAGACTAAGTCCTAGTGGATGTGTGGAGCCTATGAACTGGGCCTGTGTAGGGGGAGGGGAACTGAGGGTGTGTGGGAGAACTCATGGTGTGGCTGAGTCATGAGTAGTCTTGGTGGGAGACGCCACAAGCTCAGGCAGCCTTGGCTACCCAGTGAGAGACATTGCAGGGGAATCTGAGCTTGCACTGAGGACTGCACAGATCCTTTGTGTGGTCCTTGGGACAGAGCAGAACGAATATTATACCCACTGGGGCTAGTGCTCAGGCACTGATCGCCATCGAGGAGAAGAGCTTGGCTGAGTGGAATTACTTCCCTTCTGAATAAAAAAAAGAGAGAGAGAGAAAGAGAGAGAAGATTTACCACACCAAATCTGGGTGTTTCACCTTTGGCACACCCTTAACCCTGAAGAACTGAACAGAGCTCTCTGGCCACACCCACCACAAGCCTCTAGAGATTCACCAAAAGCAGATAATCCAATTTTTGATTTTGAGTCCACTGCTAGGTATGAGAAATCTCAAGTTAACTAATCCTTGCAAATAATCTGCATTTTCATCTCTGCTTTTAGCATTTTTCTCTTATTCTTCAAGATGATGAAATTATAATATGTGTCTACAAAGGAATTGTTTTTTCAATTTTCTTTTTGGCATTTAGAAGACTAATTTTAGTTCCTTTTCCGTTGGTAGAATGAAACTGACTTATTTATATAGTAAAGAAGTTTATTTGAGAGCACATGTGTGGTGCAGTGTTTAAGTCACCACCTGGGACCCCTATATCCCATACTGGAGTGCCTGGGTTCAAGTCCTGGTTCTTTTGCTTCCAATTCAGCCTCCTGCTAATGTGAATTTGTGTAGAAAGTAGATAATGGCTCAAGTACTTGGATCCCGCCCACCCATGTAGGAGACTCCTGGCTTTGGCCTAAAGTAATACTGTCTGTTGTTGGCATTTGGGGAGTGAACCAGCAGATGGAAGATCTTTATATGTCTCTCTCTCCTTCAAATTACAGAAAAATAAATTAAATTTTTGAAAAAAAAGAAGATATCTCTAAAGGAGCCTGCATAATTTTTTAAAGTTTATTTAGCTCATGGTTCTAAAATCTTGGAAATCAAAGAGTATGGACTGCCCTTAGGAGGACTTTGCTCTTCCTCATAATATGGCCAAAGGGTTGAAAGAGTCACATAGCGGGGCTGGCGCCATGGCTCACTTGGTTAATCCTCCACCTGCGGTGCCAGCATCCCATATGGGTGCCAGTTCTAGTCCCAGCTGCTCTTCTTCCAGTCCAGCTCTCTGCTGTGGCCCGGGAGTGCAGTGGAGGATGGCCCAAGTGCTTGGGTCGCTACACCCGCATGGGAGACCAGGAAGAAGCACCTGGCTCCTGGCTTCAGATGGCCATCTGGGGAGTGAACCAATGGAAGGAAGATGTTTCTTCCTGTCTCTCTCTCTCTCACTGTCTATAACTCTACCTATCAAAAAAAAAAAGTTAAAAAAAAAAAAACAAAACAAAGTGTCACATAGGAAAACAGAAAGCAAGAAAAAGCCAAGACTGTGTTTCTAAACCTGATAAAAACTCACTCACTCCAATGAGAAAGTCATTAGTCACTTCATGAGCACAGAATCCCTCTAATCTAAACACTTCTTAAAGGTCCTATTACCCCTGAATACTGTTAACCTTGGGTACCAAATTTCAACATGTTTTAGTGGGGAGAAACCACATTCAAACTGAAAACTGAACACAAAGATTTTTTTTTTTCATTTAGATCTTTGATGTTGTATTCCCATTGGCTGTCACTCAAAAATCCCACTTCCATGATGTTGTGTTTAAGGTTCTGGGAGATTTTCTGGACACCCTGCTGTCCATATTACCAAATCACAAGTAAAAATGTCAGTAATCAGCTGTGTACATTTAATAATATATTGAATCTAATGATTATTTCTTAGTTCAGTAATTATATACATAAATGTTTTAAGAAGCTTTTTCTTTCTCCCATTTCTCTATTTTTTGAAAAATAGTAGTTTTTAACAAATTTAGCAGGTTATTGAATTTTGCAGAGAACATACCTTTTAAGAAGTTCTGGTACCTGAGTTATTTTTGCCTTCTCAAGGGAGAGTTGTTCATTGTTATTGTTCACCTTGGGGCCCCTTTTCTCATGCTATTGATTTCTTTTAAAAGTTTAGAAATTCCTAGTGATAAAATTAGGTTGAATAAAGACACATCATTGCTCCTTGGTAGGGCTAGAAAGGGTGTTCTCAGACAATAGTAAATCCATTCTTTTAAGGAATCCTTCTTTTAACTCACCGAGAATTTATGTGACTGAACAGGGCATTTTAATAGGCAGATTTTCCTCAAGGAAAGGCAGGCTAGAGACTCCACAACTGCCTAAGTGGGGAGGACCTTACTCTGGGAGTGGAAAATTTTAATCTTGGGTGAAGTCCCTCTCCCTTTCCTTCCCTTTTCCCATTTCCCCCTTTATTCTTGTCTTTCTTTTTGAAGTCTGGAGTTAACTCAAGCACTGCTATGATTTTTTTCTCTTTTCACAAAGCCATTGTTTTATGTTGTGACTTTCCCTTTTCTGATTTCTCTATCAATCCAATACCAGCTGAAATGTGTCAAAATGCCTGTTTGACGATGCTGTTACGGACTTAGTCTTCTGTCATTTCAATGGAATCCAGAGAGAGGGATGTAAAGTTGGAGAGGAGAACCTGTTTCTGTCCTCAGAGTGATATTTTTAATAGGAAGTCTGGGGTTCATTTGAAAGTGCCTGTCATTTTTATGTTATGGTTAATGGATTAATTTCAAATTATGTTCTTTGTTCTCATCCAGATGTACAATTTTCCAAAGCCTCATTTTCCCTCCAGAGAGCTAAATAAAGGAAAATTGTCTTAACAAATAAAATGAATAACCTAAACATTTCCAACAGTTATTTTAAGAATGGATATTTGAATACTTACAGACAAATTAAAAACAATAAATACAATTTCAAAAGTTTCATTACAATTTACTTCTACTCTTCCTCTACTAAGTTTAATTTGACATAGCAGTTTAAAATACAGTGGTATTATTCAAAGAAAAGTCCTATTTTTACTCAAACCAACACGGAAAAGCTAACTCCCTGAGTGACAATATGATTACCACTGTTTATTAGGATACTAATAGCTTCCTTAATCAGGTCACCACATCTGAAACTTCCTGCATCTTGCTTCCCTGTACAAGAGGGAATGTTCACTCTTGTAAGGCTTCTGCAATAAGTCCTATAATTATCTTTCTACATCATTTCTATTTTGAGAAAATTAATAAGCTTTGGTCCTAGATTGAAAGACTCCATTTCCCTCATATGTTTACCTTATGTGTGTGCATGTAATTTATAACTCATTCCCTATTCATTAAACACAGAATGTCATGAAAGCCACAGCTTCAATAAAGCTAGACTCTGAAATAGAGAGGAGGTTTGGGAGGGATGGGAATGAATCACAAAGAAGATTGTATCACATAGGGAACGCTTCTACAGCTGATCGCACACAGTAAAGCATCATGTAGGTGGTTATTTCCCACTATTGATGAAAAATCTTTGTGCAGGAATACAACACCCAGGAAACAAAGTAGCTGTTCATTCTCCTTCCCCTTCCCCTCAGCATTAATGGGAGCATCAGCAAGGTGTGTACATGTGTGTGTATGCATGTATGTAACAGTTCAGTGGGCTTCTAGTCCTGCCAGAGTAACCAAGAAAATTGGGCATAGGAAATCCACAGTGGGGTCTCAGTGAATGACCAAGCAGAAGATACTATGCCAGACCTCTGGTGATCTAGGCTGTAAATCAGAACAGACCCTATTCCATTTGTCTTTTTTTATTTGAAGCTTTATTTATGTATTTGAAATGCAGAGATGAGAGAGAGAGAGAGAGAGAGAGAGAGAGAGAGAGAGATCTCCCGTCTGCTAGTTTATCCCCCAGATGGCCACAACAGCTGAGGATGGGTCTGGCCTAAGCCTAGAGCCAGGAGCTCCGTCTGGGTCTCCCATGTGCATGCAGGGATCCTTTTACTTGGGCCATCACTGCTGCTTTCCCAGGCGCATTAGCAGAGAGCTGGATTGGAAGTGGAGCAGTCAGGACTCCAACGGCTGCCCATATAGGATGCTGGCACTGCAAGAAGTGGTTTAGCCTTCTATGCCACAGTAAAGGCCCCTCCATCTGTCTTATGAATTATTATAATCAATGTAATAAAGATTTAAGTAATGACTTCCTTGCTGTGGTATTTCTTTTCCAGATTACCAAGATTGAAAATGTCCCAGATACAGAGCTAAGGTAGAAGGTACACCTTCAAATGCGCAAACGAAACCTTTCTTCCTGTCTGTGGTGGGTAGCCCCATGTTTCAGAGTTTAACTATCAAGTCCAGAGAAAAGAAAAAAAGATTTCTACAAAGCTCAGCTCCTACAGACCCATGACTCCAGGTGCCTTACCACTTTCAAGTGATTATGGAAACATTTGGTAATGGCTTCACATTTTGGAAATGTAACTAGATAAATCCTACTTCCTCCTTTGCCATGACATAATTTTCATCAAGATCATGTGAAATAACAGTGACAACACAGTTTGCATTTACAGAGATCAAATATTTGTTAGGAACTGTGCTAGGTTTGCCAACATTGCTTCATTTAATCTGTATTAACAATCCTGTAAGAAAGCATTGTGTCTGTGTTTTGGCTGGTGCCGCAGCTCCATAGGCTAATCCTCTGCTTGTGGCACCGACACCCCAGGGTTCTAGTCCCGGTTGGGGAGCCGGAATCCTGGTCGCTCCTCTTCCTATCCAGCTCTCTGATGTGGCCAGGGAGTGCAGTGGAGGATGGCCCAAGTGCTTGGGCCCTGCACCCCATGGGAGACCAGGAGAAGCACCTGGCTCCTGCCTTTGGATCAGCGCGGTGCGCCGGCCGCAGCACGCTGGCTGCAGCGGCCATTGGAGGGTGAACCAACGGTAAAGGAAGACCTTTCTCTCTGTCTCTCTCACTGTCTACTCTGCCTGTCAAAGAGAGAGAGAGAGAGAGAGAGAGAGAGAGAGAGAGAGAAAGAGAAAGCATTGTGTCTGTTTTTTAAAAGAAAGCAGCAAAGCTAAAGCAACTTGTCCAACATAATCCAGCTGCGATGTGGCAGTCAGGATTTGGAGCCATCTGACTCCAGGTCCATGTACATCGTTTACCCTCTTATGAATGTGCACCGCACAGAAAGATCATCTAATGACATGCACTTTAGAGTCAGAATTTTGGAGATTGAGGAGAATTAGAGATCCCCCTCAAAATTCTTCATTTTATAGGCAAGGAACTGGAAGCCCAGGGGGAAGAGTGATTGACATGTTGACAAGAGTAGAAACAGCCCAGATATCCTGGCTTCCAAAAGAGCACCTTTTACAGCGTGCCATCTTGTTACATGGGGAAAACTAAGCTAAGTGAGATGATCCTAAAGTTCACCAGGGACTTTAAATACATTTTAAAAACTGTGACATTTTGCACACACTCAGCTTACACATGGAGCAGTGGATTGGATTTTTTTCTTTAATTCCAAGGGAAACGAATTAAATACTTTGACTAGAATTAATCAAAACTGGGAAGTGTTCCAAATTCCATTATTTCACATACTAAATTCAGTTCAGTTTAAAATTCCACGGTTCATCCAGTGAACAGGTTTCTATCCAGAGCACTCTGATCCTTCCATTTGGTGCCTGCCTTAGAAGTCACTGCATCTCATCTCCCTGAAATTTCTTACTGAAGTGTCTCCCTTGAGAGTGTAGATCCCTTATCTTCTGCTTTTCTCTGAAATGTGCATGAAAAAACTGTCCTGGAAACCCTGATCCATTGATATTTTCACCATGATTTCCTTCAAGTATTTCCTTTTTTTTATACCAATAATTACAAAATCACTTCATGTTTCTCTCTCTCTCTTTGTGAGTGTGTGTGTGTGTGTGTATCTTGCTATCTCTATGCTTATCTCTTTCCTCATGGGTTCTGATATAAGATCAGCAAGTTCCCAGATATTCTGTTCACAGAGCCCACCATCACTGAAGACTGTGGAACACATGTCTAGGGGCCAGTAAAGAGGAAGAGTCTACTCAGACCTTAACCTTCAGTTTGCTCATTATAATATTCTCATTTTCCAGGGCCTGCGCTGTGGCCTAGTAGGTTAAGTCTCAGCCTGTGGCACCAGCATCCAATATAGGCACTGGTTCATGATCCTCTTCCAATCCAGCTCCCTGCTAATGGCCTGGCTATCTCTCCCTCTCTCTGTAACTCTGCCTCTTGAATAAATCTTAAAAAAAAAATCTGATTTTCTTTTGGAACAAAGGTGTTATAAAAACATCTCTCTCTCCCTTGACTTTATTTTCTCTACAAGTAATTTTGTGTTAAATGGATACATCTTTAAAATATTCAAATATACCATTAGCATGATTATTTCTCTAATTTAAATTGTTTTTGCATAAAGAAAATTTTCCTTGGTGTTTCTTCCTATTTTGCCACTTCAAAAAATAGGGTTTTAATCTATCCAAGATAATATGTGGTTATAAGGTTTTTTAGAAGTAATTTATCATAAGCAATTAGTCTTTTGATATCTACAAGATGGATAGCCAGAGAAACAAAAATTGTATTTGCTCCATAGTAAAAACAGTGACTCCTTTCTAAGTTATAAGCAAACTGGGCTTTTTCTTTTCAACTTTAAAAAAATCAATAATATGAGTCATTTAAAAAAGTATTTATTTATTTGAGAGGCACAAAGACAGAAAGAGAGGCAGAGAGATAAAGTCCAACAGATAGAGAGCACACTCCTATCTATTGGTTCACTCTCCAAAAGCCTGCATTGACTGCTGGGCCAAGGTTGAAGCCAGGAGCTGGGAACTCACGAGGGTTAACATAAGGGTGGCAGGAAACCAATCACTTGAGCCATCACCACTGCCTTCCAGAGTCTGCATTAGCGGGAAGCTAGAGTGAGAAACCAGAGCTGGGAATCAAACCCAGGTACTCTGGTAGAAGATGCAAGCATCCTAAGTAGCGTCTTAGCTGCTAGGCCAAATGCCTATTCCTAGGGTCACCTTTTATCCTTTCCATTCTTCACATCCTTCCCAGCCATGACTACTTTCTGATTTGAAAATTTCTACATAGAAATCCAAAATATACCCCAGATCCACTTTTATCCTCTTCCCATCATGAGTGAGTTAGTCCTGGTCACCTCGGGCTCTAGTCACTGTATCAACCTCCACATGGACTTTGTTGCCTCTAGTTTTTCATCTTCCAAAAACTCACCCCGACTTTGCAGCCAGAGATACATCTAGACTGCAATTCAGATGATGTCACTGTCTCTTTAATCCCAACTTTTGAGTTGGAACAAATTTCAAATGTCATAACAAATTAGGCAATACCCTTCAACATTTGGATTCTCCAGCTTCACCCTCCATCACTTTCCCTATGGTCCATATGCCAGCCACACTGAACTGCTTGTTGTTCCCTGGTTACCCCACATTCCCCTCCTTTTGGAACTTTGCCTTGCTACTTCTTTTCTAAAGCACTCCGCCTCTCCTCTTCTCTGACCACCCTTAAATTTATTTTTGACCAATTCCTTCTGGGCCTTTCATCCTCATTAGGCATCTTTCTGTTTGCAAAACTTCCTTATTTCTCCAAGTTTGAGACATGTGTCTCTCTCAGTATGCCCATAACCCCTGCTGTTCACATCAGTCACAAGGATAACCACTGCTTTTTGCCTACGCACTTCCTCTTCTGGGCTATAAATTCTCTGAAAAATTGGGCAAAGTCTTATTCACCATTTTCTCATTCTAAATCAGAATATCATATGTCTTAGTCTATTTTGTGTTGCCATAACAAAATACCTGAAGCTGGGAGATGTATAAAGAAGTTTAATTAGCTCACAGTTCTGGAAGCCCAAGAGCATCTTTTCAGCTTCAGGTGAGGCTCTGTTGTCCCGTGTCATAACACAACGGAGAAGCAGAAGGGGAAAGGAGAAAGTGGAAGAGCAGAAAATATATAAAAGAAAGACAGAGGGAAGGCTGACCTCCCTTTTATAACCACCCTCTCTGGTGACTAATCCAGTCCTGAGAAAACTAGCTCACTCACTGAAGGTCTAATCCAATCTCCAGAAAACTGTTAGAACCCACCAGGTCACTGGGCCTGAAACCCCAGGCCTCATGAAACTGGGCACAGATAGTGAAATTTTAAATTTTTATTGCTTAGAAAAGTCTTGCACCTGGGTCATTCCAAACTGCTGAGACAAAGTGCTGTAAACTTCACCAAAAAGGTTTCTGCATGTCCCCCAACCAGCTTCTCGGGGTCCCTGCAGCCTTCTGCAGCTCACCTAACAAGTAGATTAGGAATGGATTCTGCCTGCTGCCCAAGTGGAATGAACCTTGGCTTCAAACCCCCTGCCCTCTGTCCAGCAGGTTCAGCCCCCACTCTCTTTACCAACCCCCACTCTGTCCTCCTAAAATAAAGTTTTTTCTACTTTAACTAGCCGCCTCCTCCATTTCTTTGAACCCTAAAATCCTGAAAAATAACATTTTGGTGCCAAAAACTGGGATCAAGGCAATTTCGAGGCAACTAGTACATGGGAAGCCTCCATCTCACCATTGCTCCTTTGACACACCACACAGTCACAAACCCAGGAATGAGGTGAGTTCTTTTAGGTTCCATCTGGAGAACCTTGCTGCATTCAAAGCTAACTGGGTCTGGAAGTCCCAGTGCTAGGTCAGGGTGCCTCCACAGTCTAGGAACTTTCTCTTCTGGCCTGAGTTTCTCTAATTCTAATGATATTTGGGGCTATGAGATTGTCTCCCATGGTAACGTAGAGCAGAAATGTTAATGATGCTCATCTCCCTCCACTTTTCAGTTTTGACTCTATAGAATTCACCCCCACTCCCTATCCACATGAGAAACTCTCACTCATGACTGCCTAAGGATTCAACCTTTGGTGTCTCCTCCACATCTTTTTCTGTAATTCAGTTTGGCCACAATATCTCCAAATTCCCTCAGACTTACACAACCTCATCAATCACAATGAAAAATGGTCCGAGGTTCCTTATGTCCAGGCATTTCTCTTCTTCCATAATTGCCCTACGGAATAAGTCAATCAGTTTAACTCCTGAGCCAACTAAAAGTCCAAGCCTGACTTTGATCCTGCCAACTATTCCCCTTCACCTTCTTCTACTTCTTATGCCACCTTGGCACCCAGCTGAAAAATCTTCCTCACATTCCAAACCTTCTTCTCAATCCCCGTCCTCTTCCCACCCTCCCTCTTTCTCACACTCCTATAACCCATTTCTACTCTTAACAATTGCCATAACGACTTAATGCCCTCCACCATCCTCATTTTCCCTGTCAGTGAAGCAGCTGATGTTGACTTGTGCTGCTGCCACTCTCAGTCCTCTACTGAGACAACTGTCTGGCCTGTCAAGTGTATTCTTTCTTCAAATTATGTAACCTTGCTTACCTCAGTCTGAATACTTCTCTCTCTCTCTCTCTCTCTCTCTCTCTCTCTCTCTCTCTCTCTCCTTCCTCCCTCTCTCTCCCTCTCTTTCCATCCTGAGGAGTACTCATCTGCTATGATGGATGCCCTCCCCCATTAAACTTTGCTGTGTCAGTTACTGCTACTCTCTATCTCACATCTACTCACATCTAAATTGTTTCTTTCACCAAGACAAAGCTTCTGTCCCATCAATCTCCAGTGACTGGAAGAGCTAGCCAAGATAAAAACACAAGAGCAGTGGTAAGTCCTGAGCAACTTTGCTCCAAAGAATGCTCCATGCCTAGCTGCCTTCTATATTTTCCCCCGTTTGGTCTAGTGTCAAAGTCTTTTTGCCAGTATTACATGGAGATAGAGGCTTACCCACTCTCTTTTTATTTATTTATTTATTTTTGACAGGCAGAGTGGACAGTGAGAGAGAGAGAGACAGAGAGAAAGGTCTTCCTTTTCCATCCTTTTCCGTTGGTTCACCCCTCAATGGCCGCTGCGGTCAGCGTGTTGCTGCAGGCACACCGCGCTGATCTGAAGCCAGGAGCCAGGTGCTTCTCCCAGTCTCCCATGCGGGTACAGGGCCCAAGGACTTGGGCCATCTTCCATTGCACTCCTGGGCCACATCAGAGAGCTAGACTGGAAGAGGAGCGACCGGGAGAAAATCGACGCCCCGACTGGGACTAGAAACCAGTGTGCCGGTGTTGCAGGCGGAGGATTAACCTATTGAGCTGCGGCGCCGGCCGCCCACTCTTTTTTTTTTTTCTTCGTTTATTAAACTTTTATTTAATGAATATAAATTTCCAAAGTACAGCTTATGGGTTACAATGGCTTCCCCCCTCCTATAACTTCCCTCCCACCTGCAGCCCTCCCCTTTCCCGCTCCCTCTCCCCTTCCATTCACATCAAGATTCATTTTCAATTCTCTTTATATACAGAAGATCAGTTTAGTATATATTAGGTAAAGATTTCAACAGTTTGCCCCCATATAGCAACACAAAGTGAAAAAAATACTGTTGGAGTACTAGTTATAGCATTAAATAACACCCACTCTCTTTTAATCTAACCATCTAGTGTCTCCCTGCTTTACTCTTTCTTTCAGCCAAAGTCTCTGCCACATTCATGCAGGAGGAATATTTTACAAAAGACCCAGGCCAACTTACTGAAACTCTCTACTTTTCTAACTCAAACTCTCAACCTAGGGATATTTTATGAAGTGTTTTCCTGAGTGCCATTGTCCCTAGTGAGGCTGATCTGCTTATTCTGAGCCCTAACACCAAAAGATGATTTTCATGCTCCTTCTCCTGGCCACTGTCCTGCTTCCCTCAAGTCTGGGTCCCACGCAGCATTTTCTTGCTGCACATCCCTTAGAATGTACACTCAATCTCACCTTCTCACTTTTAAATAACACAAACACAAATCTCACAAACAATTACTGGCTATGTCTCTCTCTGCTCTCCTCTGCTTACACTCTCGTGCATGCCTAACAGCCTGCCTGGGTTAACACCACAGCATCTTTCTCTGCTGAGACAGAAGAGGGAGTGACATTTTCAGTAATAGCCACAAAAGAACTGTCACTCTAATACCCCTTCCAGCCAGCTTAAAAATTGTTGCTGGGGTGGACACAGGAATAGGAGGACTTGCTACATCCCTCTCCTACTATCAGGCACTTTCTGAAGACATGCAAGACAGCCTAAATGAAATGCCTTTTTTTAAAAAAGATTTTTGCTTATTTGTTTGAAAAGAGTTACATGCTCAAAACTTCTTGGATCTCCTGTCCAGGATCACATAGGGAGTTTGGACCAACTTTGGATGTGAACTCTTACTCCAAAAGCCCCTCCCTCTGTGCTTTCCACTTAGTGCGTTTCAGTTTCCTGCACTGTGGAGGACTGGTAGGACACAGGTTTCTCCAGCTCCTAGCTGGGCGCTGCTCGGATGCACGGAAATCCTGCCCCTGGGGCTGTACCCACTTGTTGAGCACCTGTTCCCATAGTGACACAGAGAGGCAGAGAGAGGGGGAGAGAGAGAGAGAACGAGAAAAATCTTCCATCAGCTTGTTCACTCCCCAAATGGCCACCATGGCCAGAGCTGAGCTGATCTGAAGCCAGAAGCCAGGAGCTTCCTCCAGTTCCCCCACATGGGTGTAGGGACCCAAAGACTTGGACCATCCTCCACTGCTTTCCCAAGCGTGTCAGCAAGGAGCTGGACCAGAAGTGGAGCAGTTGAGAACCACACCTATTTGGGATACTGGCACTGCAGGTGGTGGCTTTACCTGCTACACCATAGAGCAGGCCCACAAAGTATCTTTTTAAGGTTAAAAACTAAAGTGACTCCTTGGCAGCAATAACCATGCAAACTCAACAGAGCTTACATCTATTAACAGCAGAAAAAGAAAGTCTCACTTCATTTTTAGAAGAATAATGTTGCTTTCATGTGAGTCAATCTGGACTTGTTTGTGATGCTGCTCATAAGCGGATAAAGCACCCAGAATTCGACAATGCACATCTGACTTTGGAAACAACTGGTTCCAAAAGCCCTCATCTGAATTTTTGTTCTTGTTTCTCTAGGGCCATGCACCTTCACTTGTTGAAACAGTCCATTCAGTCAGTGGTGCGGAATGTCAGTGAGACCCATGTCGACAATATCCTTCGGCTGGGAAGTGCTCAATTCCAGCCACTTCTCTAGTGACCTCCACACTGGGAGAGGTAGGAACTTCTCCCCTAACTGCAAACTCTCAGCAGGAAGTAGCCGTGGCGTCTGTCCACATTCCTGTCTGCTGGTTCTCCCTCCCCAAGGGCTCTTGTCTGTGTAACATCAAAAGTGATTTTTTTCCCTATATATGTATTAAAATTCTGGATTTTTTAGAATCTATTAGGCCACTGAGGTATAATAGAATCCATTAGGTCACTGGGCCTGAATCCCCAGACCTGAAGACACTGGGCATAGATAGATAATCTAAACGCTTGGGAAAGATCTGCCCTGGAACATTCTAACCTGCTAAGACGGTGCACTGTCTTAGCGTTCACCAGCAGCCTTTCTGCACATCCCCCACCAGCCATGCACCTCCTCAACAATAAGCGTGCTGCCCAAGCAGAACGAAGCCTGACTTCAAACCCTCTGGCCCTCTGTCTCTTCACCTCCCTCTGCCCCTACTCTTTTTGCCTCCACTTTATCCGTCCCTAAAAATATTTTTCTACTTAAACTAGCTACCTCCTTGCCTTCTTCGAACTTTAAAATACTGAAACCTAACACTTACCCAGTCTGTTTTAGAAGACATTCATGAAGAGGGGCTTTCCCTTGACTCAATCACCCCCAACTAAGTCTGACATTATAAAGGTTCCTTCAATTCTCTATTCCATTACATTAGAGACCAAGCTTTCAGCACACAAACCTTTGGGGGAGAAATCATTTCTAAACCATAGCATTAAGGACTATGAAAATCTGGCCCGAGGCCAAAGTTATGAAGATGTCTGCTTTGAAAGGCCACAAACTTACCCACACTAGCAAGTCTTTTATTTTAGGTACATGTGTATGTCATACGCATCCACAGATTTGTTTTACTACTCCATAAAGAGTATACATATCTCTGTGAATCTTGAGACCCAAATAAATTGCATTGACATTCCAAGGCCATAGTGTGAAGGATTCCTAGGACTCTCTCAAATGTTAGCATCTTGCTGATAGTAAATTCCTCAGGTTTTCTCATCTCTGGGCTCCTCAGATGCCATGTCTATTTTTTACTGTGTTGACCTGGGTAGCAAATTCATGCATCTTTGCACCTCTCAAAAGAATACTCTTTATGAAGGAGGTACTTTTCTCTGAAGGGAGGAGAGAACTTCCACTTTGACTATGACCCTGTCGGAATAAGATCGAAGTTGGCAAACTCAAAAGGCTTCCATAGCCTTGGCTACTCATGACTAGAGCCTAGGGAGATTACTGACACCATAAACACAAGTGTCAAATTGTTAAGTCAACAACAGGAGTCACTGTGTACTTACATCTCATGTGGGATCTGTCCTTAATGTGTTGTCCAATGTGAAGTAATGCTATAACTAGTACTAAAACAGTATTTTACACTTTGTGTTTCTGTGTGGGTGCAAACTGATGAAATCTTTACTTAATACATACTAAATCATTCTTCTGTATATAAAGATAATTAAAAATGATTCTTGATGTGAATGGAATGGGAGAGGAAGCAGGAGATGGGGGGGGTGCGAGTAGGAGGGAAGTTATGGGGGGAGGGAAGCCATTGTAATCCATAAACTGTACTTTGGAAATTTATATTTACTAAATAAATAAAAAATCAAAAAAAGAATACTCTTTATAACACAAACTATAGTGAGTTATATGGATTTTGCTGATGATTTCAAACTGGAGATAAATAATAGTTTATGCTGCAGACTTTTTTTTTTTTAACATAAGCAATGTGGATAGCTCAGTCTGCCACTTTCCTCATGCGGCAGAAGATGTGGTGGATGTGTGGTACAAGACTACATTCTCTGTGTACCTTCCTTACCATATGCACACCAACTGACATGCACAAAGATTCTCTTTATCGTGAAGAGGAAGATGAAAGCGCAGATTAAGAAGATAGTGTTTGGAAGATGGGTTTCAGAATGATACTGATATCTACGTGATTTTATGCAAACTACATTAACTGCTTTAAAACTAAGGTTCCTTGATTACAAAATAAGAATAGTAAGAGTGTACTTACTTTACATGATTTGTGTGAGGATGATAAACAAGTTAATAGATATTACATTCCTAAAATAGTACCTGGCCCACAAAGTGCTCAACAAATGTTAGTGCTTAGCATAGCTCCACCCAGACACATGAACATGTTCTAGAGAGCCAGGACACTGTAGTTTAAGAGTTACTACAATATACCTAGGTGAGATTGGAGTTCAGCAGAATTTACTTAGTAGTCAAATTTAGCAGATTGCAGCTCCTTGCTAATGCTAATGTACATCTTGTAATGCTAATGTCACAGGTGATGAATCAAGTAATTGGATCTCTGCCAGCCACATGGGAGACCCTTATTAATTCCAGGCACCCAGCTTCAACCTGGCCCAGCCCTGGCCACTGTGGGCATTTGTGGAATAATATATTCATTGTGGTTCATTGACAATGGCTCATTGACTGTAGCAAATGTACCACTATTATAAAAGTTGAAATGGAGTGTGAGGTATAGGAGAACTGTCTAGGCAACTGTTCTCTAATTTGAAATCTATTCTAAAATTTTAAAAGAACCAAATTAATTTTTAATTCTTTTTGTAATTCAACTGGTAACGAGCTGTGTCTTTCCCAATCCTAACCTAAAAAACAAGAGTTTTCATGAAAAGCCTTTTATGCATTCTCTTTGCTGAGAATAAGTCAAGAGGTATTTTATCATAGTACTTTTATATGCTGATATAGAAATCCTGCACTTAAATTTGGTAAAGACATTTTTATTTCAATTCTTTGCTTCAAATGTCATCAAAAGAAAGACAGACTATGGGAGAGAAAATCCATCTTCAATAAAAAGAAAGTAATCTTAGCATTGTACAAGTGGAGCCCAAGTCCTTAGTCTGAAACTTTTGCCTGTGTCTTTGCTGCTCAATTCCAGGCCAAGTTCTTCCCTTAGATGAAATGAAGAGATATACCATGATTCTTCTGGTTATTGTCACATAATTAGAAATATCCAATTGCTTTAGTAAAACTTTAAAGATAATTTCATTACTTTCTCTATTTTAGTGTATTAAAAAAGCTCTTCGTTATCCACTGTTGGATTTTCTTACTTCTGACTCAGTGCAAACCTGCTGCAAAGAGGTGCCTATAATGGTAAAGGGTAGGTACTGCTTCTTTTTCTATGTCTGCCTTGGGTTTTCATTGTTTTCCTTTCTTACTCTTCAAGTCAAAGGAGCAAGAGAATTAAAGATAAGGAATGATATTATTGGCACAGCACTGTGCAGGTACTCTCCAGACCTGGTAAGTATCTAAAACCACCTCTAAACCTTAGTGGGCGCTTCCAGGGATTCAGTTTGTGGCCACATGGTTTCTAAAGACTCTATCTAAAGATAGGACAAGTATATCTGTTTTGGTTGCAAACATCTTTCCATTGTACTATGGATTCGTTTTTTAAACCTATACAATTCCTCTCTGCTAAGATCTCACCCCATAAGTAGTTTCCTTGAACTAGATCTAAGAAAAGTCCCACCAGCAACCTCTTATTTATGGTCCCATTCTAGTCCATGAAGACACTCAGATAACTCTGGCTCCACTAAGGGCTGGCAGTTTACATCATACTAATCAATGCTGTCATTAGTTAGCCCTCCTCACAGAGCAGCCAACCAATGTCCTGCTCCCTCTGGATTTCCTGATTTGCTAGTTTGACACAAATCTTCTAGGTTGCTCAAAGTCCATAGGCTCTGTGGCCTGTTAAAGTACTTTTCTTAAGGCTTAAAGACAGCTTAACTGAGATTTAAAAAAAAATCTTTTCTAATTTGTTAAAGGCCTCAACCCTGCTGCGGCTCAAGAACAGAGTGCTCTAACAGACTGAGATAAACACATATTTTTAGCCCACATATATTAGGTATTCAATCAAGATCCATTGACTGGATAAATGAGTGAATGAGAGTTAAATGATGAACCACACTTGGTCAGGATTTTTAAGAAAGCTTTCAAGGGATTTAATTTCTGTAAAGCTATATGAAAGCTATTTGCACTGTCTATGAGGATATTGAAACAAAGATTGCTCAAAAACTTGCCGAAGTTTACCTGGGTTTTCAAAGAGTAGAACCAAGATGCATCCTGCATCTATGTGACACTTCACTATTGGCAAGAGGAATGATATTTGAGGGGTAAGTGCAGTAAGAGCAGAGTAAGGGAGGCAGTAAAACACAGAGTCTTGAAAAACAGGATAGAGAATGCATTGAGTACAAAAGCAGAGAGAAGAAGATGAGGTCCAACAAGTAAGTGGAGCCTGGAGGAGATACTCTGTGATGGCCAGGCTGAGGACCTTACACAGCAGAGTACAAGGAGCCACTAATGTATATAGGTAGACAGGCAAGGGACATTTCTTTTTTTTTAAAGATTTATTTATTTATTTGAAAGGCAGATTCACAGAGAAGCAGCTGGTAAAGCTGCTTCCTGCAGTGCCAGCATCCCATATGGGTGCCAGATTGAGTCCTGGCTGCTCTACTTTCGATCTAGCTCTCTGCTATGGCCTGGGAAAGCAGTAGAAGATGGCCCAAGAGCTTGGGCCCCTGTACCTATATGGGAGATCTGGAAGAAGCTCCTGGCTCCTGCCTTCAACTCCGGCCATTGTGGCCACTTAGGGAGTGAACCAAGGGATGGAAGACCTCTCTCTCTCTCTCTCTCTCTCTCTCTCTCTCTCTCTCTGCCTTACCTTCTCTCTCTGTAACTCTGACTTTCAAATAAATAAATAAATCTTTTAAAAAAAAATGGAGCTGCCAAGACTCAAACCTGCACCCATATGGGATGCCGGCACTGAAGGCAGTGCCCTCACTCGCTATGCCACAGTGCTAGCCCCAAGGGACACTTCTGAATGATATCAACAGAATGAAGTGGAGAACAGATTGGAAGAAGGAGGCATAAGCACAAGCATGGAGGAGGCCATTCCAACAGTCTAGTTCTCATGGTGAACACAAGTAATTTTTTTTTTCTTAAAAAAAAGCAGCATCTCAGTTAAGCTGTGCAGAGACAAAATGGTAAAAGATAGATGATTACAAAGATGAAATTCAATGGATGCAACAGACATCATTAGTGATAAACCAGAAGATGCAGAATAATAAATACTCTCTAGGTTTCTGAGGCAGGACCATGACTTGTTTATTAATATATGTCTTTGAGAAGTGTAGTGCTGCTTCAGTATAGATAAACAGGAGGGGGAAACACATGATTATAACTTTCCATAATTATTACTTAGAAACAAAAACATGACACTCATAATTAGCTCTTCAATTCTTTCTGTATATGGGCCAGCACTTAAGGTTCAACAGTTTAGCAGAGTGAGAAAAAAAGAATGCAATTCTGATGACAGGGGCCAAAGGAGAGCCGCTTCACACTGGATTACATTGTAATACAGCACATTTGATCAACATGTTTGCTTGTCTTTCCTCTTCATCCCCTGTGTCTGGGGATCTTGAAGACAGATCCTGGGCCTGAATTTCCTTTGTATCCTCCACAGAGCTGGAAAATGCTTTTTAAGTAAGAAAATAAATCACATTGACAAAAAAAGAAGTTTATGATGTAAAGGACAGTATGACATTTTGTAGCATGAGTAACATTCACATAAAAGTGGTTTTATTCTTTTCCTTCCAGAAAATGTCCAAAGATTATCACTCACATAAAACTAGGATAGTCAGAGATAAAATCAATGCCTTGGGCTTGTGAGAAACACGAATACCTGCTACTCCTCTTCCCCAAAGAGGTGTACCTGGTAGGGTAGGCAAGGTGAGGAGAGAGAGTGCAAAAAAAGTGTAGAGAAGAGTAGGACTTCCCTACAGGTCCCAAGGTTGAAGCAAGCATTCTCAACCTCATCCCAGATGTACACATCATTTAGCAGTTGTCTCACCAGTGCTCAGAAACTCCCTGTGCACAAGTGGAGACACTATGATCCAGTTTCTTATGTGGAGAGGCTTATCACATAAATCTGGAACTTTTTCAGTGTCATATAAATTGTTAGATTTCTTCTCAAATATGCCCACATATCATCTGTCTTCCAGTTGGACAATTTTTTTCATAAATCACACTGTCAATTAAGTGAGTTCTCATATAGATTTACAGAAACATTTTCTGCAAGTGACTGATGATTTGAAATATTTATTTAATTCAGCAAATATTCATGTAGTGTCTACTTTCTGTTAATCCCTGCACCAGCTCTTGAGAAACAAAAACATTTAACTGCTGGTCCCTGTCTTCAAGAAACAGACTTCAGTGGAAGAGATTGGCACACATCAAATTCAATGGTCTGGCAAGCAGATAAATTTTGGTTTGCACACATAATCATAAAGGTGACCAGGAGATCTTATCTGGGTATATTGCCTGCACCAAAGGGCTGCTTGGCCCCAAGCTTCTGCTCAAGACTGCCTGGCTTGATTTTTATGTATTTCTAAAGGGGGAAGTTCATCTGATTGGTTGATGTATAGCCTAATGAGGTATTCTACTTGAGCCAATTAGGGGATGATTGACGTTGGAGTAGGCTTTTTTTGCACACAAGTTCAAGAATGCTCAATCAGGTCAGGCCAGAGATGCAACAAGTAAAGATTACATTGTACATGTTTCTCTCATTTATCCCTCCCTTAGGGCTCCTGGTGCATTATATCATGTAGTTTTTCCTTTCCTTTCCAGGGGACTCTGGAGTCCCTATAAGGTGGACTGAGGTTGAGGGGAGGCCAGGAAAGTGTTCTACAGCTGGGGATGCCTAAGCTGATTTTTAAAATGATGAAATCCTAACAAAGGTAAATGAAAGCAAAGGACTAGAGTGGAACTGTGCTATAAGGATAAAGAAGGTAAGATTGTAAGCAAAGAATAGCATAGAGGTAAGAAATAGTACACATTTGTTCCAATGTACACATATTACAGGGTTTCTAGGATCATAAATATTGGGCAGGGAACAGGAGGAACAGGAACATGAGTCAAGGCAAGTCATACACAGAAGAGCTTGTGAGCTGTGCCAAGGAGCTTTAACTCTATACTATCTGGGACATTCAGGGAATCAATGATTTGAACAGGTTAGTGGTATGGCCCCTTTTTTTTGTAAGTAGGTACCTCTTGTAGTTGTCTGAGAATGGGAAGCTTGAACAGGATAAGAATGAAGGAAATGAGATCAGCCTCTCTAAATAGTGGTTAAATGAGATCAGCCTATACGTAGCAGTGGAGGCAAAAACCTAATGAGCACAGAAAGTAAAGGGATGGAGAAGAAAGTATTAAAGAGAAATTTTAAAATAAAAACAGTATAAATCAATTATTAGTTTGATTATTGATGTAAGGAAGAAGGAAAATTCAAGACTTCAAGACAGATGCTTGGGGCCGGTGCTGTGGTATAGTGGGTAAAGCCACCACCTGCAATGCTGGCATTTCATATGGGTGCCAGGTCGAGTCCCAGCTGCTCCACCTCTGATCCAGCTCTCTGCTATGGTCTAGGAAAGCAGTAGAAGATGGCCCATGTCCTGGCTTTGGATTGGCTCAGCTCCAGCCATTGCAGCCATCTGGGAAGTGAACCAGTGGATGGAAGACTTCTCTCTCTGCCTCTATGTCTGTAACTCTGACTTTCAAATAAATAAAATAAAAATCTTTAAAAAAAAAAGATGAATGCTAAAATCAAGACTATAAGAAGACAGGGTGAGAGGGATGGGAGTCACAGAGTTCAATTTCTGATATCTGAGTAGAAATTGCCAACAGACAGTTGAGTAAACAAATTGAAGTTTGAAGTAACTCTGGTATGAAGATGTAATTTTTGAGTCAGTTAACTGATTCTGTTTGTACCCCATTTAAAATATTCCCCACTTCTAAATGCTGTGCAAACTCAGTATCCCTTAGTTGGAAATGACATATGACTAGCTCAGGATGACATTTTTATTTCTCTTAGGGTTTTGTAATGTTTTTAAATAACAGGACATCTGTAATGTTTTAAATAACATAACATTGATAAAGAAAATAACATTCTCATGTATGTGTAGGAAGAGAGCCTGAAGATGTAATTGTCATGAGACTCCTCTATTTCTATGAAACTTAATGGCAGATGGGGCTAACAATACCTGTATTGACTACTTAGGTGGATGCTGACAACATCCAGTGAGATAGTGTAATTTGGAAAAGTAGAAAGTCTTTTGCTGTTGATAGACTTAAAAATACTAAAGAGTTTGTTATGTTTTGGCTTAGGCATCTAAATAAAATTATTATATTAAAGAAAGTAAAAATAGGAAAAGAATTAAATCTGCAACACACTTATTTTCATGCATGTATACAAAAGCCCTGTGCTTCATTAGACAAGGAGTGTTTCCTTGGAGAATCTCAATTTAGTCATCATTGACACTGAATCTTGAACTGCAAATATGGCCCAGTTTCCATAACATCAATGCACTGTATTAATTCAATTATAAAGGCCAAAATACCAGGAGGCAAAAGCATTTAAAGGGAAGGAAAATGAATAATTAGATGAGTTGTCAGACTTAAAACATGAACAATAATTATCAACAAGAACATGAAGGATTCCATCTTTCAGAAAACAACCTTTGTCACTGAGAATTTGATAAGTTTGCTGTGCAACGTTAAAGCCACATGAAATGAAGTTAACATCCCTTGGTTCTACTCAGTCTTATCATGCACAGCATCTCCCAACTTGCCATTCTACAAAATTTGCTCACTGGTTTTCCATGAAGGCAAAAGAGTGTTAATTTACACTTATTCAATTGGTACACTTATTTAACATACCCACTCATTGGGGTGCCCTCTATATTTGTGGGTATCCATCCTGCATTGATTTCCATTTTAAAATGTCCAGTGTGTGTTTCACAAACAGTGTCCTTCACAAGGTTCTCTTTGTGGAGTGAGGATGGGAGACATATGTGCTGAATCGTGTACCCCCAAAATTCATATGTTGAAGTCCTAATCCCAGATACCCCAGAATATGACTATATTTGGAAATTGAGTCATCACTGAAGTGATTAGTGAAAGTGTGATTATGCTAGAGCAGGGTGGGCCCCTGATTCAATATGCTGACCACTTATAAAAAAGTAAAATGTAGACACAGATATGCATGTGGGGAGAATGCCATGTAAAGACTGAAGTGGAGGACAGTGCTGTCACACAGTGGGTTAAAGTCCTGGCCTGCAGGGCTGGCATCCTATATGGGCGCTAGTTTAAGTCCCAACTGCTCCACTTCCAATTCAGCTACCTGCTAATGCACCTGGGAAAGCAGCAGAGGATGGCTCAAGTCCTTGGGCCCCTACACCCTTATGGGAGACCTGGAAGAAGCCCTTGGCTCCTGGCTTCAGATCAGCTGAGCTCCAGCCATTGCGGCCATTTGGGGAATGAACGAACAGATGGAAGACCCTCCCCTCCCACCTGCTCTGTAAATCTGTCTTTCAAATAAATAAAATAAATCTTTAAAAAAAGACTGACGTGATGCTGCCACAAGCTAAGAACTACCAGAAGCTACAACAGAGCTGGCCTTTGGACCTTTGAATCTTCAGATCTTCAAAGGGAGCATAGCCCAACAGACAACTTGATCTCAAACATCTAAGACCCAGAATCATAAAACAAGAATTTTTATAGTTTAAGTCACTGCATTTGTGGTATTTTATTGTGGCAGCCTTAGCAAACTAAAAGATAAAAGTTCTGTGGGTACTCATTGATTCTCCAAAAAGGGTGCAGATGGGGATATTACTTTGATGGTTAATGTTATGTGACAGTTTGACTAGTTTAAAGAATACCGAGATACTTTGTAAAATATTTCAGGTTATGTCTATGAGAGTATTTCCAGAAGAAATTAACATTCAAATCAACAGCCTGAGTAAAGAAGATATGTCCTCACCCTCATCGATGTGGACAAGTATCATGCAATCCATTGAACACCTGAATATACAAAACAGGTGAGGGAAAGCCAAATTCATTACCTCTTCTTGATCTAAGATAATCATTTTTTTTCAGCATAGTATGGCATATTAACTTTTTTTTATTTAGTAAATATAAATTTCCAAAGTACAATTTATGGATTACAATGGCTTCCCCCCCCTATAATTTCCCTCCAACTTGCACTCCTCCCATCTCCCATTCCTTCTCCCACTCCATTCACATCAAGATTCATTTTCAATTATCTTTATATACAGAAGAACGATTTAGTATATATTAAGTAAACATTTCAACAGTTTACACCCACACAGAAACACAAAGTGTGAAATACTGTTTCAGTACTAATTATAACATTACTTCAAATTGGACAACACATTAAGGACAGATCCCACATGAGAAGTAAGTACACAGTGACTCCTGTTGTTGACTTAACAATTTGACACTCTTGTTTATGGCGTCAGTAATCTCCCTAGGCTCTAGTCATGAGTAGCCAAGGCTATGGACGCCTTTTGAGTTCGCCAACTTCGATCTTATTCCAACAGGGTCATAGTCAAAGTGGAAGTTCTCTCCTCCCTTCAGAGAAAGGTACCTCCTTCTTTGATGGCCCGGTTCTTTCCACTAGGATCTCACTTGCAGAGATCTTTCATTTAGGTCTTTTTTTTTTTCCAGAGTGTCTTGGCTTTCCAAGACTATAATACTCTCATGGGCTCTTGAGCCAGATCCAAATGCCTTAAGGGCTGATTCTGAGGCCAGAGTACTATTTAGGACATCTGCCATTCTATGAGTCTGCTGTGTATCCCGCTTCCCATGATGGATCATTCTCTCCCTTTTTGGTTCTATCAGTTAGTATTAGCAGAAACTAGTCTCGTTTGTGTGATCCCTTTGACTCTTAGCCTATCAGTATGATCAATTGTGAACTGAAATTGATCACTTGGACTAGTGAAATGGCATTGGTACATGCAACCTTGATGAGATTGTATTGGAATCCCCTGGCACGTTTCTAACTCCACCATTTGGGGAAAGTCCAATGGAGCATGTCCCAAACTGTACATCTCCTCCCTCTCTTATTCCCACTCTTATATTTAACAGGGATCACTTTTCAGGTAAAATTAAAACACCTAAGAATAATTGTGTGTTAATTACAGAGTTCAACCAATAGTACTAGAACAAAAAAAAATACTAAAATGGATAAAGTATTACATTGTACATCAACAGTCAGGACAAGATCTGATCAAGTCACTGTTTCTCATAGTGTCCATTTCACTTCAACAGGTATGTGAGCATTGTGCTAAACAATTTAAACTAGTGCTTCTTAAATTCTTTTTTTAAAGATTTATTTATTTGAAAGGCAGATTTACAGAGAGGCAGAAGGAGAGAGAGAGAGAGACTCTTCCATCTGCTGGTTCACTCCCCAATTGGCCACAATGGCTGGAGCTGTGCTGATCCAAAACCAGAAGCCAGGAGCTTCTTCCAGGCCTCCAATGCAGGTGCAGGGGCCCAAGGACTTGGGCCATTCTCCACTGCTTTTCCAAGCCATAGCAGAGAGTAGGATCAGAAGTGAAACAGCCAGGACTCGAACCAGTGCCCATATGCAATGCTAGCATTGCAGATGGTGGCTTTACCTGCTATGCCACAGCGCTGGAAGGTACCAGTATTAATGTTAAGTTCATATTTTTAAAACTGATGCTTAGAGGAGTTACATAACAAACCCAATGTCAGCTAGAAAATGCACTATAATCTAAATACAGTCTATTGATCCAGAACACAAACTTCTAGTCACTGATGATATTCAGGGTTAGTAGCTCAGGGAAAAGGAAATGGAATTATTTAAATATTCCACACTGATTTGAAGCATGAAATCATATATACAAAAAGCTATTTCACCCCACAGGAACAGAGAAGGAGAAGGTTTCATCTTCCCAGCCTGACCATGTCTGCTTTCCACTCTGTATTATGAGTGATCAGTAAGTGCAGAAAACACACTGGTGGCTGCCAAAGGGGTTAGCAGTGGCTGTAATGCCGCTGAAAGTGGCTGAAGTTATTGCCACATCCCAGCTTTGTACTAGCAGCAGAATATCAACCCTGAGGCTGAAATTTGTGAGAAAAACACAAATAAATAAATAAATCTTTAAAAAAATAAGACATAAATGCAAATATTTTATTATAAAACTGAAGATGTTTTTCACTATCCAGTGATCATTGGACAAGGGCCCCAGGAGATTATTCAGATCAGCTCAACTTTCTGTGCCACACCAAAGCCATTGGTGAGAGGATAGAGGCCAAATGGAGGTTAGTTACAGCAGCAAAAGTGCACTCAAGGGATGAGGGTATTATTTTTTTTAATTCATTCAAATAGTACTTCTTGAATAGTACTTCTTTACTGTTATAGACGTCAGGGATACTACAGAGAAAGAACCATGTCACAGGATTTTTATTTTTGAAATATTAGATTACTGTCCCTAAAAATAGGATCGTTGCTTCTAATGGGAATCTCTATTTATTGCCATTTGACTTGATGCTGATGTTATAAGGTCTTCAAAAAAATTGTGGAAAATAGTACATATTGTAGAGAAACTACACAAGAATTGCAACATTTTTTACGCCACAATTTATCTTTTAACTTTAATTTTGCACAACATTTTTGAAGTATCCTCACATATTCTACTAGCCTCTCTGGCTTTGTGCTTGAGTACTGGTATGCTTTCACCAATTAAATTTTGAGCAGGTGTGACTGTCACATCTGAGCAAAATTTTAATTGAGCTATCCTGGTTGGTCTCTTCCCTTTGCTGTAAGAAGTTTATTCTAGAGAAGGAATACTTCTTCAATTTAAGTCATTGCTATTCTCAGTGTTGTCCCTAATCTAATCTCTGCCTGGTCATGTGATTTTCAGAAAAATCTGTTTTATTACACTGAGTGCCAATTTCTTTTCCTATAAAAATGAAGATATTAAAAGATGACCACCAAGATCTTTCCAGAAGTTAAATTATAAAACCTATAATGCTTTCCAGTTCCGATTTCTTATACAACTTCATATGTAGATACTTTAGATCACACACAGCTGGATAGCCTGTTGACATCTGAAAGTTATTCAAATTATACTCATCTCATATACTCTTCATCCCCAAACAGCGTTCGCCCTTGGTGTTCCCTCTGCCTGGGCCATTTTTCTCTGCATGTTACATCGTCTCTTTTCACTCAGGTCTCTGATGAAATGCAACTCTAGGAGAGAAGCTTTCTTCTACTGCCTTCATAAAATAACAAACTCTATGCCCAAACTGTCATTTTTTTCACTTTTTTACACTTAATTTTTTTAGAATAGAACTCTTACTTCCTGACATGTACACATATTATTGTAACCCCAATTACTATATGCACCAATCAGTATTTGCTAAACCAACAAACAGCCGCAATATTTTAGTAGCTTGTAACAACGATCATTGCTCTTTTGCCTATGTCAAACGATCTCTGTGGGCAGGCTGTAGCTCTTGGTGCTCCTGCTGAAGTGACATCCTGACAGTAAGGACTCCATTTTACAGCACCCAAGAATCCATCTGGAGAAATCACCCCCACGGTGAGACTGCGGTCTGAAACCATGGTCTAAAACTAAGACAATAACAGTACACCTCATCCTGCTTGGCAAAACATAGCATGATTGCTCAAGCATCAAACAGATACACTGCACTTGGATTAATGTTAAGCTTGTAACTTGTCTATGTATGTCTCACATATGATTTAGGTTGGTACCTGCACTAATGTCAAGTCTGTAATTGGTATTGTCAAGATTGTAATTGATATTAGTTTTGCATATGCTTTAGGTCAGCTTGACCCTAGCAACCATGTATCCCCCCTCCCCTTCTTGTGGTTTTTGCCTTTATAAACTGTGTTGCTTTGAGCTTTGGGGTTGAAAGGCCTTTAGGACATGAGCCCTCTCTTGACACCCAGCAATAAAGGACTCCAAAATTCATCAGTGTGTGGTGTTCCTCTGTCAGCACTGGCTCTGGGACAACAAGGGGTTGGAAGCAAGGAAGTGGTTCTCCTTTTATTATGATCTGAATTGACTAAGACCAAATGTAAATTCCCAAGATAAGGCTGTCACAGACACCAGTTGTCACCCCTGATCTAATCACAACTATTTTAAAGGTAATTTCATGTAGGTGAATGAATGTCCCCCAAATATTTTGCTACACCCATACCTTTGCCTTGAAATATATTTCTGGAAAACCAATATATACACTTAAATCACAAAAGCAGTAGCAAAATAGTTTTTGATTAAAAAATTAATCCTAGCATGGGCATTTGGTGCAGTGGTCATTTGGGATGACCACATCCCATATGTGAGTCTATTCAAGTCCTGGTTCTGTTCTCCACTTCCAGCTTCCTGTTAATGTGTGCCCTTGGAGACTGCCAACAAATACAAGTAGTTGGATTCCTAATCCCCCCCTACCCCATCGAGGAAGATGAGGATGGAGTTCCTAGGCTCCTAATTATTTGGCCCAGTCCCTGGCTGTTGTGGGCATTTGGGAAATAAACCAGAATATGGGAAATTTCTTTTTGTCTCCTTTTCTCTGCCTTTCAAATAAAACTAAAGTATGTAAATATTGTGCAGCCAGTGTTGTGGTGCAGTGGGTTAAATTGCTGCCTGTAATGCTGGCATCTCATGTGAACACCAGTTGGATTCCTGGCTATTCTGTTTCAGATCCAGCATACTGCTGGTGCACCTGGCAAAGAAGAAGAAGATGGCTCAAGTACCCAGGCCCCTGGCAAGTGCTTGGGAGACCCAGATGGAGTTCCAAGCTCCTGGATTCTGCCTGGCTTTTGCCTGGCCCAGGCCCCACCATTGCAACCATTGCAAGAGTGACTCAGAAGATAGAAGATTCTCTCTCACTCTCTCTCTCTCTGTTCCTCTCTCTCTGTAACTCTGCCTTTACAAATAAATAAATAAATCTTAAAAATAAGTAAGTAAAATAAAATAAGTAATGCAATGGGAAAGAAAGTTTTTAAAAATATATATAAAGCCGGCCGGCGCCGCGGCTCACTAGGCTAATCCTCCGCCTTGCGGCGCCGGCACACCGGGTTCTAGTCCCGGTCGGGGCACCGGTCCTGTCCCGGTTGCCCCTCTTCCAGGCCAGCTCTCTGCTGTGGCCAGGGAGTGCAGTGGAGGATGGCCCAAGTCCTTGGGCCCTGCACCCCATGGGAGACCAGGAGAAGCACCTGGCTCCTGCCATTGGATCGGCGCGCGGTGCGCCGGCCGCAGCGCGCCTACCGCGGCGGCCATTGGAGGGTGAACCAATGGCAAAAAGGAAGACCTTTCTCTCTGTCTCTCTCTCTCACTGTCCACTCTGCCTGTCAAAAATATATATATATATATATATATATATATATATATATATATAAAGCCAAAAGTCACAAACTATTGATATTTGACGTACAAATTTTAAATTTATGAATCAAATGCTACAATAAAAGAAATATAAACAAAGTACTAGGGAAGTTTTCAGTTTCCTATAATGATGCATCAGATAAATGTCATTGGCTACAATACTGCCACTATGCAAAGCTCAAAATATGGGAGAAAACATTTGCAACTCATTTGACAGAAAAATAGTGACTAATATCCTTAAATATAAAATCTTTCAGTTAAGATAAAAATAAATAAATAATAAAATGAGGGGCCGGCTCTGTGGCACAGCAGGTTAAGGCCCTTTCCTAAAGCGCTGGCATCCCATGTGGGTGCCAGTTCTGGTCCTGGCTGCTCCTCTTCTGATCCAGCTCTCTGCTATGGCCTGGGAAAGCAGCAGAAGATGGCCCAAGTCCTGGGGCCCCTGCACCTGCGTGGGAGAACTGGAAGAAGCTCCTGGCTTCTGGCTTTAGATCAGCACAACTCCAGCCCTTTGCAGCCAATTAGGGAGTGAACAAGCGGATGGAAGACCTCTCTCTCTCACTCTGTCTCTCCTTCTTTCTGTGTGTAACTCTGACTTTCAAATAAATTAAAAAAAAACTTTTTAAAAAAAGAACAAAAATAGGCATCTATTTTATAATTAACACAATATATATCACAGAAATTTTCAATTTGCTGTTAAAATCTATCTCATCTACTTAACAATAGCCAAAAATGAGTTGGGACTCCTCTGCTATGAAAGCTATTTCAGTAAAAACATCCCAGAAGTGCTGTTGAAATCATATTGCTAGCTACTAGAAAGAGAATTTTATATTGACTTTTGCTAGCCATCATTTTTTGTAGTTGACTGTGGTTAATTTTGCCCCTGAATTTCAGTTCCTCAGGAAAAGACATCTAGCATCTGCTCTCAGCATAACCTTTATTCCAAACTGTTCCCATTCCTGGAACAAAGTATATCTTGCCATTTGGCCAGCAGATGGTCCAGTGTTTAGGAAGCAACATTTCCACATCAACTTGCTTCTCTCATCATTGTAACCCTGGCAGTCTCCTTGTCAGGCCAAAGTACCCTGGGTTCAGATCCTCTATTACAGGCCAGGATACTGCAAAGTTTGCAAAAGCTGCAGACAAGCTCTTACTGCTGTTTTCTTTTCTAACGTGCATTTCATTTATTTTTCATCTCCTTTTGTCAGATACAAATTTTACCTTCTGTTCACTAAGCCACATCACCAGCGATGAAGCTTACTTTTTCCATTAATTGTGGTTTATATGTCTTCTCCATCTGTTTGGATCATTTTCTTTTGACACTAAAATTTTCTTTGTATCTCAGTGGGGGATTGTTGAAGGAAAGTGCAAGGCTGCTGTTTCAAGGCAGCTACAAAAATATACTCCTATCTTAGAGGTTTTTAAGATAATTTTTCAAAAACATCTGGAAATAGACCTACCATGTTACCCAGCCATCTCACTCCCGGGAATTTACCCAAATGAAATGAAATCAGCCTATGAGAGAGATCTGTACCCCATGTTTATTGCAGCTCAATTCATTACAGCTAAGATGTGGAATCAACCCAGATGTACATCAACTGATGACTGGATGAAGAAAATGTGGTACATATACACTGTGGAGTACTACTCAGCTGTAAAAAAAATAAATGAAACCCTGTTTTTTGAAACAAAATGGATGCAATTTGAAACCATTATGGTTGGTGAAATAAGCAAGCCCCCAAATGACAAATGCCATATGTTTTCTCTTATACATAGTAGTTAATACATAATACAAAAATGTATAGAAACAAAACAGACATCTTGTGATTTCATTGTTGTTTTCAGCCCTTGTTTATGTGACTGTGTAACTGTGGTCTTCCTGCTTTTTACTTACTGAATATTATGGTTAGTGATGTATTAAACCTGTGATTAGAGTATATTCAAATCATGTTTTTTCAAACATTAAAGAAAAAAGGGAACAAAGAAGGGGTATTCAGGAAAAGAGAGAGGGAAGGAGAGAAGTATGATTATCTTAGAATTGTACCTATGAAATATATTAAATCTGTTCTCTTTATATTAATAAAAATTAAAAACAAGTTTTCCCCCCACAAACATAGAATTTTTCAGGATTTTATTTCAAAAATGCATTTGAAATATGAGAAACATCAGAGAAGTTGTATTTTGTCATTAATTGCAATGTTTAGCTTTTCATATTATAAAATACAGTGCACAGAGTAAAAAGTCATAAGATAACTACACAATTTAACAAATTATTGTCAAATATCACGAAAGGTCTATGATTTTACACCACCCACTAGTTAACAGCTGAGGCTTCCATCATATCAGAGATGCTGGAAGGACAGAAGAACTCAAAGCTTAAGCAACTTCAACCTGCTTATCTGTCTTTGCTCCAGAAGGAAATATCTTTAAAGGTTGTCACCCAAGCAAACCTGCCCTCTGCTCTGCAGGAAGACATTCCCTTATTGTCCAAATGAATTCTCCATATGGTCAGGCTCCAGAAAAGAGCCTGGAGAAAAACATAGTCACTGCCTCTGTTCCTTAGACATACCTAAACATGAAAGATTCATAGAGAACTATTTCCAAACAAGCACAATGAAGCAATCACTAACTACAGCATCCAATGAAGAAATCAAAGATTGATATATCAGCAGTCCTATAATTACTCCTTCCTAAGTGTAACCCCCTCTCTTGTGAAAGTAATCCTAATTTTTACCATAATTACTTCTTTACTTTTTTTTTATAGTACTATAACTGTGAAAGGAAGATGCAGACACAAAGGGATTATGAACAGAAAGGGGGGAATTTTTCTTGCAAGTTTTGCTTACAAAGTTTTAAAAAAATCATCAAACATTTAAAGGAAAGGACACAAAATCACTAAGATTCTCAAGTTTAGACTTAGTTTTCTCATGGTAGAAACAGCAATTTGCTTATAGGGCATGCATCAACATTTTAAAAGTCACAGAATATTGTTTTAAAAGGGAGTTGTAACTTATAGAAAATGGCTCACTACACGAGGTGACCATCTGGAGTTTTTGTTTAATTTGATTTCAGGAAGGCTGACATGGAATCTCAGGAGGCAAGCATTTTTCTTTGCTTTGACCAGGAACATGATGTGCACATTATTTTACTCATAATAAAGGCAAGAGTTGGTGTCAGTTTTCCTTTCACATTCTCTTTGTAGTCAGATTCCACCCTTAGAATATGGATTTGACCACCTAAGATTCTTGAACTTTGTTTTTAAAACTATTCTAGAATTCATCATTAATTTGAGGTCTTGCTTATTTAGCTAATTCTAATTTACATTGGTACAGAGATATTTACGTGAAAGAAACTTCTGTTTTGCAAAACTATAGCCATATGATCCTAAGGCTTGAGAGATAACTAGTGCCTGAGTACCTGGTATAACACCTAGAGTCAGAATTTTGGTTACTTCCATATGACAGGCATGTTTCCATGGCTCTTGCCAACACATTTCCTTTATTTCAAAGCTAGAAGCCTCAGATTCTGTTTGCATTACCTGAAACTGCAGCAGTATCCTCGGATGTGCCAGAAAATGACACTTTGCTTCCTGTAAAACAGATTCTGTAAGCAAAGCTACCAGGTCCCAGGCTGGGTTCCTGGATGGACTTTTGTGTACCATTATGAACATGAGTGTATTCCTTATTCCTGAACAGTAGGACTTCAGACCTAACCCATTGGAATTTATCTTTAAATATGACATTTCTAGCATGAACATCTATCAATTTTGGATTTATTTAAAGTTTTGAACCTGTAGAACTACCTACATTGTCCTGAAAAGCAAATGAAATTAGTAGGGGCACTTTAAAAATGTTTACCTTGAGGAGGTGATGTGGGGAACCACAGGCCGGCTGCTCGTGACAACCATTCCCTGCGGCTGGAGGACACATAGCCTGGCTCACTTAAAAACTATGGACTGAAGTACACCCTGTTTTTCATGCAGGACTCAAACTGAAACAATAGTTTGAGGAAGCACATCCTGTTTTTCATGCCCATTTTTAGTAATCAGGCTATGGACTATATAAGAGGGATGCCTGAGGAGAACAGAAGGGGAGGAAGGAGAGAAGCAATAAAGAAAAGCTGAAAAGCGCATAAACATCGTGGATTCTTGCTTCCTATACAGATCTTGGTCTTGTCGGGGACCCACTGATTTCCGACAAGGTGACAAGATGGCGGAATAGGAAGGGAGCACACTGATAGTCCGGGAAAAACAGGTTAATATAAGTGGAGATACTGCAGGTTCAAGGAAGAGTTAGGGAAGAAACAGCAGAGGAAACTCTTCCAGAACTACTGATAAATGGTGGACCTACGTGGAGGGCATGGCCACCCACGGCTCGGGACCCCAGCCGTGGAATCTACCCACCAGCGCTGGAAAGGGAAGAGCAAGAGATCAGAAACTGACTGCCTTCAATTCCGCTCAGCTGTGCGGAACTACTTCCCTTCTGAATCAAAATAAATAAATAAACAGAGAAAGAGATTTACCATGCCTAACCTGGGTGTGTCACCTTTGGCACACCCTTAAACCTGAAGAACCAAACAGAGCTCTCTGGCAACACCCATATCAAGCCTCTAAGGCTCCATCAAAAGCAGACAGTCTATTTAATACAGTCATAGTATAATGAGAAAAAACACCAAAGTGAGGGAAGAAGAAACCAAATAATATCTCCACAATGCCAAGCAACAAATGCAGAAACCGAGGAAACAAGATCAATGAAGACATTATAACACCCCTAAATGAACAAGACACCTCAATCCAAGATTATGAAGATGAGATAGAAGAAATGCAAGATATGGATTTCAAAAACTTTATGATAAGAACGTTTAGAAGTTTTCAAAAAAAATTCTTGAACTACAGAAATCCTTACTGGACAGGAAAGAAAATCTGTCACAAAAATGAAATATAAAGGAGGAATCAAAATGAAATAAAGAAACTAGTAGAACATGAACCTGTGATAGTGATGAGAAATCATAATGAAATGAAGAATTCAATAGATCAAATGACAAACACATTAGAGAGCCTTAAAAACAGAGTCAGTAAAACAGAAGAGAGAATATCGGACTTAGAAGACAGAGCACAGTAAAGTATACAGTCAAACCAAAGAAAAGAGGAAATTAGTAATCTAAAAATATTGTCCAGAATCTACAGGATACTATTAAAAACCCAACATTCAGGTTCTAGGAGTTCCTGAAGGCATGGAGAGAGAGAAAGGATTAGAAGCCCTTTTTAGTGAGATACTAGCAGAGAACTTCCCAGGTTTGGTGAAGGACAGAAACATCCTAGTACAGGAAGCTCATAGAACCCCTAGTAAACATGACCAAAAGATACGTTGTAATCAAACTCACCACAGTGAAACAGACAGAAAAGATCCTAAAATGTGCAAGAGAGAAATGTCAGATTACACTCAGAGGATCTGCAATTAGACTCACAGCTGACTTCATCAGAAACCTTATAGGCTAGGAGGGAATTTCAAGATATAGCCCAGGTACTAAGAGAAAAACTGCCAGCACAGAATATTATATCCTGCAAAGCTCTCATTTGTGAATGAAGGTGAAATAAAGCCCTTTCATAGCAAACAGAAATTGAAAGAATTTGTCACCACTCGTCCTGCAGAACATGCTTAAAGATGTGTTACACTCAGAAACACAGAAACACGGTCATCAATATGAAAGAAGGTAAAGGAAGAAAACCTCCCAGTAAAGATCACACGAAGTTCAAAGCATATATTAGAAAATATCTTTGGGGCCGGTGCCGCAGCTCAATAGGCTAATCCTCCGCCTTGCGGCGCTGGTACACCAGGTTCTAGTCCCAGTCGGGGCACCGATCCTGTCCCTGTTGCCCGTCTTCCAGGCCAGCTCTCTGCTGTGGCCAGGGAGTGCAGTGGAGGATGGCCCAGGTTCTTGGGCTCTGCACCCCATGGGAGACCAGGATAAGCACCTGGCTCCTGCCATCGGAACAGCACAGTGCGCCGGCCGCAGCACACCTACCGCGGCGGCCATTGGAGGGTGAACCAACAGCAAAAAGGAAGACCTTTCTCTCTGTCTCTCTCTACTGTCCACTCTGCCTGTCAAAAAAAAAAAAATTAAAAAAAAAGAAAATAATTTGGGAAAATGGCAAGGTAAAGATACTACTTATCAATGTTAATGGCCTCAACTCTCCAGTTAAAAGGCACATACTGTCTAAACGGATTAAGGAGCAAAACCCATATATTTGCTGCTTACACGAAATACATCTTTCCAACAAAGATGCATGCAGACTGAAAGTGAAAGGCTGGAAAAAGATATACCATGCCAACAGAAATGAAAAAAGAGTGGGCATAGCATCTTAATATCAGGGAAATGCAAATCAAAACCACAATGAGGCTTCACATCACCCCGGTTAGAATGGCTCACATACAGAAATCTACCTACAACAGATGCTGGCGAGGATGTGGGGAAAAGGGACACTAACCCACTGCTGGTTGGAATGCAAACTGGTAAAGCCACTGTGGAAGTCAGTCTGGAGATTCCTCAGAAACCTGAATATAACCCTACCATACAACCCAGCCATCCCACTCCTTGGAATTTACCAAAAGGAAATTAAATTGGCAAACAAAAAGGCTGTCTGCACCTGAATGTTTATTGCAGCTCAATTCACAATAGCTAAGACATTGAATCAACCTAAATGCCCATCAACAGTAGACTGGATAAAGAAATTATGGGACATGTACTCTATAGAATACTATATAGCAGTCAAAAAACAATGAAATCCGGTCATCTGCAACAAAATGGAGGAATCTGGAAAACATTATGCTGAGTGAAATAAGCCATTCCCAGAGGGACAAATGACATATGTTCACCCTGATTGGTGACAACTAACCGAGCACCAAAAAGGAAACTTTTTGAAGTGAAATGAACACTATGAGAAACAGTGACTTGATCGGCCCTCGTCCTGACTGTTGATGTACAACTTAATACATTATTCCTTTTAGTACTTTTTTGTTCTACTTAATACTATCGGTTGAACTCTGTAATTAATATACAATTATTCTTAGGTGTTTATATTTAACTGAAAAGTGATCCCTGTTAAATACAAGAGTGGGAATAAGAGAGAGGAGATGTACAATTTGGGACATGCTCAAGCTGATTTGCCCCAAATGGTAGAGTTAGAAATATGCCAGGGTATTCCAATACAAACTCATCAAGGTTGCATGTACCAATGCCATCTCACTAGTCCAAGTGATCATTTTCAGTTCACAGTTGATCACACTGATAGGCTAAGAGTCAAAGGGATCACACAAACAAGACAAGTGTCTGCTAATACTAACTGATAGAATCAAAAAGGGAGAGAAAAATCCAACATGGGAAGCAGGATACACAGCAGACTCATAGAATGGCAGATGTCCTAAATAGTACTCTGGCCTCAGAATCAGCCCTTAAGGCAATCGGATCTGGCTCAAGAGCCCATGAGAATATTTTAGGCATGGAAATCCAAGATAGTGGCAAAAAAAAGGACCTAAATGAAAGATCTCTGTGAGTGAGATCCCAGTGGAAAGAACGGGGCCATCAAAGGAGGAGGTACCTTTCTCTGAAGGGAGAAGTGAACTTCCACTTTGACTATGACCCTGTCGGAATAAGATCAAAGTCAGCAAACTCAAAAGGCTTCCATAGCCTTGGCAACTCATGACTAGAGCCTAGGGAGATTACTGACGCCATAAACAAGAGTGTCAAATTGTTAAGTCAACAACAGGAGTCACTGTGCACTTACTTCTCAGGTGGGATCTGTGTTTAATGTGTTGGCCAATGTGAAGTAATGCTATAAATAGTACTGAAACAGTATTTTTACACTTTGTGTTTCTGTGTGGGTGCAAACTGATGCAATCTTTACTTAATATATACTAAATTGATCTTCTGTATATAAAGATAATTGAAAATGAATCTTGATGTGAATGGAATGGGAGAGGGAGTGGGAGTTGGTAGGGTTGTGGGTGGGAGGGAAGTTGGGGGGGGGGCATTGTAATCCATAAGCTGTACTTTGGAAATTTATAAATAAAAGTTTTAAAAAATGTTTACTTATTTCTCTGAATTATATTGATATGCATGGGAAATCGTTGTTAAAATACTCTTTGCATTATAATTCTGTCTAATGATTTGTTAGCTTACAAATATATATTAGAAATTTTTATTGGATTTATTTTTTCTGAATTTTGAGGTCAGTTGGAACAAGTTAATATTCTTAAAGTATATGAGTATAAGCCCAGTATAATGTGTTAAATTAAGGCTTAAGTAGAAATTAAAAAAGATAAAAGGAATTTTCTTACATGTACATTCTGTAGTTTGAATGTCCTCTTAGTATTGAAGGGGAAATGTTTATTCTTTGATATGATCAGTATATATTGTATATATGTATTGAAATATCACCCCATAGCTTATAAATATACACAAATATTGTTAAATTTTTAAAATAAAAGAAAAACAAAAGAAAACAAAATTGATGATGAAATTTAATAGCTATTGTAACAGTATTAAGATTTCTGGATTTCTGATAACAGAATTGAGATTAGGTCATCAGGGCACAGCCCTCATGAATGGATTAATGCCTTTATCTAGGGAGTTTGTCATCATTTCAACTTCCTGACTCCCATCCCCTCTATTTCACCTGAGCTCACTTGTCTGCTATGATCCAGCAAAAAGACCCATACCAGATGCCAACATCTTGATGTTGGACTCTTTAGTCTCCAGATCTAAGAGAAGTGAATCTCTTTTCTTTATAAATCACTCAGTCCATGGTATTTTGTTATAGCAGCAGAAGATGGACTAAGGTTAATTTTTAAAAAAAAAAGTACACTAACTACAATTATATGAAGTTAGGTAATTCAATGGAAATTAATCTAATTTTGCTGATATGAAGCTAAGAAGCTGGCTTTCTCAGTCTGCTTCAATAATGAAAGAATTCTGGAAATCCTGTCTAAGAGGTTTCTACCTGTGCTAACATTAGCAGCTTCTATGGGGAAACCTGCACCCCTGAACCCATTCCCTTTCATACCAATAGACAGAAAACTACTAGTTTCTTTGTGAAAACTCAGTTTCTGATACCAGGCTTATAGCTGACAACTTCACAGAAATTGAGTGAAATGCAAAAACACCCTGTTGCTGATAAGGCAGAGTGACTCCTGTTAATTTACTTTGGTAATTGTCGATATTCAATATTCAAATGCAGGACAGTGGAGTGCTCTACTAGGATATGGTTCATAGTGACTTCTGGGGATTCAGTCACTAATTATACTGAAAATGAAAAGACATTGTGAAAAGTGACAGCACTGCCACTCTTTAGGTTTTCTGATTTATTCCATAAGATGGTCTAAGTGCAGGTTTTAAAAACAACCAACTGGGGCCGGCACTATGGTGTCCCCGGTAAAGCCGCCGCCTGTAGTGCTGGCATTCTATAGGGCTCCAGTTCATGTCCCAGCTGCTCCACTTCTATCCAGCTCTCTGCTGTGGCCTGGGAAAGCAGTAAAAGATGGCCAAGTACTTGGGCCCCTGCATCCATATGGGAGACCCAGAGGAGGCTCCTGGCTCCTGGCTTCAGATCGGTGCAGTTCCGGCAGTTGCAGCCAATTGGGGAGTGAACCAATGAATGAAAGACTTCTTTCTCTCTCTGCCTCTCCTTCTTTGTGTAACTGACTTTCAAATAAATTAAATTAAAAAATCAACCAATTGACAAGGGCATTTTAACCTAGAGAAAACAATAGTAAATATATATGCTGTTGTTTTGTCAATCTTCATAAATAGCCATGATTTTCTTTCATTTATCCTGAAAACTATTGTGGTGATATAAAGGATTTTTATCCACACAAATATAGATGTGTAGGATGGTCTTTGCTATTTCTTAAAGAATGTTCTGTACTCTCAAAAATCAATTTTTTTTTAGGATTTATTTTATTTACTTGAAAGTCAGAATCACAGAGAGAGAGACAGATGGAGAGAAAGAGATCTCCCATCTCTTGGTTCACTCCCCAAATGGCTGCAACAGCTGGCACTGAACCAGGCCAAAGCCAGGAGCCAGGAGCTGCTTCTAGAACTGCCACATGGGTTCAGGGGACCAAGCACTTGAGCAATCCTCCATTGCTTTTCCAGGCAAATTAGCAGGGAGCTGGATCTGAAGTGGAACAACCAGGAGTCCAACCAGTGCCCATACAGGATGCCAGTGAAGCAGATGGCAGCTTTACCCACTGTACCACAGCACCAGCCCCCAAAATCAATTTCTTCTGTTGACAGAAAAACTAAATTCTACTTTATTCTTTTTACATCCCCCAACATATCATTTTCTTATTTTAAAAAATTCACACACTTAAATTTTTCAAGTTATAAATATACCTATAAGATTGAGTCCAATTTGTCAACATTTTAAAATATTTTGTTGCTTCCCTTAAACTCCCTATTTGGAAGTATTTTACAGATCTTCTATAGCTTACAAGACATTTTCTTTTATCATTTTTTTTTTTGCATTCTGGAACAAACAGACCATTTATTTTAAGATAAAAGTACACATTTTTGGTATTATTTAAGTGTATGCTTCTAAGCAAGATGGCTTGATTTTACCAACTTTGGAACTTACATAAATGGATTTTACAGATTTGGGAACTTATATAAAATGATATATTTTCTCTTGTCTTTGGCTCCTTTTACTAACATTATAAGATTTGTGCTTGTAGTTGTGTATAGCTAAAATTTATTCGTTTTTATTATATCCATTGTGTGACTCCAAAGCTTTTTCCAGTTGTTGTTAGTAGACATGTAGGCTATTTTCAGGGTTTGATATTTAGGAGACATGTTGTCACTAATATAAAGATCCTTAAACAATACATTTTAGTGCATACAAAATATCTTCAAAAAGTTTGAGGAAAATGAATTCTATGAAAAAAATTATGAGTTTCAATTTTTTGATAGCAAAGTAAACTTACTTATAACTACACTTTCCAAAAACTTTTTGATATACCGTCTTATAAGTCTGAGTTCCTCCAAGTTAAATCCCTAGAAGTGGAATTGCTGGGTAGCGAATTGTGCATCTTTAGTTTCACTAAGTCAACCTAAACTCTTCTGCAAAGTGCTTAGACCAACTTAACTCCTGCCAGCAATGTATGGCAAACCCTTTTGCTCCTCACTGTCATGAATACTCAGTATCCCAGGCACAGAAAGACAAATACAAAGTGATATCTCACACTTGTATGTGAATCTTAAAGTGTCAAGCTCACAGAAGCAGAGGAGAGTGTTAGTTACCAGGGGCATGGAGGCTGGAGGTGGTGATTGCCAAGATGTTAGTGAAAGGACACAAAATTTCATTTAGAAAAGAGGAATAGTTCAAGATATCTATTGTGCAACATGGTGACTACAATAATTACAGTGTATTAAACAATATGTTAAACAACCTATGAAAATAACAGATTATATATATATATATATATATATATATATATATATATATATTTGTTTACTCTTTCATTCCAGAGGCAGAGAGATAAAGAGTTCCCATCCACTAGTTCACTCTCCAAATGCCCACAATGGCTAAGAACTGGGCACTGAATACAAGCTTTCCACAAGAGTGTCCTGGGACCTGACAACCTGAACATTCACCTATTGCTTCCCAGGGAAGCTGGAATCCAGGAACAGCCAGACATCAAACCTAGGCACTCCGACATGGCATGAAGGCCTCCCAATCAGCATGCTAATCATTAGGTCAAATGTCCACCCCAAAAAGTAGATTTAAGTGTTCTCAACAGTAGAAAATGAAAAAATATGTGAAGTGATGCATATGTCATTTGATTTAGCCCCTCCACAAGTATATGTATTTAAAAAAAACATTGTGCATGATAAACACATATTTTTGTCTATCAAAAGATTAACTGATTTTTTTTGCATTTTTTAGAAAGCTTATATTTAAGGAATACAAATTTCATAGGTACAGCTTTCAGAATATGGCAGTTCTTTCCCCCATACTTTAAAAATTAACCAGACCAAGCTGATTCTCTAAGGAACTTTAAGAGAAAAAAAAGTAAATGAGAATGATGAATTTAGCAATAGAAATGGGAAATACCATCTACAGCCATACCACCCTGAACGTGCTGAATCTCATCTGATCTCAGAAGCTAAGCAGGGTCAGGCCTGGTTAGTAGTTGGTTGGAAGAAATGGGAAATAGAAGAGGCAGTGTCACAGTAGGCCATGGACAAACCAGAGCTGTGGGAAGCAGCAACTATTAAATAAGGAGACACTATGAGAAAGAAAGGAGTTAAGAGACATTGATGATTTTAAATAAGTGTGGGTGATTTTAAGAAGGATATTATGGGCCCTGCATAAATTCTGGGAACTGATTCTTGTTCCTGCAAGGCCTGGCTGTGATTACGTTCCTAGGTGTTTATAATGAATCTCTCTGGATCTCTGCCGTCTCTACAGTCCTCTCTTAAACCTCATTATGAAAATCTGAAGTAAATTAAGAAAATTTTCTCTCTGTTTCAAGCAAAGTGCTGATCTAGAAAAACTCTAAATTGGTTATACTGCTTTTTTTTAAGGAATGTATTTGTTTTGAAAATCAGAATTACAGAGAGAGGGAGAGACAAAAAGAGAGAGAGATACCTTGCATCCTCTGATTCACTCCCAGATGACCGCAACGGCCAGGGCCAGCCCAGGCCGAATCTAGGAGCCAGGAGCTTCATCTGGTTCTCCCACATGGGTGCAGGGTCCACCTCCTGCTGCTTTTCTCAGTCCATCAGTGGGGAGCTGCATCAGAAGTGGAGCAGCCAGCACAGAAACAGGCACCCATATGGGGTGCTGGCGTCATAGGTGGTGGCTTTACTGGTGACACCACAATGCCAGCCCCTGGCTATGCTTCTTCTGATGTGAAACTTTTAATGGTTTCTCTTACCTTTCAGTGAAGGCTAAGCTTCAAATATACCTGTCCATGGCCTCTACAGCTCTTATAATTCACACTTTTTTTTTCTTGAAGCAGAAAGGTTGTTATGTTTAGTTTGTTAAAGGAGCTGCCAGCTGCTAGGTTTTTACATTTTTATCCATAATGTTTATCAAGAGAAATTACTTTTATGGAAAATACTGGCAGGAAAGATAGCACTGCATCTTCCCCAATGGGAGTATTTGTGTCTTCACACATGCTGAAGAAGGACATCACTGGAGCCAAACGGTAAAAATACAACAGCAGAGATAAGACATGGTAAATAAAGCTCCCAACATGTGATCCTGAGGGACAACCAGGATGGTTTATATTAAACCAACATAAACCAGACACTGACTGATGGTTTAGATTTAAAATTCCATTGTTTTCCTGTTTTAAATACAAAACGGATATTCTCTAAGCAGGTTTACTAGTACCTTTTCCAAATGTCTTCATCCTGATTCCGTGTTCTTACTAGAAACACTGATGCTACAGACTTATTAACCACTGAATTTAAATAATTCTTATGGGTGAAAGTTCTTCTGGAAGAGGTCACATTAAGTCAACAGTCTTACAGAATCACAGAAGTTACAATGGGAAAGGACCAAGAGTTCAGCAGAGGAGGGAGCAGGGTCAGAGAGCTAACATGATTTACTTGAGAAGTTTGTCATGTAGCTTTAGGGGAGCTAGGACTCAAACACAAGTGTCTATTTCGTCTGTCCTGGTCCTTGCCCATTTATGTATAATTTCTCTTTAAAAACAGTAATTAGCCCATGTGGACTCTTTGTCTTGTCAGTTTGCAGCCTTGGTCCATTATTTTGATGCTGGTCCTCTGGTCAATAAGGGTGGATGTGACCCAAGCCTGTGAGCTGATGAGAGAACAGGAGGCCTTCAGATCAGAAAGTACAAGAGGCAGCAAAGCATGAATGGAAGGAAAAAAAAATGTCATCGGAGATGATGAGGGGTGGTACAAACAAGATTTGGCCTACTTACTAATTTTCCCTTCTTCCTTCGATTGTTTAAAATGAAGTCAGTCTGATTTTCACTATATGCTGATAGAAAAAGAAATAAAAGAAATAGATGGCACTATTATGGAGGCACATGGATTTTGTAAAATGTGGATGATGAAATTAGGGAAGCTAAAATAAGATCTAAGTTTTTGTGTAACAAGAGATATAAAAGGAAGCGGAAAAACACTCTTAACTTAGAAGACCAAAAAGAGGATAAAGGAAAGTAACTTATATTTATTGGAAGGGGCAGTTTTTCATAATGCTTTTTAAATTTTTTATCTTGCTAAAGAAAATTGGAATTGTGGCAATTTGGAATATGGACAGGGAGCTTATGAATAAAAAAGCAAAACTTCAACTCTCACCTGGCTACACATAGAATTACAGTCAAGTACATACAAAGGGGCATTAAAAAACAAGTGAGACTTTGGATCTTAACCAGCAGAATAAGCAAAAGGGCTTTGGAAGCTGAAAAACACAGTATCCTTGTTATGTAAACTGTTAGAAATCTGAGGACAAAATAGTGATTGAAGGCCAAACTGCAAGGGAAACACCTTTGGAAATGAGTGAGTTGCTGAGGTTCTGCATTTACATTGCAAATGTTGGATTGTCCGGTGGTGTTACCTCCTCCAAAACAGCTCTCTCTGCCTAAAAGCCCATCGCCCACTTCTAATGTAATGTTGAAGATAATGCATTTCTATTCGAAGGCAATCTCCAAAGTCCTAGTCCCCAAAGACATATTTATGCAGTTATTCAGTGGCTCATCCCTAAGACATTTTTATTCTCTGATATAGACAGCTGAACTCTAAAATAGCAGGCATCTTTGTCTGATCTCAGACTAGAGATAAGAGCTAGGCTCACATAAATGCCAATTGTACTCAGCTATACTTATTCAAGATATTGTGCACTCTGAAGACTTTGCCAGGAATGCCTTTCTTCTCAATTACAGCATGGCAGGTGGATAGATGTGAGGGGATAATTTTTTCTTTGATGATAAAAATGTTGAGAAGTCTGACAAAAGGATAGGATGAAATGTCTCTGGAGAGACAAAAAAAAAAAAAGACACATAAAGTTGACAATTTAAAAAAAAAAATGACAGAGACTGTTATGAACATCCAGAGGCAAATATGAAGCAACCACACAGGTGAAATGAGTCTGCAGAAACAAAGGGCAAAAGAATCACCCCTTCAGCCAGAATCAGGTGAGAGAATTCTGCACAGGTGAGGTTCTCAGGTTTGTACTGGGGCATTTGAAGGACTTTGTAAAACACACTGCAGGTCCTATCTCAAGAATTTCTGCTTCAGTGCTCTGCATTCCAACCAAGTCCTCAAGTGATGTTTCCACTGTGAATCCAGGGGCCACACTGCACCTGGTGCAGGATGATAAAACAGAGATCAACAACTGCGACCTTAAGGAGCCTGTGGGACACTGTATCACTTCCCTTCTGTGGATAGTTATGTTGTATCCTATTTTCTTAAAAACAAAAGACAGAATGACAAAAAGAAGCAGGGAAGGAAGGAAGGAAGGAAGGAAGGAAGGAAGGAAGGAAGGAAGGAAGGAAGGGAGGGAGGGAGGAAGGAGGGAAGGGAGGGAAGGGAGGAAGGGAAAGAAGGAAGGAGGGAAGAGAGGGAAGGAAGGAAGGAAGGAAGCAAGCAAGCAAGCAGGGAGGGAGGGAGGGAAGAAGGGAGGAGGGAAGAAGGGAAAGGGGGAGGGGGGAAAGGAGGAAGGGAAGGAAGGGAGGGAGGGAGGGAGTTGCAGAAAACTACTTGGGGCCAGGAGGGAGACAAACCTTGGAGAAGGATCTGCATGGAGGGGAGCTAGAGTAAATCCTCTAGAGAATTTACTCTGAGAATAGACTTCAGTCATGGAGCAAAACAGTTCAATATAGAGGCAGGTAAAAATGTGATAGAAACCCTGTCTTCATTTCAGTGGCCAAAGAGAAAGCTGAAGAATCTTTAATTCAGTGTAAGAAAGCATATATCTCAACCTAACCCTTGATTCACTTGTATAAGACCAGCCCAAACCAACAAAGAAAAACTTGGGGAATTGAATTGAAGATTTGAATTATTTACACAAATCTCAATCTAGTCTCTGAAACACACATGTGTAATACAGATTCAAGCCAACCATTAAAGATTTAAAAACTAAACTGAGACTTCACTTCCCAAAGAAGCAAGAGGAAGCTTAGCCTGAACTTAACCTTGTGGTTTACCTACTAAAAGAAAAGTATTTGCTTTCATCAGGTAATTATAGCAACACAGATTCTAAATAACCTTCAAAATCTTTAGGATAAATTAACAATCATGCAACATGTGAAGAGCCTGGAAATTATTAATTCTAAATTCAAATCACCATATGGCAACTCTTAGATGAACCATATGCTCAAATTAACAAACAAAACTGGAAAGCACCTAATGTAAAACTGCTTTATGATATAAAAAAAGAATATACTTGAAATGAGTGAAAAGAAATCTCAGGTAAGTAAGAGAAATATAAGATGTTAATTAGAACTAAAATATTTACTTAGACTTAATAGTAAATAAAAATGAGTAAAAGAATCAGTTTGAAAATAGAACAATAAAAATTATTCAATTTGAAAAATATGGAAGAAAAAAGATAATTAAAGTGAAATAACCTTTCAGTAACTCACAGGGAAATTCCAAGAATTAAATGTTCATATAACTGGAATCTCAGGAAAAGAGGAGAAAGACTTGGCATTGAATAATATATATTTGAAGAAATAATGTCTGAAACTTTTCCACATTTGGTGAAATACATAAATTCATATATTTAAGTTCAATGAGTAAATAAATTCAAAGGAAAACTTTCCAAGATACATAATCAAACTGAAGAAATGCAAAACTGTGGCCTGAGCTGTGGTCCAAAGGGTTAAAGCCCTGGCCTGCAGTGCCAGCATCCCATATGGGCACTGGTTTGAGTCCCGGCTGCTCCGCTTCCGATCTAGCTCTCTGCTATGGCCTGGGAAAGTAGTGGGGGCCCCTGCACCCATGTGGGAGACCCGGAAGAAGCTCCTGGATTTCGGATCAGCTCAGCTCTGGTCGTTGTAGTCAATTGGGGAGTGAATCAGCAGATGGAAGACCTCTCTCTCTCTCTCTCTCTGGCTCTACCTCTCTCTGTAACTCTGACTTTCAAATAAATAAAATAAATCTTAAAAAAAAAAGAAATGGGCGGAGCCAAGATGGCGGATAGTGAGGACGTGCGCCTTAGTTTGGGAAAATAAAATTTTATAAAAGTGGAATTACTGTAGCCTCAGGAAAAGACTCAAGAAAAAAACTGCAGAGGAAACGCTTCCAGATCTTGTGGATGTGACACAGAGGACTCACAGGGAGCCCACCGCGTGGAAAACCAACCGAGACGAGCCGAGCGGCGGGAGACAAGCCAGAGCCACAGAATCTTGCCAGCGCGGGAACCGGAGGAGGGTAAGACAAAGACCTCAGAAACCCGAGACATTCGGGGGGGGGGGGGACAGAGGCCTCTCCCTTCACTCACCAAGCAAAACAAAGAGCACCGCGATTTTACATATGTAAAGTGCAGCCAAACTCAGTAACTTTAGGGAAACTGGAGAACACATTGAGGGCTGCATAAACTCTGTGTGTGGTCCCAGGGGTAGATCAAATGAATACTCACAGAGGCCAGATTTCAACTACCCTCAACTCCACTCCCAACTGAGTCAAAAAAAAAAAAAAAGAGAGAGAAAGCGAGCCAGCAAGGAGCAAGGGAGTGAGCAATCTGGGACGCTCTTTGCACAGCCTTAAACCTGAAGAATCAAGCATAGCTCTCTGGCCACACCCATCACACCCCCTAAGGCTCCAACAAAGCAGACAGCTCACTTAGAGGCATAGTATAACGAGAAAAAAAAACCACAGCAAAAAAAAAAAAAAAAAAAAAAAAAAAAAAAAAAAAAAAAAAACAACAAAAACAAAAAAAACAAAAACACCATAAATTATCTCCAACATGCCAAACAACAAACATAGAAGCCGAGGTAACAAGAGCAAGGAAGACACTATGACGCCCCCAAGTGAACAAGGCACGCCAATGCAAGATTATGAAGATGAAGAGATAGAGGAAACATAAAGAAAAGATTCTAAAAGGTGCAAGAGAGAAACGTCAGATTACTCTCAGAGGATCTCCAATTAGACTAATTTGACTTTTCACCAGAAACCCTACAGGCTAGGAGGGAATGGCAAGATATAGCACAGGTACTAAGAGAAAAACTGCCAGCCCAGAATATTATATCCTGCAAAGCTCTCATTTGTGAATGAAGGTGAAATAAAGACTTTTCATAGCAAACAGAAATTGAAAGAATTTTTCACTACTCGTCCAGCCCTGCAAAAAATGCTTAAAGATGTGCTATACACAGAAACACAGAAACATGGTCATCAATACGAAAGAAGGTAAAGGAAGAAAAACTACTAGTAAAAGATCATAGGAAGCTCATAGCCTGTATTAGAAAATATCTTTGGGAAAATGGCAGGGCAAAATCACTACTTATCAATAGTCACATTGAATGTTAATGGACTTAACTCTCCAGTTAAAAGGCACAGACTGGCTGAATGGATTAAGGAACAAAACCCATCTATTTGTTGCCCACAAGAAACACATCTTTCCAACAAAGATGCATGCAGACCTACAAATAGGATTAAAGTCTGATATACTACAATACTTGAATGATATTCTGAAAGAAAATATCAAAATGTATTTTAAAAATATAGTTCAGAGACAGTTCAGAGACTGTGAAGAAGAAAATTTTGAAGAAACAATTAGAGTTACAACTCAAAGTTATAATCACTCAAACTATAAAAATATCAGATGACAAGTCAAATGGCACATTGGACAATGTTATAAAGAAAATTGGTGAACTGAATGATATATTTGAGAAAATAACCCAAAGAATAGTAGAGAAATGAAAAGATTAATTTAAAGTGATAGGAAGGATAGAATAATAAAATTCAACATGAATCTAATAAGAGTTCTAGAACAGGAATAAAATAAAATGGAGGAGACATATTATTTGTGGAGATAATTATACAATTTTTCAGAATGGGAGTCATGAATCATTGCTACTACATTTATGACTGTATGCTTCTTTCATTCCTTGTATAGTATAATTGTGCCTTATTTTTTCCCCTTGGTCATTGTTGTCAGGTAGTATCTTCACTGATGTGTTCATTGCTGTATTCACCAATGTGTTCAGCTTTTTGTTTATTTGAGGGCCAACAACACATCATAAATAATTTAGGGTTCATGGACCATATGGTCTGTTGCATATTTTCTTTGATCTTTTTTTTTTTTCGTTCTGCTTTATTTTGCTTTTCCTCTACTATTTACAACTGTAAAAATTTGGACCATACAAAAACAGACTACAACTTTAATTTAGACCATGATTCAGCTTTCCAAACTCTAGTTTATCTAAAGTTCCCTATTTTCTTTTGTCTTGTTTTCTTTCATCTTTTTAATTTCCTCCTATTTTCTAATATTTTCTCTTTTGTTAAATTTATTTCCCCTTATTTTTGCTTGAAATTCTATTTGACTCATTTTATTTCACTCAGTAGAAAGTTCTATGTTAAAAATTACTTTCCCTTGGTACTTGAGATAATTCCATTGTCCTCTAACAAACTTCATGTTTTCTAATTATTTCCATTGAGCAAGTAATCTGTTTAGGTATACAATACTCATAGTGGAAGAATACTAAGTATTCTTAAGAGTTTTTAATCCATATTATACAGGGAACTATAGTCCTCTTCTCATTTCTAATATTTATATGCATTTTATTTACTATATTTTCTTGACTAGAGTTTCTAGAATTTTATTTCCATCATAATGAAATTTTTAAAGAAATAGCTTTTGCTTTCCAGAATTCTTTCTATCTTGATTATGCTTTTTAAAAGGCATTTTCCTGTTCCCTTATCTTAATTTTGTTGCATTTTTTAGTTGCTTGAACTGAATTATTTCTGTGTTATTTTTTCTTATTTTCTACTAGGTAAATCTAAAACTTCCTATCAGTCACAAATTCTCCAAGTTACTTCCTTTTTTCTAAGGTTGTTGTGGTTCTAATCTTTTGTTACCCAATTAAGTATTTTAAAATAATTTTAAATTTACAGAAAAGAAGCAAATATAGTACTGTCTCTATAATTCATGGTCATTTCCCATTACTAAGATCTTATCTTAGTATGATATATTTTCACAACTAGTAAAGAAATATGGATATATTACTATTATATGTATTTACTCATATTTTCTTAATTTTTACCTACTATCTGTTTTGTGTTCCAGAGTTCTATCCAGGACACTGCACAGTTTTTATTCATTATGTTTCCTTAGGTTCCTCTAGATTTGTGACAGTTTCTCAGGCTATCCTTGGTTTTTTATTATATTAGAACTTTTACACAATGTCTTTTAGTTGGGATATGTCTAATTTCTCATAATTAGACAACTTAGGTTCCTGTGAGGAAAGCAACACAACAATTCAGATAATTCATTTGGACACAGGAACCAATTGGAAGTACTCTCAATAGCCAAAGCTGAAAAATTTGAGCAAAAAAATATATAACAAAGTATTGAATTATAAATCAAAGGATAACATAAATGCTCAAAGTAATACAAAGAAATGATTGATTGACTTAGTAAATCAATGACGGACAAGGGAGTAGAGAGATCATTCATACAGAAGAATTCCAAATAACTTATGTAAATACTCTCAAGCTAGAACAAAACTACTTATTCCTTAAGTGTGGTCTACATGGAGTGACTTCCTTCCTCCCAAGGGTAAAGTGTGGAAAGGAAAATAAAAAATGAAACTGATATACTCCATAATACATCTTTGGACAAAATACTTTTGACAGGGCAGTTTGCAAATGACTTCTCAAGGCTGAGAAGTCCAGGACAAAGTCATTGGCAGATTCTGTGTCTGACAGAAAGGCAAAACAGCTCCTGCATCTCTTTAAAGACAGTAATTCAATTCATGAGGGCAGAGTCTTAGCCATCTCCAATGCCCCTGCTTTTGGACATGACATTTCAACATAAGAATTTTGGGTGGACACAAATATTATATATATATATATATATATATATATGATTTATTTATTTGAGAGTCAGAGTTATAGACAGAGAGATGGAGAGACAGAGAGAGAGGTCTTCCATCCACTGATTTACTCTCCAAGTGGCCACAATGGCCACAGGTGGGCCAGGCAAAAGTCAGAGGCCAGGAGCTTCTTCTGCATCTCCCACGTGAGTGCATGGGCCCAAGCACTTGGGCCATCTTCTACTGCTTTCCCAGGCCATTATCAGGGAGCTGGAGCAGAAGTGGAGGAGCCAGGACTAACTAGAACCAGTACCCATCTGGGCTGTGGGCGTGGCAGGCAGTGGTGTGCTAGCCCCTAGGACATAAACAATCAGAACCACAGCACTGCCCATTCAGCTTCTGACAGTAGGGTTTATGATTTCACCTTATGTTATAGTTTTACCAGAATTTATAATTGCTTAGTTCGACACATAAAGTGTTGAAACCATCATTTTGGAGAGGTGATTTATAATGTTTATTCTGATGTCAAAAAGTAAAATGAACTTTTATTGTACTCAGAGAGTTAGAACTAATTTTCTTATTGTGTTTAGTCAGAGCATCTCTATTTCTCTTAACAAGTTCAGGAACTAGCAATACATTCCAAAAAGCATATTGAAGATGATGCCATTTTATTTGTAATAACAAATATTCCAGTTATATGACTATAAGAAATAAATGAGCTACTTTATGATCAATTGTATATTATTATTATTTAAGCTATTGGGAAAGCTACAGAAAAGGAAATGACTGAATTGCATAAGGTTTTAAAATGGCTCTTGGGGTTAAGTAGACTGTAGTGGAATGAATAATTTCAGGCCCAGAAAAGAAAAAAAATATTTTACAATGTGCTTCTTTATAAAATCATTATGTAAGGATTAGAAGAATATATTTGCTCTGCCACACTAGGAAGAAAATTGACCAGAGGATATTTAATCTTAATGTAGTAAAGAACAATGGTGGTATTTCCCTTTTAGTGAGTAAAACTGCATTTTGTCCCTTTTTAATGTTCTGTGATCTAAATTTCCTGGAACCTTACAGATAAACCTGGGCAAAAAATAAGCCATCTCCCTTTTCATGAGGTGAGTGATTAGATTCAGTTCCTATCAGTAGGTCAGCAGGTGCTTCAGAATAACTGTAGTGCTACAATAATGAATGATTTCTTCTCATGAGAGAAAACAAATTTATGTTCCACTGAAACCTAGCATATCCACAGGATATGATGTCAGCCCTGTGCCTTCAAGTTTTCTCCAGAGTGTGACTTCAATTTTAGATAAATCTTCTCAGATAATGTGCTTTTTATAATGTCCTCTGCTTAGAGACAAGCAAAGAATGTGAGCAGACTATTAGTGAGCAAAATCATTTGTGCAAATATTCTGTATTATATCCTCTCAAGCATTCACAGGGCACTGGTTATGCTGCCATTGTGTTCTCACATCTTTGATATGCATTTCCATGTGGAATTAACTGCCCCCTGCCCAGCCTGCTTCCCTATCTTGATCCAGCAGGGCTGCCAAGGCTGCTAGAAGGAATCTCCTACATTAATGCTGTTTGGATTCTTTTTTTTTTTAAATGATCCAGACTTTGCCTTCGGATGTTTGTGTACAAAGACCATGACCACTGGCATGTACATTGAGTTTTTGATTTGTTTTACAGAAACTACAAAAAAAATGATGAAGGGAAGAAGAAAGCTCAAAAGGAATATTTTTTTCACCTTATCCCATTTGTTTTTACCAGCACAAGCAGCAAACACGCTAAGAAAACTTCAAAAGGATTGCATGCCTATCACAAAACAAGGAGTGGAAATTTTGAGATTAAAATCTGTCTAATAAATGAAAATACAAAAGAAGAGTAGAAAGCAACACAACCACTAGAAAATAAAATAAAAATGATTCCAGAGAATTTTAGTTGGGATACAGATACAAAAGAGACAGAACATGAAAACAAAAAGGGTGGCCCAGCCGCAGGCATTTTGGCACAGCAAGCTAAGTGGCCACACGGGACGTCCAAATCCCACATCAGAGTACTGTTTTTGAGCCCTGGTTTCTCCATTTCTTTTATTATTATTATTATTTTTAAAAGATTGTATTTATTTATTTGAGAGGTAGAGTTACAGACAGTGAGAGGGAGAGACAGAGAGAAAGGTCTTTCCTCCATCGGTTCATTCCCCAAATGGCTGCAACAGCCAGAGCTGTGCTGATCCGAAGCCAGGAGCCAGGTGCCTCCTCCAGATCTCCCACGTGGGTGCAGGGGCCCAAGTGCTTGGTCCATCTTCCACTGCCTTCCCAGGCCACAGCAGAGAGTTGGATTGGAAGAGGAGCAGCGGGGACTAGAACTGGCGCCGCAGGCAGAGGATTAACCTACTGAGCCATTGCACCGGCCCCTCCTCCATTTCTGATCCAGGTTTGTTATGCATCCTGGTAGGCAGCAGATGAGGTCAATGACCTGGGACTCTGCTACCCATGTAGGAGACCCAAATGGGGTTCTGGGCTCATGGTTTCAGCCTGGCCCAGTCCTGACTGTTGTAGACATTTGGGAAGTAAATCAGAAATTCATACTCTCTCTCTCTCTCTCTCTCCCTCCATTCCTTCCCCCCACCCCCATTCTGCCTTTTTAAAAGGAGAGGAGGAGGTCCAAAAGTCAAGGTCAGTCTGTTTCAAGTCTATTCAGCAGCTTCTTCCTGCTGCCATCTTCCTGCACAGTTTTTCTCCCAGATACTTGTCTTCTTTGAGAATCACCTGTAAGATCCAACAAGAAAGTGCCCTGCTTTCTGTATTAGAGTGGCTCACACAGCTGAATTCAGATGATTAAAATCTAAGAATATTGCCCAGAAACAATTAGGCGCCAAGCCTCTCCCGCCTCTTATATTAATTGGCATTAATTGCACAATTTCATCTCTCTTGTTAGGATCAATCTCCCCACCTCCAGCAGCTGCTTTCCCTGATCTGGTTTTAGCTTCCTTGTCACAGACTCCTGACTGATGAGACAGCCACCTTCCTTGTCGATTCTATTTTTTCCCCTCAGGACATGTTGTCTTCAACTTGAACTGTGAATTTTTTTAGAGAACCCTCATCATCAGACCCCAGTAAAACTTCTCTTGCCAACCCTTCATTCAGCTCGGCAACTCCCTGCCTACCCTATCCGTTCACACCACACCAGCTTTCAAGAACTGGACTTGTTTTTCATGGCTTCCCAAATCCTGCCCTGCACCATTTCCTTTCTGTCCCCTGCTCATGCCTCAATACGATGTTTCTGTCCTTCATTCTTAACTTCTTCCTGCTCATACACTAAATTATGATGCTGAAGACCTAGAGCTCGGGAAACCACTCACACACAGAGAAGATGTAAAGAGCGTAGGAGGGAAAGCGTGGCTGCTGGAATCCCAAGTTAGAGCCCTAAGTACTTCTTCCATTTCATCCTATTGAAAGTCACATAGATGAGGGTACTGCAAAGAGTTCATAGAAAATAAATTTAAAATATAAGTTATCTTGGTACAAAAATTTGAAATGCATGTGTAGGTTTTTCATAATACACATTGTATATAGCTTTTTGAAGACATCTACTTTAATAACTTTCTATAGGCTAGCATAGGGCATTCAATCAGTTAGTACAACAGCATTCCTATTGAAAACGATTTTCCATGATCCCAGAAACTGACAGATGAACACTAATAAGTTGTATACTTCTAGAACTACATGAAAGTGGCTTTTTTCTAACAAATTAGATCTGAACTTAATCCAAAAAGCTCAATTGTCCCAATTTTATTTATTTGAAAAGAAAAAAAATCTAGTTAAGTTTCTGTATCACTAAAATTAGGAGCAAAATTATGCATGCAGTACCTGTTAAATAACATTGCTGTCTTTTATTCATTGCAAATGATTGCTTAAGTAGATACACATTTTTATTTCTGATTTAAATTTTAAATACACTCAATTTTCTATGTTCTGTACCTAGTTTTCTCAAATCATAAGGATCTACACAAATATTTCAGCTCAAATAAAGTTCTAAAATAGCTCTGAACTAATTTCAGTTTAATTTTTTTTTACCTTATAAAAAGGGATGATAATCTGTTTTTAATGATTTTGTGGCTATTTTTAAATTTCCTTTTTTTTCAGTGAAGTAGAATATCTTTTAATTTAATCATTATTTATAGCCTTTGCCTATTTTCCTGCTGAACTACTGTCTTTTTCCTTTTTATTTGTTGTAGGCATTATTTAGTGAGCCATTAAATCTTTGAATGTTATATAAATTAAAAAAAATTTATCTCAAAAAATTGCAACTACATAGCAATAAAACAAAAGTTAAAATTTGAAAAAATAAAAAAGGATAATAAGAAAAGTTAATCATGCACATGTAAGGAATAATTTGCAGTATTAGAATTAATCACCATCAGGGCTGTAGCTATGGAGTAGCAGGTAAAGCCAGCGTCTGTGGCGCCTGCATCCCATATGGGTTCTGGTTCCAGTCCCAGCTGAAACACTTCCAAGCCAACTCATTGCTGATGAGTCTGGGAAATCAGCTTAAGATGGTTCAAGTGCGTGGGCCCCTGCAACCATGTGGGAGATCTGGAAGAAGATCCTGGTTCCTGGCTTTGGCATGGACCAGCCCCTGGCCACTTCGATCATCTGGGAAGCGAATCAGCAGATGGAAGATTCTCTCTCTGTCTCTCCCTTCTTTCTCTTGCTCTGTAACTCTGCCTTTCAAATAAGTAAATAAATCTTTTTAGAAAAGTAATCACAAATATATTTTATTGGGTCAAATGTGGCATAATAAATTGGAAGAAAAATCATACTCTTAATATAAACATACTCTTAGAAAGTCAGCACCTTGGGTATCTAATTTTTAGCTGCCCAGCAGTCTTCCCTTCCTTGCTAGACACCAGCATCCCTCTTTTCCTTTGGGGAAAGCACCCTGCCATACTCCTGGATTATTTACTATCATAGCATCCCCTCTGTATCCTCTATCCTTTGCCTAGCAGGCAGATCAGAGCATCCATACCCATGCTTACAGTGACCCAGACTGGATGAGTGTGTTTTCCATGGTATTTGTCCTAGGTACTAGGGAAAAAAAAGAGCCTTCTTTCCTAGATTTCAAACCAAAAAAGTAATTAAAACCATAGATATCTTCCACTTTCTGTCAAAGCTACATGGAAGAAAATAACCACACAGGAAATATGAGGCCAAAAGCTAGAAAGAAGCAGAGCTGAGGAAAACAAATGGATGACATTGATGCCGTGAATCCAGCTGACCCTGAAGCTATGCACACCAGATCCTTCCTGATGATTTTGGATTCAGGAGTTCCTGTCTTACATAAGTTCACACTTCTGTCTGAATCTTCTACAACCACACAAATCCTAAAAAAATCCAGGAATAAAGGAAGAAATTAGCCTCCATTTGCCTCAGTGACTTGTCTCCATTTAACTTTATGTTCATCTGAGGGAATTAGTGTTCTTCAGCCAGTACTGCACAAGAAATTTGGTTCTTCCCCTGTGTTAAAAAATTATAAAGGGCCTCAAGATACAAGAGGGGGCAGAGAGAAAACCTCCCTCTAGGCCTTCTCCTCTGTGGCTTTTGGAGAGTTATCAGTTTTTTTATCCCTCAGATTCCTTATGTTTAAATAGACTTCATGGTTGTACCCAGTTTAGAGTTGCCTTGTGAAATCAATGAGATATAGCATGTAAAGAACAAGAAACAAGAATATTCAATCAATCTTAGCTAAGATCAAATAAATGGATATGATGTAAAGCAACATGATAGATATGAACAAATCACACAGTTTCCATTCTGCATCCTTCTCTTTGTTCTGATCCTATAGGGACTGAACAGCCACTCTCTACAGCATAAATACATGGAAGTTGCATGTATGCACGCATCAAACCTTGACCAAAAAATATTGCATGAAACATGTAAAATCCAGAGCAGATCCTGTGATGTGGTTATGTCTTAGTAAGAAACTGAAATTTGATAGATTTGAATTCTACCTCTACAATTCTGTAAGTCATAGGATTTTGAACAATTTACATAAGGTCATCAAGCCTTACTTTCTGGATTTATGAATGTGTATCATTATAATTCTCTTAAGTCATTGTGAGTCACAGACAGCAGGCATAAGGGGACCCTATCCTAGTCAGCCTCTTCATGGTGTAATGAGGTCACTGGTTGAGTAACAAACAATAAAACACTATTAGCGAGGCAGCATTGAGTCAGTTGGCTGGATTCAACCAGGGAGTCCTGGAAACAAGACAGGGCTCAGCCCATTGTCCAAGAGCTGCAGATGGTGTGAGAAGTCTCAGGTGTCTAGGCAGGGACTTGACTATAGGGCATCAAGAAAAATTGTGAAAGACTTTGAAATGGTAACATGATATTTCTAGGCCTCATATGTAGCTCATCCATCAAGTTATCTCTGCCTTTCATTGAATTTGAGTGATTTAATGGCTCTATAAATTATAGGAAATATGATGACTCTTGTCTAGAAAATGTGTGTCTGGTGGAATGCAGTTTATATATTCCTTTATATAGATTCACTTCATATGAATATGAATTCGTCTCAAAACTGCCGATTTCTGATACACACATGGTTCTTGCAATCTTCCTTTGAAGTTATTAGAACATCTTATTGGTTCTCTCACTGATTTTAGTTAAATAAAGTGTTTGACAAGAGGCCTGGCATCGTGGTGCAGTGAATTAAGCCTCATTTGCAATGTTAGCATCCCATATCTGAGTGAAGAGTCAAGTCCTAGCTACTCTACTTCCAATCTAGCTTCCATCTAACATACCAGGGGAAGGTAGCAGAGGATGGATCAACTTCTTGGGCCCTTGCCACCCATGTGGGAAACCGAGATGGAGTTTCTGGCTCTTGGTTTTGGCCAGGCCAAGACTTGGCTGTTGTCATCATTTGGGGAGTGAACCAGAAAATGTATAATCTCTCCTCTCTCTCTCTGCCTTTGATATGAATCTAAATAGTGATTATTAAAAGCTGGTAGAGGGGCCGGCGCTGTGGCGCAGCGGGTTAAAGCCCTGGCCTGAAGTGCCGGCATCCCATATGGGCACTTGTTTGAGTCCCCGCTGCTACACTTCCTATCCAGCTCTCTGCTATGGTCTGGAAAAGCAGTAGAAGATGGCCCAAGTCCTTGGGCCTCTGCACCCATGTGGGAGACCCAGAAGAAGCTTGTGGCTCCTGGCTTTGGATTGGCACGGTTCCGGCCATTGCAGCTAATTGGGGAGTGAACCAGCAGATGGAAGACCTCTCTCTCTCTCTGCCTCTCCTCTCTCTGTGTAACTCTGACTTTAAAATAAATAAATAAATCTTTAAAAAAAATTCTGGTAGAGGAATGGAGAGGAAAAGTAATAATCATCACCAAAATAACAGTTGGAGTCTGATATCCCTTTGAACAATAGTGTAACTATAGTCTACAATAAAAAAAAAAAATGGAAGGACCACCAGCCTGGTATTATTGGTTTCTAATGCATGCATTTGTTGAAATATTGCATTATATTTCACGAAATGTACAAGTATTTAATGCTAACCTAATATTCTTAAAAGAACTGAAGTTTTTTAAAATCAAAATCAAATAAAAAAATAAACATTATTTTTTAAATTCATCCTTTCCAAAGGAGTTTTCTCAATTGCAAAGAGACTAATACTTCTCTGTCTTACAGCTCATATTGCTCCTCCTCAGTGATTCCTTGAAATTCAGTGGGTTTCTATAAACAACCAGGACTAATCACAATGCAATAAGGTTAATTGTCAAGAAAAAGGGTGTATGATTTGGCAGATCTTTCATTATTATCACTGGTACTGGCACGAAGAGTCAGAGTACTGGAGGAAGGTGAGGCTCTGGGCAGGGGCCACACTCCTAGTGAATTATGATGGAAGATGGACCAGACACACTAATGCTGATTAAGGCACAGCCAGAAAGGTTTGTAAAGCCTTGTAACTTTTCTGTATATAAAGATAATTGAAATTGAATCTTGATTGAATGGGATGGGAGAGGGAGCGGGAGAGGGGAGGGTTATGGGTGGGAGGGAAGTTATGGGGGGGAGCCATTGTAATCCATAAGCTGTACTTTGAAAATTTATATTCATTAAATAAAAGTTGCAGCCATTAGAGTCTCCTTCCTTGAACACCCCCCTCCCTGCCACACTCAGGAGAAGTATGAATTGATATGGGCAGAAGGACTCCACAGTATGCTGCGCCGTGGAGAAAAGAAGAGCATAGGAAAGAAAGATGCCCATGGCAGAACTGAGGGAAAAGGGTATCAAGCAGGGTTTGAAAGGTCTTTCCTACATAAGAAGTGTGTATCAATAGGGAGATCTAAAGACAATTTTAATTTTTTATGATACACTGTTTTAAATTATCTATCAAGTGTCTTTCAATAATAAAAGATTGATTGCAAAATTCAAGAAAGAAAAAAACTTTAAATTTACTGGCTAGTAGTATTCGTATAGTTCTATTCTCTTACGTTACAAAATATAACTTAATAGACATCTTGTTCAAAATGAGATTGAATAGATTCCATAAGAGAAGTTTTAGCTTTTTAAAAATATAAATCATTTGGGGCTGGTGCTGTGGCACAGCAGGTTAACGCCCTGGCCTAAAGCACCAGCATGCCATAAGGGCGCCGGTTCGAGATCCTGCTGCTCCACTTCCGATCCAGTGCTCTGCTGTGGCCTGGAAAAGCAGTAGAGGATGGCTCAAGTTCTTTGGCCCCTGCACCTGTGTAGGAGACCCAGAAGAAACTCCTGGCTCCTGGCTTCCGATCGGCACAGCTCTGGCCATTGCAGCTAATGGGGGAGTGAACTATCAGATGGGAGACCTCTCTCTCTCTGCCTCCCCTCTCTCTGTGTAACTCTGACTTTCAAATAAATACATCTTTAAAAATATATATTTATTATATTAAAAATATAAATTTAGTTTCCTCATCCTTTTGTATAAATCTGACTTCTAGTGGATCTTGTAAAGTCTTAGATAATTGACATCACACTGTTTGGAAACAGGAAGAAATGCAAGAGGCTTGAATGCTGACCATTAGCACAGATCTAGGAAGCCAATATGAGTAAAGATAGAGTGTTGCCTTTTTGAAATTCAGCACATAACTTTGCTATGGGCAAGAGTGGGGGTGACATGAGAAGTGGTCTTGGGTCAGCCATATTTTTAAAAGTTCTGATATACTCTATTAAAAAAGAAAAGAAGTTTATTCTTAACAGTTGTCAGATTGTGCAATACTTTTGATTGAAGACGTTAGCACCCAGCAAAAAGTGTATTTTTCAGTGACCTCTAATTGATGAAATGTAATAATTTCCTTCTAAGGAAGTGAAGTTCGACCAGACTTATGAGCATTTTCCAACCCACATAAAAATTGATTTTTTTTTATTTTATTTTTTTATTTTTGACAGGCAGAGTGGACAGTGAGAGAGAGAGAGACAGAGAGAAAGGTCTTCCTTTGCCGTTGGTTCACCCTCTAATGGCCGCCGCGGTAGCGCGCTGTGGCCGGCGCACCGCGCTGTTCCGATGGCAGGAGCCAGGTGCTTCTCCTGGTCTCCCATGGGGTGCAGAGCCCAAACACTTGGGCCATCCTCCACTGCACTCCCTGGCCACAGCAGAGAGCTGGCCTGGAAGAGGGGCAACCGGGACAGGATCGGTGCCCCGACCGGGACTAGAACCCGGTGTGCCGGCGCCGCAAGGCAGAGGATTAGCCTGTTGAGCCACGGCGCCGGCCCATAAAAATTGATTTTTTAAAATCATAACTTTTTATCTTTTACTTATTGGAGAGACAGATAAAAAGAGACAGACAGATATAGACAGAAAGAGCTCCCATTCACTGGTTCACTCCCCAAATTCCCACAATGGCCTGGACTCGGCTGAGCCCAGGAAAAAACTGGGAATGCAAGGTTTCCCACATGGTTAGCAGGAGAATAATCAATCAAGCCATAACCTCTGCCTCCAAGGATCTGCATTAGCAGGAATATGGAGCCAAGAGCAAGTTGGATATTTAATCCACCTACTTTTTTGTGAGATGCAAGAAACCTTAACCAGCATTTCAACCCAATAACTGTATAATCTTTGTAATGGTAGCTCCATCTCTTATATCTGAAATGTAGGCAGTGACACATGAATTCTTTTCTAGCTAGAAATGGGAACTTCTTTCATCTTCACCTCTCCTAATTAATTACAGATAATAGCAAGCTGTTAATTTCCTAAAATATTTATTTTTTAAAATATTTTATTTATTTATTTGAAAGTCAGAGTTACACAAAGAGAGGAGGAGAGGCAGAGAGATAGAGAGAGAGATCTTCCATCTGATGGTTCACTCCCCAATTGGCCGCAATGGCCAGTGCTGCACCAGTCTGAAGCCAGGAGCCAAGATCCTCCTCCGGGTCTTCCATGTGGGCACAGGGACCCAAGGACTTGGACCATTTTCCACTGCTTTCCTAGGCCACAGCAGAGAGCTGGATAGGAAGTGGAGCAGCCAGGTCTCAAACCGTCGTCCATATGGGATGCCGGTGCTTCAGGCCAGGGTGTTAACCCACTGCGCCACAGCGCCAGCCCCTAAAATATTATTTTTGCAGAAATGTTATAGAAAACTCTTAAACTTTTCCAGTTGGTCGGAGACATTAAGACCCTGGAAAAATCAAGCACTTTTTAAAATTCAACACGAATTACCAACTTTGTGATAGGAAAGAAACTGTAGATACCATTTCGTTCAATCTTTGTATTTTCATATGACAAAAATAAGGCTCAGAAACACAACCAGAACACTAACTTTTTCTCTAGTTTTTTAAAGAAGCATTTCATCAATCATACTATGCTTCCCATGGAGCTATTACATTGCAGCACTTTTATTATAACATGTCTACATGAAATAATAGGAAGAGAATATCCTCCTAACCAGTACATCTGAGTAGGAGTGATCATTGAAGCTCAAGAAATAAAAGTTATTACTAAAGATGGAAATATCTCTAGAAGTGAAATCTTTGGACAAATCCTTGAGGGATATTTATATTAAGAGGCAGAAGAAGGAAAGGACAGTAAAGGAGTCTAGAGTTTAGAAAGAGAACCAATGACTTAAGAAGATGGAGTTTGGGTTGAAGGCAGGGACGGTGAGAAAAGTAAACATTGAAAAGTTTATAAACAAAAAAATAAATAAATAAAAAGGAAATGGAAGGGAAAGAAGACCTAGGAGGAGATGAAGTGGAAGTGCCAAGAAGAAAATGATATAGGCAAATGGTCGGCTGGAGGCAGTGGCACGGCGCCTCCCGGAGATGTGGTGACTTCATTTTTCAGGACTTAGGCTGCCACAGTGGTGGCCATGGGCAGCAGGCTTGGAAGCCAGAGCTGAAACGGCTACAGGCAGCAGCAGCCTGGATGGATCTAAAATGTCCACAGAGAGACAAAGAGTTGATAACAGTTCAAGCACTGGTGGAGGAAGTTCTGATGGAGACGAACTTGAAAGTTTTCAGCAAGAACCAGAACGAGAGCAAGTTCAGCCCAAAAAGGAGGGAAAAATATCCAGCAAGACAGCTGCTAAATTATTGACTATTGCTAAAAGAATTCAGAAGGAGCTTGCAGAAATTACATTGGAGCCTACTCCCAACTGTAGTGCTGGACCCAAAGGAGACAACATTTGTGAATGGAGTTCAACTATACGGGGACCTCCAGGATCTGTCTTTGAAGGAGGGGTGTTCTTTCTTGACATAACCTTTTCACCAGACTATCTGTTTAAACTCCGTAAGGCTACGTTCCGAACAAGAATCTATCACTGTAACATTAACAGCCAGGGTGTGATCTGCCTGGACATCCTGAAGGACAACGGGAGTCCAGCCCTGACCATTTCTAAAGTCCTCCTCTCCATCTGCTTGCTACTCACAGACTGCAACCCTGCCGACCCTCTGGTGAGCAGCGTTGACACACAACACATGACCAACAGAGCAAAGCATGACCGGATGGCCAGACAGGACCCCGCCGGACTGTGCAAGCCCATTCTCCAAGTGCATCAACAGCCCTGCCCACCCCTCCAGACCTTGGTTCTTATTTTCCTGTTTTTATTAAATTTTACACTGTTTTGTGATGGTATGTCATCCATCCCTCTTCCTCCTTCCCCTCCTCCCACTCTCTCCTTTCCTCTTTTTCCTCTCTACTTATCTCTCTTTTCTTCTTGTTCTATTCCCTTTTTGATTTATGTTAACTTGAAAAGTTTGGGATTATTTTTCTCACCACAACATGGATGAGAACTTCTGTTTTCAGTGCTAACAATGTTGGATCTGTAATAGTATGCACTTTCTCACCAAAAAAAAAAAAAAAAGATATAGAGAACTTGAATGTTTATATATGTGTGAAAAACAGGTTACAATTATAATGTTGTAAGACAGAAAAGATATTGCTGATACACAAAGTCCTGAAGGAGGGAAAATGAAAGGCAATTAACACCCTGCTGGAGGGATTGTTGTTTCTCCAAGACAGGAAAGACGTGCTTGAAACACAGACCAGAAAGAGGCTCTCTCCTAAGAGCCTGGTTCTCAGAAAATTGCTTGGTAAGGACATTGGCTGAGTGAGGAGAGAGCAAAAGAGAGTGACAAGCAATTGAAATAATTATCACCAGGTTTTTGATGGTTATTTCTCCTGCTGGAGCAGACAGTCTAGAGTTGAGATCAGTAGTAGGTTTAAGGGAGGAGCAGGGAGAACTAGAGACATGGATAGCTACACTAACTCATTCAACAATCTGAGAAACAGACTGCATCCCTAACACATTAGCCACTGTTTTGTTGGAATCAGGTTGTCCAGAATGCGACTTTGACAAAATTCTGATGGTGGCAGGACTCTTAACACTGCTCCCTTTCTATACTTACACACTTGTGAGGAAGTATAGTGGAGGAAGTGAATGGAAGCAGAGAGAAATACCAGGAGATGCCTCCAATCTATACCCTATGATTCCCCTATTGGGCCACTTTATCATCATGTACTATGGTTTTGATGTTGTTTTCCCTCCTAAAGTCATATGTGTTTAGGTCTGGATCCTCAGTCTGATGGTGCATGAGGGTTGGGGCCAAGAGGGAAGTCCCTAGGTCAACTGAGAGACTGCAAGTGGATGTGGAGTTCCAATCTCTTGCTGTTATTATTTCAAAAGTGACCTCCTGCTCCCACATGTGCTCCTGCCATTGCATCTGCCATGAGGTGACTCAGCAAAGGGCCTGTTCTAAGAGCCTGGATTGTGCTAGTTGCAATTTCAGTATCCAAAACTGTGCATGGAATAAACCTCTTTTCTTTATAAAGTAAGCCTATCTCTGGTATTTTATTACAGTAATAAAAACTGACCATGTCTTTGTAAAGCAAGCTCTTCACAATCAGGACATATCTGGTAAAGTAGATGAAAATCAGAGTGGATACAAATTAGAAAATGATAAACCAGTAAATAATTTTTATATTTAGATTTTTATAAACATCTATTAGAGAGCCAACCACCAAGTCTTTTGAAAATGAAGAACAGCTAGATCAAACGTTAATTAAATCCTTAAAGTTAATCAAATCCTTAAAGATCTAGAAAGATCTAGAAGGAAAAGAGCATGAGCTGCTTCAAAAAAAAAAAAATCCTGAATTCTTAAAGTGCTTGTGTCAAGATAATGTTTGAAGAGATTTGAGTTTCAAATGCAGTTTTTATGCTAACCGTGTTAAGTATATGTCCTGGGGCACCACCAGCATATAGTTATAACTTTTTGCAGAACACAACCTCACAGCTGGGGAACATTCTATTTATGTCAACTGAAATGTTTTAGCCCTATCCAATTTTCAATCACTGGGAAAAAAAGTTGTGTAACTGAGGAGTTTTAACTTGTACCCTTGACAACAATAAATGTAAATTCTGACTTTCTTTTCAACTAAAAGAGAGACTCTTATGATATAACGGAGAGGATTTCAAAATGGGCTGGGCTCCTGCTGAAGCAGAAGCAGATCAATGTTTGAGTCCAAGGGTCATATCTGATGTCCCTGTCACTTAAAGAATGTTTTAAGAGAAGTGGAAATATGTTGCTAGGAATTCAGAAACATTAAGAACTTGGACCTTCAACAAAAAGGCACATGAAAAGTCTGTTATTTTTAGTTTCATCTCTACACCTTAAGCTTCCTACTGATAAAGCAATTTACATTGCCTCTGGAATGTTTCAGATGTACACATAAGCACTTGCATAGGAACAGAATCTGGCCCCAGGCTACTTGCCTTCTCACTCTACTGCATATCCCTTTGCCCCATATTCCCTCTTCCTGCCTGATAAACTCATTATTCTTATAGCAGAAAAAGCTGTCTGCCAGCAATTTATTCAGTGCTTCCACAGCATCGAGTGGTCTCTGAAAAAGATTGCCAAACCGAGGTTTTCACTTCCTAGTTGTCTTTGCTTCTAGATAAACACCACCAATCCTTACCTCTGGAGGGGGAGTGCTGTACATCACTCATTTGTGCTCAAGGAAATGAAATGGTTATGCTAGACAAGCAGGTACACTTTCTCCATCTTGTTTTCCTCATCCATCAGCTCTGACCCTCTAGGCGACGATATTTCCTTTGGATTTAAGCAGCCCGGGTCCTGAATTAGAGGAAAGCAAACAGCCAATCAGAAGCATCCACATCAGCATTTTCATTATGAGAAATAAACTTCTGATTTGCTTAGTCAATGAATCTTTGGGTTTTATTTGTTGCAACAGGTGGTTTTACCTTAACAATATACTAGTCACTCTCATTTCCTCTTCCTTCCCATAATGTGTTTCTTCTGCTTGGAAAGCTATTATCTTTTACCCTATATGCCAGATAATGTTTAGAGATACAAAGGTGAGCAAAATAGCCTATTTTCACTGAACATGCAATATGCTGAACTACAATTTATCCTTCAAAGAAAAGTTTAATGTTGCTGGCCTCTATAATTTTCTCTGATCTGACCCTGCTTCTGCACTGCTTAAGCATAGTTAATTATCCCCTTATCTGTGGTCGAGTAGAAATCAGGACCATTTACAAGTTTTAAAATTCCAGCTGGCAGTCCTCGGAAAACATCACAGAGAATTACATAAGTCTAGATAATGGGTCTGAAGTTATTTGCTTATACATTTCATGATCTGGATTGTGGTTTCCTACATGTCAGTGACAATGTCTGTTTGGTCTTTGTAAATGTAGTGCCTGGCCCAATAGAGGCTTAGAGTTTGTAGGACTGAACAGACCTGCTTTCCTTCCACTATACTTTTTCAAGATGGGTTTTATAAACTATATTTATTTCTCCTTACTGGTTCTGAGGTACAAATTTTGGTATCACAAAGAGATTCAGGTTGAGGTTGTTCTGCTTATAGTACCCATTATTGGAATGATGCTGAATATGCAAATATCCAGCCTTTTTCCTTCTCCCCAAGCATAATGGCATTTTTCAAAGGCTGATGTTAGCCAGTAACTCTTTATCAGACCTTAAGAACTGGAGCATTCACTCTTTTTATGATTATTTCTGATTCCAGCAGATTTTCTCATAGTTACCATTCACAGATAACCACTTATTAAGTCACACCTACAAGAAATATGATCAGATAAAACTTTTGTTCTATAACAAAATTGTGTATTATCTAAAGGCACAATCAGGTTCCAAGCTCTCATAATCCTCTGGAGAGAGATGTAAGCTGGACCAAATGTTCAACGATAGAGCTAATGAAGACATAGGAATAATTTGAAATTATAGGTCCCAGGTTTAGGAAATGAACCCAGTAGTTCTGGACTGGGTTGGACTCAGAAGCACTGCCACTGGATTGGTTCCAAGACAGTAACAATCTCCAAGTACCTGGTCTGACTATTGGGACAGAGTAGTTGGAACATCTGTGTAATGATGATACTTGTAAGTAGACGTTAGCACCTCATGGTCCTTGGAGCACCTAACCATGAGTGTCAGTGGAATGGAATGGAATGTGCAGGAGAACTAGAATCCAATCAAGAGCTGGGGGCAATATTGAAGGTCATGTGCCCTTATCATTCCCCACTCCCTGTCACTTGTTTCTCAGTTCCCGCCCATATGATCACAGATAGCAGGACAAGCTACTACTTAATTCCCGGTTATATGATTTTGTCCAGTTATAACATGGAGAACATTTCTTATCCTATTTTCTTGTCTTTTTGTTTAAAGAGAAAAATATTTAGTTCGATCAATGTTTTCTATATTTTCATAGTTGTTTTAAATCTGTTGTGCCATGATTAAAATATTTTCTTTCTTTTCTCTTCTTTGTTCTGCCCTTGGTGTTGCAGCTTTACTACTGCTGTCATTGAAGGGAATGTTTTTCTTTCCTATCACTATGATCTAGCAAAAAAGAAAGAAAAAGACAGAAAAAGTTAACCATTTCTAGCTACACTTCATCTCATCTCATAAGGGAAAACACTTATTTTGGAAAATTCTCTTAATTTAAAAGGTTCTTAATGAGAAAACAGATTAAAGTTGCCAAGAGAACTGAGTGTTATAGAAAGAAGAGGAGATGAAAAGGGTATCAGCAAACAAGAAAAGGAAAAATGAAGCTCCATCTACTGTGGGCATAGGATGTACTGAATACTTTGTATTTCTATGTATTCATTCACTCACTCATTCCATAAACATTGCTAAGTCCCAGTTGCCAGACACTGAGATCACCCATGCAGATATATTATCCTTTTTCTCACAATACACTTTGACCTTAGCCAGGTTTGCAGTTCTATAAAATCTTTAGAAAAGACAATACCATTTCTTTAAGGAGAAAAAATGAAAAGTAAATCTGGTTTCAAACAATCTTCAAATATGCCCGTTCCCTCAGCAACCTCCTGAGGAAGAATGGTCTCCTAAACTCAGATCACATTAGTCTTCACAAACCCTCACATACACACAAAAACACACCGGCCACACCCCCACGCTTCCCCTAAAACACTTTAGTGGAGGCATAGACAACAGGAAGCCATGGAAGCATTTTAATCAGGAAAATAACACAGTCACAGTTACTACTTTTTGTCCTTAGAATAAAGAGAGATTTCTGCTAGTATTTCCAGCCTCACGTATTTATCATTCTCTTTCCATTACATGTGAATAATTCTGTACACTCCCCCAAATTTCCTCTGTTTCCTCTTTGCTGTAGGACTTTGCATATTTTTTTTTATCTTTGCCTGAAATACCCCTTTCATCATTCTGCACCTGGTTATACTGGAACTTTTTTCCAACTTGAGTTCAGTCTTTCCCTAAAATGTCCCTGCTACCACCAAAACTGCACTAATTATCTTCTCTGTGCTCCTCCATAACTCAGATTGTCGTGAACTGCAGTGATGATGTACTTGTCTGCTCAATTTGACTAAAACCTCCTTGAGACATGGACTGAATTCTAATAATCTCTGAATAACCAGGTCCTAGTCCAGATAATAATAGGTACCCTATAAATACTTGTGGAATTTATAAGTGAACAAATGACTGATTAGGGAAATCCTCTTAAATTAAAACTAATGAGATGGCTATATTTCTATGCTTCTGTGTGCAGCACATCCTTAAGCATCTTTTGTAAGGCTGGACGAGTGTTGACAGATTATTTCAATTTCTGTTTCTTATGGAAGGTCTTTATTTCACCTTCATACATAAATGAGAACTTTGCAAGGTACAGTATTCTGGCTGACAGTTTTTTTCTCTTAGACTATGTTTTCTTATTCTCTTCTAGCTTGTAGGGTTTCAGATGAGAAGTCAGCTCTGAGTCTAATTGGAGATCCTCTGAAAGTAATCTGCCATTTCTCTAGTGCACATTTTAAAATCTTTTCTTTAAGTTTTACTGTGAAAATTTTGATTACAATGTGTTGGGGTAAAAATCTTTTCTGGTCATGTCTATTAGGAGTTCTATGTGCTTCTTGTACTTGGATGTCCCTTTCTTTCTCCAAATTGTATGTTTCCCCTGATCTGAGGTAACTAATAGATTACCTAAAATGTAATGTACTGGAGTGAAATGGACATTTTGAGATTTGATGATTGTTTACAGCCTTTATTGCTTCAGTTGATAAACTTTTTTCTTTATAGTATTTGTTGAACTCTTTTACTTAGTTTAGGGTTAACTTTATGATCATTAAGTAAGCTAAAAATAGGTCTTTGTTAAAAGTAAGAGTAGGACTGGGAGAGGGAGGAGGAAGAAGGGTTGGAGCATGGGTGGGAAGGAGAGTAGGATGGGAGGTATCACTATGTTCCTAAATCTGTATATATGAATTACGTGAAACTTGTATTACTTGAAGTTTAAAAAAAAAAGTTAAAACTAAAGTCATTGCAATAGACAACCGCCTTTCCTATAAGTGTTTTATGTTACCCCCAGTAAGATGTGGCTGTCTTGGCACAGAGATCTTCCCTACATGCATCTGCAATAGAGCTACGACTGCATCAACCATTCAATGTCTATGGTTTGTCTCTTTAAGGAAATTTCAATTCTTAGATGGTAAGGAGTCTCACTGATTAATCTTTGAATTTCCATCAGGGTTAGTCACATCATAAAGACTCAATAAGTATTTCATTTAACATTAGAAATGAAATAAGCAAAGGATATTATTTCAAAGTTATGAATACCATCTTACAATAGCAAGAGGACACACAGAGCTACATATATTAGCAGTATATTAAGCAGATCATTCTTATAAACATAGTTCAGCTATTTCACCCAATGCCTCCTCTTTCACTTTCCATTAGCAAAACAATATGCATCCCAAAGAGGCAAATAAGTTACCTCTATACTTGTTTTTGGAGTGTTATCTCTTTCTTTCATATGCCAACTAATTAAGGCTATACAATGGCTAATGTTTCCAATTGCTTAGATGTCCCCACACGCCATTGTATTTTAATCCCTGTTTATTTTCTCAATTTTCATTTTTCAATGTTTTATGTTTTGAGATAACACTTTTAATTTCTATTATAGTCAACATTCATATTTAATTTTTTTTATAATACAGAGATGTTCTAAACCAGAGAGGGGAAATTAGTTTTCTGCCAGGAGGACTATAAAATATTAATAAGAAAACTTTAAGAAACAAACAGGAAAACATAATTAACCCATGATTTAAGCACCAAACTATTGAGCATTTGAAAAAAATGTCTGAATCCTGGTTAGCATAAGAAAAAGAAAAAAGTATCTATTTTTAATTATTTCTTTATTTGAAAGGTAGAGCTACAGAGAGAAAGAGAGAGAGATCATCCATCACCTGACTCACTCCTCAAATGGCAGTAATGGTCAGGGCTGGGTCAGGCCTTACCCAGGACATAGAACTCCATCTGCATCTTCAAGAGACACAACTATTTCAGCCATTTTTTGTTGTTTCTGAGGCACATTAGCATGGACCTGGATCAGAGCTAGAACAGCTGGGACTAGAACCTGTGCCCATTTGGGATGCTGGTGTCACAAGCCGCTGTTTAACCTGTCATGTCACAACGCTGGCCCCAAAAGCATCCATATTCTATATTCCTCCCAATTGTACTTGAAAGTAATTTCTATGGATGGTTGATACTGAGTTTCTATAATACAAATACTTTAACAACATTTTGCTTGTGTCAATTACAATAGAAGATTATTCCCTCTCACCAATTTAAAAATAGTAAGACAAAGCAACCAATAGCAATAATTCCTAAATTGTAACTCAGTGTGAACAAATGGTCTAAAAACTTCAAAGTTTAGTACTTCTTTAGATAGACTGGCAACATCTTGACCATTTTCCCAAGCCAACATGACAATGAGATGTACACGTGCATATGAATGTAAACTGGCCATGACTTTTTAGCTGACCTTCCATACTGCTAACAATGTACTTTCTTAACTGGGTTGTTTGTTTTGTTGCTGTTGAGTTTCATGGTCTCTTTTTATTCTGGTTATTCATCCTTTATGGAGATACCTCAGAAATCTGAATATAGACCTATTGTATCACCCAGCCATCCCACTCCTGGGAATTTACCCAAGGGAAATGAAATTAGCATTTTTTAAAAGATTTTATCTATTTATTTGACAGGTAGAGTTACAGACAGTGAGAGAGAGACAGAGAGACAGGTCTTTCTTCCGTTGGTTCATCCGCCAAATGGCTGCCACGGCCAGCACTGTGCCGATCCAAAGCCAGGAGCCAAGTGCTTCTTCCTGGTCTCCCATGTGGGTGCAGGGGCCCAAGCACTTGGGCCATCCGCCACTGCCCTCCTGGGCCACAGCAGAGAGCTGGACTGGAAGAGGAGCAACTGGGACTAGAACCCAGCACCCATATGGGATGCTGACACCACAGGTGGAGGATTAACCAAGTGAGCCATGAGTCAGCCCAATGAAATCAGCATTTGAAAGGAATATCTGCATTCCCATGTTTATTGAAGCTCAATTCACAATAGCTACTACATTAAATCAGCCCAAATTCCTGTCAACTGAAGATTAGATAAAGGAATTATGGGATATGTACACCATGGAATACTACACAATGTTTTAAAAAAAAATCCGTTCCTTTGCAACAAAATGGATGAATCTGGAAAACTTCATACTTAGTGAAACAAGACAGTCTCAAAGGGACAACCACGTGTTCTCCTTGACCTGTGATAACTTATAGAGCACCTAAAATACAACCTGTAGAAATGAAGTTGACACTTTGAGAAGCAAAGACTCTGAACAGCCCTTATCTCAACTGTTGAGAAATAGTTTTTTTTTCTTTTTTCCTCTCTTACTCTTTTATGAAATCTTTTCTTAATATAGAGTTAATCATATGTGTATAAAGTTAACTGAAAATAGATCCTAGTAAAAAATAATAGTTGGAATAAGAGAGGGAGAAGGAAGAGAGGTGGGAGGGCGGGCATAGTGGGAAGAATCACTATGCTCCTAAAGTTGTAATTAGGAAGTGTATGAAGTTTGTAACTGTAAAGCTGTATAATTCTGTATACATTCCTTCAGACTCATTTCTAAGGGTACTGATTAAAAACTTGCCATGAGCCTCAAATCCTCTTACTCTGGGAGTAAAAACAGCATTTGAAGTGTCCAAGTGATCACATGGATAGGATTAAGTGTTAAAATGATCATATAGATGGGATTATTAAAGTGATCATATAAATAGGATGAAGTGTTTACTAATAATAATAGAATTAAAAAGGAGCAAGGGCTCCAACATGGGAAGCAGTCCACCCAGCAGACTCATAAAATGACAATCACTTTAAGCAGCACTCTGAGTTAGAAAGAGCCTTTAAGGCATTCTGGTCTGGTTAAAAATCCCACAAGAGCATTTTAGGCATGGAAAGCCAAGACACTGTGACAAAAAAGTGTCCTACATGAAGGACCTCTATGTGTGAGACCCCAATGAAAAGAAATGGTCATCAAAGAAGGATGTTCTTTTCTCTGAAGGGAGGAGAAAACTTCCACTTTACTGCTGGCCTTGTCTAAATACTGACAGAGTCTGTGGTTTCAAAAGGCTTCCATAGCCTAGGCAGCTCATGTCAAGAGCCCTGGATGATCACTGAGGTCAAACATAAGAGGGCTAATTTTCTAATTAACAACAGGAGTCACTGTGCACTAACTTCCCATACAGGATCTCTGCCCTCAAAGAGTTGTATTAGGAGAGTTAGCAATTAAACATGCTTTCAAAGATTTATTCCATTTTAGTTTATTAAGTGAAGAATATACTTACGTCTCATAAATTTTAGTTAGGGCAAAGTGTCCAACTCCATTGCTTTTTTACGTAGGTGTTTCTTTAATCAATGACAAAACTTGTACCCAAAGACTTACTTCTTAATGTATTAGGTAAGGATACTCTTATATCTCATAAGCTACAGTTATGTCTAAGTGCTCACAAAGATGTATCACTCTTGGGTGCTTTCTTAAAGTTAATTAAGTTTATAAAAAAAAAAAGAAATGAAATTAACTTTGAGATGCAATGACTTTGAATAGCCCTTGTCTCAATTGTTGAAAAAGTTTCTTCTTTATTTTCTTTTACTTTTTTCTTTTATAATACAAATTGTTGAACTCTTTACTTACTATAGAGTTAATCTTATATGTATAAAATTAATTGAAAATAGATGTTAGTATAAAATAAGACTGAGAATAAGAGAGGGAGGAAGAAAAAGGGTGGGAGTGGGAGTAGGAGGGTGGGCATGATAGGAAGAATCACTATATTCCTAAAGTTGTACTTAGGAAAGCATGAAGTTTGTATTCATTAAACAAAAGGTTTCTCTGGCAAAAATGTAAAAAAAAATATGAGTAAATCTTAATAAAAAACAAAAATAAAATAAAGAAAATATACTTACTCCACAGCAGCCATCATGAAATTGCAACTAATTGAGCACTTATTACATCTTGGAGATTCTTTCTCATTGTGTTTGTTTTTCCTTTCCTTTGCTCTTGGTTTATCTTTTTCACTGCATCCAAGTACCCTTAAGTGTTCTCAAGCCCTCAACTTCCTTTTACTTCATGATGTGACTGTATCTCTTCACTAAATTATACTATAAGCCCAGGAGATAAGATAACTCCTCACTTGGAATACATTGCCCTCCAGTTCGACACTCATATACGAATAACACAAATAGCCCTTAAGTTTGAATTGGGTTGAGGGGACCCATAAAAGGTGAAATCACTTTTTATACTTTAATTCTAATGGTTGCTTGTAATAATATTCACTCATTGTTTGCCTTTTACATACTATTAACTGTGAGGTGGAAGGTCAGTTTCAGTGAAATGTGATGGGAATGTGATCAATTTATCTGTATAAATAGAGAGACCAGTCGTTTGGAAGCTTATAGGAAGGGTCAGAGAAAGTTTCCTAGAGGACAGCAATACCAGACCATTGCTGAAGGATTTGGAGCCAGCCCTGTAGAGTGGGATGGGAGTGTGTTCCAAACAGTGGGCACAGTGTAGGCACTGGTATGTGCAAAGGCAGGAGAGCCTGAAATCGTCTTCTAGCTCAGGTGGAAGACACCTACTTTCTTACTCATCTTACCATTCCCAGTGTTTCAAAGCTCCTTCTTATATTCTCACATTTCTGCTTATGCACATTACTTATCATTCTCTCAGGGTGGTCTGCTTATGACACATCCTCGTATTTTTCCTTCATCTGTGAGTGTCTTGATTTCCCATTCATTTCTGTAAGATATTTTGTTTGGTACGAGATCCTGGGCTGACAGTCTTTCCTTTTCAGCACCTGAATTCAATTATGGCAAACGTTTATGCCTCACAATGTCTGATGAAAAATACAAAATCCTTAGAATTGCTTTTATTCTCTAACTAAATTTTTCTTTTTCTTTGTTTTCCTTTAAGATTGCTTCTTTAAGAAGTTTAATTATAATATGTTTTGGCATCAGTTTCTTTCAGTTTAGCCTCCATGAAGTTTACTCAGCTTCTAGAATCTGTAGCTTTATGTATCTTGCAAATTTTTTAAGTTATCTTCTGTTATTTCTTCTAGTGCTTTTGGGTCCCCATTTTTCTCCTGTCCTTTTAGAACTCTAGTGGTATTAATATTATGCTTATAGTACTCCTACAGGTCACATAAAGTCTGTTCTTTGTTTTTTCTGTTAGTCTTTTTTCTCTATTATTCAGGTTAAGTACTTTCTACTATTCTAACTTCCATTTTATTGATTCTCTGCTGTTGAGCCTATTAACAATACTTTTTAGTTTAGCTGATGTTTTTTTCAGTTCTAAAATTTCTATTTGATTATTTTTATATGTTCTCTTTCTTTGCCGAAACTTTCTTTTTCCTTGCTGAAACTTTCTACATTTTTTTGCTTCTAGTGTGTTTATAATTATTCATTGAAGTAGTTTTATTATGTTTTTAAAATCTTTATTAGATAATTCTAGCAATATCTGCCATCCAATGATGCTGGCATTATTAACATATTTTTATTCACCTGGAGATCTTCCTGCTCCTTGATATAACAAGCTATTTTCAATTGAAATCTGAGCATTTTGTGTAGTATGAGAGTCTGCACCCCATTTTAAATTTCTGTTTTAACTAGTCTTTTCTGACACTGTTGCAGCAGGGAAAAATGCCTTATTATTTGCAGGTAGAATTCCAGTTTCCCCAGTAAGATTCTGTTAATAACTGAAAAGGGGGGATTCCTCAATGCTGTTGTGAGGAGGTAGGTGCTCTGTTTCCTCACGTGTGTTCCATTGACACTGCATTGGACAATTACCTTGTCATTTGGACAATAGTGAAAATTCTGACTTTCCCCTTACATATCTTCTGACATGACCCAGAGGGAAATGGGAAGGATTCTTCATTACTAACAGATAGTGATAGCTGACCCTAATATTAAGGAGATGGAAACTTTTTCCACCTGACAGTGTGAAAGTCTGAGCAATCTACTTAGTCTTCTGTGATACTAAGTATGCATGAGTATTGGGTCATCTCATTACAACCTTGCAAAAGTAGAAGTCTAGGTTTCCCATCCAGCTTCCATGGGAAGGAGTGAAGCTCTAGTTTTTCTATGATATTTGAAATAGATTAATTATTATCTAAGTGATTTGTGTCTTGCTACATTTCTCCTTTCCTGGTATTTTGGCTAGAGAAAGCAGGCTATATTGCAGCTTTTTTGTCTAGAACATTGGCATTTTGTTTGCTGTTCTTTAACTACAAATCTGAGATATAGAAGGCAAAAAGAAAACTCAGAGAATTCATCCTTATACTGTTCTCACAGTAGAAAAGATCACTAACTGATCACCTTGTTTTCTTTACTATTCAGAATCTTCTTGTAGATGTTCAATACATAATGTCCAGACTTTGTTTAGGCATATCTAGTGAAAGCAAGACAAAAAAGTTTGTCTACTCTCCATTATTGATTTAATGCTTACCACAGTCCTTGAAAGCACTAGCTGGTAAGTGTGTGCAGGGATGACAGGTTGCTCTGCTTTGGAGAAGCACCTAAAAATAGCTGTTTATCAGTGTTCATGACACTGAGGCAACTGGCAAGTTCAAAACTTGCAGAACACATAAGTCCATTTTTTCAGTGTTTAAAGAGATATATTTTAATGTATCATCTTCAGAAATATGTTTCTAAGCAATGTGTAGTAGCAACAATAATGGTATTTATCTGGGGTTCAGATAACTCCTGCTAGACCTGGAAAATTTGACAGAAGCCCACCTTTAGGGCTCAAGCAGAAAGATCATCCTGAGAACTAGCAATAAAATTTTCCCAGAGTCTTTAATCATGTGAAATAGTGTTTCTATGGTGATATTTTACCCTGCCTCCAATGATAAGAATTTAGTGCAATAGCAAGTCAAATGAGACATTTTTCTCTGAAGTAAGCAATGTAAAAGGAGGAGTGAGGGGTAAGAGAAAAGCAAACCTCCAAATCCAGTGGTGATATTTGCAGTGTTGCATGCCCCCACTGTGTCAACCTTGTCATAATAAAGGCTTTGAGGCCAATTAGCAAACTGGAACCACGCAGGGAAGTGGAAGTGAAGGAAACACTTAGAAGAGCATCTATGGGAAGTTCAGAAGAGAAAGACTAAGAAATAATTGGAATTGTTTTCTGAGATCTTCAAAAATTAAAAACTGGAAAGGACAAAGAATTCCCTGTAAGGAGACAGCCTTTATTCTAACAATAAATAAATTCTTGAAGAATAAAATCTACCACTTAGCCCCTAGCATAAAGTTAAAAACTCAGTTTGAATAAAAATATTGTTTTCATCCTCGTTTGATCCTATGTACTCACCTCTGAAATCTTTGTAGAGACAAGCAAGAAAGAAGAGTAGGTAAATGAAAGGATTTTATGCCATTCACGTTAGAAAAATATTTTGTCTTGAGGTTTTTTTTTTTTTTTGTCTTTTTTAAAAAAACAAGTTCTAGAAGAGTGGTGAATTTAAAAAAAACTCAATCAAAACAATAAATTCTGAAATAGTGTGGAGTGGACTAGAGACTATTACAGAAAAACACTAAGCCAATTAGTGTGCCTGATGTACAATAAGACTATTTGGGAGGAACATGCTGCCTTTAGTATCATTCAGCAGTAAGTACTTGCAGCCCTAAACCTACTATTTTGGAGAAAGTGAGCCCTAAACTTGGTCTCTGACCCAAGACTTAGCTTTGTAATGACAGAGCATGCAAAACAGAATCCCTTTCAGCTCAATTAGTGTATTTGGCCCTTTTGCTTAGTGCTGTTTGCTTCTCTGTTCTCTATTCCTCCTCTCAGGATGTACCTCCTCTTTACTGCTGATTGGGAATATTCAGCAGTCTGATTGTCCTGCATAGAACCTAGCTAAATCTCCTAGTCAGTCTCTGCTTTCTCCCTCTGGTTTTGTTTCTGAAGGTCTGAAATTCATTTGTAGCAATACATAATAACTGGTTGGTTGATGCAGTTAAAATATAAGGGTAGTTAATGTGCTTCATCTTTGAGGTTATATAAAGTTCAAGACCAGGTAAAATATCCAAATAACCAAAATTCTTTGGTAAAAAGTCAAATAGTGAGATGTCTAATCCTTGAGGCACATTTTGCAGGAAAAATGTCCAAAGTGCTCCTTATATTATTCATTCAACAGCACATGGAAACTGCCACCACCTTTCCTATGATCTGTTACTAAGTCATAATTGAATACCTCACTCCAGATAATGGGTCCATGACATTTATTGTTTTTTTCCAATGCTATGGATTCTAGACATTGTACTTGATGGAATGTTATTAACAAAAGAGCACTTGAGGCTTCCGGAGGAAAAGCACACAGTTTACTTACATGCATGCTTGACTAGACTCTTGTCTAAAGAGTCAAGCCCCAATCCTCTGTCTTCCCCTACTTTTATACCCAAAATTTAGCAAGACAGTTAGAGGTAGTATCAAAGCAGTTTCAGGTCAACTTCAGGGAGAATACTGTTATCTTAGGCTCTCAGGGACTAACAAATCACAACTGCAAGGTAGGATAGATTTTTTTTTTAAAGATTTATTTTATTTATTTGAAAGAATTGCAGAGAGAGGTAGAGGTAAAGAGAAAGGATTTCCATCCACTGGTTCACTCCCCAAATGACTGCAATGGCCAGAGCTGAGCTGATCCAAAGCCAGGAGCCAGGAGCTTCTTCTGGATCTCCCATGTGGGTGCAGGAGCCCAAAGACTTGGGCCATCTTCTACTGCTTTCCCAGGCCATAGCAGAGAGATCAGAAGTGGAGCAGTTGGGACTCAAACTGGTGCCCATTTGGGATGATGGAACTGCAGGCCAGGGCTTCAACCTGCTGTGCCACAGTGCTGGCCCCAAGGTAGGATAGTTTTATGATATAGGATCCAATAAATTACAGGCAATTTCAGGAAGCAAACAACTATCTTATCTAGGTATGTGGCTGGGCAGGTGAGGAACCAGTTTCTAGAGTCAGTATGCCTTTGCTTAGAAGTAGCTCACCCTTTGATAACAAATCGGAGGGAGTCTTAGCATTCCCTGGAACTGGCTCCTTTAATGTCCAGCAGGAGAGGGTCTGCAACAGGAAGATGCCCTAAATACCTAAAGCAATTTCTGTACTTGTTTTCGAAGGGAGATGCCTTAAACACCTAAAGAAATTTCTTTACAGTAGGAGATTATGTGAATGATGACGTATATTTATTTTCTCAGCTTAGCATACCCTAATTAAATTCCAATCCTTCCGAAAAAAAAAATGAATTCTTAAACTCATAACATAACAGAAGTTGAAATTGAGTCTCTCCACCTCAATATGCCAGTCATGCATCAAATGATGGAGACAGAAGTCATTTAATGGGCTAGAAGCAGACATTTTCTCCCCTAATAGACAATAATTGGTGTCTGTGACCTAGATCACATTGTCTCTCTCCATGAAGTAGTACCAAATGCACATTTATTTTTCCCTATATGCTTCGGTATAAATAGGAAAGCAGTTTAAAGTGAGCAGATTTGTTCCAAGTGTATATAGATTACCAGGTAATAAGATCATCGGATTTAAACTGAAGACTGATTACATGAAGAAAACGAGTCATCTTGTGTTTTCATAGAGATTTTTGTGCTAAATTCTATGCTAAGTGCTGCACATACTTCAGCTAACTAGATTGTCACAACAGACCTTTGATTTTGTTACTGTAAGTACGTTTTACAGATAAACATTGATCTAAAATGGTTGAGTAACTTTCTATAAAATCACTTGTTTGGGCTGATTTATCTACAGAATAAAATGTCCCAAATATGTCATTTCACACATACACATACCTTACGACAATCATCGACTTATTAGAGAAGACTATTTTCATTATTTCTTTAAGTGGTCCATAAACTTTAGCCAATAAAAAGGTAAACAAAATTATCCTAGTTACAGTTATAGTGACATTAGAAAATAGGCTTAGATTTAAGTACCTCAGGTGTAAAAGTAAATACAAGCTAACATAAAATTTCAGTAATTTAAAAAAGTCATTGCTTTCTTTCAGATAGATGGGGAAGCCACCATTTCAGATGCTATTTGTCCACATACCATAGGGAAAAGAGAGAATTTTGTAAGAATTATATGATATAGCCCACAAATTATATACATCACTTTCATTCACAATTAACTGGTAACAAGGAAACCAGAAAGAGCAACATTCCCATGTGCCAATGCCAAGACAGAAGTGACTGATGCATTAGGTTTGCTTTGGTTGGTTCTCATCTGTCCCTTCTTCTGCCTTTTACTAGGAGTACTTTCATTTTCTTCTGGCTTCCTTATGCTTTACATCAATATAGTCTTTTTTTAAGATCATCTAAAAATGATGTCAATTCTCTACATAATCCTGTGATAAATTCTGAGATAGATTAATTCTCTTCATAATAAAAGATTTGTACTTTCTATCTAACGACTCATTTTGGAAAAGCAAGCAATCATATTTGGGGATTGAAATCTTAACTTTAAAATTTTGTACTCAGTTTATATATAGAACAGTACATTTTCTATTCAAAATCTTTAAAAAATTATGTCTTATGTTGGCATAGACTGAATGAGACACTATATTAGATTTGTCATGTTGAACATTAGTTGTGTTAGGATTAAACATTCAACTTTGTCTAACTTTTTTTTTCGTGACTTCGTCAGATGCTGTTGGTCCTCAGCCTATGTCTCATTGAATCCCTTTGCATTTCTCTGCATGCCAACCTGACTTGCAAAGATCAGATTCTGTATTTTTGTGTTTTGTAGGGTTGCCTTCAGGATGTCAGAACCCAATTTCACTTGAGTTTGTATAGTGTCAGGAGTTATTCCAAATTAACCAATTAACATCCCTCCCAGGCTCTTAAGCAAAACTATTGTGTGAGATTTTATGTATCCAGGTTCCCTTGCTCTTAGCTGGAATAATTCTGATGCATGTATAAATTATCACAGCTTCCCTAAGGGATCAAGCTTTAACTCTATACTGGAGGAGTTGGCTTAATTAAATGCCCTTTACAGTCTGTGTGTGCTACTCTAAGTCATTTTTCTACTCCCTTGATGGCCACTGTATCTTCCAGATAAACTACATCCACTCTGTCCTTGCCTTAGAGTCTAATCCACCTAAGATAATGACCACATGCTAATTTAGAATAACTACATTTAAAAATAGGTACAATTTTGGAATTAAGACAAATGAAGAACAAACATTGCCAACATTAGCTGAAAAGGAATTCTTTGCAGTAATGTTGGGAACTTCCAAAAAAGAGTGTACCATTTTAAAATACTTTCCATGTATGAAGATACATTAAATAAATGCTTCATATTATATATTTCTTTCAGAGATTCACAATGTAAATTAACATATTTACAATAATTCTTTGAATGCTGACAACATGGGTTTTCTTTGGTGTTTTTTAATTTTATTTTTTGTTTTTAACAGATTCAACATTGTTCATAGATACAATTCTAAGAATATAATATTCCCTTCCTCCCTCCCTTCCTCTTCCCTACCTTTCCTCCTTCCTTCCTTCTTTCTTTCTTATTTTTGAGACAACACATTTTTAATGTGTATTACAGTTAAGGACACTCTGTTTAATATTATCTGGCTGCAAATTTTACAAACATGTTTCAACACAGAACATTTTTTTCACAAGGGACCCCGGAAATCACACTTCTAAAAATGCTTACTTAAACTGAGTTATAAGGAAGAATAAAATGTTTTGGACTTTAAATGTTCAAAAACTACTAATTTAGGATTGAAAATATTCAAAATATTCAACCTATACCAAGGTAAGAGTCATTTTATCAAAGATAAGTGACTTTTATGAACCTGAAAACAGGGACTATTCTTAATCTGGAAAAACAAAGCCTTTCAAAAGCATAAATGAAAATAATTTTTATCTAAATGAAAGATACCAGATTCGAAGCAATCTTACCTACTTAATAAAGAAGATTGTTTATTTATAAATTAGAATTAGTTGCTGAAAAGTATTTAAAACAAAACAATGGCAAACAAATATTTATCAAGTTCTTACTATGTGCTGGACATTAAATATATTTTAAAATACTTTATGTTGAAGATGATATTTCATTCAAAATAGGTTTTCCATAGAAAGGAAGAGGAAAAAAGTTAAACTTGAAGCACTCCACTTAGCTATTTGACTGTTTATTTTAACTCATGAACTCTGTTTATCACAAGGTTCTGCAAGGTTGCTTTTTGGAATTTGTTTCAGCTAAAAAGACTACTCTTCTAAAGAGCCAAAATGATTAATATTGGTGTTATCAATTTATTTTTTAAATGTTTAGAAAGAATTTATAAGAGTAGTTTTCAAGTTCAATTGGAAGAGATCATATGGAAGCCCCTTTTTGATTTACAAATTTTTAGGTGAGAAGTTAGAATGTTGTCATGCAGTGATAATTCTAGAAATAAGGAAATCAGATTTTGGCATCATAGATATTTTTAAATCACAATTTATGTAAGTAATGTTTCGAGTTAACAAAAGTGAAGTGATTTCTAACTTATCTAAGCTGTGAAATTAAATACTAATTAAATAAACTGTTTCAAAACTTCCTATAGCCTTGAAGCAGTCAATGGAGCATTTTGGGACTTTTGTTCCGAGCAGTCATTGAAAATACAGATTATTATTTGATTAAAGGTAATGTCAATATAGTCTATCTGATCTTATTAAGAGCAAAACAGCTAAATATAATTTCTGAAGTGTCTTAATATATATAAAGTCACAACTGATGTAGAGTAAAAAAAATCATCAACCTCAAATTCAGAACTGGCTGATCAAACTCTGTGCCTTGATAGGCTGACAACTATATAATTTAATTTCTCTTAACCTCAGGTTCCATGTCTACATAATCATGTATATATATAATATGCATATATACATAAATATGCACATATGATATATGTATATACTCATACACAGATATACATAAATGTATATCAATTAGGACATAGTGAAAACAAAAGTAGTATAGTTATCGTCTTAGAATTCTACCTGTGAAATCTGTTCTATTTATATTAATAAAAACAAAAACAAATAATTTAAAAAATAAAACAATTTACATCAGTCAATACGCATAGTCTTTAAATACTAAAATGACAAATACATATGTGATGATTACTGCTATAGAAAATCATTTAGCAAAATTATTTCTCTATTTTCTGTTGAAATAACACTAAGGGTCTTCTTACCTGTTTAGATCTGCTATAACTCTTCGGCTACTGGTTCCTAATATCAAACACTGGAAAACTGAATTATATCATTCTTATTACTCTATTATCTTAAACACTCAAACCAATTAGTTGACTTTGGAATTTTTTTTTTTTTGCCTTGGTAAAACAACTTTTTATTTGATGTATCATCCAATATTTAAATTTAGACTTTAATATAGATGTCTATATCTCAACCAAATAATTATGACTATAGCAAGACATTTCTCTTATCTGAGTTTCAATTTTGGATAACTGTAAAGTAGAAAAAATAATACACCACACCTTGTGGATTTTGTAATGATATTTTTAGTATTTAATATCTTTTTCTCTTTTTGTTTTTCAATATTTATTTGAAAATCAGAGTTACAGTGACAGAATGTGAGATGGGGAAAGAGACCCTTCATCTACCGCTTCACTCCCCCAGTGGCCTCAAGGTCAGGGCTGGGTCAGTCCTAAGCCGAGATCCAAGAACTTCACCCAAGTCTCCCACATCATGAGTATCAGGGGCCCAAACACTTGAGCCATCTTCTGCTGCTTTTTCTAGGCCCTTAGCAGGGAGCTGTATTGTAAGCAGAACAGCTGGAACATGAACCAGCACCCACATGGGATGCTGGCATCACAGTCAGCGGCTTGATTGACTTCACCACACTGCCAGCCCCCTAACTTTATTTTTTTTAACTAAAAGTAAATTTTTGTTATGATAAAATGGCTTTCAGAATGGGCCACAGAGTAAACCCAGTTGTGTGCTGTTACAGTCACCATCTAGTTCACAGACGCACAAAATAAGAACTCCATCACTGTTAGTTCCTTTCCTTTCCCTCTTCTATAAAGACTTGTTTGTGAATTCTCAGGACTAACACTGCTCCTGATTTACAGGTAACTCTCAGTGACTGTTGGTTGAATGGATGAATGAATGAATGATCACCCACCTAGGTTCTCAGGAAGGCAGATGCCCTTCCAGCTTGAGTCCAGACTCCTCAAGTCTGAGTTGCATGTCCACTGTAACATGACTTCATTCTCCTGCTCTGTCTCGCTCTGTTCCTCTATCAAGTTAGCTTGTGAATCAAAGATTCCTATGTCCCCATTGTCTCTCACAAATACTTTAAAAGTCTTTGACTTGTCTTCTGAGCTTTCAGTAACATTTCTCCTTGCCTTTTGCTTATTTAAAACTCTATTTACTTTAAAAATACTTCAGTATAGAGATAATACACTTGGTGGGGGTGTTGTTGGTGGTGGTGGCGATGATGATGTGTGTGTGTGTGCATGTGTGTATGAAGTCATTTTAATCTATACTCTTGCAGAAGTTACTGTATTAATGGGGAAAATGCACTCTAGGGAGAGTTATCTACAATTTAATCAAATGTCTCTAGGGCTCAGCTTTCTTCGAATTCTCACCAATAACAGATTATTTAGTAGCCTAACAGATTTTGGCCAAAGTTTCATTGGTAAAATTTAATTAGTAAAATATCTGGATCAGCTGGAATCATTTTATATACGGTGCGTTTCCCCGTAAATTGGATAATAGGGATCTAAGAAGTCTAAAAGTCTTACACTCATCATACTGAAGTGAGGCTCAGTTCTAAAATGTTTTTGTATCAAGTCATTAATTCAAAGAGTTCTGATGCCCGATTCTGTCTACAAAGTTAGCAGACACCAAGTTTCAAAACAAGTGAAACTTTTGCACAAGATGTAGCTGAATCACCTAGAAGGAAGGAGATCTCATGGTGGTTTGTATGATTTTTTTGTACCCATCTGATAAATGCTTGTATATGTGGCAAGATTAATTTTGAGTTCTGACTTCATTGTCACATGGAAGGGAGGCTGGAAGCAGAGGTCTCACAGCCCTTACCTTCTTCTATAAGTTGCCCCTAAGATCCCCAACAATTATAAAAGCCTAGTTGGCTCAGATCAGTTAAAAAAATTGGTCCAAATAGCAAGGCAAGATTTATGTGAATTTTTTAATAAAAGCAGTAAATAAACATATTTTCCAGGAGGCAAAATTTGAATTTGAGAAACCAATATGGACTTGTCCCCCTGTTCATCTAAATGCATGTGTTGTGTAAAACTAGACAGAAGGAGCTCCGGGGGTTATTTCAAAACAGATCATGGTGCTCTACCAGTGAAAAATTAGAACAGCAGGAGCAGCAAGATGGCCTGAATTGAGGGGGAAATGTGCTACCTCTCCTCACAATTTGCAATACCACAGCATAGCTGGTACAATTGAGAGAAATGCTGGTGCCATCATTAGTAATAGCATGCTGAACACTATTTAGAAAAATACAAAAGTTATAAGAACTAAAATTAGCCAGGTGACTAACAGATGAAGAAAGCTGTCTCCTTTTAAATCTCAATAAGGTGATCTATTTTCAGGAGAACTGAGACAAGTGACAGCAGATCCCTGATGCTTCAACTGTTAGTAATCAATAGATCTGACAGAGTGCATAAAGCTACTGGGTGAAGGAATCAGAGCCTAGACGAGGTTTAAATACATGTTAGAATCCATCCGAAATCACAATTGATCACATTGATAGGTCTGAGAGTCAAAGAGATCACACAAACAAGACTAGTGTCTGCTAATACTAACTGATAGAATCAAAAAGGGAGAGAACAATCCAACATGGGAAGCAGGATACACAGCAGACTCATGGAATAGCAGACGTCCTAAACAACACTCTGGCCTTATAATCAGCCCTTAAGGCATTCGGATCTGGCTGAAGAGCCCAGGAGAGTATTTCAGGCCAAGACACTCTGGAAAAAAAAAATCTAAATGAAAGATCTCTGTGAGTGAGATCCCAGTAGAAAGAACAGGGCCATCAAAGAAGGAGGTACCTTTCTCTGAAGGGAGGAGAGAACTTCCACTTTGACAATGAACTTGTTGAATAAGATCGAAGTCGGCGAACTCAAAAGGCTTCCATTGCCTTGGCAACTCATGTCAAGAGACTAGGGAGATTTCTGATGCCATAAACAAGAGTGTCAAATTGTTAAGTCAACAACAGGAGTCACTGTGTACTTACTCCTCGTGTGCGATCTCTGTCCTTCATGTGTTGTCCAATGCGAATTAATGCTATAACTAGTACTCAAATAGTATTTTACACTTTGTGTTCTGTGTGGGTGCAAACTGATGAAATCTTTACTTAATATATACTAAATCGATCTTCTGTATATAAAAATAATTGAAAATGAATCTTGATGTGAATGGAATGGGAGAAGGAGCAGGAGATGGGAGGGGTGTGAGTGGGAGGGAAGTTATCGGGGGGAGGGGGGAAGCCATTGTAATCCATAAACTGTACTTTGGAAATTTGTATTTACTAAATAAAAGTTAAAAAAAATGGAAATGTTTTGGCCTCATTATGTTTTGGTCTCATTATGAATAAGCCAATCAGACGATTTGGTGTTTTGCTAATTACTGCATCCATATCATCACAGTCCGGGTGAAAAGGGGGAGTGTCCTTTTCATGCAGAGAAATAAGCCAGAAGACAACTTCTGGCCTCATTTTGTAATCACAGTGTTAATGAAGGAAAGGCTCTAGTTGTTACTTAAATATAAGATAGGGGTGAGCATTGTGGCATAACTGGTAAAGTTGCTGCCTGCAACGGCTTGCCAGCTCAAGTCCCAGCTGCTCCATTTCTGATCCAGCTCCCTGATAATGTGCCTGGGAAAGCAGCAGTGATGGCTCAAGTGCTTGCTCCCCTGTACCGATGTGTGAGACTCAGATGAAGATCCTCCCTTCTGGCTTCAGAGTGGCAAGTCTGGGTCAACACAGCCATTTGGGAACTGAATCAGCATATAGAAGAACTCCCTCTTTCTCTCTCTGTCTCTCCTTTTCTCTTTGTAACTCTGCCATTCAGATGAATAAATAAATTTTTAAAAGGTTATGTTAGGAAATCAGTGTGTTAAGAAGGAAATTAAATGTTTTAAATTTGTAAATGCACAGAAATGTGTTTATATATTGGACTGAATATGTTTGTGAAAAGGACCAAGAATTAATCAAAACCTTCTTAAAGAAACTTTTTAAAGTTGCTAGACTTAAGAAACAGAATACAAGAACTAAAAGTGTACAAACAAGAGATTTAATTCACGTCAAAAATGAAAATACCAGGTTGTTTTTTTTTTTTTTTTTTTTTTTCATTTCCAATTCTCTTTATATACAGAAGATCACTTCAGTATATAATTAGCAAAGACCTCATCAGTCTGCGCCCACACAGAAACGCAAAGTATAAAAATACCGTTTCAGTACCAGTCATAGCATCACTTGGCTTTAGACGACACATTAGGGACAGATCCCACATGGGGTGTAAGTACACAGTGACTCCTGTTGCTGATTTAACAATTTGACACTCCTGTTCATGGCGTCAGTAATCTCCCTAGGCTCTAGTCATGAGTTGCCAGGGCTATGGAAGCCTTTAGAGTTCGCTGACTTTGATCTGGTGTTAAAATGGAAATGGCATAGAAAATTAATTAATTTGAAAAAAAAAATTATGTAGGATCTCTGTCTTTAATGTGCTGTACATTGCTATTTAATGCTATAATTAGTAATCCAATGGTAGTTTTTTCACTTGATGTTGCTATATGGGCAAAAAGTTGAAATCTTTACCTAATATATACTAAACTGATCTTCTGTATACAAAGAGAATTGAAAATGAATCTTTACATGAATGGAAGGGGAAAGGGAGCGGGAAAGGGGAGGGTAGCGGGCGGGAGGGAAGTTATGGGAGGGGGGAAGCCATTGTAACCCATAAGCTATACTTTGGAAATTTATATTCATTAAATAAAAGTTTAATTAAAAAAAAAATAAAAAAAAAAAAAAAAAAAACAAAAATGAAAATAAATAATCCTAAAAACAAAGTTAAACTTCCGTATAGACTTTTTTGAAATGGTAACATTTATCTTCCACAAAGAGTGCATTTAAGTGGCTGGAAGTTAATTAGAATGAATACCTCTTTTGTCTAAATCCAGAAGATTCTAAGTTCAATGGTCAGAAAGGTATAACTCCATTTGAAACAAAGGACTAACCTAGAAAAAGACATTACTGTAAGTAGAAAATGAGAACTAAGTAGATAATCTTTGTTTTACACATGAATTTATCTTTGGTGAAGTGGAATAAATCACATGTATGTTTAAAGATTTTAAAATGACATTCAATGATTTAATGCCTTAAAATAGATAATATATTTATAAAGATACCGCACCAACTGCTAGGTGATTCTTGACTGATATCACGAAATTTTCACTTGTTAAAGAAAATGTAAACTGTAAGGAAATGTTAAATTATTAGCTTAAAAATTAAAGCTGTGGCCGGCGCCATGGCTCAATAGGCTAATCCTCCGCCTTGCGGCACCGACACACTGGGTTCTAGTCCCGGTTGGGGCGCCGGATTCTATCCCGGTTGCCCCTCTTCCAGGCCAGCTCTCTGCTATGGCCCAGGAAGGCAGTGGAAGATGGCCCAAATGCTTGGGCCCTGCACCCCATGGGAGACCAGGAGAAGCACCTGACTCCTGCCTTTGCATCAGCGCAGTGCTTATCAGCTGGCTGCGGCGGCCATTGGAGGGTGAACCAATGGCAAAAGGAAGACCTTTCTCTGTCTCTCTCTCTCACTGTCCACTCTGCCTGTCAAAAAAAAAAAAAAAAATTAAAGCTGCTATTGGTAAGAATGTTGTTTGTGTGTATACCTGGCCTAAAAGACCTGATAATTTAGGTAATCATGTTTGTAGGGGGAAGTGTCTTATATGAACTATGCTTTCATATACACCATTCTTTCTTCAATCACAGTACCAATCATGATATAGAAGCTTATCATTTTGTAATAGCAAAAGCTCTCACTGTAAATCAGAAAGATGGGATTGTAACTAACCATCCCCCTCTTTAATAAAACACATGTTAACATTTATCATATTTACAAAACTTATGCTATTTTTAGAGATTTATACATAAAGTGCTTATGTTTTGAAAATATAAAGTATAAAAATAGTATGTAATTAGAGGAGATATGCAAATAACTTTAATGCTAAAGAGCAATAATTTGGTGTTTTTCTCTGTGGTATTGATTAGAGTTAGTAAAGAACTTAAAATGAAGAATTTGAGGAATGATATATCTATATTTTACAAAAAGAGTTGAATTTCTACATTAAAGCTAGATCATAAAGTCTTACTCATATATAACCTAATTAGTATTAAAATATGTTAAAATTATAAAAATTAGAATCTATTTTATAATTAATTAAATAATTTATTTTATAAGGAATACAAATTTCATATGTATAACTTTAGGAATATAATTATTCTTCCCACCATACCCTCTCTACCCTTCATCTTCCTTCCCCCTCTCCTCATGCCAGTACCATTCTCCATTAAGATTCACTGCCAATTAACTTTGTACACAGAAGACTAACTCCATAGTAAATAAATATTTCAACAATTTGCACACACACACACACATACACACAAATGTTTGAGAACAAACATCAGAGTTAATTCTCATAATACAACTCATTGAGGATAGAGGTCCTACATGGGGAGTTAGTGCACAGCGACTCCTGTTGCTAGTTTAAAAATTAGCACTCCTATATATGATGTCAGTGACAACCTGAGGCTCTTGACATGAACTGCCTAGACAATGGTTGCCTTCTGAATCCATAAACTCCATCAGTATTTAGACAAAGCCATAAGCAAAGTGGAAGATCTCTCCTCCCTTAATAGAAAAGTATATCCTTCTTTGATGTACATTTCTTTCCCTTGGGATCTTGCTCACAGAGATCCTTCAAGAAGAATATTTTTGCCACAGTGTCTTGGCTTTCCATGCCTGAAATGCCCTTATGGGCTTTTCAGCCAGACCAGGAAGCCTTAAGGGCTGATTCTGAGGTCAGATTGTTCCTTAAAGCAATTGTCATTCCATGAGTCTGCTGTGTGAACTGCTTCCCATGTTGGACATTCTCTCCTACTTGATCCTATTAATATGGTCACTTCAACACTTAATCCTATCTATATATTCACTTTAACACTTAATATGATCACTTTAACACGTAAGATGACATTTTTATTGCCCAGCTTAATGGGATTTGGGAGTCCCATGACAAATTTTTAAACTCCACCCTTAGAAGCTAATCCTTAGAAATGTATGCAGAAGTATACAGCTTTACAGCTACAAACTTCCTCCTCCCTCTCTTATTCCCATTCTTGTTTCTTACCGAGATCCATTCACAATTGACTTTATACACATATGATTAACTCAATGTTAAGTAATGAGCTCAACATGTAGTATGAAGAAAAAAACGAAAAAAAAAAAACTGTTCCTCAACAGTCAAGACAAGGGCAGATCTTTTGTAAACTGATTTTATTGAAAACCAGGGAGGATTGGATTAATATAGCAAAGTAGGGAGGGAGCTTGCTGTTCGAGTATAGGAGAAGATAGTTTAAAAAATGTGGAAAGAGTGCAGTCTCAGGGAAGAGTTAGGGAGAAAACAGCAGAGGAAACTATGTAAATTGGAGGCACACAGTGGACCTACCAGGAGGATGAAGATGCGCACAACCTAGGACCCCACCAGCCAAAAGCCTCTGCCACAGCACTGGACAGCAAGGTGAGACCAGATTGCAGCAGCCCAACCCACTGGCAAAAAGCTGCAGGAAGAGCCTAGAGGGAATCAGGCTAGAGCCCATGGGGGATAGTGTACTTGCCAAACAAGAGGAGCAAAAACAAATGGGGAAGCACATTGTCTCGCTCCCTGATCCTCCTGTAAAGGCACCCTGTAACAAGCTGACAGAGAACAGGCACCATTTTTGACATACATAACAGCTGCACTACCTCATGTCCACGCCCAGCAATGAGCCAAATGGAAACTTCTGAATCTGGTGGAGAGAATAGACTGGGGACTTGGTGCTTGTGACTGTGGGAGGCTTGTGTGCTGGGACTGTGAAAACACTGAAGCTGCGTGGGAGGACTAAGAGTGCGACTGGGTCATTGGGCAGTCACTGTGGGAGGCTCCACATGATCAAGGCTTCCTGATTACCTGGTGAGAGCCATTGCTGGAGAATCTAAGCTCATACTTAGAACTGCACAGATCTTTTGTATGGTCCTTGTGGCGGAGCAGACTAATAATATACTCACAGGGCCTAGTGCACAGGATTGGTCTCCTTCAGAGACAGGAGCTCAGGTGAGTTTATACCAACAGATAAGAAGAAAGCTCCTCTCTGATTTAAAAAAAAAGATTTACCACTCCAAACCTGGGTGTGTAACCTCAGACACACCCTTCATCCTGGAGCACTGAACAGAGCTCCCTGGCCACTCCCACCACACACCTCTAGTTATTCCCTGAAAGCAGACAATCCACTAACCCAATCAGACAGTCCAAATATAAAAGCCACCAAAGTGAAAAATTGAGAAGAAACCAAGGAGTATGCCAAATAATAAATGCACCAATCCAAGAAACAAAAACAAGGAAGACAACATGACACCCCCCAAAGAACACAGTACCTCAATAGATGATGAGACTGAAGAAATGCCAGAAATGGAATTCAAAAAGTTGATCATAGGATTACTTAGGAGTAATCAGAAGCAAATGCATGAATTAATGAAATCCACACATGACATGAGAGAAAATTTCTCCCACAAAATTGAGATCTTAAAGAGAAATAAAAATGAAATCTTGGAAATGAAGACATCAACAGAACAAATAAAAATATAGTGGAGAGCCTTAACAAAAATATCAGTGAAGGCCAGCGCCACGGCTCAATAGGCTAATCCTCCACCTGCGGCGCCTGCACACTGGGTTCTAGTCCCGATCGGGGCGCCGGATTCTGTCCCGGTTGCCCCTCTTCCAGGCCAGCTCTCTGCTGTGGCCCGGGAAGGCAGTGGAGGATGGCCCAAGTTCTTGGGCCCTGCACCCGCATGGGAGACCAGGTGAAGAACCTGGCTCCTGCCTTCAGACCAGCGCGATGTGCCAGCTGCAGCGCGCTGGCTGTGGCGGCCATTGGAGGGTGAACCAATGGCAAAAAGAAGACCTTTCTCTCTGTCTCTCTCTTTCACTGTCCACTCTGCCTGTCAAAAATAAATAAATAAATTAATTAATTAAAAAATCAGTGAAGCAAAGGAAAGAATATCTGATTTAGAAGACAAGCACAAGAAATTATACAGTCAGACCAAACACAAGAAGAAAAAACTAGAAAACTAAAAAACACTGTTGAGAATCTACAGGATACTATCAAATGAAACAACATACAGGTTCTAGGAGTTCCTGTAGGCGTGGAAAGAGAGAAAGGATTAGAAGGCTTTTTTAGTGAAATAATAACAGAATATTTCCCTTATTTGGAGAAAGAAAGGGGCATCCAATACAGCAAGCACCGAGACCTCCTAATGGACATGACCAGAAAAGATCTTTACCATGACACATTGTAAGCAAACACTCCAAAGAAAAACATGCATAAGAGAAACACTAGATTACTTTCAGAGCATCTCCAATTAGACTGGAAGAAATTATTTGCAAACAAAGCAACTGATAAAGGATTAATAACCAGAATATATGAAGAGAACAAGAAACACCACTACAACAAAACGATCCTGTTAAGAAATGGGCCAAGGATTTAAACAGACATTTTTCAAAAGAAGAAATCCAAATGGCCAACAGATACATGAAAAATTTTTCAGGATCTCTAGCCATCAGGGAAATGCAAATCAAACCCAAAATGAGGTTTTACCTACCCCAGTTAGAATGGCTTTCATACAGAAATCAACACACAGATGCTGGCAACTATATTTGGAAAAGGGTACCCTAATCCACTGTTGGTGGGAATGTAAACTGGTAAAACCACTATGGAAATTGGTTTGGAGATACCTCAGAAATCAGAATATAGACCTACCATATGGCCCACACATCCCATTCCTGGAAATTTAACAAAGAGAAATGAAATCAGCAAAAAAAAAAAAGTTATCTGTATTCCCATGTTTAATGCAACTCAATTCACAATAGATAAGACATGGAATCAACCTAAATGCCCATCAGCAGAAGACTGGATAGAAAAATTATGGGATATGTACTCTATGGAATACTACATAGTGGTAAAAAAAAAAAAGAAATCTGGTCATTTGCAACAAAATGGAAGAACCTGGAAAACATTATACTTAGTGAAAAAAGTTCCAAAGGGACAAATATGATATGTTCTCCCTGATCTGTGATAACTAATAGAGCACCTAAAAGGCAACCTGTAGAAATGCAATTGACAGTTTGAGAAGCAAAGACTCTGAACAGCCCTTGTCTCAACTGTTGAGAAACAGTTTTTCTTTTTTCCTCTCTTACTACTTGTTGAACTCTTTTCTTAATATAGAGTTGATCATATGTGCATAAAGTTAATTGAAAATAGATCCTAGTAAAAAATAATAGTGGGAATGAGATAGGGAGAAGGAAAAGGGGGGGAATGGGGATGGGAGAGTGGGTAAAATGGGAAGAATCAATATATTCCCAAAGTTTTACTTATGAAATTTGTACTCATTAAATAAACAGTTTCTTTGGGGAAATAAAAAGAAAACCAGATAGTAATCTAAAATACGTATCAATATAACTGTTCCCATTAGAATTTTCTCAGTAAAATTAAATGTAAAATGCCTGGTATATTTTAAAATAAAAGCTTAATAATTTAATTGAATATTATCTTGATTTAGCTCATATGTGTTAACATTCTTAAATTCCTTTAGATTTTTTTATTTTTATGACAATAGATTAATATATATTTGCATTTAACTGAAATCTCCTGAGACTGCCGGTTTTGTGTTGTTGTAGTTGTCATTTTGTTGCTATATCACATGCAATTAAAATTGGGATGTTAGTAATAGGTATGTGAAGTGAGGTTTCTGTTTTGGTCCATGACCTAAAAACTTTCAAACAAATCTTTAAGATTTCATTGGAAATGATATGCAATTCCATAGTAATCATTAGCTCCTAGATGCCTCCAGGGAATTATAAAAGACCTCATAAGTGGAATTGGGTCAACATAATGCAAATTGGGAGAGTGCCACCATATATATGAAGCTTGTAAGAGAGACCTTTAGATGATAGAGAAAAAGTTATGTAACTCAGAAAAAAAGGAAAGATAAGAAATTTCATTTGCAGACAAAATAAATAGCAGGGCTAAAAATTGTATTGAAGGACTTCTGCTTCCAGATGGAGTAGATGTACCCTTCCATATTCATCCTGCTAAGTTCCACTATAAACCCTGGATGTCCTACATATAACTTATGAATACTGAAAGGTGAACAGAAGAAAGAAGACTTGCTGGGAACCTTGGGACCTGAGCAACAACATGGTGGTAAAAGTTCCTTGATTCTCTAGGTTTTCTTTTGGCTTACAGATGACAATTTGGAGCTGAAGAACTAGCGACCCAGAAATGCCAAAAGGTACAGACAGAAAAAAGTGCCATTTTAAGCCTCACCTCTCTATGCGAAGGACTATGAAAAGATCACCTAGGAAGATAGGAAACTTGAGACAATAATTTCTCACCTCAAGCCAAACGCTAGAGATTGAGTAGGCAATGGAGTGGTAACAAGGATGCTACCCCTGTGGTTTAAGTGAAGATCATGGAGGGGGCCTCCCTTGTTCCAACCCCATCAGCCTAGAATACTGCGACTGGAGGAGAATCAGAACTTTCACCACTGCCCAGAAGTAACAAAGCCACCATGGTTTTATAAAGAGAAGCCAAAGGAGAGCCAAAATCCCTGTCCCCTCTTTCAGTTCACAGAACCTCCTCCAACTCTGCTTATCAACAGAGGCAGAGTGGGAACCTGCACTTCTACTCCTACCTGATAGCAACAGGAAAAGCAGTGCACCCATTTTCCCACCAGAGCTGAGTAATAAGAAGTCATCTAAAACAGATTTAAAGAAATTTCAGTATCTCATAATATAAAGCCCAGAATGTTGGAGTAGTGGTTATGATGCCGCTTGAGACTCCCATATCCTGCATCAAAGTTCCTGAGTTTGAATCAGTTTTGGCTCCACACTTTAGTCTCTCTTCCAGCTAATGTACATCCTGAGAGGCAGCCAGTTTTCCAAATGTTCTCTCTTGTCTCTCTGTCTCTCTCTCCTCCCCCTTTCAAAATAACTAATTTAATCAAATAAAGACAAAAATATAATGTCCAGATTGCTAACAAAAGAGATGCATTACACAAACAACCAGAAATACCTCAAATTTAATGAAAATGAAGCTCTAGGGGTTTTGCAAACAGTGAAGTAAGAGGGAACAGAACCTATGTAAGACCAAGCTCTCTTTCTACACCAACTGTATGGTTTAGTGGGGAAGGTACCAAAACACTTCCCTGGAAGGATTCACAGAACTCACTGAGAGTTGTTATACTCATGATTATGAATCAGTACAAGGAACAGATATAGATTAAAGTCATCCAGTGGAATAAATGCATAAGGCAGAGTCCAAAAGATGTACCAAAGGCAGAGCTTCTAAATGCTTCTCTCCCCAGCATTACTTTCCTGGCAGCTATGTGTGATAATACACAGAAAACTGTCAACATAGGAAGCTTATACTTGAGTCTTTGGTATATAGAATTTTTATTTGTGTTTAATCATATAGTCCTTATATGGATGTTCTTTACTATCTCTAGCCCTTCCACCAGAACTGTTATCATGTGGCACAAAAGCCTCTGTATACATTACAAGGTTAAAATACGATTACCCAAACTCTCACACCTCCATCCTCACCCATTGCCTGCAAAGACACAGCCATCTATCACTCTCGCCAAAGGCTATCTATCACTCTCTCTCAATAGGCCAGCTTAATTTTTCACTACACAGATGCTAAAGCTGAGAAGATGTTAGAATTATCTGACAAAGATTTTAATGCAATTTCAATAAAAAAAGAGTATGATGAGCAATTGCAGACGTACTTAAAACAAATGAAAAAATAGAAGATATTAGAAATAACTAAATGGAGAATAAAGATAAAATGGATACACTGAATTACAGAATAGAAGAAACAGAAGAAAGACTAGGAAGGAGGCAGAAGATTGTCCAAGTACTTGGGCCCCTGCCACTCATGTGGGAGATCCAGATGGAGTTCCAGGCCCAGCCTTGGCCATTGCAGCCATTTGGGAAATGAACGTGCAGGCGGAAGATTCTCTCTCTCTCTCTCTCCCTCCCCGTGTGTGTGTGTGTGTGTGTGTGTCTGTCTGTCTGTCTCTTCCCCTCTCTCTTTAACCCTATTTTTCAAATACATAAGTAGTTTTTTTTTAAAGAAATAAAAAGTGTTAAAGAAAATTCTTAAAAAGAAAAGAAATAATGGTTCTAAGCTTCTCAAACTTGGAGAGACACATCTATGAATTCAAGAAACTGAACCCAGAGTAAACTCAGAGATCTATGTCAAAGTACAGCATAGTCAAATTCTAAAAACTAAGCATACACACACAAATCTTTGAAGTAATGAGAAATGTCATCTTTCCTATATAGGAAAACCAAATAACAGCAGATTTCCTCATGAAGAATCAAATCATACAACATTTCTCTATTTGAAAATGTATCCCAAAATTTTAAATTTTCAAATCAAAAAATGTGAGAGAGTACAAGGAGTTCCCATATATCCCACACCCAGCCTCCCCTATTGTTAACATCTTATATTAGTATATTTTGTCAGAATCAATAAACCAGACTCAGCTTTCTCTATCATTAACATCTCATTTTAGTATAATTTATTTGTCATAATTAATGAACCACACTGAGATTCCCTGATTTTTTAATCCAAATTACCTCTGACCCTTCCATGTAAGAAATATAGGAGAAAATCTTCAAATCTAGGGCTAGGCAAAGAGTTCTTAGACCCAAAAGCATAATTTATAAGAGGAAAAATGGATACATTGGACTTCATTAAAATTAAAGACTTTTGATTAATAATCAAACTGTTCAGAGCATTAGAAGACCAATTCGATTGTATGAGAAGAAATTTGCAAACACATATTTGACAAAGGACTAGTATCTAGAATACATGAAAAATCTCTCAAACCTCAATGGTAAAACAAAAACCCAATCCAATTAGAAAATGGAGAAAAACCATAATGAGACATTTATGCTTATCATTTATGCAATGATAAACAAGTCTACCAAAAAATATTCAGCATTATGAGTCATTAGGAAAATGCTAATTAAAATAACAATTAGAATCAATATGCATCTTTCAGAAATGTTAAAATTAAAAATAGTGCAACACAGAATGCTGGTAAAGATATGTAGATATTAGATCACTTATACAGGACTCATGGAAATATAAAATAGTGCAGCCACTGTAGAACAGTCTGCCAGTTGCTTATAGCTAAATGTGCAACTAACATACCATTGTCCTCTGAGTATTTATCCTAGAAAAATGAAGACATATGTTGATAAAACATATGTACATTATTGTTATAGGGGCTCTACTTATAATAGTCCCAAACTGGCAGCAATTCAAATATCTTCCAACAGGTGGATGGTTACGCAAACTGTGAATCCTCTTTAGCTATGGAAAAGGTCAAACAGATGATACACGTAGAACCCTGATGAATCTCCAGAGATATACGGTGAGTGAGAAAGCTAATCCCAAATGGTTGCACGCTGTATGAGTCTACTTCTATAACATTCATGAAATGACAACATTTTTAGAAATGGAGAACAGATTACTAGCTGCCATATGTTATGAAAGAGTAAGATTAGAGGGAAACAGATATGGTTATAAATCAGAGTTAGATCTAAGAATCAAATTCATAGTGTTACATAGCGTGGTGGGGTGACTATGGTCCACAATAACCTATTATGTATTTTACAAGTAAATAAAAGAAAGCAGCTCTAAGGCTCCATCATAAAGTAATGTCAATGGTGAAATATTGATTTCCATGATTTTATCAGAACACATTGTATAGATATATTGAAATATCACACTTTACTCCACAAATATTACAATTACTGTTAATAAAGAAAATTTTTTAAAATACAGTATTCTGAAGGATGGTTGTGCTGATAGAAACATTCTGAATGCAACTGTTTCTATGTCAATGCCCTGCCTGTGTTATTGTGCTAGTTTTGCAAGCTGTTACCATTGGGGAAAATGAAAATAAAATGACTAATTTTAAACATTGGATTGACTTGTGAAAATATATAATATCTGATATGAATAAATATTAGTGAGTAAAAGCAAAATTGGTTTCCTTAGTAAAATTTGTATTTACAAAATCCTCACATATTGCTAACATTGAGGAAGCTTTGGTGAGCCAGAAACTCATTTTGGTGTGACAGTTTGGTGAAATAAAACTCTTACACAGAACTTTAGAGATTTACATTTTATTTCACAAAGCAGGTTGGCAAAGCTGAACCCCTGCCCCCCAAAATATTGCTATATAATGATCTTCACTAAGGAATGGTTCATAGCAGCTAAAAACTATTCTCTTCTATGAATTTAATAGTGTTATACCTCACTTAAATTTCTTTTAAAGATTTTTATTTATTTAATTTACAGGCAGAGTAACAGACAGAATGAGAGAGACAGATAGAAAGGTCTTCCTTCTGTTGGTTCACTCCCCAAATGGCCTCCACAGCCAGAGCTACAATGATCTGAAGCCAGGAGCCAGGAGCTTTCTCCCAGTCTCCCATGCAGGTGCAGGGGCCCAAGCATTTGGGCCATCCTCCACTACTATCCCAGGCCACAGCAGAGAGATGGACTGGAAAAGGAGCAACCAGGACTAGAACTGGCGGCCATATGGGATGCTGGCACCACAGGCAGTGGATTAAACCAGTGCACCACGGCACTGGCCCCCTCACTCAAATTCAAAATAAATAAAATACAGTGATTAAATCAACCTCGACATTAAAAAAGTACTTAAACAACCTCAATAACAAATTATGTCAAGAAGCTTTAGAATGAAGGAGTTTGACGATTAAAATTTAGTAAAATAGGGGCTGATGCTGTGGTGTAGTGGGCTAAGACCCCACTCGTGGCACCAACATCCCATATGAATGCTGGTTCATATCCCAGCTGCTGCTTTTTGCATCCAGCTCTCTGCTATGGCCTAGGAAAGTAGTAGAAAGTGGCCCAAATTCTTGGGCTCCTGCTCCCATGTGGGAGACCCAGAAGAAGCTCTTGGCTCCTGGCTTCAGCTTGGCCCAGCTCCGGCCTTTGCAACCATTTGCAGAGTTTGCCAGCAGATGTTAGACCTTTCTCTCTGTCTCTCCCTCTCTGTAATTCTACCTCTCAAATAAATAAATAAATAACTCTTTTTTAAAAAAAATTGTGTAGAATAATGTATTCTAAGAATGAAAATAGGTAGTAAGGGCAAGATGGCAGAATAGGAAGGGAACACACTGATAGTCCTGGGAGAGACAGTTTAATAAAAGTGGAGATACTGCAGGTTCAAGGAAGAGTAGGGGAAGAAACAGCAGAGGAAACTCTTCCAGAACTAGTGATTCACAGTGGACCTGCGTGGAGAGCGTGGGAGCCCAAGTTCGGGACACCAGCGGCAGACTCAACACACCAGCGCTGGAACGCAAGTTGAGCAGAAACTCAATAGCTCGAGACACCAGCAGGAAAGCGGAAAGGGGAGACTAGAGGGAACGAGGCTTGAAACTCCGTGGGGAAAAGTTCACCAGGCTAACTAGAAGAGAGAGAGAGAGAAAAAATAGTGACCGATACGGACACATGTTTCTGTCTCTCCATTCACCTCTCAAAGGCGAGCAAGACAGAGCAGGCGCCATTTTGGACATACGTCATAAGCAGAGCAACCTCAGGTCTGCACTGGCTCTGAGCCTAGCAGAAAAACCTGACTCTGGGGGGGTGAAATAACAGGAGATTAGGATCTAACTTGGCAACCCAGTGGGAGACTGCAGGAGAATTTGAGCCCACGCTGAGGGCAGCACAGATTCCCTGTGTGGTCCTTGGGGAAGAGCTTCTGAACTCTGGCTCCTGGGGATTTATCATTCACCTGCTAACTACCTCCAATTCCATTCAGCTGTGCAGAATTACTTCCCTTGTGAATCAAAAAGAAAAAGAAAAAGAAAGAAAGAAAGAAAGAGAGATTTACCACGCCTAACCTGGGAGTGTCACCTTTGGTACACCCTCAACTCTGAGGAACCAAACACAGCTCTCAGGCCACACCCATCTCAAGCCTCTAAGGCTCCTTCGAAAGCAGACAGTCCCTTGATCTAGAGTCATGGTATGATGAGAAAAAAGACCACAGCGAAGAAACCAAATATCTCCAATATGCCAAACAACAAACGCAAAAACCAAGGTAACAAGAACAAGGAAGACACTATGATGCCCCCAAATGAAAAAGACACCCCAATTCAAGATTATGAAGATGATGAGATCGAAGAAATGCAAGAAGCGGATCTCAAAAAATTGGTAAGAACATTAAGAAGTTCTCAAAAACAAATTCTTGAACTACAGAAATCCTTCATGGACAAGATAGAAAATCTCTCTCGTGAAAATGAAATATTAAGGAGGAATCAAAATGAAACGAAACAACTAGTAGAACAAGAAACTCTGATAGTGACGAGAAATCATAATGAAATGAAGAATTCAATAGATCAAATGACAAACACATTAGAGAGCCTTAAAAACAGAATGGGCAAAGCAGAAGAGAGAATATCGGACTTAGAAGACAGAGCACAGGAAAGTATACAGTCAAACCAAAGAAAAGAAGAGGAAATTAGAAATATAAAAAAATATTCTTGGGAATCTACAGGATACTATTTAAAAAACCAACATTCAGGTTCTAGGAGTTCCTGAAGGCATGGAGAGAGAGAAAGGATTAGAAGGCCTTTTTAGTGAGATACTTGCAGAGAACTTCCCAGGTCTGGAGGAGGACAGAGACTTCCTAGTGCAGGAAGCTCATAGAACCCCTAATAAACATGACCAAAAAGAGATCCTCACCACGACATGTTGTAATCAAACTCACCACAGTGAAACATAAAGAAAAGATTCTAAAAGGTGCAAGAGAGAAACGTCAGATTACTCTCAGAGGATCTCCAATTAGACTCACAGCAGACTTCTCATCAGAAACCCTATAAGCTAGAAGGGAATGGCGAGACATAGCCCAGGTACTAAGAGAGAAAAACTGCCAGCCCAGAATATTATATCAAGCAAAGCTCTCATTTGTGAGTGAAGGTGAAATTAAGACTTTTCATAGCAAACAGAAACTGAAAGAATTTGTTGCCACTCATCCTGCCCTGCAAAAGATGCTTAAAGATGTGTTACACACAGAAACACAGAAACACGGTCATCAATATGAAAGAAGGTAAAGGAAGGAAACCTCACAGCAAAAGGTCACAGGAAGCTCAATTTCTCTTTGACATAGAATTAAAATCTGATTCTCAGTTAAAGCAATGTGTTAAAGTAATCTATTATGTTGTGTTGATGTCTGTTAAATTCTAATTGTTCAAAAACAGCTGAATTTTTATTAAGAGCTATGGGTTATTTATATATGTGCTTATTTGCAAAGATTTGAATAATCACTTTGTAACAATGATCAAATTTGGTCTATGTTATGTCATGATTTTAAGGAATCTTATTTCAACCAGATATTTTGGATTTTGAGCCTTCTTGGCCTTCTTGACAGGCATTCAAAAAATCAAAGTTTCAAACAATCTGGACTCTAAAATTTCCAGTAAATCTTGGACTTTGGTTTTTCCAGTTTGGGCCCAACTGAAAAAATCGAAGGACCTATGTCTCTCATCTTATAGAGACACCAACTAATCAGACTATTTGGATTATATTAGAAGTACTGTCAAGATGTGACGTGGTACTAAATTTTAAATTTCTATAATGGAAAATGCTATTAATACAAATGTTTGAGGATTAAAAAGTCTAATGATCTTGTGTTACTAGACATGATAGTTATCTTAATGAGAAAGCCCCAGAGGCCTAAAGGGTTAAATACTTGTAAAATCCTACAAGTGCTTTCAAAAATACTGTGAAGTAAGCAAGTGCCTCTTGTTGGCTGATGAGTTTATAATTTTAAACATGGCGACTTAAAGTCTTTTGTCATCCACAGTTATATATGATTTGCTGCTCATAAAACTAAAGTGGTGTTGGTTCTGTGTTTAGCTGTCCTCCTATAGGTTCCTATGGACTTTTTCCAGCCACTTCTATTGTATTCAGTACTGTGGGATGGCTCTGTAAACAGATGAAGCCAATAATGTATTAACAGTACCAACTGAGGGAAAGCATGGTTAACTGAGTTTACTAAAAACAAAAAGCAATTTTAATCAACTGGCAATCTGAGAACGAAAATAAATACTTATCATATTGAACATTTCAAGCATTACTAGAAATACTGCTATTATTTTTTTTTTATTTTTGACAGGCAGAGTGGACAGTGAGAGAGAGTGAGAGACAGAGAGAAAGGTCTTCCTTTGCCGTTGGTTCACCCTCTAATGGCCGCCGCGGTAGCGTGCTGCGGCCGGCACACCATGCTGTTCCGATGGCAGGAGCCAGGTGCTTATCCTGGTCTCCCATGGGGTGCAGAGCCCAAACACTTGGGCCATCCTCCACTGCACTCCCTGGCCACAGCAGAGAGCTGGCCTGGAAGAGGGGCAACCGGGACAGGATCGGTGCCCCAACCAGGACTAGAACCCGGTGTGCCGGCACCGCAAGGCAGAGGATTAGCCTGTTGAGCCACGGTGCCGGCCATACTGCTATTATTTTTAAAGTTTTGTAGTGTGGGATAAAAATGAGTGATTATGTTAATGTTATTCAGATGTATGCCTTTTGCAATTAAAAAACAACATAAAGTTCAGTAGAAATACTGAATTATACTACTGAACTTACTAGAAATGTCTCTGTGAACACAAGGTTTTTAAGAAAATATTATATCTCTTTACTAGCTGTAATTACCCAAATATACTAGTAGAAATGATAACCTTGGTTCTCAACAGGTTACACACTCATAGCACTTTAATTTTTGTTTCTGATACTATTTTCCACTAAAAGGATTCTGGCTCTCTGGAAAACTGGCTGGTACTTTGCCTTAAGAAGAGATAGTACAAGATGAGTCTGTAAATAATTCTTTGTTCTAGAAAGAAGGACCTTTAAAAATTATAGGAGTCATATCAAAAGGACTCTGACACAAACCAAAGTTGTACCAAGCTGAGCATTATAGTGAGGAAACTAATGCACAACGCATTAATTTTAAAATCCAGGAGCCCATGACAATACTCAGAAGTAGAAAAGTGGAAAATTATCTAATGTATTTTTGTCAAAATTTTTACCTTGTACCTAAATAAGTCTGTAGCTTCACCTACAACAGGGGAAATGAAAGAGCTGAATGACAACGTAAAGAAAGCAATCATACAGATACAAAAGAAAATATATTTTATCAGAAAAAAATGAAATCAGTGCTGGAAGAGATATCTACACTCTCACATTCAATACAACATTATTTACAATAGACAAGATATTGGAAACAAGTGTCTGTTAATAGGTGAGTGATTAAAGAAAGTGTGGTTTCTTTGAGACATAATGTATAGGGGGTCTGTGTGTGTGTATGTGTGTTTGTGTGCCATATAATGACATGCAGGTCAATGACAGAACATATATGTTAATAGTATTATCACAAGATTATATTTCTGAGTACTATTTTGCAGCCATCTTAGTTTGTAGAAGCATACTCTATGATTACTAGAAATCATCTAGTATATTAGCATGCTCCTTTGTTAAGCAACATATGACGTACACACAAACATTCATGCATAAGAAATATAACTCATTTGTATATAAAACAATATTATTCAGCCATATAAAAGAGGGAAATCCTGCCTTTTTGACAACATAGATTAAAACAAGAACATGTTATAACAAGTGACATAAGCCAGACAAAGACAAATACTATTTGATCTTACTTGAAATCTAAAAATGTCAAATTCACAAAAATAAAGTAGAATGGTAGTGCCAGGGGCTGATGTGTGCAGGAAATGAAGACATGTTGGTCAAAGGGAACAAACTTTTGGTTTTGAGTAACTTCTGGGTATTTAATGAACAACATGGTGACACAGTACTGCACTGTATCCTTGAAGTTTCCTAGAACAGTAGATCCTAAGAGGTCTCACTAAGCACACATATACAGAAATAGTAATTATGTGATGTGATAGATATGTTAATTAATTGGGTTTTGGTAAGGCTTTTGTAATGCATCTCTATATCAAATAATCACACTGTACAAATATATATAATTGTATTTGTCAATTATAATGCAAACATTGGTGAGAGAAGATATTCTGCAATAGAAATGGCGTGAATCATCAAAAATCCAGAGTGGAAACACACAAAAAATACCATTAAAGATTGAAAGACACTTTTAAGACACATGAAAATTAGATGCATAACATGATCTTGGATTGAATCTGATTTTGATAAATCATGTTAAAGGGAATTTGGGGAAGAAAACCTGGGAAAATATAAATATGGAATGGCTATGAGATATTAAGGACCTATTGATTTTATTTAATGTAATGCTTTTATTTTGGTCCTGTAAGATGCCAACCTAATATTTTAGAAGAAAATATTTAGGTGTGGAAATTTATTTTTTTCATGATTTTCTTTTAAACATTTCAGCTTAGACTGAGATTTATATATGTCTATCAGTTGGTTTTAATCTACATTGTGGGGGTTTGTGTTGCCCTGTTTGGGAATATGTTCTCAGATATGTTCAGCTAACATTTAATATGAAGGCTACATGTCAGAGGCAGCTACTGCAAGTGTTTGGTCTATTTTTATTTTTAAGGCTTATTTATTTATTTATTTATTTGAAAGCAGAGTGACAGAGAAAGGGACAGAGAGAGATCTTCTGTCAATAATTACTCCCCAAATGCTCACCAATAGCCAAGAGTAGGATGTGCCAAAGGTATGACCCAGGAACTCCATCTGCATGGCCTAAGTGGATGGCAGCAATCCAAATACTTGGACCATCACCGGCTGCCTACCAGGTGCATTACCAGTGAGCTACACCAAAACTGCAGAGTAGCTGGGCTTTAACCAGGCACTCCAAAATGGGATGCGGGCATCACAAGCCACGGCTTACCCTGTTAGTCTCCAATGCCCATCCTTTTACCTATTTTATAAAAATCTGATCAACAGTATACATTTTGGAGTGGGCTTTGGGGCATACCAGGTTAAGTCGCTGCTTGGGATACCTGCATCTCATATTGGAGTCCTGCCTCTACCTCTGCTTATGATCCAGCTTCCTGCTAATGCATATGTGGGGAAGACAGCGGATAGTGCCTCAAGAAGATGAGTTCCCACCCATAGGGGAGACTGGATGGAGTTCCAGGTTCCTGGCTTTATCCTGGTCCAGCTGTTACTGGCATTTGGTGCTTTGTCTGTCTGTCTGTCTCTCACTCTCTCTCTCTCTTTCTCTCTCCCCTACTCTGCCTTTCAAATAAATAAATATTAAAGAATTTAAAACAGTGCTTTTATTTTTTGTCATACTATTTGCTGATTTTTTTTTTACTTAGAGTATGGTTAACTATGCAATCATTAAATATACTGAAAATAGATCTTTTAAAAATTAGGAGTGGGAATGTGACAGGGAAGGGGATGAAGGGTTGGAGCGTGGGAGAGAAGGAGGGTGGGGGGAAAGTGGCACTATGTTCCTAAATCTGTGCATATGAAATAAATAACACTTGTATAACTTAAATAAAATTTTAAATATATATAAAAGTTTTATAAATTAGTATAAAATGATTTTATTGATTAAATTAACTTTTTGGAATTTTAGTGGTTTTTATTTATTTATTTGACAGGTAGAGTTACAGATAGTGAGAGAGAGAGACAGAGAGAAAGGTCTTCCTTCCGTTAGTTCACTCCCCAAATGGCCGCAATGGCCGGCGCTGTGCCAATTTGAAGCCAGGAGTCAGGTGCTTTTTCTGGGTGTCCCATGTGGGTACAGGGGCCCAAACACTTGGGCCATCCTCCACTGCCCTCCCGGGTCACAGCAGAGAGCTGGACTGGAAGAAGAGCAACTGGGACTGAAACCTGGTACCAATATGGGATGCAGGTGCCGCAGGCGAAGGATTAACCTAGTGCGCCACCGTGCCGACCCCTGATTAAATTAACTTTACTGAAAATATTTCTTGACTAAAAATATTGTAGAATTTCCTGCCTTTATATGGATGTGATATGAATAACAAATTCAATATTTTTTACCTTTAGAAATGGTGCCTTATATTTGTCTTTTAAATGATATTGGGCTTTGAATTAGTTAATTGTTCTACTTTTAATGCTCCATTAATTCATTCTGGAAGGATTATGCTTTTCTTAAATTCATGAAATTTATACATTGTTATTTTACACTGATACAGAATTACCCTTATAATCAATTTTCATTTCTTAACTATAGATACAGTTCATTATGTCCATTGTAATGAAATTTGATGTTTTAAATATCTGTCCTCTATTATGCAAGAGTCTGTTTTAAATTATAGATACTTCCATGATAAGAAGCAAAATATCTTATGAGAAGTGAATACCAGGTTGATTCATTAATTACTTTGCAATCACTTCTTTTTAGATTCATGCTTCTTTGTTTTGTAAGTCTCAGCTGATTTGAATCATATATCCAGACTCCTTTTGTGAAATGTAATACTTTTTGCACAAAAAACTTTCATTGCATTATTTTCATTTTTCACTATACTAAAACAAATATGATACAAACTTGGATGGAATGAGTATTCCTATTTGATTGACTTCTTTATATAGACTTCTTAAAAATCAAAACTTAGCTTGGCAATGGATTAAGAGTTATTAAGAATAATGTAATTATATGAGAGTTATGATGACAATTGATTTTCTCCATGCCAGGATGGGAAGATTCTCTTAGGCATAGCACTGCTCCATCTAATTGGAATTATTTATATCTGAAGATATAGATGTGACTCAACCCAAGGATTATATCTTATTGTACCTATGATAAGCTTTGGATATACAGGGTGCTATGCCATGAATGTTTATGACTCCTTCAAATTTCATGCTGAAACTTAACCCCCAACGTAGCAGTGTTAAGAGGTGGAGACATTAGGAGGTGCTTAGGCCCTGAGAACTCCAATCTTGTGAATGGGTTTGATGCTTTATTTAATGATGAGAGGGGACCAGATTAGGATGGTTTAATACTTCTGCTCTTCCAAACAGATGAAGACACAGTAAGAAGACATCACCAGACACAGAATACTGGGCCCCAATCTTGAACTTCTCAACCTCTAGAACTTTAAGAAATAAATTCCTGCTCTTAACAAATTACTCACACTGTATCTTTATAAGAGTACAAACAGACAAATATATGAGTTTTAAACTGTTTGAGGGTTTCAGGTGCCTTTGAAAAACTGCTGATAAAAACTACCTGGCACTCTGCAGAGAAAACACACATGTGAATACTCAAATCTTTGTATCCAAAATCAAGGCGCTCTCCGATTATCTGAAACTTATACATATAACCAAGAGTGAGGATTCACAGAGTAGATGAATATAGAAAAACAAAAGATACAATACAACTCCCCCTTTGTATCTAGGTGCACACTAAAGCTGACAAAGATATCCTAAGAACATAGACACAAGTAGTTCCTCTTTTTTCCTCCTACTTTTGAGTTCATAGTGATTAATAAAAACCAACACATATAAAGAACTTAGAAGGCCATTTACTCCCACTCCTTAAGTTCACAAGTGAAAAAAATAATGAGACCTGAGGGGTAAGAGATTTCCCCAGGATGGTACTATTAGTTACTGGCAGAATGAGATCTCAAGGTTCTTAGGCCAGAGCCAGAGTTTATAGGCCAAGCTTTCTCCCCGAAAAAGGAAGAGCAGGTTCTCAGCTGCCTGAATCTTGTGATGCCTCTTCATGGCTAGTGCCCATGTGTCTCGGTTGGCAAAGCTATGAGAGTTGGAAACATCTGATGTATGCATCTACTTCTTGTGAATATCCTACTAGAGGGTGGCATAATTGGGGGCTAGGGCTAGTAGCAGTAAAACACAGATGACCAGTATAGAAATTAGCCCCAGGATGGAATGACTGGAACCTCTGGACATGTAGAGAGGCTGTCTGCTTCTGGGCCAGTCTGTAATACTGGTTCTGAGAGATCAGACTGACTGGTATTTGTAACTGTGATGAAATACCATGATTCAGGCATGAAGCTTCAGGCTTGCACGTCCATCAGGGGAATCTACCAGCATTCCTGGTGAAAAACCGTCTCTCCTGGGGGCTACCACACATTAACAGAATTCTCTGAGACTGAAGTATAGAATCATTATGTCCATTTGTTAAATTACAATGAAAATATACTTCACAGAAGCTGCCTTCAGGGCAGATCCACAAAGGAAGAAAAATCCTAATCAGAAAGTTGTTTCTGAACTTCTCATCCAAATAAGGGAAGTTATATAAACTTAAGGCAGTAGACTAATGCAGTCCAAATTATCCATCTCAGGATGGTGCTGCCTACAGAAACCAGAATATTTAAATTTCATTCTCTCTCTCTACTTTGTAATTTAGGCCTTAAGATTTTATTCTCTACTTCAGGCAAATTCCAAGTAAATTGGGATACTTCTGTTTGACCTTAAAATTCAACATAAAAGTAGATGTATAATATGTCAATAGTAAGTTCTGTTCTTGTAGAATTGCATCTGTGATGTCACCAAGATAGCAGAATAGGAACTTACTTGTTAGTATCCTCGCACAACAAGAATTCCATAGCTTTCTCAAAATAAATCTCTTTGTGGAAGTCCAAGACCAGGAAAGGTCATTTTTAGAGTACAAACAAGCACTTTCCTGAGGGCACACAAGACCATAGCTTTGCAAAGTCTATAGGTTTTTCCAATCGATGTTCTCTATTTTTACCTACAATAAATGTGGTGACAACCTGCTGGGGCCAACATTCCTGGTGTAAATGAGATTTCTTTTCTCAATTCTACTGATAGGATCTTCACCTATCCTCCTCACTGATAATACATAGAAGGCAGTTGTGTAGCCAACAATGAAAAAATTCTAGGCATTTAGTGATAACACTAAATGTTATAAAAGTTAAATCTCATAGTTTGAAAAGATACAGATGGAAGAAGTGTTCTGTGCTTATTTATTCTGCACAACAGAATCTTAAATGGACAAAGTTAATATGAAACTCAAAAAAGGAAACAGAGGATATTGAAAAAGCACTGGAATAACTAATTACTGAAAACTTAACAAAATTGAGCAACAGATGTAAACCTACATATTCAAGAAGCTGAGCAAAAAAAAAAAAAAACAGGATAAACTCAAATAAATCATTTATAAAAACACATCAAAATTAAACTGCTGAAAATTAAGGACAAAAAAAAATTTAAATAACCAGAGGAAAACAATACCTTACCTGTATAATCATGAATCATTTAGACTGGGAGACATTCTGAAAATATGTACTGTTAGTTAGTCAACAAATTATAATGGAGTCTTAGAATTTTAGATTACTTTTGGTAGGTGATGATCTTTGCCTATGAGTCTTCAATAACATAGTAGTATTTTCTTTTTTACAATTTTGCAAAGACAATTTTTAAAAATATTTTATTTATTTATTTGAGAGGTAGAGTTACAGACATAGAGGGAGAGACAGAGAGAAAGGTCTTCCACCCAGTGGTTCACTCCCCAAATGGCTGCAATGGCCGGAGCTGAGCCAATCCAAAGCCAGGAGCCAGAAGCTTCTTCCAGGTCTCCCATGCGGGTGCAGGGAAAAAAGCAATTCACTTGGGCCATCTTCTACAGCTTCCCCAGGCCACAGCAGAGAACTGGATCAGAAGAGGAGCAGTGGGACACAAACCAGTGCCCAATGGGATGCCAGCACCGCAGGCAGAGACTTTGCCTACTACACTACAGCGCTATTCTCCAGACATAATTTTAATCCATAATCACAGGCTAAATTCACCCCTTGACCATAATATTCAATAAGTAAATGTAGGAAGACCACTGTTCCACAGGAGTACAATCAAGGGCTAAAACAATAATCATATCAGAAGATGTCCATTTTGTTACTATTCGTTTTTTCTCTTAACTGCCACATATTAGAGGAAACATATGATATACATCTTTTTGAGACTGGAATATTTCACTAAGTAAAATGATTTCCAGTTGCATTCATTCTGTTGCAAAAGACAGGATTTCATTCCTTTTTTTACCATTGAGTAGTACTCCATAGTATCCAGTCATCAATTGATGGATATCTATGTTGCTTCCAGATCTTAGCTATTGTGAATTGAGCTTCAATAAGCAAGGGGGTGCAGATAATTCTTCCATATACTGATTTCATTTCATTTGGGTAAATTCACAAGAGTGGAATGGCTTTGGGTAAATCCCCAGGAGTCGGATGGCTGAGTCATATGGTAGATCTATTTTCAGTTTTCTGAGGCATATCCATACTGGTGTCACAGGCACCAGCTTTACCTGCTACTCTAGTCTGCTGGCCGCCGAATCTTTTTTCTACCAAGGGCAATTTAAATATTGATAACATCATTTGAAGGACATGCAAAATTATCAGCTTAAAAATTAGCCTGCTTTAGTAGATTTGTTGAATTTTAAGGCCTGCCTGTGGTTGCCTTGGCAGAGCCAGATCAAATGATTTTGCAGGTTTTGTGTGGCTTGCAGGCCAATCATTTCTGACCCTTGATGGAGCCTGACAAGTCTATAATCAAAAAGCCAGCAGACTCAGTGTCTTCTGAGGGTCTGTTCCTATGAACAATGCATCCTTGCTGTAGTCACACATCAGCAGGTAAGGGCCAAGAGAGCTAACAAATGCCCTCAAGTTTTTATGTTTTTAATGATAATGCACATTTTATTATATTAAAATCAGGTAGTGGTCTGACAATAACAAGGCTGCTTATGGATTACTATTATATCAGACTTTACTGAGAAGATGTTAACTCCTTAGAATTGTTTTTTCCCAGAAAAATTTTAATGGAAACCAATTTCTTCTCAGACTTGATAGTTGTTGCTTCAAAAGGTAGCTTTTACACAGATATTAAATTAAAAAAAAATTAGGACCCAATGACTTATTTTTATTTCTGAATGCATCCACATTTCAGCATTTAGGGGTCTTGAATGTAAAGTGGAAAATGCAGCATGCAGGGAACCAAACCTTCTCACACTGGGATTGGCCCTGCACACCAGTTCTTTCTCAATCACTTCAGACTTCAGACCACCGTAAGAGGCCATAGCACCAATACCAAAGTGTATGGATCAAAGGTTTTTTTGGACAGGCAGAGTTAGACACTGCCTGATCCAAAGCCAGGAGCCAGGTGTTTCCTCCTGGTCTCCCATGCGGGTGCAGGGCCCAAGCACTTGGGCCATCCTCCACTGCACTCCTGGGCCACAGCAGAGAGCTGGAATGGAAGAGGGGCAACCTGGACAGAACCGGCACCCCGACTGGGACTAGAACCCAGGGTGCTGGTGCCACAGGCGGAGGATTAGCCTAGTGAGCCATGACGCCAGCCCAAGGATCGGATGTTCTTTTTGTTCCAGTTGTCTGAATCCAAACTGGACCCAACAGACGGCAAGAACGACCTGGTGAGAGCCCTGTTTAAAACATCATCAATGTTGAAAAGCAAAAGCAATTACAGGAAAAGAGAACAATTCAGAGGAATCATGTGTGCTTAAGTGTCTCCATGTGGCCTTTCTCCAACTTTCATTAGCAAGGACTTGGAGACCTGGCAGATATGAATGACCCTGCTGCCATTCTTCTCACCCTATCAAAACCTGAGCTGAAAGAACACATCTGCAGATGATGAGGGCTGAAGGCGGCAGGACTGAAGACCTAGTACCCATTGACCATGTTGATGGACAGTAAGTGAGTGGGGTTCCTAAACTCAACAAGGGAGGCCAGAGACTTTGCAGTCTTTCCTGTTGGCAAGGAAGTGTCATGGAAGAATTTGGTTGTGATGGTGCACAAAGGGACTTGAGAGGGAAAGAAAAAGCAACATCCCACTCTGAAAACATGAGGGATAAAGATACAACGTGAGACCAGGATAAGCACCTGGCTCCTGCCTTCGGTTCAGCGTGGTGCGCCGGCTACCGCGCACCGGCCGCGGCGGCCATTGGAGGGTGAAGCAATGGCAAAGGAAGACCTTTCTCTCTGTCTCTCTCTCTCACTGTCCACTCTGTCTGTCAAAAAAATAAATGAATTAATTAATTAAATAAATTTTAAAAAAGATACAATGAAAGTCCTGACCTCCTCACTGAAGGTCAATTTCCGAAGGGGAGCAGAGGGGTTACAATCCATGCTTCAGACTAGAGTGGGAGGGTACAGGATGATGGCTTGGAGAGGGAATTATTTAAGACTCCAAAAATGAAACTGGAGCGCAAAACACCCACACACTCAACAGTGGACCCATAGGCTGCCACCTGAAAACTTCCTGTACTCCAAGGAGCCACCCCAAGCTGTAGGGGTGATGTAGAATAGGGAGGTGGATGCAAGAGGTGGGGCAGGCAAGAAGGTAGAGACCTCAGGCCAGGTTCACTGTGTGATGTGTCTTTTCATAGCTGAGTTAGCTGTGTCGCACCAGTGATGACGGGAATCCACTTAAATGTGCTTTCTTGATGTCAGAAGTTCAACTGCACGGACACTTGTTGCACTTGACAGGATGATCTGTTATAATACAATTTATATAATTCAAATCGGAAAAAATTAGTATCATTTACAGTATCAATATAAGTAGTATTTGAATGGGACCTTCCTTTCCAGTACTTTGAGGCCCATAAGACGTATCTAGAAAATTTACAACTATGGAATATGAAGAGTTTAAATTGAATTGGTGGTGGGGGAGGCTTGTGGCTTTCCTTTTTGATTAATTGCTGTATCATCCTTCAGCTGGCTGGGAGAACTTCATATTTTCTTTACACATCATTAGCCACCAGCTCTTGCAGGATGGCTTTGATACTATATGAGGTTTTCTGCCATTTTGCTACTTCTGATATGGCTCTTGGGTCCACCTCTCCATTATAACTATTAATTGTATTTATATTAATTTTTTACATATCATACAAGGGGGTGCTTCTGGGTATTTAGGTCCACATTTGATTTTAAGGCTGTATGTTTGGTTTTTATAAAATAAAATAAATAATTCTTGCAGTCCTAATTATCATCTCTGTACATCTTGTAAATGTAGTGTCTACATCTTGACATCATGTAGACTGTAGCTAACTGTGCCATCTCCTACTCCTTTCTGGCCTTCTTTACATTCTTTCAGCAGTTGGAAATCGTGATGGACTTTCACTTCTGAGCCTGTGGGGGCTGCCACCTTGCATTGCTAGAGCTCAAAGGCTGGTCAGGTTTCTTTTTAAAGGGAAATAATCTAATGCATGAGAGTATAAACTAATCAATCCCCTCCTTAAGGCTCCAACTCTTCAAAATACTACCTTGAGAGTGAGATTTAACCCACTGTGCCACAGGCAATCTGTTTTTGAATTTTTTTAAAAGAAGACATTGATTATATTGGACCATCTTTTTTCTTTTTTTCTTCTCTTGTTGCATACCATTTACGTTATTGCAGTGTTAAGTCTTAGTCCTTATGTCTTTGGGCAGAAGAGTATATCAGTTATTTTAAAGGAATTTTTCCCTGTCTTTGAAGCTCCACCCATAAATGTGTTGCTGCCACAAAAGGAAATGCATGGGTTTGCAATACCTTAATACTTGAAAACTACAATTGACAAGATATATTATGTAATGGTTTTTATTTCTGGATAAAATTAGAAGTGAAATAAAAGGATGAAAATAGTGATAGTGCTTATAAACACTGTGAACCCTTTTGTGTTTGAGGAATTCAAAATGCAAATGTTTACTAGATTTTTCTCCTGAAATCTTTTCTTCTTTTCTGTCTTCATGCACTTACTCTTATTATTGATGTTGTAAAACAACAAGGTTAAAGTGCCATTATATCTGTGTTCATTATGAATCCCATAGCTTTTCTAGTTAGGAAAAAAATAGTCTCAAAAAATACTTACTGTCATTTTTTGGTTAATATTTTACCCACCAATGGTATTTTAGATATTTTTATCATTTTAATAAGGTGTCTATAAATATTTAAAACATTACATATTGTATTTGAACTAGCTAGTGAAGAATTTAAAAAACTAGCTTATTGAGGCTATAGATGTTCCATTAGTTAAATTTCAATATTTGTAATAAAGGAATTTTCAGAGATAGGTTGAAACCCAAAACTATCCATTAAACCAGCTCCTATGATGTGGAAAGGAGCCCTAGAAGCAGTGGAGGACATGTGAGGGCATTACTTGCCATGGTTGTGGTTGTGGTGTGCTTGTACTTAAACACAGGTAGTAACACACTGATATTTTTGTTGCCCAATAATCTGGAGTAGTGTTCTGCATTTATCTGTACTAAAATAACTTTAAATTAATGGAATCTATAAAGAAGAAACTTTATGATTATACTATATTTGGGAGCCTTTGTAAAGCTAGGTAAAGTTTTTATTTTACAAAGTATTTGGATTTTAAAATTTACTATTATAAGAAGATATGGCATTATTCCATGTGCTTAAATGGTAACTTGCTTATTGAGTTTCAGAAGAAAAAAATATGAAATGAGTAATTGTCACTGTGTTAGCCGTAATGTTGAATTGAAAAGTTGTAGCATAAAGCTTAAATCTGTGTTTCTCAAATGTGAACCATAGTAGTCTAATGCTGCTTTGTATATACTATAAGTGCTACAAATAGTCTCAGCACTGAACATGTATTGATACCTCTCAAATGAATGCAAGGTCTGATGTAGGTATTTTGATACGCCTCAGAAAGTATCTGAGTGTCTGTGAATTTGTTACTCTGTTTGACAATGAAGATACTTCCTGTTCTTTTGTTGTTGTTCTTCTGTACTTTCATGGTTAAATGTGAATTTTTACATTTTCACCACTGTTAATTTAAGTACAATTTGTTCAATGGTTAAAATGGAATTGTCGGTGAGGAAACTTAAAAAGAGCCTCATTCCTGTAATTGCTTAAGTAAAAACTACATTTTTTGTTCTGTGTTCATACACATTTAATGATCTCTATTTTTGTTTAAATATAAGTGGTGATGTTTAAAAAGAATAGATGATAAAGATTTTAAGTCAAAAAAATTACCAGGAAAAAGGAAATCTCTGTATACTGACACTAAAAAGAATTTTGTAAACCTGTTTAACAGCCTCAGAATATTCAAGTAAAAACTGGCAGAACTTTAATAAAGAGACCAATTTACTGTCAAACAGAAGTGTTAGTTTTCCACAAATGAAGAAACATTCAGCAAGGAATAAAAAGGAACTCAAGGCATTCTCAGATGAAGGAGAAATATAGGAATTTATCACAAGCACTGATACTCAAGAACGGTGAAAGGAAATGTTACAAATATAAATGAACAATCAAAGAAATGTCAGAAAAAAACAAAAAATATAGAAAAAATACAGAAGAGTTTAGAAATGTATTCTAGAGCCTTTAAAGTTATTTTTGACAGTTAAAGCAAAAATTATAGCAGTGTCTAATGTAGTTTTCAGCATGCAAGTATTACAAGTATTACATGCAAGTTAGATTCAGTGACCATATTTTCATTTTTAGCATATAGAAATGCTATTAGTTTTTGCATCTTGATATACTGGCTTTATGAGATTTTGACTAGATTCTTTGAAATTTTCTATGTAAATAATAATTTCATCTGCAAATAGGAGAACTTTAATTTCTTCCTTTTGACCTAAATGCATTTTACTTCTTTATTTTTCCTGTTTGAAATGACTAGTGTTGACAGAGAAAGAATACAATTTAATAGTATGAGAAATGAAAAAGAAAATAAGTTTCATAGCATTCTTTTATTATTCAGGTAATGAGAGCAGTAGAAAAGACCCCCTCAGAAAATATGTGCTTTTCAGCAGAGCAGGGGGTACGTAGATGTTCACTAAGAGGGAAAGAGCATTTCACAGAAAACCAACACACAACATCTTAGGCCAATGACAGGTATTGCAAGGTAGTTAAATGTGCATGTGTGTAGGCTGAAAGAAGGTGTATTGTAACAAGTGGTAAAGCTAGAAAATTTAGGTGTATACTGACAAATTTGTCATAATGCAGTGAAATGTACACTTAAAATGAGTGCATTTTATCAAGAGTAAATGATTCAACAAAGTAAATATTTAAGATATAAATTAATGTAATTTACATTCCAGACTAGGAAGGATGTTAACAGAATATTATTGGAATTAGAATAAAAGAAAAAGCCACATAATCATCAAATTAAGTGCTGACAAAATCAAAACCAATATTATTTTTAAAATATCTATAGCAATCAAGTAATAGAAGCCTACATTAAAAACAAGCAAAAAACAATGACCAAATCTTTTCAATAAATGTTGAAATGATGAAAATTTCACTCCTGAGATTGAGTGTGAGATAATGTCTATTGTCACCATTTCTTTCCAATACTGTACTGGAAATCTTAGCTGGTGCAGTAAATTTAGATAAAGAATTAACATGATAGAGGCCTTTGTTAAGGCCTAGTGGGTAAAGTCACCACCTCCAGGACTAACATCCCATACAGGCTCTGGTTCATGTCCTGGCTGTGTTCCACTTCCCGTCCAGCTCCCTAATAGCCTGGAAAAAGCAGCATAAGATGGCCCAAGTGTTTGGGCCCCTGCCACCTTCGTAGGACACCAGATAAAGTTCCTGCTTCTTGGCTTCATTGCAGCCATCTGGGTAGTGAATGGATGGAAGATCTCTCTCTCTCTCTGTCTCTCTCTCTCTCTCTTTGTCTCTCCCTTTCTCTATGTAACTCTTTCTAAATAAATGTTTTTAAAAGAAATAATGTGATAAAGACTGAAAAAAACAATTATGGCTCTTATGTGACATTATTGCTTATATTAAAACTTCTACCGGGGCCAGCACTGGGGCATAGCAGGTAAAGCTGCTGCCTGCAGTGCTGGCATCCCATATGGGCACTGGTTTGGGACCCGGTTGCTTCACTTCCAATCCAGCTCTCTACTATGGCCTGGGAAAGCAGTAAAAGATGGGCCAAGTCCTTGGGTCCCTGGCTTTGATCAGTGCAGCTTCGGCTGTTGCAGCCAATTGGGGAGTGAACCAGTGGATGGAAGACATCTCTCTCTCTCTCTCTCTCTCTCTCTCTGCTTCTCTCTCTGTGTAACTCTGACTTTCAAGTAAAATAAATAAATCTTTAAAAAAAACTTCTACCAAGAATACTGTACCCAGCAAAGCTTTTATATAGATATGAAGAAAAGATAAAGATATTTTCAGACAAATAAAAGTTATCACCAGATCTGTATGACAAGTGCTAAAGGGAATTCTCTAATCTGAGAGAAAGAGATACTAACAAAACAATCAACTGAGTGGAGACATAACCTACAGAATGGGAGAAAATATTTGCAAGTTATACATCTAATTAGAGGTTAATAACTAGAATATATAAAGAACTCAAGTCAATACTGAAAATATCCCATTAAAAAAATAAACAGTAGATGTAAACAGACATTTCTCAAAGGAAGACATACAAATGGCTAACAGGTACATGGAAAGATGCTCAGCATCATGGATCATCAGGGAAATGCACCTTAAAATTACAATGAGTTATCTTCTCTTGCTGGTGAGATTGGCTATCACACACACACACACACACATACACAAAACAATAAAAAAAAAAAAAACAAGTTAACAGGCCTGCTAAGATGTGGAAAAAAGGGAACACTTGCTCACTGTTGGTGATAATATCAATTATTACAGACATTATGGAAAATAGTACGTAGGCACTTCAAAAAATTAAAAATAGAACAATCATGTGATCCAACAATACCAATGCTGGGTTTATACAAATGAAATCAGTATGCCCGGGAAACATATACACTCCCATGTTTATTGCAGCACTATTAACCTCACCTAAGAAATGGAAACTACCTAAGCTTATGTGACTTGATAAACAGGGAAAGTATGGCATATATACATAATGGAATAGTATTCAGACTTTAAAAAGAATGAAATCCAGTCATTTGTAACAAGACAGGTGAAACTGGAGGTCATTATACTAAGGGAAATCAGCCAGATACATAAAGACAAATAATGTACAATCTCATTTACATGTATAATCTAATAAATTGACCTCATAGAAGTTGAAAGCCATGGGGTCAGTGCTGTGGCATAGTGGGTAAAGCTGTCACCTGCAGTGCCAGCATTCCATATGGGCTCCGGTTCACATCCTGGTTGCTCCACTTCCGATCCAGCTCTGCTATGGCCTGGGATAGCAGTGGAAGATGGCCCAAGTCCTTGGGCCCCTGCATCTGCGTGGCAGACTCAGAGGAAACTCCAGGCTTCTGGCTTTGGATCAGCACAGCTCCGGCCGTTGCGGCCAGTGTGGAGTGAACTAGTGGATGGAAGACCTCTCTCTCCTCTCTCTGTTTTATAACTCTGACTTTCAAATAAATAAATAAAATAAATCTTTTTTAAAAAAGAAGTTGAAACTCAAATAGTGGTAACCAGATGCTGAGGAAAGTAGAGGGCTGAAGGGGAGGGGGAAAGGATGGACAATGGGTACTAAGCTATGGTTGGATAACACAAATAGTTTCTGGGGTTCTATTGCACAGTACATTGACTTCAAATAACAATAACATATTTTAAAGCCTAAAAAGAGAGGTTTTGTATATTTTCATGCCAAAGACATGATGTTGGAGGAGATAAATGTTTATTCTGATTTTAACATTACACAACATTTACATGATGGAAACATCATATGACACCCCCAAAAATCTGTATAGCTTAATTCAAAAAGAATGGAGAAATATTATAAAATATAAAATCAAAAAGTAAATTCATGCAAATATGGTCACTTGGCTTACAGCAAGGAATGCCAATGCCTTGCAGTTAAAAAAGATAATTTTTTTTCAGTGAGTAATACTGGACCAGTTGGGTAGGCATATGGCAAAACAATTGTTATCCAATGTTTCCTAACACTATACTCCCAAATCATTTACAAATGCATTATAAACCATAAAATATAAAGGAGTAAAGTTTTTAGACATTAGTATAAGATGTCTTCATGACCATTATTTGACAAATATTTGACAAAGACTCACAGTAAGCACTAACTTCTTGAAATCAAGAAGTTCTAGGCTCCTGTAGATGGTCTAGTGGTTAAACATTGAGTGAGATGCCCACATTCCATGTTGGAGCACCTTGGGTTGATATTGGGTTGCAGCTCTTGACTCCAGTTACCTACGGATGCATAACACGGGAGGTAGTGATGATGGTTCAAGTAATTGGGCTCCTGTCACCCATATGGAAGACCTGCATTGAGTTCTTAGTTCCTGGCTTTGGCCTGGCCTAACATTGGCTGTTTCAGGCATTTACGGACCAGCAAATGGAATCTTTCTCCCTCTCTGTCTCTCCTGACTGCCTCTCAAATAAATGAGTGCATAATTTTTAAAAAGGAAAGAAATTCTGCTTGTGCCATTTAACAGAAGTGTCACTAAAAGATATTATCAGTTGAATGAAAAGGTAATTCACAGAATGATACTTCCTATTCTTACACTTAAAAATTCAGCATATAAACAAACTCCTAAAATTCAGTTAAATATAACAATAGCTATATATTTTTAACTTTTCATTTTTATATTTTAATTTTTATTAATTTATATATTATTTTTTACTTTTTATATTTATATAACAGCTAAATATAAAAATAAAAATAATATACAAAATAATATGCAAATAATAAAAATAAATAAAATTAAATTAAAAATAATATACAAAATAATATACAAAAATATGTAATAGATACATATAAAAGTACTAAAATTCATCAGTAATTAGAAAGATACTTAATCAAAACCACTGTCTTTTACCAGTACACAAACTTCAATTCAGTCAAAAACTTTATAAAATATAAATTGATGCTAACAATTTGGAAAATGCTTGTGAAGCAGAACTTAAATTCTAGAATTCAACAATTCCACATCTATGTATATGCTCAACAAAAGTAAGTATATAGGTGCTACCACAACAACAAAAAATACACAGGGCTGGCATTGTGGTATAGTGGATAAAGGTGCTGCCTGCGATGCTGGTGTCCCATATGGGCACCAGTTCATGTCCTGGCTACTCCACTTCCAATCCAGCTCCCTGTAGGGACCTGGGAAAAGCAGCAGAAGATGGCCTGGGTGCTTGGGCCACTGCTACTCATGTGGGAGAACTGGAAGAGGCGCTTGTCTCCTGGCTTCAGTCCAACCCAGTATCTGCCATTGCATCCATCTGGGGAGTGAACCAAAGGATGAAAAATCTCTCTATCTCTCCCTCCACCCCTTCTCTGTAACACTTTCAAATAAATAACTAAATCTTTAAACACACACAGAGAGATAAATTATAAGAGAATCACTCATTCTAGACCATCAGTAATTGCTTCTACATGAACCCCGACCCTATCTTCAATATTCCCTTATTTCTAGGTGAATACATGTTATTGCTCAAACTGGGGCAAGTTAGAGTGAGAGAAGGCACAATAAGTAATTATGCCGAGAAAATAAGTGTCAACCAAGTGTTTTGGTCACCTCTTTATAACTCATAGAGTTTTAACACTGTCATGTAAAGACAATTTTGTTAAATTATATTTGCGTATTTCTTTCCAAAGGTATCAGCAAAGGGTTGATCATAAGATTTTTATTATGAATTATAGTATTTATATCAACTATATCTATACTAACTAGTTTTGCTAGTTTTAAAATGATTCCAAATAGCATTTGTTCGCAGAATCTATACTTCTTTTTTTTTTCACTCGGAAATGCAAAGTGACCAAATGGGCACCATCTCATAATCATTGGTGACTTATTCTAGAACCAACACAGATTGCTACCAGTTGGAACTCATTGACCAGAAATAGTTACATGCTTTCACCCAAAACTGACACAGCTGCTCACCCACATGCCTCTGACTTCCTTTTTGATTTCTTGTATATTGAAATGTTGTGGGAAAGCATCATTTTTAAAAAATAATTTAATTTAAATTAGTCTGATTGTAGTGAGAATACGTAACATGCAATCTACTCTTGTAACAATTTTTCAAGTGTACCACACATTATTATTGACAACAGGTACAATGTGGTACAGCAGATACCTAGAATTACTCATCTTGCTTGGGCAAAACTTGAAATTGTGTGCTTTATTTAAATTTATTAATATGTAGAAATTGTGGGTTATATGTTCTTTATGTAAGTTAAATCTATAATAAACTTACATACATACATGTGCGCATCAGGGACTGGAGTGTCCTAAGCACAAAATTTAAGGCGGCAGTGACACTCAGGATCATGTAAGCAGCTCCCACAAGTGTCTGTCCTGATGTGCTTACAGTCCCCCCCCCCCACCCCACTATGGAGGATCAGCTATTAAATATTTACCAGCATACATCTACTTTCAAATAAATACTACTATCATTTGTGACATAGAGACTATGCCATGAAAGTGTCAGTAAAAGTCTCTTGGCTTGTAAGTGTGCATCCCCTCTTCTGTTTTTTATTCAAGTCTATCTGAGATATGAGATGTTTAATAATTGTAAACTTGAGACTGGACATCTGTATAAGTGGAAGGGTGCAGAATGTCACTTCAAATAAGATGACAAAAAGAACTTTGAATAAAGTGAAAGATCTGAGAAAACCTGGCAGGTTCTGAAATAAATTCTCCAGAGAGAAGGAATAGAAATCAGACAGAATGTATCAGGAAAAAGATATGTGATATTAGATAAGGCAAGACTGTGAAGCCAGGTCAAAAATAGAATAGGACTTCAGGGAGGAAAAGTAGAAATCCTCCTCTTCGTCCATTGGGAGAACAGAATGAATCCCTCAGAAACTGAGGGAAAAGATCAGGAGAAAGATCCTATTGACCAAAATGCTACTTCTCATTGATGGAAGATAAAAATGTAGTTTTGTGTGTCTACTCTGTTTGCAGCTAAGAAATCATGCTCTTCCATCCACAGCTTTAGCTGAGGGAGGATGTCCAGAGTCAGTGTCTGAATGTAACTTTAGCCTGTAGTGCTAACTGGGGTCTGAGCACCTGCTGGGCTCTGAGAAGGAAAACCACATTGCCTCACTCCCCTGCCCCACCCACACAGAGCACTGAACTTGGCTGTGAAATGCTACACAACAAATCTGTGCACACTGATACCAGAAGTGATCAGAGTCAGAGCCAGGGCAAATTATGGGGCAGGGTGCATCCTCAAACTGTGAGTATAAGGACATTAGCCCCAGAGCTGCTCTCACTCAATATGAGACTGGATGGGGTTCCCTTAGCTTCTATGGGCTCACACAAGCAACAGCCTGTGAAAAATCTGCTCCCAGGAGCAGGCATTTGGGGGCAGCAGGTTAAGCCACTGTCTGCAATGCCACCATTCGATATGGATGCCAGTTCAAGCCCTGGCTGCTCCACTTCAGATCCATATATCTTTGCTAATGTGCCTGGAAAGGCAGGGGAGGAAGGCCCAAATCCTCGGGCCCCAGCACCCACTTGGAAGATCGGAATGAAGCTCTAGGATCTTGGTTTTGGCCTGCCCCAGCCCCAGTCATTGTGGCCATCTGGGAGTGATCCAGCAGATGGAGGATCTCTCTCTCTCTCTATCTCTCTCTGTCTCTCTTTTCCTGTCTCTCTCCTTCCCTCCCTCTCTCTCTGTGTAACTCTTTCCTTCAAATAAATAATAATATATTTTTAAAATCTGCTCCCACACTGGGAGATATGGGTAATGACCTCACTATACCATGCAATACCAGGAATGTAACAATGAGTTCTAATTTCAAATATACTGGAAATCTCCTGGTGGAACTAGGGAAGAACTTACCTGCATTCAACCTCTCTAAACCTATAACTGCCCAAGGAAAATCTCCTGTACACAATATAGTCACCCTATGGGACTAGAGCAGGGTTCAGTTCACATTCCCCAGTCCCTGGACTAGAGCTGTTGGTGTTATGAGCTACATCACTAGCTGCATTCTCCTAGCAAGGCCTGAGGAAGTTACATCACACAGTCCTAGAATCACAACGATTGCCACTGGGACAAGAAGACAGTCCCAGTCCCCTCTGTCCCCCTTAATACCAGCAACAAGACCCTGGCTATCACAATCCCCAGTGTAACTAATCCCAAACTCTCTGCGGACTGAAGATGTATACCATTCTTCTCAAAGTCACACTTCTAGCTCCATGAACTGCAACAGACTAGACCACTGTGTTACTTGTAGACACCACTGACATTGATTAAAGCAAAATAAATCACTCGAAGGCTACACATCTGGGCTCACCTAGAACCAAAGCCAAAGAAACAAATCAAGTAAAATCCTACATTTTTTTCTGAACTATAAATTCTTTTCCAAAAAAACCTCTCCCATAAAGAAAAAGGGGCTATTATACCAAATGCAGAGACATCAATGTAGGGACACAGGAAACATGAAAAAGCAAGACAGCATGACACCTGCAAAAGCTGAACTGAAGGAAGTCTATGAAATACTAGAAGTAGGTTAAAAATAATGATTGTAAGGAAACTCAAAGCAATGCAACAGAACACAAATAGAAAAAAGTAATGAGGAAATCAATGAATGACATGAATGAAAATATTACTAAGGAAATAGAAATCATTAAGAAAAATGAAATAGAAATTTTGGAGTTAAAATCTTCAATCAGTAAAATAGAAAATACAATTGAGAGCTTCAACAGTAGAATAGACCAAGTAGAGGAAAGCATTTCTGACTTTGAAAAGACTTTTGAAATAATCCAATATGACGAAAATAGACATAAGAATTAAAACGAATGAAGAAGGGGTTGGTGCTGTTGCATAGCAGGTAAAGCCCTGCTTGCAGTGCCGGCATCCCATATGGGCGCTTGTTTGAGACCCGGCTGCTCCACTTCCAATCCATCTCTCTGCTATGGTCTGGGAAAGCAGTAGAAGATGGCCCAAGTCCTTGGTCCCCTGTACCCATGTGGGAGACCCAGGAGAAGCTGCTGACTCCTGGCTTCGGATTGGCGCAGCTCCAGCCATTGCAGCCAATTGGGGAGTGAACCAGCGGATGGAAGACCTCTCTCTCTCTCTCTCTCTCTCTCTCTGCCTCTCCTTCTCTGTTTGTGTAACTCTGACTTTTAAGTAAATAAATAAATCTTAAAAAAAAAAGAATGAAGAAGATCTATGTGAAATTTGGGATATCATTAAGTGACAAAATAATCATCTTACGGGTATTCCTGAAGGAGAACAGAAGGATAAAGGCATTGAGAACCTGTTAAATGAACTAATGGCTGAAAAATTTCCAGGTCTTGAAAGAGATATGAACATCCAGAAACAGGAAGCTCAAAAGACCCCAAGGAGAATCAACCAAAATTGTCCAAGGCATATTGTCAAATTGTCAAAAGTTAAGTACAAGGGGGAGAATTCTAAAGTAAGAGAATTATCAAGGTCCATATTTAGGAAAACCAATAAGGCTAACATCAGATTACCCAGCAGAAATCCTATGGGCCTGAAGAGAATGGGATGATATATTCAATGTTTTAAAATAATATTATATCCAGGCCGGCACCACAACTCACTAGGCTAATCCTCCGCCTGCAACGCCAGCACCAGGATTCTAGTCCCAGCTGGAGCGCCGGTTTTATCCTGGCTGCTCCTCATCCAGTCCAGCTCTCTGCTGTGGCCCAGGAAGGCAGTGGAGGATGGCCCAAATGCTTGGGCCCTGCACCCGCATGGGAGACCAGAAGGAAGCACCTGGCTCCAGGCTTCAGATCAGCACAGCGTGCCAGCCATAGCAGCCATTTGGAGGGTGAACCAACGGAAGGAAGACCTTTCTCTCTGTCTCTCTCTCTCACACTGTCTAACTCTGCCTGTCTAAATAATAATAATAATAATATATCCAGTGAAGCTATTATTTGGAAGTGAAGGAGAAATAAAGTATTTTCCAGATAAGCAAAAGCTGAGAGAATTTACCACCACCAGACCAGCCTTACAAGAATTTCTGAAGGCAGTGCTGTATTAGAAGTAAACACCATGAAAATATATAACAGTACCAAATTCACTAAAAGAGTAGGTAAAATCAGTATCCAATTGACAAAATGACAAATGTTAGTTCTTATCTATCAATACTAACTCTAAAAGTAAATGGATTAAATTCAAGAGCCAAAAGACTTAGATTGGTTGAATGGATAAAAAACAAGACCTCACTATATGCTGCCAACAAGAAACTCACTTCACAGATAAAGATACATGTAGACTAAAAGTAACAAACTAGAATGGAAACCAAAAATGAGCAGGAGTAGTTACCCTTGTATCAGATAAAACAAACTTTAAGTCAAAAACTGTAAAAGGAAACAAGGCCTTATATTTTAATAAAAGGTTTATTTCAGCAAGAAGATGTAACAATCATAAATATATGTGTATCTAACACAAAATCACATACATGTACCCAACACAAAATCACACACACACACACACATAATATTTTTAAACTGAAAAGGAGACAAGACTTCAATACAATAATAGTAGTTGATTTCAACACTACACTCTTAACAATGGACACATCATCCAGACAGAAAATCAATGAAGGTACATCAGAATTGAAACATGCTATTGAGCATATGGACCTAACAGACATTTACAGGACATTGCATTGAACAGCTACAGAATACACAATCTTCTAATCAGCAATGAAACATTTTCCAGAACACATATTGGGCCACAAACCAGGTGTCAGCAAATAAAAAGATTGAAATCATATAATGTATCTTCTCAGACTCATAAATACTTGGAAAATAAATAACATGCCACTGAATGATCAATGGGTCATTGAAGAAATTAAAAAAGGAAATCAAAAGCTTTTTTAAAATAAATGAAAATACAACATATCAAAACCTGTGGGGAACAATGAAAGCAGTATTTAGAAGGAAGATTTTTTTTTTTTTTTTTAATTTCCTCAAACCCAGGATGACATTCTCAGTTTGGGGGCAGCAGCAGAAAGAGGTGAAAAAAATCCTATTGTGGCTTTTCCTCTTAGAAGGAAGATTATAGCGATAAGTGCTTACATTTAAAAAAGAGAAATGTAGCAAATAAATGATCTAATTATGCATCTCAACGACATAGAAAAATAAGAATAAACTTAGCCCCAAATCAGAAAGAGGAGGCAAGAAATAATAAGAATCAGAGCAGAAACAAATGAAATTAAACTAAAAAAACTCAACAAAATAAAAAGCTGATTTTTAGAAGATAAACAAAATAGATGAATGTTTAGCCAGACCAACAAAAATAAATAACTCAACTAAAATAAGATGAAAAATATTACCAATTCCATTGAAATATAAATTATCATAAGAAACTGGAAATTCCAAAAAAAGGATAAATTCTTGGATACATATAACAATATTAAATCACAAAATATAGATCATTTAAACAGACTTATAATAAGAAATGAAACTAAATATCTTCCAAAAAGTGAAAGTGCAAGACCTGATGGCTTTACTACTGAATTCTACAAAACATTCAAAGAGGAAGTAAATCCTATATTTTCAAACTATCCCAAAATATTGAACAGGCTGGAACTCCACAAAACTTTTTATGAGGACAGCATCACTCATACCAAAACGAAAGACACAACACAAAAAGAAAACTATAGACCTATATCCTTGATTCAAATACATGCAAAGAGTCTTAACAAAATACTAGAAAACTGACTCCAAAACCACATCAAAAAGATCATACATTAGAATTAAGTGGGATTTATCCAAGAGATCCAAGGAGGGTTCAACATTTGCAAATCAATGAACACCATAAATTACATCAACAGAATGAAAAACCAAAAAGCATATTGTCATCTCAATAGATGTGGAGAGACAATGTGATAAGATTCAACACCCCTTTGTAATAAAAATGCTCTGCAAATTAGGTGTAGAAGATACATACCTCAAATCTGTGAAGGCTGTATATCACAAATCAACAGTCACTATCACACTGAATGGGGCAAAGTTGAAAGCACTTCCCCTCAGTTCTGGAACAAGACAAGGATGTACACTCTCACGACTCTGATTCAACATAGTACTGAAAGTATTAGCAAGAGCAATTAGGGAGAAGAAAGAAATAAAAGGCATTAAAATTGGAAAAAAGGAATTAAAAATATCTGTTTTTGCAATAATACGATGCTATACATGGAAAACCCTAAATAGCTATTAGAACTGATGGATAAATTCAATAAACTTTCATGTTACAAAAATAACATACAAAATACGGTGGATTTTTAAAATGCTAAACATGAATTCACTGAAAGATCTAAATAGCTATTAGAACTGATGGATAAATTCAATAAAATTTCATGTTACAAAATTAACATACAAAATATGGTGGATTTTTAAAATGCTAAACATGAATTCACTGAAAGAGAAATCAGGGGAAAATGTCATTCACAAAAGCCACAAATATACCAAATATTAAGTAATAAATCTAACTAAATAAGTGAAATATCTCTACAATGAAAATTATAACATTGATGGAAGAAATCAGCAGGAGCACACACATACACACAAACTGAAAGATAGTCCTAGCTCATAAATTGGAAGAATCAATATTTTTAAACTTTTATTTAATAAATATAAATTTCCAAAGTACAGCTCATGGATTACAATGGTTTCCCCCCTCCATAACCTCCCTCCCACTTGCAACCCTCCCCTCTCCTGGTCCCTTTCCCCTTCCATTCACATCAAGATTCATTTTCAATTCTCTTTATATACAGAAGATCAGTTTAGTATATATTAAGTAAAGATTTCAACAGTTTGCACTCACACAGAAACACAAAGTGAAACATACTGTTTGACTACTAGTTATAGCATTAAATCACAATGTACAGCACATTAAGGACAGAGATGCTACATGAGTAAAAAGTGCACAGTGACTCAGTTGTCACCGATCAGGGAGAACATATAATATTTGTCCCTTTGGGACTGGCTTATTTCATTCAGCATGATGTCTTCCAGATTCCTCTATTTTGTTGCAAATGATTGGATTTCATTGTTTTTTTACTGCTGTATTCTATAGAGTACATATCCCATAATTTCTTTATCTAGTCTACTGTTGATGGGCATTTAGGTTGATTCCAGGTCTTAGCTATTGTGAATTGAGCTGCAATAAACATTAATGTGCAGACAGCTTTTTTGTTTGCCAATTTAATTTCCTTTGGGTACACTCCAAGGAATTGGATGGTTGGGTTGTATGGTAGGGTTATATTCAGGTTTCTGAGGAATCTCCAGACTGACTTCTATAGTGGCTTAACCAGTTTGCATTTCCACCAACAGTGGGTTAGTGTCCCTTTTTCCCCACATCCTCGCCAGCATCTGTTTTTGGTAGATCTGTATGTGAGCCTTTCTAAGGGGGGTGAGGTGAAACCTCATTGTGGTTTTGATTTGTGTTTCCCTGATTCCTAGTGATCTTGAACATTTTTTCATGTGCCTGTTGGCCATTTGGATTTCCTCTTTTGAAAAATGTCTTTTGAGGCCCTTGGCCCATCTCTTGAGTGGGTTGTGTGTTTTGTTGTTGTGGAGTTTCTTGATCTCTTTGTAGATTCTGGTTATTAACCCTTTATCTGTTGCATAGTTTGCAAATATCTTTTCCCATTCTGTCAGTTGCCTATTCACTCTCCTGACTGTTTCTTTTGAAGTACAGAAACTTCTCAATTTGATGCAATCCCAAATTTTAATTTTGGCTTTGACTGCCTGTGCCTCCGGGATCTTTTCCAAGAAGTCTTTGCCGGTGCCAATATCTTGCAGGGTTTCTCCAATGTTCTCTCATAATTTGATGGTGTCGGGTTGTAGATTTAAGTCTTTATTCCATGTTGAGTGGATTTTTGTGTAAGGTGTAAGGTAGGGGTCTTGCTTCATGATTCTACACGTGGAAATCGAGTTTTCCCAGCACCATTTATTGAATAGACTGTCCTTGCTCCAGGAATTGATTTTAGATCCTTGATCAAATATAAGTTGGCTGTAGATGTTTGGGTTGATTTCTGGTGTTTCTATTCTGTTCCATTGGTCTATCCATCTGTTTCTGTATCAGTACCATGCTGTTTTGATTACAACTGCCCTGTAGAATGTCCTGAAATCTGGTATTTTGATGCCTCCAGCTTTGTTTTTTTTTGTACAAGATTGCTTTAACTATTCGAGTTCTCTTGCTTCTCCATAAGAATTTCAGCATCAATCCTAAAATTCATATCAAATCACAAAAGACCCAGAGTGAAAAAAAATCTGAAGCTAGCATAATATCTGACTTAAAAGCATACTACTAAGCAATAGTAATTAAAACAGTGTGATACTGGGTTAAAAACCAACACATAGATCATTGGAACTGAATAGAAATACATACATACAACCAACTGATTTTTGACAAGTGTCCAGAACATACATTGTTAAGGATATTTTTTCAATAAATGGTGCTGGTAAAACTGGATGTTCATATATGCAGAAGAATGAAGTTAAATCCATACCTTCCACTATACATAAAAATCAGCTCAATATGGATCAAAGACCTAAATTTAAGACCTGAAACCATGAAGTTGCCCAAAGAAAATGAAGGGCAAACACTCTAAAACATTGGTACATGTGATGACATCTTAATAAGACCCCCCCAAAGAAATTCCAACTAAAGTAAAATTAAACAAGTGGATTTATTGAAACTCAGAACTTCTCCACGCTAAAGGAAATTATCAATAGAGTGAAGAAAAAATACAACAGAATGGGAAAAATGGTTTCAAGCTACAGTCTTAAGAAGGATTAATATCCAAATTATATCAGTGACTCAAAAAAATCAACAAAAATAAACAATCAATCCAGTTAAGAAATGAGCATAGGTTCTCAATAGACAGTTCTCAACAGAAGAAATCCAAATGACCAACAAATAAATGAAAAAAAATATGCTCAACATCCGTAGCCATCAAGGAAATGCAAATCAGAATCACATAGCACTCTGGCCTTAGAATCAGCCCTTAAGGCATTCGGATCCGGCTGAAAAGCCCATGAGAGTACTTCAGGCATGGAAAGCCAAAACACTATGGCAAAAAAAAAAAAAAAAAAAAAAAACAAACAAACCCTAAATGCTAAATGAAAGATCTCTGTGAGTGAGATCCCAGTGGAAAGAACGGGTCATGAAAGAAGGAGGTACCTTTCTTTGAAGGGAGGAGAGAACTTCCACTTTGACTATGGCCTTGTCTAAATAAGATCAGAGTTGGTGAACTCAGAAGACTTCCATAGCCTTGGCAACTCATGACAAGAGCCTCGGATGATTACTGATGTCTTGAATAAGAGTGTCAATTGTTAAATCAACAACAGGAGTCACTGTGCATTTACTCCCCATGTAGGATCTCTGTCCTTAATGTGTTGTACTATGTGAATTAACGGTATAACTAGTACTCAAACAGTACTTTCTACTTTGTGTTTCTGTATGGGTGCAAACTGCTGAAATCTTTACTTAGTATAAACTAAACTGGCATTCTGTATATAAAGATAATTGAAAATGAATCTTGATGTGAATGGGATGGGAGAGGGAGCAGGAGATTGGAGGGTTGTGGGTGGGAGGGAGGTCATGGGGGCGCAGGGAAGCCACTGTAATCCAAAAGCTGTACTTTGAAAATTTATATTTATTAAATAAAAGTTAAAAAAAATCACCTCACTCCTGTCAGAATGGTTATTACCCAAAAAAAGAGTAACAAATACTGATAAGGACAAGGACAAAGAAGAATATTTATATATTGTTGATGGAAATGTAAATTAGTGCAGCCAATATGGAAAGCAGTATGCAGATTTCTTCAAAAAACTAGATATACACTTGTCATATGATCCTGAAATTCCAGTCCTGGGTATAGACCCAAAAGAAATGAACACGTTGTATCAAAGAGAAACTTGCACCACCATGTTTATAGAAACATTGTTCACAATAATCAAAATATGGAATCAAATAAATTTTACATCATCAGATGAACGGATAGAGAAAATACAATATACATGTATATATCTATATCTAGTTATATATGCATACACACAATAAAATATTACCTAGCTATAAAAAGAATGAAATTTTACCATTTGCATCAAAATGGATGCAACTGGAAGACATCATGCATACTGAAATAAAGCAAACACAGAAAAGTAACATGTTCTTGTTTATCTCTTGGATCTAAAATTTAAAAAAAAATCAAAAAACAGAAGCATAAAAATGCCTGCTTGTATCAATATTGTTCAAATACATTTTTGTCAAATCTTGTTTCATTTCTTTGTCAAACCACTTTTTAAGAATGTTATACTACCGCTGCAGCACCAGTATCCCGGGTTCTAGTCCTGGTTGGGGCGCTGTTTCTGTACCGGCTGCTCTTTTCCAGTCCAGCTCTCTGCTGTGGCCCAGGAAGGTAGTGGAGTTTGGCCCAAGTGCTTGGGCTCCTGCACCGCCGTGGGAGACCAGGAGGAAGCACCTGGCTCCTGGCCTTGGATCGGCACAGCGCGCCAGCCATAGTGGCTAATTGGGGGGTGAACCAACGGAAGGAAGACCTTTCTCTCTGTCTCTCTCTCTCTCTCACTAACTCTGCCTGTCCAAAAAAAAAAAAAAATTTATACTACCATAGTTTTAATTATCTGTGATTATTTAAAAATGTATATGGGTAAAATGGTCATTTTTACATTTAATTATTATTTATAATCCTTATCTATATTACAGCTGAATTACTGTCTTTTTACTTGTTGATCTCTTTATTTAGTGGAGCATTAAGCCCTTGACTGTAATGCTGACTAAAAATATGTTATCTCAAAAACTAAAAAAGAAAAGAAAGAGACAAAGATGGAAGGAAGGAAAGAAGCAAGGGAGGAAGGGGGAATCAAGGAAAGAAAGGAGGAGGAAAGGAGGGAGACTGGGAGAAAATGTGTAGGGAAGGTGGGAATATCATTATATTCTTAAAATTGTATCTGTGAAATACATTGAATCTGCTCTCTTTGCATTAATATTACATTAATATGAAAAAATAAACTGTGAAAATGGTTGAACTTTTAAAAAAAAACTATACTCATCCATTCTCCTGCATTAAATATGTCTAATCTCAAACTCTACGTAAAACACCTCACAAGAAAAACCACATTGTGTTTAAACATGCTTCTATGGGTACTCAATTCAAAAAATCCAAATTTAAAACATATTTCATTATTTGAATTTCCATGTTTGTTTTTACTTACAACATAATTAAATACACAGTTAGGAAAATCAAGTCTGAAAAAATTCTGAGTCCTTTTCGTTATCCTATGTCAGGCTAAGTGAAGATCAGTGCTTTCAGTAATAGTGTCTAATGCTTCCTCTGTTCCTTGCATTGGCAAGTGGATTTGAGTATCTAAAAGGTGTCTTTCAACAAATGGGGTGTTGGCTGTTCAGTTGTAATTCTCTTTTCCCTGGTGGCTACTTACCATCTGGCATGCTCTACTATGGTGTTGGCAGGGTTCATCTTTCTCAGAGTGGCTGGAAATGTACAGCCTGTTACTCAGTGACTGCCAGCAAATAAAGAACTTCTCTTGTTTCCTATTTGTCTTTAGTTGCCAAATGAACATGTTACTCTAATATCTAATAGCCTTTACCAGCTGCTAGATTCTGTTCTTTCCAGTTATGATTACTTGGACTTTCCAACTTCCATATTGTCTTGCCATTTTCAAAGTGGGGGCCTCAGAGACATTTCAAAAGAATCACAAAACTATTGCCTCAGAAACCTCACTAAGATAAACCTTCCATAGTCCAAGCAGTCAAATCCACCATAGTCCAAAATCACAATATCTTGGCACAGCAACCTGTCACCTGAAGATTCTTTCCCCTGAGTTTTGGAACACTCTCTAATGCTCTTGTTTCCTTTTTCATCTTAATTCAGATCTGCTACAGTATGAATGTGTTTGCCCACTGCAAGATTAATGCTGGAACTTGGTATCCAATTAAGAGAATTGGGAGATGGGACTAACAGGAGGTGTTTGAGTCATGAGGATTAATGCCTACAAAAAGGGCTCTTAGAAATGTGTTCATGCGCTTCCAGTCTTCTGCCATCTGGAAAGCAGAGAGCAGGCCCTAACTGGACACCAAGCCCATTAGCACCTGGATCTTGGGTTTCCCAGACTACAGAACCATGAAAAAGTAAATTTTCATTCTTTATATATTACCCCTCTATGGTGTTATAACAGCACAAAACAGACTAAGACAAAGTTTGCACACAAGGGTGTGGGTGATCCTATGCCTGGCTGGAAAACTGCCTACCTAGCCTATGCAGAGATTCCACAGGGTATGGCATACCATGCCACCCGGGAAAAACCCTGGTTGAAGACTCAGCACATTGAGACCCACATATGACCTGACTGCTGGCAAGTGGCAGGGACCCCAGGCACATTTTCTCCACCTCCAATTCCTGCTGAGGAGCCTTGTAACCATCAGTTAAACAACTCCTGTATGTGGGCAAGTTGTGTAAGACAGCTCTAGGAGCTATGTGACCTATAAGACAATTGGTAAAGGGCTTTAGCATCACCACCCCCTCTGCTCAACAGAATTGCTGTTATTATCCCATGCTATTTCTCCCCTTTGCCTGCCCTATAAAAGCTTGAGCCTGATTGCTAATAAATGGACATGTTCACTGAAACTGTCTTGGGTGTTTCTTGTTGAAAATGTTATTGCCCCACCATTCTTTTATTCATTATTGAAGTGAAGGATCAATAAACCTCAGGATTTTTCTTGTTTTTTAAGTACCTGGGATGGACAGTCAGGTGGATATAAGGCGAACACCCTGAAACTGGTATGCATCCTGACTGACAAGTGCCATTCAATTTAACTTAGTGACTCTATCAGTCATTAAATATTTTGCTATCATCCATTTTCATACAAATATTTTTATTTACTGTTAATAAAATTTTAAGTCCTAAGTGTCTTGACTGAGTCATCCAGTAAATTATTTCCCATTCTGAGGTCCAAGATATACTAGCCATTTGATATTTTCCATCAATCTGTTTATTTCCAACCAATAATTTACCCATACATATACATACAGACCTCTTCATACTAACCACCACATACATAGGAGTATTACTATGTACATTAATACTGACTGAGATTATTGAATCTTACACAAAGATACAGATTTTCCTTAAAGAACTAAATACTTCCAAAAAACAGATAGTACATGCAGGGACTGGCCTGACATGCCCATGCCCATTTTGGTTGTAACTATTATCTTGATCTTTGGGTGACACTGACAGTCATCAAAAGCCCCTTTTGATATACAAAGCCATTAAGATGAACTGCTGCTCTTACCTGACATTTGGAATGTCTCTCATCTGACATCTGGAATGCTAGTATTTCTTGAAAAACTCCAAGTGCCTTCCAGTTACCCATGGGTGATCTTTGTCTTAAATAATCCTTTTTCTGCTGCCTCATGGCATGAGGATCTGCTTGCTGCCACCTCAGACTATGCAACTGTGTCTAAGTCCCTAAAAAATTACTCTGCATAATCCTGGATTTTTCTGCTCCTTTCTTCAGTTTCAAAATGCCTTCTGCCTTTGGCAGAATTTTCCTACACAGTATAATATGAAATACGTCTGAAATTTAAGCTCCCTAAGGTCATATAATTAGTTGTTTTCTTTATTGGAAGTGTATTTTGTTGCTTAAAAAAATTCATAGTTTCTATGGTTTAACTAGGATATGGCTCCTGAGCTCGTCCAAACAATTAAGTCTGAAAATCATGGATTAATGGTACTAACAGAGTGGAAGCCACATTGGATCAGGGCAGATCTTCCTTATTCAGCTATTGCTTCAAACACCAAACTCTTATGGAAATACCTTCACAAGCAAACCCAGAAATAATAATACCCTAATGATAGGTCTGGACTACCAGAATTTCTCAAGTATATGGGAAAAACATGAGCCTCCCAGAGTGGAGCCGGAGTCCCTAAACTTGACAAGTTACCTTTTGCCTGCTATTATTATATCCTGGAATTATATTTATAATATTCATTGCCATTTGGAATATTGATTAGATAAAATTAATTTATTTATATGCTTTTTTATCAGAAAAGATGGACAGAGACTGATATTTTATATTCTGTATTTTTTTCCTAAGGTAATGTTCTAAAATCATCTTAACAACAAATATATGTTGTGCACCCACTACATGTCACATACTGTTCTAGGATCTTTGGATTTATCTGTTGGTAAAACAAATATCCCTAATCTGTAGTTATTATATTCTAGTTGGAAAGATAAATATAAAATGAAAGATAAGGGAAATGGAAAGAGTGGGTAAGACAAAAGGTTTGTAATAGCTGATGGTAACATTTGAAACTGGTCAGGAAGTTGGATATATATATATATATATATATATATATATATATAGAGAGAGAGAGAGAGAGAGAGAGAGAACCTATGCACTGGTACACTCCAAAAAATGCACACAATGCTCTTTCACATGAGTAGCAGAACTCTAGTCACTTGAGCCATTACTGCTTACTTTCCAGGATCCACATTAACAGGAACCTGGAATCAGAAGCTGAAAAGAACATGGACAATTTAATTGCTAGGCCAAATGCTTCCCCCTGCCTTGAAAGCAAAACTGTGTTTAAGTGGATAACCGCAAGTGGTCTCGGAATTATTTTTATAATAGCACATAAAGGTCCCATTACATACGTTTATTAAAAGTCAATAAAACATGAAGTACTTAATAGTTACTTTGTATTTCCAAAATATGCCATAGATTAATCATCCTAATTAATGTATTTTGTATCCATTAAATCAGACAAAAAAATATGGCAGATGACCTGCTGATGATAGTGTTTAACAATCTCTGTTTATCCTGAGCAGGGTTCACACAGCAATGTATAAACATTATGAAGAGGAGTACTTTAATAGTCATCAGTCACACTTCATTAAATGCTTAGTTTTTGGAAAGCACTTGAATAGATTAAATTTAAATAACTGGCAAATGGTAAAACCATTTATAATTAAGAACACAGCTTTAATTCACTTGTACTTAAGTGAATTAAGTATTGAATTCACTTGTACTTGCACTTAAGGAGATAGAGTCTCATTATTGCCACTCTAACTGATCTGATTTCAAAATGGATAATAATTAAGGAGGTAATATAATATCAAGGCTAAGCACAGAGTTTTGGCTTCAGGGATACTGACAATACCGTTGGCAATCTATGTGCCATGGGACTAAGGTAACATTACAGTTTCTTCATCTATACAAATAATGTGAAAGCAATTATTATTCTTAAGATTGATTTGAGAAGTATATGATGTAAATCCAAGTAAATTGTCTAGGATATCAATGCTCAATACATTTCAGGCATTATTATAATCTGGATATTCATTATCATAAAAATCTTGCAAGAGATAAAAATGAAATATTATAAGTGACTTTAATTGGAAAAAGCTTTGATTTCAGGAACATATCATGGCAACTGGTATACTCCCCAAATGTGACAATAGCTGGGGCTGGTCCAGGTCGAAGCCAGGAGCCCTGAACTCAATCCAGATCTCCCACAAGGGTGGTAGGGATCCCATGACTTGAGCCATCATCTGATGCTTCCCAGGTTGTGTATTAGCAGGAAGCTAGAATCAGAAGCATAACCAGGACTCGAACTCAAGCTCTCACAGGTGTCCCAAGCAGCATCTTAACTGCACCAAACACCCACCTCATTTCATTTAGTATTTTTGAGTCATGGCTTGGTAATGTGAGGTCAAAGTAAGTTCTGTAAGCAACTAAATGTTCTTGCCACTAATCTTTCTTGTGATTTATCACCAAATTTACTAACTTTTCTTCTGTCATCTCTATTCTGCTGTTAAGATGATACAATGAATATTCTTATTCAGATATTCTATATTTCAATTTTGAAACTTTCAGTGTGTTCTCTTTTTTAAAAGACTTATTTATTTATTTGAAAGGCAGAGTTGAAAGAGAGAGAGAGAAAGGGAGATTTGTCCATCCATCAGTATTCTCCCAAAATGTCCACAAAGGCTGGGGCTAGGCCAGGCAGAAGCCGGGAGACCGAAACTCCATCTAGTGAGTGCAGGGGCTCAAGGAATTGGGTCATCTTCCGCTGCTTACCCAGGCACAAAAGCAGGGAGCTGAATGGGAAGTGGAGCAGCCAGAATACCAACCAGCACCCTTCTGGGCTGCCAGCATCACAGATGCAGGCTTTAAACACTGCTTCTCAATGTCAGCCCCAGCTTTGGCCTTTCTTAAAACTTTTGTTTCTCTGTTTAAAATTTTTTGTCTCTTTGAATATTGCAGCATACTTTCTACCACATCATTGAGTACAGTTTTAATAGCTACTTAAAATTCATGTTTTTTTTTTGACAGACAGAGTTAGACAGTGAGAGAGAGAGAGACAGAGAGAAAGGTCTTCCTTCCGTTGGTTCACCCCCACAAATGGCCACTACGGCTGGCGCTGCGCCTATCCGAAGCCAGGAGCCAGGTGCTTCCTCCTGGTCTCCCATGTGGGTGCAGGGCCCAAGCACTTGGGCCATCCTCCACTGCACTCCTGGGCCATAGCAGAGAGCTGGACTGGAAGAGGAGCAACCTGGACAGAATCCGGCACCCCAACCGGGACTAGAACCCGGGTGCTGGCGTCGCAGGCAGAGGATTAACCTAGTGAGCTGTGGCGCTGGCAAATTAATGTTATTTTTAACATCATGGCCAGTCCCATTGTCTTTTTTTTTAATGGCCTAGATTTTATTGCTCTTTGTCAAGAACTTTTTATATTGCAGCCTGATATGGTGAATATCAATTGTAGAGACTCTGAATTCTGTTAGTCTTTTGATGAGTATTGTCTCTTTATGTTCTACAAGTCAATTGATTTAATTAAAACTGCAAATTCTGTCTCTTGAAATACAGCCCAAATCTTAGTGTAATTTTTTTTTTAATCCTTAAATATCCATCTTTAGTCTACCATTCACAATGTAATTCAGGGGACAGCCATCAGCCTGAGATTTAGGCAGAGTTTACACAAAGAATGTCTTTTTTCCTACCTCTCTAGATCTCTTCTTTCTGCAAGTCCACTCTGTTTCCAGTGTCTCTGGCTGCTCTGAAATTTGTTTTCTGGACAATAGGACTGAAAGTCTCTGTAAGAATTTCAATCACCTTCCTCAGCATGACTGGAATCTACTCTTCTAAAATCCGTAATGTCTTGGAAACTCTCATCGTATCATTCTTTCGGCTCAGATATTAACCTTACAGAATCTGCCTTTGTTTCCTGTCCAGTGCCTTCATGTGCTCATTATTGTATGTTTCCTAGGATTTATAGTTGTTTTGGGCATACCAGATGCATGAAAACCACTAATTCTTCTTCTTTTTTTTTTTTAATTTTTTTGACAGGCAGAGTGGACAGTGAGAGAGAGAGACAGAGAGAAAGGTCTTCCTTTGGCCATTGGTTCACCCTCCGATGGCAGCCACGGCCGGCGCACTACAGCTGGTGCACCACGCTGATCCAAAGCCAGGAGCCAGGTGCTTCTCCTGGTCTCCCAAGGGGTGCAGGGCCCAAGCACTTGGGCCATCCTCCACTGCACTCCCGGTCCATAGCAGAGAGCTGGCCTGGAAGAGGGGCAACTGGGACAGAATCCAGCGCCCCGACCTGGAATAGAACCCGGTGTGCCAGCGCCACAGGCGGAGGATTAGCCTATTGAGCCGCGGTGCAGGCCTAATTATTCTTAAGTATAATTTTACTTGATCACTCAATACACAATTTGGACAGGATTAGTGGTAATGAATGCAAAGATATTTGGAACAGTCACCCTTTCCAAGAGAAAGGGACTCTAATTCAATGGCGTCACCTTTTAGAACACTAATTGGATTGTACTTACTAGTGAGTAGGTTGCTGCCACAGGTTAAGCTGCCACTTGGAACAGCAGCACGCTATATCAGAGTGCCGGTTTTGAGTCCTGGGTTCTCCCTTCTGTTCCAGCTTCTGACGAATGTACCTGGGAAAGCAGCCATGATGGCCTAAGTAATTGGGTCTCTTCCACCCACATGGGAGAACCAGATGGAGTTCCTGGCTCCTGGCTTCAGCCTGGACCAGCCCCACCTATTGCAAGCATTTAGGGAATGAACCAACAGGAGCAAGATAAATCTCTTCTTTCCCCTCCTGGACCCGGTTACTCTTTCAAATAAAAAAATCTTTTAAAAAGTCATCCTGACTATTTAAATTGAGCTGATGTCAAATTCTAAACTGCCCCGCTTTCTTTCTCTTCCTTCTTTCTCAGGAGCACGTGGGTACTTTCGTTGGTCCATTTTCAGGTGTTTAGTTGGACCGAGATTTGAGATTTGTGGAAGAAATGACTTCACATCAAAGTGATGTAAATCTGTCTTGGAAACTTAAGATCTTTTTTTTTTTTTTTTTAACTTTTATTTAATGAATATAAATTTCCAGTGTACAGCTTATGGATTACAATGGCTTCCCGCCCCCCATAACTTCCCTCCCACCCGCAACCCTCCCCTCTCCCGCTCCCGCTCCCCTTGCATTTGCACCAAGATTCATTTTCAATTCTCCTTATATACAGAAGATCAATTTAGTATAAAGATTTCAACAGTTTGCACCCACATAGAAACACAAAGTGAAACATACTGTTTGAGTACTAGTTATAGCATTAAATCACAATGTACAGCACATTAAGGACAGAGATCCCACATGAGGAGCAAGTGCACAGTGGCTCCTGTTGTTGACCCAACAAATTGACACTCTAGTTTATGGCGCCAGTAACCATCCTAGGCTGTCGTCATGAGTTGCCAAGGCTATGGAAGCCTTCCAAGTTTGCCGACTCTGATCATATTTAGACAAGGTCATAAAAGACAGAGTGAGGATAGTAACCAATGATCCTAAGAGTGGCATTTACCAGGTTTGAACAATTATACAGCATTAAGTGGGGAAGAGGACCATCAGTACACACATGTTGGGAGTAGAGTCATTGGTGGTAGAGTAGAGGTTATGATTACAAAGGAATGAGGCCCAAGTGCACTAGACAGGGCCTAGAACAAAGGACAGAGTCATTATTAGAGGAGCTAAGAAAGGTGCTATCTAAGCTACAATTAAGTTTTCTGATTGAGAGGCAAATAGAACCTGATAGAAGGGGCTTGATAATAATCTGGTGGGCTTTAGGCCTTGTAAGTTAAGAGGCCCAGACCTATCTATCTCTTCACATGGGGTATATCCTAAGGGAGGTGTGAACCTCCTAGGGGAAGGCACTCTGTTGACTTTCATTACTTGGCTGGCCTGGGAGGAGAGCTGGCCAGGTAAAGGCAGGTGGCATCTCTAACAAGAAATTTACAGTTCTGCCTGCAATGTTGCTGACCCTACTTGACCATCCCCTCAGCTGCAGTGGTCACTTTGGAAGTTGGGCTGAGTGAAGGGCTTTTCAGCTTAGAGCCAATAAGATCTGTGGCTCTGACCTGGGCATCCTTCGACTCCAGGGCAGGTCCATTTCCAGTGATCCAACTCTTGGCAGAGCTGCCAGGGCTCTTCACAAGCTGACTTCTGCTGAAGCCCAGGCTTACCACATTGAAAGCCACTGCAGTGGACTGGCCTGTTGGGTCTCCTTGAGGGCAGATCACTGTACAGATCAGCCATTAATAGGCCTGCCACCCATTGCATCTGATGCCTAGCTTTCTTTTCCTCCTGGTTTTTGTTAAAGCAGACCAGAGGATGCAAGTCAAGGGAGTGCCCTTGTCCCATCTCTAATCTTCGGTGGCCTGAACTACAAGTCTATAGTCACAGGCATGTTCTGTAGTAGTTTTTCTAAGGTAGACAATGCCCATGAGGAAAATTATATTCTCACTTTAAAACTTTCTTTCCCTTTGGTCTGAAAGGGAGGTTTTTTCTACTTACTGTATACTTTGCTGATGGCGAAGTGAATCTAGCTATGAGATTATTATTTGAGTTCTTATTTTGGCTATGCTATTGCAGAAAAATGTTAGCCATCTCTTTTATAAGGTCTAAAGATTAAATTGTGCATCCTACAGATTCCTTCATAATAGAATTAGTTTCCTACCTTGAAGAGAATAGAGAAATGAAAGAACAAGTTGGGCTTAGAATAGAGAAATGAGGGAGCAAGTCCTAGATCGCTTGCTGACAATAGCAATATCACATGAATACTTAGCAAACCGTTTCAACCATTAGATAACAACTTAAGAAAACATTTACCAGAAGGTCCAATGCCTTCTATAAATTTTAAGAATCATGTATTTGAAAACACGTCTTAAATATCTAACATGGTGTAGTTTGTTTAGCCAGTAAACTTAAGCACAACCATCTAAAATGTTTTTAATTTCTTTCTACCAACAAGTCTAAAACATATGATACACAGATTCAGGTCCCACAAATTAAAATGTATCTTTGATTGATTTTAGCAGCTTAAATTTATGGACAATCTTATCTATAAGCCATTTAAAATAAAACTCTTAATAAAATTTCCCCATGTGGACATACAATATGTACACACATATAATATAGCATAATAGACCAATATAGCAATTTTAATAATAGCTTTTAAAATCTTTAACTCTTTTTGTAGATTGCCAATTGATTTGAATTGCTTTTTCTTTTTAGTAACCTCAGTTAACCATACTTTCTCTCAGTTGGTACTGTTAATACATTATTGGCTTCATCTGTTTACAGAGCCATCCCAAAGTACTGAATACAATAAAAGTGGCTGGAAAAAATTCATAGGAACCTATAGGAGGACAGCTAAACACAGAACCAACAACGCTTTAGTTTTATGAGCAGCAGATCATATATAACTGTGGATGACAAAAGACTTTAAGTCGCCATGTTTAAAATTATAAACTCATCAACCAACAAGAGGCACTTGCTTACTTCACAGTATTTTTGAAAGCACCTGTAGGATTTTACAAGTATTTAACCCTTTAAGCCTCTGGGGCTTTCTCATTAAGATAACTATCATGTCTAGTAACACAAGATCATTAGACTTTTTAATTCTCAAACATTTGTATTAATAGCATTTTCCATTATAGAAACTTAAAGTCTGGTACCATATCACATCTTGACAGTCCTTCTAATATACTCCAAATAGACTGATTAGTTGGTGTCTCTATAAGATGAGAGACATAGGTCCTTCGATTTTTTCAGTTGGGCCCAAACTGGAAAAACCAAAGTCCAGGATTTACTGGAAATTTTAGAGACCAGATTGTTTGAAACTTTGATTTTTTGAATGCCTGTCAAGAATGCCAAGAAGGCTCAAAATCCAAAATATCTGGTTGAAATAAGATTTCTTAAAATCATGACATAACGTAGACCAAATTTGATCATTGTTACAAGGTGATTATTCAAATTTTTGAAAAAAGCACATATTTAAATAACCCATAGCTCTTAATAAAAATTCAGCTGTTTTTGAACAATTAGAATTTAGCAGACATCAAGAGAACATAATAGATTATTTTAACACATTGCTTTAACAGAGCATCAGAGTTTAATTCTATGTCAAAGAGAAATGGAGCTTCCTGTGATCTTTTGCTGTGAGGTTTCCTTCCTTTACCTTCTTTCATATTGGTGACCATGTTTCTGTGTTTCTGTGTGTAACACATCTTTAAGCATCTTTTGCAGGGCAGGATGAGTGGCAACAAATTCTTTCAGTTTCTGTTTGCTATGAAAAGTCTTAATTTCACCTTCATTCACAAATGAGAGTTTTGCAGGATATAGTATTCTGGGCTGGCAGTTTTTCTCTCTTAGTACCTGGGCTATGTCTCGCCATTCCCTTCTAGCTTGTAGGGTTTCTGATGAGAAGTCTGCTGTGAGTCTAATTGGAGATCCTCTAAGAGTGATCTGACGTTTCTCTCTTGCACCTTTTAGGATCTTTTCTTTATGTTTCACTGTGGTGAGTTTGATTACAACATGTCGTGGTGAGGATCTCTTTTTGTCATGTTTATTAGGGGTTCTATAAGCTTCCTGTACTAAGATGCCTCTGTCCTTCTCCAAACCTGGGAAATTTTCTGCTAGTATCTCACTGAAAATGCCTTCTAATCCTTTCTCCCTCTCCATGCCTTCAGGAACTCCTAGAACCCGAATGTTGGGTTTTTTAATAGTATCCTGTAGATTCCTGACAATATTTTTTAGATATCTAATTTCTTCTTCTTTTCTTTGGTTTGCCTGTTTCCTTTCCTGTTCTCTGTCTTCTAAGTCTGATATTCTCTCTTCTGCTTCGCCCATTCTGTTTTTAAGGCTCTCTAATGTGTTTGTCATTTGATCTATTGAACTCTTCATTTCATTATGATTTCTAGTCACTATCACAGTTTCTTGTTCCACTAGTTGTTTCATTTCATTTTGATTCCTCCTTAATATTTCACTTTCACGAGAGAGATTTTCTATCTTGTCCATGAAGGATTTCTGTAGTTCAAGAATTTGTTTTTGAGAACTTCTTAATGTTCTTATCAATTTTTTGAGATCCGCTTCTTGCATTTTTTCGATCTCATCATCTTCATAATCTTGAATTGGGGTGTCTTTTTCATTTGGGGGGGTCATAGTTTCTTCCTTGTTCTTGTTAGCTTGGTTTTTGCGTTTGTTGTTTGGCATGTTGGAGATATTTGGTTTCTTCACTGTGGTGTTTTTTCTTGTTACACTATGGCTCTATATTAAGTGGACTGTCTGCTTTCAGTGGAGCCTTAGAGGCTTGAGATGAGTGTGGACTGAGAGCTGTGTTTGGTTCCTCAGGGTTGAGGGTGTGTCAAGGATGACACTCCCAGGTTAAGTGTGGTAAATCTCTCTTTCTTTTTTTGATTTAAAAGGGAAGTAATTCCGCACAGCTGAACGTAATTGGAGGTAGTTAGCAGGCAAATGATATACCCACAGGAGCCAGAGATCGGAAGCTCTTTCCCAAGGACCACACAGGGAATCTCTGCTGCCCTCAGTGTGGGCTCCAATTCTCCTGCAGTCTCCCGCTGGGTTGCCAAGTTAGATGCTAATCTCCTGTTATTTCACCCCTCCCCACAGAGTCAGGTTTTTCTGCTAGGCTCAGGGCTGGTGCAGACCTGAGGTCGCCCTGCTTATGACGTATGTCCAAAATGGCGCCTGCTCTGTCTTGCTCGCCTTTGAGTGGTGAGCGGAGAGAGAGAAACTTGTGTCTTGGAGATATGTATCTTTGACCATTTTTAAAAATTGCATTATTTTACAATTTTCCCTTACTAAATTCACAGGAAGAAGAGCTATTTAGCCAGCAAAATTTGGATATTTTGAACCCCTCTATCAAAAAGGAATGATTTAATAGTCCTTTAAAATTTCTCATTAAGGTCCTAAGTAGTGAGAGTCAGGGGATGTGACAAAAAGTGTGGGATGTGGGGAAGAAAGCCAAGAGGAACATAGTAGACAGAATCCTATTATGAGAGCTCAAAACACCGGAGAAACTAAATAGAAGGTCATTTATTATTATTATTCTTTAGGTCTTATTAATCAAATAACACCCAAGACCCCACAATAATTTGCAGTGCGACCAGAACCCAGATGTGCCCAGTAGTTTCCTTATAGTTCCCTACTCGCATCCCTGTGAGCAGTCTGTGAAGTCTGGACTCCTCAAGTGAATGCTTGCTGCTGAGAGGATTATGAGTCTCAAAACTGTATTTCAATCCCCAACACAAAATCCTTGTCAACCAAGATCAGTCCCTCATTTCCGAAACTACTATTTATTAAGTAAATCCAGTATTAAAAGAAGTTATGGCTTATTTTAAAAGATTCTTTTGTCTTCCATGTGAGTACCATCACTACCTTTCAGAAACAGTGCTTTAAACTCAGCTTAAATCGTGGTCAATTCTTGGTTATTTCCCCCTCAATAGTAAGAACATAAATATTTAGTTTATAAATCAGCTTGTTCTGCTTCCTGATCATTTGTAATAAGCAGTGGGAGTATGTCCTTATATAGGAATATCATCTATTTTGGAGATGGTCTAAAAAACAAGGGACAACCTGAGGAAAGTGATTTTTTACTTGGGCTATATTAAATGATTATAAATCAAATGAAAATACATGCTCGTGCCAAGACTGGTATGCAAATGTTCATATCAGTTAATTATTAAATTAAATTTGAAACAAACCAAATTCCCATAAACAGATGACTAGTTAAATTAATTCAATTGTTATATATTTAATGGAAAGTGATTAATCAATAAAAGAATGAGCTACTAATACACATAACATGATGAATCTCAAAAGCATTATGCTAAGTGAAAAAAGTTAAATTGAAACAGTATTGAGCCTGCGCCATGGCTCAATAGGCACCTTGCGGCACCTGCACACTGGGTTCTAGTCCCAGTTGGGGCGCCGGATTTTGTCCCGGTTGCCCCTCTTCCAGGCCAGCTCTCTGCTGTGGCCTGGGAGTGCAGTGGAGGATGGCCCAAGTGCTTGGGCCCTGCACCCCATGGGAGACCAGGAGAAGCACCTGGCTCCTGGCTTCGGATCAGCGTGGTGCACCAGCTGCAGTGCACCAGCCGCTGCGGCCATTGAAGGGTGAACCAATGGCCAAAGGAAGACCTTTCTCTCTGTCTCTGTCTCTCACTATCCACTCTGCCTGTCAAAAAAAAAAAAAAAAAAAAAAAGAAAAAGAAACAGTATTACTGGGGCCTGCGCTGTGGTGCAGCTGGTTAAAATCTCTGCCTGCAGCACCAGTATCCCTTATGGGCACCTCTTTGAGTCCTGGCTGCTCCACTTCCTATCCAGCTCCCTGCTGGTGTGCCTTGGAAAGTAGCAGAGGATGGCCCAAGTCCTCAGGCCCCTCCCTCCCAAATGGGAGACCCGGAGGAAGCTCCTGACTCCTGGCTCCTGGCTTCAGATCCGCTCAGCTCTGGCCCTTTGCAGCCATTTGGGGAATAAACTAGCGGATGAAAGACCTCTCTTTCTGTGTCTCTACCTCTCTCTGTAACTGTCTTTCAAATAAAATAAAATAACCCTCTTAAAAAAAACAGTATTACTGTTTGATCCCACTAATATAAAATTCTAGATTACAGAAAACTATAATGAATTGCTGGGGGTGGGGAAGAAAATACAAAGGCTTGGATTTGGTGTTGTTTATGCAAGTATATGCATTAGTTGAAGCTCATCAAACTATGTACTTACAAGTTGCATTATTAAATATAAATAATGCTTTAATATAAAGCATTTTTTACTTTAATTTTTTTATAAAACTTTTTTTAGAAACAAGTGATTATGAAAGACTTTAAAGTCAGAAGTAGAAGTCCTGTAATTTTGGTCATAATTTTTTTTTAAAAATTTGAAATTTAGGGCTCTCTGCTAGAAAGTCTTTCAAGATCACATGATGAAAAGAGAGAGGGTGGCAGATATCTCTAATTTCGGAAAACAATGTCCAAAGTTGCTTATAAGTCCCATTTCACCTTCTCAGAGCGTGTGAAGAAGAGAATATACAGCTCTTTTAATTAGTCTTTCTGCCAATGATGCATCTGTTGTCTGCATGGTGACAGAGCTGTAAGTGTGAGAGATGTAGTACCATAGGGTAAAGAATATTATGGCATCTGCAGGAGACAATGACTAATATTGCATGGTGGAACCTGAGGAAAATGTTGTCCCTTACTATCACTGGATATAGACAGCCCCACTTGTGTAATAAATAATAAATAATAAATCTATTTATAAATAATATATTATATGTTATGATATATAGTATATGTTATAATAAATAAATAAATAAGTATAAGTAATAAATAAGTTATAAATAAAAAATGTATATATTGTGTCTTATTTGCCTTTGGTACCTCATATCATCTCAGGGATGTGAGTTGTATTTTTTATTGTATACAACAGAAAATATGCTTTTTCCATATTTAAAAAAGTATGAGGCCAGCACCACGGCTCACTTGGCTAATCCTCCACCTGCAGTGCCAGCACCCCGGGTTCTAGTTCCGGTTAGGGCACCAGATTCTGTCCCGGTTGCTCCTCTTCCAGTCCAGCTCTCTGCTGTGGCCCGGGAAGGCAGTGGAGGATGGCCCAAGTGCTTGGGCCCTGCACCTGCATGGGAGACCAGGAGGAAGCACCTGGCTCCTGGCTTTGGATCAGCGAAGCGCCAGCCCATAGCAGCCATTTGGGGGGTGAACCAACGGAAAGGAAGACCTTTTCTCTGATTCTCTCTCTCACTGTCTAACTGCCTGTCAAAAATAAAACAAAAAATTTTTAAAAATATGAAATATATTTTGTCATATACATATGACAAAGTGAGTGTCAACTTGGTTAAAAAGAGTATGTTTTATATGAATCAGTACTTGATTTCTGCTAGTAATGTGAAATAACAGTAATAATAATAACGTTAATATGAAACAAGCAAGCAAAAACAAAATCTGTCCCAGGCCAAGGTATTAAAAAAGTGCTCAAGAAAAGTGATTTACTTCAAAGTTCTAGGGCCCCATGTTTATTACCAGAAATAGCTCATGTTTCCTGCCTTTTTAACTCATTGTATCAGAGACATCTACTCTACCATATTTATTGCAGCTCTGTTCACAAAAGCCAGAACACAAATCAACCAAGGTACCCATCATCAGGTTAATGGATAAAGATAATGTGGTATAGATACACAACGGAATGCTATTTAACCATAAAAAAGAATGAAATCCTGTCATTTGCTGCAAAATGGATGGAAATGGAGAACATCGTGTTGCATGAAATAAGCCAGCACAGCATGTTGTCCCTCATATTTGAGAAATAAAAATTTTTTAAAAGCCTCAATCTGAACATAGAATGTTGATTACTAGATGCTGTGAGGAATGAGAGCGAGAAAAAGAGTTTGGATTTAAAAAACAGGAGAAGCTTGGGGATGGCGCTGTGGTGTACTAGGTTATGCATCTACCTACAGTGCTAGCATCCTATATGGGTGTGGGTTTGAGTGCCGGCTATTCCACTTCCCATCCAGCTTCCTTCTAATGGCCTGGGAAAGCAGTGGAGGATGGCCCAAGTCCTTGGGCCCCTCCAGCCATGTGGGAGACCCGGAAGAAGCTCCAGGCTCCTGGTTTTGGATCTGCTCAGCTCTGGCTGTTATGGGCATCCGGGGAGTGAACCAGCAGATAGAAGATCTCTCTCTCTCTCTCTCTCTCTCTCTCTCTCTCTCTCTCCCCCCCCCCCCGGCTGTAACTCTGCCTCTCAAATAAATAAATCTTTTTTTTTAACTTTTATTTAATGAATATAAATTTCCAAAGTACAGCTTATGGATTACAATGGCTTCCCCCCAATAACTTCCCTCCCACCCGCAACCCTCCCCTTTCCCACTCCCTCTCCCCTTCCATTCACATCAAGATTCATTTTCAATTCTCTTTATATACAGAAGATCAGTTCAGTATATATTAATAAATAAATCTTAAAAAAATAGGGGAAGCTGGGTATGGTTCATTACCATAGTTGTGAAAAATATACTAACATGAGATTTAATAACAGGGGAAGTGGAATGAGGGGTATAAGGGAACTTTGTATTGTTACCTCACAATTTTTGTTTTGCAAATTTAATACTGTTCTGAAATAAAATATTTTAAAAATGTATTTTGTTAAACTTCCCCATGCTTTTCCTATACCACCTCAACAAAAGAGTTAATTCTGAGACAGTTTTGGTACAAGTTTATTTTAACAGAACCTTTTCCCATTATAATCCTAAGGACTTTCTTGCTATAATAAAGTTCCTTAAATAGTTTGATAGCTTTAAAATGTTAGTGAGATAAGAGAACATTTCAAAAAATACATGAAAAGGCATGTATGAAAGAACTGTGCAAAGTCCTCAATATTTTGCACCAAAATAAACCTATCCTTTATTTTTTTATTTATTTATTTATTTTTATTTATTTGGATGACAGACAGCTACAGAAAGACAGAGGCAGAGGCGGAGATAGAGCTCTTCCATCCTCTGGTTCACTTCCGAAAGGGTCGCAATGGCTGGAGCTAGGCCAATCTGAAGCCAGGAGCCAGGAGCTTCCTCCAGGTCTTCCACATGGGTGCCATCTTCCAAGGACTTGGGCCATCTTCCACTGCTTTTCCAGGCCATAGCAGAGAGCTGGATTGGAAGTGGAGCAGGCGGAGCTGGGAATCAAACTGACATCCATATAGGATGCCAGCACTTCAGGTAGTAGCTTTACCCACACTATTCCACAGTGCCAGCCCCTAAACTTATCTCTTTTTTTTAAGATTTATTTATTTATTTGAAAGTCAGAATTACACAAAGAGAGCAGGGGAAGCAAAGAGAGGTCTTCCATCCGCTGGTTCACAGCCCAAATGGCAGCAACAGCTGGAGCTACACCAATCTGAAGCCAGGAGACAGATGCTTCTTCCAGGTCTCCCACGTGGGTGCAGGGGCCCAAGGACTTGGGCCATCTACTACTGCTTTCCCATAGCAGAGAGCTGGAATGCTATGGGACTTGAACCAGCGCCCGTATGGGATGCCGGCACTGTAGGTGGCGGCTTTACCCGCTATGCCACAGTGCTGGCCCCTAAACCTATCTTTTAATTCCTTTACTCCATGAACTTTTTGACATGTCTCTGTTTAATATTATTTATACTGTTTAATTAACTTTTCAGCCTTTGTTATGTATGTCCCATCTTCATCACAGTTTTATATGTTCTCATAACAGATGAATTCTGTCTTAGTATGTATTTTCACCCATGGTAAAAGATGTTTTGGATAGTGAAATGTGAATATTTTATGACAAATGTTTCCTCCTTCTGCCTTGTATTTTTAAAGCAATTCCCCCATATCATTAAAATATTATTTTACAGGGGCTGGCACTGTGGCATAGTGGGTAAAGCCGCCACCTGCAGTGCCAGCATCCCATATGGGTGCCGGTTCGAGTCCTGGTGCTCCACTTCCAATCCAGCTCTCTGCTATGGCCTGGGAAAGCAGCAGAAGATGGCCCAAGTCCTTGGGCCCCTGCACCTACATGGGAGACCTGGAAGAAGCTCGTGGCTTCAGATCAGCTCAGCTCTGACCATTGCAGCCAACTGGGGAGTGAAACAGTGGATGGAAGACCTCTCTCTCTCTCTCTCTCTCTCTCTCTCTCTGCCTTTCCTTTTCTCTTTGTAATTCTTTCAAATAAATAAATAAATATATGAATCTTTAAAAATAAAATAAAATAAAATTACATTTAGAAATGATAGCAAAAAATTTGCTATGTGTCAGCTGTTAGAACTTAATAAAAAATATCATTCCGATTATCTGAAAGTAGATCTACTTTTATACTAATTTATAATACTATAATCCCACATTAACTGAGTAATAGAGAGTAATAAAATGATAAACTTTATCACAGGGTAATAAATTTATTCATTGGAAATCTAGATTTGGAAATGCTGAAAAGCTATTCAACTACCCAGTGTACTGGAGAGTGAATGAGTTCTATAAATTGTTCACAAGTTGTTATACTTCTGTAATATCATCCCTCTTTAAAAGCTAAGTAAAGCAAAGCAAATATGGGCAAAATCTAACTGCTCTAAGACCAGGTCACAAAAAGCAAACAACCATACCTCTTTTGACCTTTAACTAAATCCTCTTCTCTGATACCACCTGGCCCACCCATAGAAACAGCTATATAAGACTTGATCGGGGGGGGGGGGGGGGGGGGGCGGAGCCAAGATGGCGGAAGAGTGAGGGTGCACACAACAGTTTGGGAAAAGAAATTTAAACAAGGGTGGAGTTACTGTACCCTGAAGAAGAGTCTCAGAGGGAAAAATGGCAGAGGAAACTCTTCCGGATCTAGTGGATGTGACACGGAGGACCTACTGTGAGAGTAAGGTGGCCCACTGCTGCGCCGCGCCGAGCCCTGCCGAGCCGCACGGAGCCGCGCTGAGCCGCACCTAGCAGTGCCCAGCCACGCCGCGCCGCACCAACCCGACCCGCCCCGCCCCACACGGAGGTGCGCCACGGACACGGCCCACACACAGAATTTGAGCCCTGGCGCTGGAAGCAAAGGTAACCAGAGACATTGACCGCGAAGGTTAGACCGTGGTTGGAGCTCACGCAGTAGGGAGGGGGAGCTACACCAAGCTGACTGGAAGAAAAAAAAAAGGGGGGGGGGGGGGAACCAGCTGGGACACTAGCCTCTCTCTACACTCTCCTTACAAACCCCAGAAAGACAAAGAGCAGGGACCACTTACTTTACATAAGTAAAACAAACTCCTTAGCTTAGGCAACACTGAAGAAACAGACCTCTTTGGCAACACCTCCAAGATGCCAAACAAACGTAAAAACCAAGGCAACAAGAGCAAGGAAGACACTATAATGGCCCCAAATGAAAAAGACACCCCAATTCAAGATTATGAAGATGTTGAGATAGAAGAAATGCAAGAAGCAGATCTCAAAAAATTGATAAGAACATTAAGAAGTTCTCAAAAACAAATTCTTGAACTACAGAAATCCTTAATGGACAAGATAGAAAATCTCTCTCATGAAAATGAAATCTTAAGGAGGAATCAAAATGAAACGAAACAACTAGTAGAACAAGAAACTCTGATAGTGACGAGAAATCATAATGAAATGAAGAATTCAATAGATCAAATGACAAACACATTAGAGAGCCTTAAAAACAGAATGGGCGAAGCAGAAGAGAGAATATCAGACTTAGAAGACAGAGAACAGGAAAGAAAACAGGCAAACCAAAGAAAAGAAGAGGAAATTAGAAATCTAAAAAATATTGTCGGACATCTACAGGATACTATTAAAAAAACCAACATTCGGGTTCTAGGAGTTCCTGAAGGCATGGAGAGAGAGAAAGGATTAGAAGGCCTTTTTAGTGAGATACTAGCAGAAAATTTCCCAGGTTTGGAGAAGGACAGAGGCATCTTAGTACAGGAAGCTCATAGAACCCCTAATAAACATGTCCAAAAGAGATCCTCACCACGACACATTGTAATTAAACTCACCACAGTGAAACATAAAGAAAAGATCTTAAAAAGTGCAAGAGAGAAGCATCAGACCACTCTCAGAGGATCCCCGATTAGACTCACAGCTGACTTCTCAGCAGAAACCCTACAAGCTAGAAGGGAATGGCGAGACATAGCACAGGTACTAAGAGAGAAAAACTGCCAGCCCAGAATATTATATCCTAAAAAGCTCTCATTTGTGAATGAAGGTGAAATTAAGACTTTTCATAGCAAACAGAAACTGAAAGAATTTGTTGCCACTCATCCCGCCCTGCAAAAGATGCTTAAAGATGTGTTACACACAGAAACACAGAAACATGGTCACCAATATGAAAGAAGGTAAAGGAAGGAAACCTCACAGCAAAAGGTCACAGGAAGATCAATTTCTCTTTGACATAGAATTAAACTCTGATGCTCTGTTAAAGCAATGTGTTAAAGTAATCTATTATGTTCTCTTGATGTCTGTTAAATTCTAATTGTTCAAAAACAGCTGAATTTTTATTAAGAGCTATGGGTTATTTAAATATGTGCTTATTTTCAAAAATTTGAATAATCACCTTGTAACAATGATCAAATTTGGTCTATGTTATGTCATGATTTTAAGGAATCTTATTTCAACCAGATATTTTGGATTTTGAGCCTTCTTGGCATTCTTGACAGGCATTCAGAAAATCAAAGTTTCAAACAATCTGGACTCTAAAATTTCCAGTAAATCTTGGACTTTGGTTTTTCCAGTTTGGGCCCAACTGAAAAAATCGAAGGACCTATGTCTCTCATCTTATAGAGACACCAACTAATCAGGCTATTTGGATTATATTAGAAGTACTGTCAAGATGTGACGTGGTACCAAACTTTAAGTTTCTATAATGGAAAATGCTATTAATACAAATGTTTGAGAATTAAAAAGTCTAATGATCTTGTGTTACTAGACATGATAGTTATCTTAATGAGAAAGCCCCAGAGGCCTAAAGGGTTAAATACTTGTAAAATCCTACAGGTGCTTTAAAAAATACTATGAAGTAAGCAAGTGCCTCTTGTTGGTTGATGAGTTTATAATTTTAAACATGGCGACTTAAAGTCTTTTGTCATCCATAGTTATATATGATTTGCTGCTCATAAAACTAAAGTGTTATTGGTTTTGTGTTTAGCTGTCCTCCTATAGGTTCCTATGGACTTTTTCCAGCCACTTCTATTGTATTCAGTACTTTGGGATGGCTCTGTAAACAGATGAAGCCAATAATGTATTAACAGTACCAACTGAGAGAAAGTATGGTTAACTGAGGTTACTAAAAACAAAAAGCAATTCAAATCAATTGGCAATCTACAAAAAGAGTTAAAGATTTTAAAAGCTATTATTAAAATTGCTATATTGGTCTATTATGCTATGTTATATGTGTGTACATACTGTATGTCCACATGGGAAAATTTTATTTAGAGTTTTATTTTAATTGGCTTATAGATAAGATTGTCCATAAATTTAAGCTGCTAAAATCAATCAAAGATACATTTTAATTTGTGTGACCTGAATCTCTGCATCATATGTTTTATACTTGTTGGTAGAAAGAAACTAAAATCATTTTATATGGTTGTGCTTAAGTTTACTGGTTAATCAAACTATAGCATGTTAGATATTTAAGAGGTGTTTCCAAACACATGATTCTTAAAATTTATAGAAGGCATTGGACCTTCTGGTAAATGTTTTCTGAAATTGTTATCTAATGGTTGAAACTATTTGCTAAGTATTCATGTAATATTGCTATTGTCAGCAAGCGATCTAGGACTTGCTCCCTCATTTCTCTATTCTAAGCCCAACTTGTTCTTTCATTTCTCTATTCTCTTCAAGGTAGGAAACTAATTCTATTATGAAGGAATCTGTAGGACGCACAATTTAATCTTTAGACCTTATAAAAGAGATGGCTAACATTTTTCTGTAACATTTTCTGTAATAGCCAAAATAAGAGCTTAAATAATAATCTCATAGCTAGATTTACTTCGCCATCAGCGAAGTAAACAGTAAGTAGAAAAACCTCCCTTTCAGACCAAAGGGAAATGAAGTTTTAAAGTGAGAATATAATTTTCCTCATGGGCATTGTCTACTTTATAAAAACTACTACAGAACATGCCTGTGACTATAGACTTGTAGTTCAGGCCACCGAAGATTAGAGATGGGACTTGGGCACTCCCTTGACTTGCATCCTCTGGTCTGCTTTAACACAAACCAGGAAGAAAACAAAGCTAGGCATCAGAAGCAATGGGTGGCAGGCCTATTAATGGCTGATCTGTACAGTGATCTGCCCTCAAGGAGACCCAACAGGCCAGTCCACTGCAGTGGCTTTCAATGTGGTAAGCCTGGGTTTCAGCAGAAGTCAGCTTGTGAAGAGCCCTGGCAGCTCTGCCAAGAGTTGGGTCACTGGAAATGGACCTGCCCTGGAGTCGAAGGATGCCCAGGTCAGAGCCACAGATCTTATTGGCTCCAAGCTGAAAAGCCCTTCACTCAGCCCAGCTTCCAAAGTGACCACTGCAGCTGAGGGGACAGCCAAGTAGGGTCAGCAACATTGCAGGCAGAACTGTAAATTTCTTATTAGAGATGCCACCTGCCTTTACCTAGCCAGCTCTCCTCCCAGGCCAGCCAAGTAATGAAAGTCAACAGAGTGCCTTCCCCTAGGAGGTTCACACCTCCCATAGGATATACCCCATGTGAAGAGATAGATAGGTCTGGGCCTCTTAACTTACAAGGCCTAAAGCCCAACAGATTATTATCAAGCCCCTTCTGTCAGGTTCTATTTGCCTCTCAATCAGAAAACTTAATTGTAGCTGACAGCACCTTTCTTAGCTCCTCTAATAATGACTCTGTCCTTTGTTCTAGACCCTGTCTAGCACACTTGGGCCTCATTCCTTTGTAATCATAAGCTCTACTCTACCACCAATGGCTCTACTCCCAACCTGTGTGTACTGATGGTCCTCTTCCCCACTTAATGCTGTACAATTGTTCAAGCCTGGTAAATGCCACTCTTAGGATCATTGGTTACTATCCTCACTCTGTCTTTTATGACCTTGTCTAAATATGATCAGAGTCGGCAAACTTGGAAGGCTTCCATAGTCTTGGCAACTCATGACGACAGCCTAGGGTGGTTACTGGCGCCATAAACTAGAGTGTCAATTTGTTGAGTCAACAACAGGAGCCACTGTGCACTTGCTCCTCATGTGGGATCTCTGTCCTTAATGTGCTGTCCATTTTGATTTAATGCTATAACTAGTACTCAAACAGTATTTTTCACTTTGTGTTTCTATGTGGGTGCAAACTGTTGAAATCTTTACTTAATATATACTAAATTGATCTTCTGTATATAAAGAGAATTGAAAGTGAATCTTGATGTGAATGGAAGGGGAGAGGGAGCGGGAGAGGGGAGGGTTGCGGGTGGGAGGGAAGTTATGGGAGGGGGAAGCCATTGTAATCCATAAGCTGCACACTGGAAATTTATATTCATTAAATAAAAGTTTAAAAAATAAATAAATAAATGAAAAATAAAAAGACCCGAATGTATCCTATTTAATTTTGGGGATTTTGATCCCTAATTCTGTGTACTTGACTTATTACAACCTAAGAATTTCTTTTTTTTCTTTTTTAGGAAAATTCACTAAAATTTCTAAAATTGAAATCTTATATTGGAGCAGTGTCTAATGATAAACCATGAACCTTTAATCATTCATCCTTCTAAAGATTGCAAAGATTTCTTGGTATTTAATGGCAGACTATTTTATTTATGGAACATAATGTATCAACAGTAAATTCCCTCCCTTATTCCTTAAATAAATTTATCCTACTAAATTTTAGTCTTATTGAACCCTAGCTAAATCATTTTCATGGGGAATTGTTTATCCCTTTATTTAATTGAATGCTGAAAAATGCAAGAAGTTTTTTTAAGTGTTCATGATATAATGACAAAAAAAGAGTTTTAAAGGATCTTAGATTTAATAGGAGAAACAGATGATAAAAATAAATAAGAAGTATCTCAGATGCTGACAAACACTCTGAAAGTCAATAAAGCAATGGAGAGGGCCACTATGGAAAGGGGTGATGTTTATAAAGGATACCAGAGAACTGCCTCATTAGGAAGGAGACTTTGAACCCACAGAGCTGACACAAAGTATCTGAAATAAGAGTGTTAAAGACAAACAGAACCGTCAAGGTATCCCTATACTCAATGGGTTCAAGGAACAGGCAGGACCTGAATGAAACTAGGCAATGGGGGAAAGAGGCGATTAAGGAGGCTCTTGGAGGTCACTATAGAAAAATGCTCTTTTATTTCAAGCCAAATGGGCAGCCATTGCAGAGTGTCCAGCAGAGGAGTAATATGATATGATTTATCTTTCTCAAGGATTTCACTTAAGACTAGAGTTTCAAGGGGCAAGGTTATAAACAATGAGACCAGAAAGGAGGCTAATAATGCCCAATCCTGGCCAGAGAGCAGGGCTGTCTGGCCTGGGATAATAATGTTGGAATCGGTGGATGGTGATGACATCTCAGACATTTTTAAAAATAAGACCAACAATATTTGTTGACAGATTTTATATAGGGTATGAAAAATGTTAAGAATGACACTAAGGTTTTTGGTCTAAGCAACTCGAAGAAAGTAATTGGCATTTGCTGACAAGGAGAAAATGAGAAGAGAGCCAAGCAGCACTTAGACCTTCTTTTGGGGCTTTGAGCTTGTTACTTCCTTTCTCCTTTTCTCCCAAATTGCAAAAGTTGTGTAACGCTCATAGGCACACTATGAGAGTCACAAGATGACACTACTCCCTCAACAAACCCAGAAATGTGTTTCCAAAAGCACCTTCCTTCCACTCACTACATCTCACACTTTCACAGAACCCAGAAACACAAAATGTGAGCTTGGAAATTTGGCACATCACGGAAAACCTATGGACTTAAATTTTTAACTTATTATAAACATTCAACTAGGGTAGCCATTTGGCTTAATGGTTAAAATATTAGTCAGTATGCTTGCATCTCATATCAGAGTCCCAGCTCTTGCTCACAATTCCAGCTTCCTGTGAATGCAAGCCTAAGAGGCAGCTGGTGGGAGCTCAAGTGATTGACTCCCTGCCACACACGTGAGAAACTTGGATTCAGTTCCTGGCTCTCAGGCAGCCTGGCCCAGCTCTGGCCATCCTGGGAATTTGAGGAGTGAGCTGGAGCTGTCATGGACTCTTGCTCTCTGCCTCTCAATTCTTTAAAAAAGCAAATATTCGCCGGCGCTGTGGCTCCTTGGTTAATCCTCCACCTACAGCGCCGGCACCCTGGGTTCTAGTCCTGGTCAGGGTGCCGGGTACTAGTCCCAGTTGCTCCTTTTCCAGTCCAGCTCTCTGCTGTGGACCGGGAGGGCAGCGGAGGATGGCCCAAGTGCTTGGCTCTCTGCACCTGCATGGGAGACCGGGAGGAAGTACCTGGCTTCTGGCTTCAGATCGGCACAGCGCCAGCTGTAGTGGCCATTAGGGGAGTGAACCAACGGAGGGAAGACCTTTCTCTCTGTCTCTCTCTCACTGTCTGTAACTCTCTCTCTGTCTCTCTCTCTCACTGTCTAACTCTGCCTGGCAAAAAAAAAAAAAAAAAAAAAAAGGCAAATATTCAAGACTCTTCCACTTGAAGTAATTGAAATCTTTAATCTCCTCCCCAACTTTTGTTTCACATTCTCTTTGCTCTTCCTGAACTCTAGATTCACCCTTTTGAGAGAAACAAACGTTTGAGAACAGAAATATCTAGCTTAGGGTGTAGGTTTGTTGCAGGCAGTCAGATGGGCTCCAGTGTGTTTCCTGGGTTTGCTTTCCTTTCCTATTGTAGCTACAGATGGTCACAGACAGCTGCCAATTTCTGGCCTAAAATGCAAGACAATCAGAATCGCAGACTCCGCTATCACAAGGCTGAGTCTCAGCCTCACCTCCAAGCCAGAGGGGCAAATCACTTTTTAGACAGAGACCGCAAACACTGACACAGCTCATCCATCAGTCATCAGCATATTGCTCTTTCTTTGAAATAAATATTCAGCGATTTTGCCTCTAAGGTTCTGCTTTTCAACCTTTATTCCCAGCAGGTGTTTGTCTCACTTGTTTTCCTGCAACTTGAAAGGCTTTGTCCTGCCTGTACCTTTGAGCCAGTCATGTCCTGCACAGCCAGGATGGGGAGCGAGCCCACCTGCAGAGACAGCAGTCAGTTTACTTGAACATGGACTTTACTTCTCCAGCAAAGAATTGTTTCTGGAGTCAGAAAAAAAACTGTTTTCAAAGGGTTACTATGTGCAAAACATCATGATAGCAATATATAGACTAAAAAGTTGAAAAAAACTCACTCTCCTGAAGGCATGAAAAATCTCACAGTCTTTCCTAAATAAATACTGCTCACTTTAAATCAGAAAGTATGTAATGCTGTAAAAAAGATAAAAGGCAAGATCTATGGCAGCAGAAAGGCTGCAAATTGCCTGCCACTGTATGTGTAAAAAATGAATGCCTCACAGGAAGCCAAAGTCCAAGTCCCTCCCTGTGGCCCAGAGGAGTCTGGCACAGTCATCATCTGAGTCCAGGGAAGCAGTGGGATTCGAGTGCCTCAGGAGCCTGTCATAAGAGAGGAGGGGAAGGGTCTGGCACTGTGGAGCAGAGGGTTAAGACACAGTCCGCAGTGCCAGTATCCCATGTGGGTGCCTATTCAAGTCCCAGTTGCTCCACTTCTGATTCAGCTCCCTGATAATGTGCCTGGGAGAGAAGTTAAGGATTACCTAAGTCTTTGGGCCCTGCAGAAGACCCAGAAGAAGCTCTGGCTCCTTCAGCCTGACCCTGTTCCAGCCATTCTGGCCATATGGGGAGTGAACCAGCAAATGGAAGCTCTCTCTCTGTGTCTCCCCCTTTCTCTCTTTCTGTCTCTCTCTCTCTCTGTAACTCTGACTTCAAACAAATAAATCCTTGAGAGAGAGAAAGAGAAAGAGAGAGAGAGAGAGGAGAGAGGAGGGAGATGGGAGATTACCACTAAGTCAGCTCAGCAAGAAGATGGCTTCCCAGGGACAAAACCATGGATAGATTATCTATGGGAAGGGTCTGTATCAAATCCCAGGCATGGCAACCAGAAGGAAAGCAGAACAAGTCCACGGTCAGGGTAGGTCAAGAAGAGAACCGGGATGAGCCCCTTGGCAGGAATACAAAAGACAGAAGTTACAGCTTACAAGATAACTACTTCTTGTGTGATTCCTTCCTGTGTTTCCCCTTCTAGAGTTTCCCCAGTCCCATGAGAATTAGTTTTCTAAGGTATTATAGGATTCTTTGTACACCTAGTCAAAGTACTTATGCTGTACATACATCACTGTGCCCTGCATCTAAGCAGTTTCTCACATAAAGAAAGTTCAGTCAATACTTACTGAAGCATGCAGAAGGGTAGGGGCAGGACAAAAGTCAAGATAGTGCTTAGATTAGAAGACGTCTATTATCTTATGGCTGCTACAGTAAATGACCAGAAAGTTTGTGGCTTCAAGCAATGCCTATTTATTTTCTAATGATTCTAGGGGCTGGAAATGAAAAATCAGCTTCACTAGACTGAAATCAAGGTTCTGGAAGGGCCAATGCTCTCTCCAAATGTACCTGCAAACAATCTGTTCCTTGTTTCTTCCAACTGCTGGTGTCTGTTAGTATTTCTGGCTTGTGACTGCATCATTCCAACCTCTGCCTCTGTCATATTACCTTCCCCTACTCTGTATATGTGTTAAATCTCTTGCCTTTCTCTTTTCAAAATATGTGTGTTTTCTTTTGGGGTTACCTGGATAATCTATGATAATCACCTCACCAACAGATCCTTAAATCAACACATCCAAGAAGGATGTTTGTTTTTTGGCCCTATAATGTAGCATTCATAGTTTCCAGAGATTCAGATATGAATATTTTAGGAGGTTATTATTCAGCCTATTACAACAATGGGCTTGATTACCTATAAACAGAGAAGGAATTAAGTTAAAGGACTACAGAAAAGAGAGAGACAGAGAGAGAGAGAGATCTGAGAATAACTGTGTATTTTGGACTTTGAGGGAAATTAATGTTCTTTCTATTTAAAAATAATTTAAATCAACAAGAATGGGAAAAGCAAAAAAACCAAAAACTGAGAGCAAACTAAAACACACGAACAATATTTCACATGAATGATATAACCACATCTAAGAAATGATCACAATATCTGATCATAAAAATATTCTCAGTCATGGGGATGGGGAGTAAGAAGGGAAGAAAGAACTGCAAACAAATGTTGAACTATTTTTGTGGCTTCCTTTTCTGTGTTAAGGTGAATAAAGTAATACTAAAATTACTTGAGATGTATCATAGAAATGAAAAATGAGTAAATAAACAAATTTTTTAGAGTCAAAACTCTCCATAACCCTTGTCTATATCACTATGGAATGGTGGTCTATCTTTTACTTGTAGAGCTTTTTGTTTAGAGAAGCATTGAATGTGTGATTATAAAGTAACTTTAAAGTATATTATTGCAAAAAATTAAAATAAAAATAGAAAAGAAAGGAATGAAGAGGATGGAAACTATCATTGTATTCTTGGAATTGATTCTATGAAATTCATGAAATCTGTTATCTATATATTAATAAATTGAAAATGCAATAAAAAAGTTCTCAGTGTGGAAGAAGAGGCAGGTAAATATAGAATGGAGAAAAGCAAAAAAGAACCCTGTAAGTAGGAATTGGAACTGGTGAAAGGTTTGAATCTATGATTTCTAAAATATGTATATATATTAGATACATGCCTGTGTATATGCACCTGTAAGCTTGTGTTTATGTGTACATATGTGTATATGTATTTATGTATGTATATATATGTATATATACAAACACATCTTTTCTAGAATCACACACTAGATACTCCAGTAGCAACTAGCATGTGTAGCATTTAGATTTTTTTTAAAAAGAGATTTATTTATTTATTTGAAAGGCAGAGTTACAGAAAGGCAGAGGCAGAGAGAAGGAGAGAGAGACTCCTATCTGCTGGTACCCTCCCCAAATGGCCCCAATGGCCAGAGGTGGGCTAGGAGCTGGGAGCTACTTTTGCATCTCCCATGTGAGTGCAGGGGCCCAAGCACTTGGGGCATCTTCTGTTGCTTTCCCAAGCACATAAGCAGGGAGCTGTGTCAGAGGAGAAGCAGCCGGGACTCAAACCATATTCCACCTATATGGAATGCTGGCACAATGGCTTTACCCTCTATGGTACAGCATGGCCCCCAGCACTTAGATCTTAATCTCTAATATCATTCCTCACTACAAATACCATTGATCCTCAGAGAAATAGTTGTTTATAGGTCTTAGACTATGGAGGGTACAAAAAGAATATGAATACCTTATGCCACAAAGTTAGGAGGTACTTAACAAATAATGAGACATGACAGGGAAAACAGGAGTAAATATTCTGAGGCTCCCACTGGTCACATCTGCGGTAATTTGAGCACTGAACTCATTACAGACAGCAATGAATTGCAAACCATTGAAAACTCTGTCAAAAAGAAAACAGCTAAAATTATCAAAAATCTAACTGACTTTTCCTACAACTAAAGCAACTGTTATTACTCCATTAAAATATTAAGAGACAGGCAATACAGAAAGAGGTAAAATGGAACATCAAAAATTCAAAATATAGAGAGGAATAAAGTTCTCTACTAGTATTTCTCAACTCTATGCTTTACTTATGTCTTTCTTTACCTTTATAATCAATTTAAGATGTTAGCACTTCAAAATATCTGGTTATAACCCAATGAATTTTTTTGTAAGTCTCTTGCTAACCACAAAGCAAAAATCTATAATACATTTACCAGAAATAATAAGCAAGGAAAAAAGTGAACTAAAAGAGAAAAATACTTAAATGAAGAAATGAAAAACATCTACAACAAAAGCTATGAATATTCCATTAAAGAAATTGAAGACACAAAGCAATGCGAAGACAACCCATGTTCATGGATTTGAAGAAACAATATCATTAAAATATAACTAGTACTGAAACAGTATTTTTATACTTTGTGTTTCCGTGTGGGTACAAACTGATGAGGTCTTCACTAATTATATACTGAATTGATCTTCTGTATATAAAGAGAATTGGAAATGAAAAAAACAACCTGGTGTTAAATTGGAAATGGCATAGAAAATTAATTAATTTTTTTAAAAAAACTATTATGTAGTATCTCTGTCTTTAATGTGCTGTACATTGTTATTTAATGCTATAATTAGTACTCCAATGGTAGTTTTTTCACTTTGTGTTGCTATATGGGCAAACTGTTGAAATCTTTACCTAATATGTACTAAACTGATCTTCTGTATATAAAGAGAATTGAAAATGAATCTTTATGTGAATGGAAGGGGAAAGGGAGCGGGAGGGGAGAGGGTTGCGGGTGGGAGGGAAGTTATGGGAGGGGGGAAGCCATTGTAACCCATAAGCTGTACTTTGGAAATTTATATTCATTAAATAAAAGTTTAAAAAAAATAAAAAAATAAAAAGTCAAAAAAAATATGCATACTACCCAAATAAATTTACAGATTCAATGCAATCCCTATCAAAATTCAAATAATATTTTTTACAGAACTGGAAAAAACATTACTAAAATTTGCATAGAACCACAACTACTCCAAATGGCCCACACAATCTTTATCTAAAAGAACAAAGCAGTAGATATTACACCACCTGGCTTTAGAATATACCTCAAGCCTACAGTAATTAAAACAGCATGGCATTAGCATAAATATAAATCCAAAGATGAGTGAAACACGATAGAGACCCTAGAAATATACTGATGCACCTATACCTGACTGATCTTTGGCAAAGGTATGATTAATTTACCTTGGAAAAGAGGATGGCCTTTTTGATAAACTGTACTGGAAAAGTTGGAACTCTCCCTATAAAATAATGAAACTAATGTTTCACCATGTACAAAAATTGACTCAAAATGGATTAAATACCTAAATGTAAGACCTGAAAGTTTGAAACTATTAAAAGAAAACATAGCAGAAACATTTCAGGACATTAGAAAGGGCAAGAATTTTTTGCATCAGACCACAAAATCATGGAAAACACAAACAAAAAATAGACAAATAGAATTTCATCAAATTAAAAAACATTTGCACAGCAAAGGAAACAATTAGTGGAAACAATAAGGAAATCAAAGGCAATAATAAACAATCTACGCAGCATAAGCTATTCATCAGACAAAGGGCTAATATCTAGAATATATAAGGAACTCAAACAATAGCAGAAAAAATAGCAAATAAGTAGTAGGGGCAATGTTGGGCGCAGTCATTTAAATGGCACTTGGGACTTCACATCCTATGTTGAAGATCATGGGTTATAGCCCCAGCTCTGCTTCAGATTCCATAATATGAGAAATTGCTACAAATTGGCACTTATTATTTATGCTGCAGCCCATTTAGAGTCATGGATGCTGACACTTTCCAAATAGGTTTTCAAGTTTTGTATTTCTCTGAAAAAAATACTTTTTATACAAAAAATATGAGCATGTGTATGATTACATGTTATGTCTGTATCATTGGTGTTATCCATGGGGAAAATGTCAGCCCTCCATACCATAAAGTAGATATGCACAAAACAGTAAATTGATGGGCTCTAGAAATCATATAATTTAAGGATTGTATATGTTAATGGTGAAAAGGAAGCATATGCAAGTAATTAAGGCTCAAGGAAGCCAAAAGTGCTATTAAAGTGATAGAACAAGTGTTAAACACCTACAAAATTGTAAGAGACAATGTCCAGATGACCTCTAAGTAGGTCTTGAAACACTAGAATAGACGCTTCATGTTACTGATATATTGTTCATGTTATTTGTACATTATTAAAATGGTTAGAGCACTGTAGTTTATTCCATGCTTATTCTATTTTGACCCAAACACACCAGAAAGGGAACGATTTTCTGTCTTGTGGTGCTCTGTATCTTAAAGCTGCTCATTAAGTTACCAGATACCAATATTTAGTTCCTAAAGACTGCACATTGGGATGAAGGCATTGGTGGAAGAAAAGTCATTATGGACTGACAAGATGCTAAGAAATGGTTGTAATCAAGGCCCATCTGAGCCACTATTCTAGAAAATGACTACAGAAATGTGGGAGACAGGAAGATGTATAACCCAGATCCCACATCAGAAGGACTTGTTTCCCAACTGAGGACAGTGTGGTCTGAAAACAATCCCCAGCTGCCAACTTCTTTCAGTTCCTTCCTAAGGCAGCTAACATCTAATGAGTGGGTTCAGTGGAAGTATAAAGGTCCATCCAGTGTGACCCAAAAATTTTGATGAGCCACTGTCACTCCAGAAGTACCCATGACATTGGCTGAGGATTTGTCAGGCCTGCATTTCAGTTTCACTTTTCCCTATGCTCCATCCTGCTTCCTCCTCTGTCCTTTCACAGCTGTTGATCCCTAATTACTATCTTACACAACAACTTCATTTTAGCAACTGCTTTCATGGAGCAGCCAAAAAAGATATTATTCAGTCTGTGTGAAGGATGAAAATCGTGGATGGTTGCCCTAGAAAAAAGTTGTGTTCTCATTTCAAGTTGCCATACCTGAGCCAGTCAAATATAGAACCCAGTGGCTAAAGAGCTAAACCTTGGGAGATGCACACATGTCACAGGCCCTGTGATTGCAGAAACTATTTTTTCTAAGATGGAAGTGGTGCTGCCAGAACCAACAGGCATAAGCATGCTGCATAAGCAGATATAATGTCCCACAGCAACCACCTCTGTGACTTCAGGATCTTCCTTCAGTTCACTTCTAAGACTGTACCTGGGGGCTCCAACTGAATACCTTAAGGAGGAGGGAAATGTTTCAGCTTGGTTTTTGGAAGGGTCAGCATGGTGTATGGGATCAGACTGAAAACAGAGAGCAACTATGCTAAAACCCACTCCCAGGTGAAGTAAAGGTAAAGCTTCACTCCAGAAGTAAAGGAGAGTTTCTCCCACTAGACAAGACTTCTCATGGTTTACATGACCACTCACCATCTTTAGGAAGAAAAATAGCCTAAGTTTGAAAGTATATGGACTCATAGGCAATAACATATGGCCTGGAAAGAAGGGAAAAACATTAGAAAATTGAGGACAACAAAGTTTGGGTTAAAGAAATGTGCATTCTCATGGAAGTGAACACAAGGTAAACAGATCTTTGTATCATGTTACACAACAGAGTGTATCCACAATAGAAGGGGCACTTGACTGACAAGTATACAAGGGTATCAGCCAGCCTCCACCATCAGCCAGTCATAATAGTCACAATTGACAAGTGAACAAAAAAATATTGGCCATGGTAGCAGTTATAGAGGATTTATTTGGACTCAACAGCCTGGAATCCTATTTTTTTTTTTAAATTTCTTCATTTCTTTATTTATTTTTTGACAGGCAGAGTCAGACAGTGAGAGAGAGACAGAGAGAAATGTCTTCCTTCCATTGATTCACCCCCCCCCAAATAGCTGCCACAGCCGGTGTGCTGCAACCTACACATGCTGCGCCAATCTAAAGCCAGGAGCGAGGCGCCCCCACCTGGTCTCCCACGCGGGTGCAGGGCCCAAGCACCTGGGCCATCCTCCACCGCCTTCCTGGGCCAAAACATAGAGCTGGACTGGAAGAGGAGCAACCAGGACAGACTCCAGCGCCCCAACTGGAGTGCCGGCCGCAAGTGGAGGATTAGCCTAGTGCGCCGCGGCATCGGCCCTGGAATCCTACTTTCAACAATGTTATGGCACCTTTTTTCAAAGCTTCATTTTATTTATTTGGAAGGCAGAGTTATAGAGAGAAGGAGAGAGACAGTGAGACAGAGAGACGATCCACTGGTTCACTCCCTAAATGGCTGCAATGACCAGAGCTTGGCCAGATCAAAGCCAGGGGCCCAGAACTCCACCCAGGTCTCTCACGTGGATGTCAGGGGTCCAGATACTTGGACCATTCTCCACTGCTTCCCCAGGCACATTAGCAGGGAGTTCAATCAGAAGTGGAACAGCTGGTACTCAAATGAATGGTTATATGGGATGTCAGCATTGCAGGTGGCAACTTATCTCACTATGCCACTATGCTGGCCCCATGACCTTGGCACTTCTGCTTCTGAATGCACAACTAGAAACACAGACCAGTGGTGAGACCCTATGATGCCACCATTCCACAAGGAAATCAATCAGCCTTTGAGGGCAAGTTGGCCTACATGGGGCCTTTTGCCTCCTGGAAGCGCCAGTGATTTGCTCTTGGAAATATATACCAATCTTGGGTACAGGTTTGTCATTTCTGCTTACAAATATTCAACCAAAAATTCAACCAGAACCTTTAACCAGGATTTGTGCAGTATACCAAGGGACCTTTCCACATCAAAGGAGAAATTGGAGTAGGGCTCTCAGCAAAGGATCCTTCAGTAATATCACAAACTGTACCACCCAGAAATTGCACCACCCAGAAATTGCTAGTTGTAGTAGAAAACTGAACTATCTTCTGAAGGAACAGATGAAATGCCATCTCAGAATGGTTTTATTCTCTGTTTGCAGTATAGATAGAAAATCAGATCTTTACAAGGACACTAAATTTCAGAGCCAGTAAATGGAAGCAGTAGAGGCTGCACTTATCATTCCCAATGACTCACTGGAATACACTATTTCCCAAGCCTATGCCTCCAAGTTTTTCCAGAATAAAAGTCATGGCTCCCCAACAATGGGACACATTTTCAAGGGAAATCCAGTAAACTTGTCACAGAATTCTAAAGTGTGGCTGTTTCTAAGCCCTTTGTGTTCCTTCTGTCTGGAGACATACAGGGAAGAAAAGTCACAGTCTTGGCAAGGGTAATGGGCACTGATTATTAGACTGGGTAAGGAGACATGCTGGAAAATAAACATAGGATCCAGGTGAACCATTGGTTATCTCCTGGCACTCTTTTCCAATATGTCTGCAGATTTAATAATCAAACTGGAGTAGGAAGATCGTGGTGATATTTTAGGATCTGAGTCACATCATCTAATAAGACATCAAGGCTGAAAGAGGAATCTAGAATTGGTAATGAAGAGCTACTCTCTGAATTACGACCTTCAGACAGCCACAGCAATAGGGTCTGAGGCTACTCCTTCTTCTAAGATTCCCCCCTCCCCCATAAAAGAGGTCAATCACAACTCTGGAAAAGCTACTCCTTGAACATACATGGAAACATGGAGTTGAGTGGAGTGAAAAATGAACTGTGGTAGACATGGATTTGAGTCCTCAAGATCACCCTTCAAGGAATCATTTGCTTGGCCAACAGACACATGAAAAAATGCTCAGGATCACTAACCATTACAGAAATGCAAATAATAACCACAATTAGAGTTCAGCTCGCCCTGTTAAAATGGCTCTCATACAGAAATCAACAAACAATAAATGCTGGTGAGGATGCGAGGGGGAAAAGTAATGTAATACTCTGCTGGTGGAAATGTAAACTAGTACAACCATTATGGAAAACAGTGTGGAGATTATTCAAATATCTGAAAATAGATCTACTATATTACCCAGCCATCTCAATCCTGGGAATTTACCCAAAGGAAATGAAATCAGCATATGAAAGTTATCTGTACCCCCATTTTTATTGCAGCTTAATTCTCAAGAGCTAAGATATGGAAGCAACCCAGATATCCTTCAACTGATTACCGGATAAAGAAAAGGTGCTACGTACACACTATGGAATACAACTCAGCCATAAAAAAGAATGAAATCTCGTCTTTTGCAACAAAATGGATGCAACTGGAAATGATTATGCTTAGTGAAATAAGCCAGGTTCAAAAAGACAAATATGCTTTCTCTGATATGTGGCAGTTAATATAGAATATAAAAAAAAAGTAAAGAAATGAGGGCCAGATCCCATATTGGTGCTGGTTGGAGTCCTGGACACTACACTTCTGATCCAACCCTCTGTTTATTCACCTGAGAAAGAAGTAGATGATGACTCAAGTACTTGGGCCCCTGCGTCTATGTGGGAGAACAAAAGAAGCTCCTGGCTTTGGTCTTGCTCATCCCCAGCCACTACAACTATTTGGGGGAGTGAACCAATGCATGGAAGCTCTCTTTGTCTCTCCCTCTGTCTCTCTCTCTGTAACTCTGTCTTTCAAATATAACAAATAAATCTTTAAAAAAACAGTAAAGGAATGAAATAGACATTTTGAAATGAATATGATTACTATTTTTAGCCCTTGTTTATGCTCCTGTAGAACTGTGAACTTCCTGCTTTTTACTTGTTGAATATCATGATTAACGGTGAATTAAGTCTGTGATTATTGAGTGAATGAAAATGGTATCTTTGCAAAAATTAGTTAAAAGAAAAGAAGAGAGGGAAGGAGAGGGTAGGAGGGTAAATGGGGAAGGAACAGGGGAAGGGAGGGAAGTATGGTTATCTTCTTAGAGCTGTACCTATTAAATACATGAAATCTGTTCTCTTTATATTTTTTTTCTTTTTATTTCTTTTCAGCTTTCATTTAATAAATATAAATTTCCAAAGTACAACTTTTGGATTATAGCGGCTTTTTCCCCCATGACCTCCCTCCTACCTGCAACCATCCCATCTCCCATTCCTCTCCCATCCCATTCTTCATCAAGATTCATTTTCAATTATCTTTATATACAGAAGATCAACTTAGTATATACTATGTAAAGAATTCAACAGACTGCACCCACAAAGACACACAAAGTATAGAGTACTATTTGAGTAGTAGTTTCACTGTAAATTCGCATAGTACAACATATTAAGGACAGAGATCCTACATGGGGAGCAGGTGCACAGTGACTCCCATTGTTGATTTAACAATTGACACTCTTATTTATGACATCAGTAATCACCTGAGGCTCTTGTCATGAGTTGCCAAGGCTATGGAAGCCTTTTGAGTTCTCCAATTATGATCTTATTTAGACAAGGCCATAGTCAAAGTGTAAGTTCTCTCCTCCCTTCAGAGAAAGGTACTAGCTTCTTTGATGGCCCATTCTTTACTGGGATTTCACTCACAGAGATCTTTCATTTAGGTCATATTTTTTTTGCCAGAGTGTCTTGGCTTTCCATGCCTGAAATACTTTCATGCGCTTTTTAGCCAGATCTGAATGCCTTAAGGACTGATTCTGAGGCCAGAGTGCTGTTTAGGACATTTGCCATTCTATGAGTCTGCTATGTATCCTATGGATCATTCTCTCCTTTTTAATTCTATCAATTATTATTTGCAGACTTTGGTCTTATTTATGTGATCCCTTTGACACTGAATCCTATCTTCTCATCAATTATCAATTTAAACTGATCACTTTAACAAGTAAGATGGCATTGGTACATGCCACCTTGATGGGACTGAATTGGAATCCCCTGGCATGTTTCTAGCTCTACCATTAGGGGTAAGTCCAAGTGAGCATGTGCTGAACTGTACATCTCCTCTCTTTCTTATTCCCACTCTTAAATTTAACAGGGATCGCTTTTCAGTTAAATTTAAACGACTAAGAATAATTATGTGTTAATTAAAAGTTCAACCAATGGTATTAAGTAGAACAAAATAAAAACATTAAAAGGAATAAAATAGTAAGTTGTTCCTCGACAGTCAGGACAAGGGCTGATCAAGACACTGTTTCTCATAGTGTCCATTTCACTTCAACAGGTTTCCTTTGAGGTGTTCAATTAGTTATCACCAATCAGGGAGAACATATGATACTTGTCCCTTTGGGACTGGCTCATTTCACTCAGCATGATGTTTTCCATTTTCTTCCATTTTGTTGCAAATGACTACATTTCATTTTTTTTTACTGCTGTAAAGTATTCTATAGAGTACATATCCCATAATTTCTTTATCCAGTCCATTGTTGATGGGCATTTGGGTTGATTCCAGGTCTTAGCTATTGTGAATTGAGCTGCAATAAACATTAATGTGCAGACAGCTCTTTTATTTGCCAATTTAATTTCCTTTGGGTAAATTCCAAGGAGTGGGATGGCTGGGTTGTATATGGTACGGTTATATTCAGGTTTCTGAGGAATCTCCAAACTGACTTCCACAGTGGCTTTACCAGTTTACATTCCCACCAACAGTGGGTTAGTGTCCCTTTTTCCCCGCATCCTCACCAGCATCTGTTGTTGGTAGATTTCTGAATGTGAGCCATTCTAAGGGGGGTGAGGTGAAAGCTCATTGTGATTTTGATTTGCATTTCCTTGATGGCTACTAAGCCTGAACATTTTTTCATGTGTCTGTTTGCCATTTGGATTTCCTCTTTTGAAAAATGTCTATTGAGGTCCTTGGCCCATTTCTTAAGTGGGTTATCAGTGTAAGGACACCACAAAACACACCAGACACCAGACTAAGTCAAAGGGTTTATTGAGGCAAATCCAGCAGCCTGGAGGGAAGGGGCGAGGAAGGAAAAAGAGAGAGAAGGAGACTATAACAGGGAGAAGGAAAGAGAGAGAGATAGGAGAGGAGCTAGCGAGAAGAAGGAGGCTAGAGAGAGGAGATGAGAGAAAGGGGGAGATAGAAGCCAAGAGAGAGCCGAGAGAGAGCAGACAGCACAGAGATAGCCACACAGGTCCTTTTAAAACTTTGCCTGAGGGCAGGTAGGGAAGCAGGAGCCAAGAATCCCATTAGGATGGGGGTGGAGCTTGACACTGGTGGTTGGGCCATGTGGCTACCTGGCTTCCAGCAATGGCGGCAGGGGCTAGAGTCTAGGATGATGTCAGGGTGTAGATCACACCATAGATAAAATGGTGCCATTTTCCTGATGTTACAAAGAAACATTTGCTGCCCAGCTGTAGAGACTGTGGTCAGCAGAGAGCCTCCACCTGGTAGCTCTTCCAAGGTCTGCTTCCATTCCAGGAAGCCAACTCCCCTCAGAACACATTGGCTCTCCGTTCGCCGGTGGGCTTTCTCCCCTTCCTTTCACAGATAATATTATATACATCTCATTCCTAATCCTGCTTACATATCAGCTTTCAGATAACCCAATCTGTTACAAGAAAGTTAATTTTTAAGTTTAATATAAAAAAAACTGTACAGATAAAATATTCAGTTCTATGTAAATTTTGTGCCTTATCTGGGTCAAATAATTACGAACCCTTTAAGAGCTTACCTTTGCCTTATTAGTCAGAGATTTTATTTACCATGGCTTGTTTATCCTTTTTTATCATTAATGATGTGTTGTAGTGGAATAAAACATCAGCCAACAGTTTGAAGTTATGGTTCTTTAGACAAAGTCTTTGATGGAATTTTTTCTTATTTTTAATGTGTTACCTTTATCCTTGTCTTTTATTTTGAATCTTTTGGTTTTCCTAATTGGGACTCTTGCATACTTAAATTTAGAATAACGAGAAATGGGAAGATATTGAAGTGTTGCTGTTGGGTATGCACTTTTATGATAAGTTATTGGAAAGTTGGGAGTTTGGAGTGAGCATAAATCTGTCTAAAGTGATGCTTTCTTTTAAAAGTTCTTCATGGCACTCTTCATTTTATAGGACCCTCCTATATAATGCTATAATATTTTGTACATTTTTAATAGTATAAGGTTGATAGTGAACAGTGCTTTTTTAAAAAAAAAAACTAGCTTTTAATTTGTAAATGATTTTGCAATCACAGAAAGTTTGCAAAAATAAGAATAATTTAAGAACCCCTGCATACTCTTTAACCAGACTTACCCATTGTGAACATTTACTCCAACTGCTCTATCATTGTTTGCGTGTTTTCTCTTTCTACCTCTCTCTCTACACACACATAGACACATACACACTTACATGTATATAACCCATAATATTTTTCTGAACCACTTAAGAATGAATTATATGCTTGATCTTATCTTCTCCTAAATATTTTTATATTAATTCCTAAGAATAAGGATATCCTATCACATAAAAGCATGTGTTACCAACTTTGGGAAATACAATATTAATGAAAACTCTTACATAATCTATAATCCACATTTCAATTTTGTCATTTGATCTGAAAAATGTTTTTATAGCATTTCCCCCAGTACAGAATCCAACTTATGATCATCATGTATTACATTTAGCTATCATGTTTCCTCTTAGGTTCTTTGTATGTGAAGGTGTGCGTGGATGGGAGGGAGGGAGAGAGAGAGAGAACAGGTTCCATTTTTAAATATTTAAAAAGTAAATGTTTCATATTCAAGGAATGTAACATAATGATTTCATATTTCTTTACAGTATATAATGATTTTCACAATCAAATTAATTAGTGTACCCATCACCACTCATGCTGTATGTGAGATTCCCAGAACTTGTTCATTTTTAAAAACTTTAATAAAAATAAAAATTATACATATTTTTTGAGGTACTTTGTGATGTTTTGATACATATATACATTGTATAATCTCCATTTAGGGTAAATAGATCTGTTTCTTCAAATATGTAACTTTTTAGGGGTTAAAATCCTATCTTGTACTTTGTTAATTGGTTGACTGGTTGGTAGGTTGGTTGTTGAGAGACAGAGAGAGAGAGAGAGAAGTATACAGTATATTAACATTTTCTTTAGTCATCCTATTGTGCAAAAGAACCCCAACACTACTTACTCCCATATATTTAAAACCTAGTACCTGTTAATCAATTTTTCCCTATCCCTCTCTCCTCCATTCCCTCACATTTTTAGTAACCACCATTATACTTTCAATTTGTATGACATCACCTTTTTTATAGATTCTACATATGAGTGGGATCATGTGAGATCACTTGCCCTTCTGTGCTTTGCTTTTTTCACTTAACATAATAACCTCCAGTTCCATCCATGTTATTGTGAATTTCAAGTTTTGATCCTTTTTATTGCTGAGTAGCACTCCATTGTGTATATGTACCATATTTTCTTTATCCACTCATCAGTATATGACACTTAGGTTGTTTCCACCTCTTGGCTTTTGTGAATAGTACTGCAATTAAATGTGAGAGTTCAGATGTATCTTAAACGGATGGATTTCATTTCCTTTGAAATGAAATATTGAGGAGTGGGATTGTTGGGTCATGTAATAGTTCTATTTTTAGTTTCTTGAGGAAAATCCAAATATTAGTATAGTATAGCTATTGTATTAATTTACATTCCTATCAACAGTATACAAAAATTTCTTTTTTTTCCATTTCCTCATCAATACTTGTTACCTTTTGTTTATTTATGAATTCAATCTAACTGGAGTGAGGTAATATATCTTGGCAGTTTGGGTTTGCATTTATCTAATGATTAGTATTACAAAATGTTGAGCATTTTTCATATTTCTATTGATCATTTCTATCTCTTCATTTGAGAAATGTTCATTTAGATCTACTGTGCATTTAAAATATTTATGTATTGGGACAAGCACTATGGTGAAATAGGTTAATATGCCTCCTGCAATGATAGCATCCCATAAGAGAATCTGTTCATGTCCTGTCAGTTCTACATCTGACCTAGCTCCCTGCTGATGTACTTGGAAAGCAGAGATGTCCCAGGCATTTGAGGCCCTATTCCCATGTGAGAGATCTAGATTGAGTTCCTGGCTCCTGACTTCAGCCTGGCTCAGTTCCAGCTGTTTGCAGCCATTTGGAGAGTGAACCAGCACATGAAAGATTTCTCTCTCTCTCTCTCTCTCTCTCTCACTGCCTTTCAAGTAAAATAAGTCTTTTAAAATTTTTTTTTATAGAAAGCCTTTATTTAATTAATCTAAATTTCTTTTTTTTTATTTCTTTTTTTTTTAACTTTTATTTCATGAATATAAATTTCCAGTATACAGCTTATGGATTACAATGGCTTCCCCTTCCCATAATTTCCCTCCCACCCGCAACCCTCCCCTCTCCCGCTCCCTCTCCCTTTCCATTCACATCAAGATTCATTTTCAATTCTATTTATATACAGAAGATCAATTTAGTATAAATACTTCAACAGTTTGCACCCACATAGAAACACAAAGTGAAACATACTGTTTGAGTACTAGTTATAGCATTAAATCAAAATGTACAGTACATTAAGGACAGAGATCCCACATCAGGAGCAAGCGCACAGTGGCTCCTGTTGTTGACCCAACAAATTGACACTCTAGTTTATGGTGCCAGTAACCACCCTAGGCTGTCGTCATGAGTTGCCAAGGCTATGGAAGCCTTCCAAGTTCCCCGACTCTGATCATATTTAGACAAGGTCATAAAAGACAGGTTGAGGATAGTAACCAATGATCCTAAGAGTGGCCTTAACCAGGTCTGAACAATTATACAGCATTAAGTGGGGAAGAGGACCATCAGTACACACAGGTTGGGAGTAGAGCCATTGGTGGTAGAGTAGAGGTTATGATTACAAAGGAATGAGGCCCAAGTGCACTACACAGGGTCTAGAACAAAGGACAGAGTCATTATTAGAGGAGCTAAGAAAGGTGCTGTCTAAGCTACAAGTAATTTTTCTGATTGAGAGGCAAATAGAACCTGATAGAAGGGGCTTGATAATAATCTGTTGGGCTTTAGGCCTTGTAAGTTAAGAGGCCCAGACCTATCTATCTCTTCACATGGGGTATATCCTAAGGGAGGTGTGAACCTCCTAGGGGAAGGCACTCTGTTGACTTTCATTACTTGGCTGGCCTGGGAGGAGAGCTGGCCAGGTAAAGGCAGGGGGCATCTCTAACAAGAAATTTACAGTTCTGCCTTCAATGTTGCTGACCCTACTTGACCATACCCTCAGCTGCCGTGGTCACTTTGGAAGTTGGGCTGAGTGAAGGGCTTTTCAGCTTGGAGCCAATAAGATCTGTGGCTCTGACCTGGGCATCCTTCGATTCCAGGGCAGGTCCATTTCCAGTTATCCAACTCTTGGCAGAGCTGCCAGGGCTCTTCACAAGCTGACTTCTGCTGAAGCCCAGGCTTACCACATTGAAAGCCACTGCAGTGGACTGGCCTGTTGGGTCTCCTTGAGGGCAGATCACCGTACAGATCAGCCATTAATAGGCCTGCCACCCATTGCTTCTGATGCCTAGCTTTCTTTTCCTCCTGGTTTGTGTTAAAGCAGACCAGACGATGCAAGTCAAGGGAGTGCCCGTGTCCCATCTCTAATCTTTGGTGGCCTGAACTACAAGTCTATAGTCACAGGCATGTTCTGTAGTAGTTTTTCTAAGGTAGACAATGCCCATGAGGAAAATTATATTCTCACTTTAAAACTTTCTTTCCCTTTGGTCTGAAAGGGAGGGTTTTTTTTTTTTTTTTTTTTTTTTTTTTTTACTGTATACTTCGCTGATGGCGATGTGAATCTAGCTATGAGATTATTAGTTAAGTTCTTATTTTGGCTATGTTATTACAGAAAAATGTTAGCCATCTCTTATAAGGTCTAAAGATTAAATTGTGCATCCTACAGATTCCTTCATAATAGAATTAGTTCCCTACCTTGAGGAGAATAGAGAAGTGAAAGAACAAGTTGGGCTTAGAATAGAGAAATGAGGGAGCAAGTCCTAGATCACTTGCTGACAATAGCAATATTACATGAATACTTAGCAAACCGTTTCAACCCTTAGATAAGAACTTAATAAAACATTTACCGGAAGGTCCAATGCCTTCTATAAATTTTAAGAATCATGTATTTGAAAACACGTCTTAAATATCTAACATGGTGTAGTTTGTTTTTTTATTTATTTATTTTTATTCATTTAAGAGACAGAGACATAGAGACAGACATATAGAGATACTGTACACTAACTCACTCCACAAATGCACACTACAGCCCGAGCTGTGCCAGATCAAAGTCAGTAAATGGCAACTCAATCCAGGTCTCCAACATGAGTGACAGGGATACAACTACTTGAGATATCATCTGATGCTCCTCAGAGTCTGCATTAGCAGAAAACTGGAGTTGGGAGTGGAGCTAAAACTCAAACTCACTCACTCTGTTGAGATGCAGGTGTCTGAGGAGAGTCTACTGCTGCACCAAATACCTGCCTCTATCTGCCTCTTTCCCCAAAAAACTCTTCCCTTGGTCACTGCATTACACACCCTTGGTTTTTGTTCTCTTTTTCTGCTTCTCAGTCTCCTAAATGAACTTGTTCCCTACAAAGTGTTTAATAATTTCCATTCCTTATGACTCTGTTCCTATGTTCTAACTCAACATTCTGTCTCTGAATATTCTCAATCATGGTCTCAACCATGGTTTTTCTCTGTATGCTAATGACTTCTAAATCAGTATCTCTGGTCCAGGTGGCACTCTTTGAGGTTCAGAGTCACATACCCAATTTTCTACAGGATATCTCCATGCATGGATAAAACCACACTCATGTTCAGTCCCCAAATTTGCTTTTCAGTGATTTTTCTATTTCAGCAAATGGTACTGCCATACATACAAGTTCTCAGCCAAACACCATGGGATGGGGATAATCTTTTACCACTCTCCATCATGTACCATTCCATTCTACATAGTTCCCAAGTCCTACTGACTTTTCACTTAGTATATTTTGAATATGTCCAGTTCTTTTTATCCCTTAAACATTTTCATTTCTCATATATGGTCTCCTAGATAATCTGCATGCCATCATTCTTGGTCCTTCCAAACTTTTCTCTACATAAGAGCTAGAATTATCACTTACAATTTGAAATCAATTGAGATCATTTTACACCCAAAGCCCTTCTGTGGTTTTATTACCCTCAGAACAGAATTCTGAGTCCTTAAGATAATTCACTTCATGCCAGTTTTTCTGGCTGCTTTTACTCTAACATCATGCTTTGGTTACAGTTTCTTGGACATTCCCTACTTTCTTATGTGAGGATGTCCAAGCAAGTCAATCCTAATGTTTGCAACATTTTTTTTCCCTATACTTAGCTAATCCTTACTTATCCTTCAGATTTCAACTCTAAACATTTCTTTTTTAGGGAGAGTCTCTGTAATGATGACTCTCCATTTTTTCTCTCTTTTCCCCTATCTTTTCTGTCTTCTTTCTTACCCTGGTCTGTATTTCTGAAAGCTGAGACATATCAAATTCATCACAGCCTCCATTGCCCTCTAGCTCTGGCTGGGCTGGTCAATAACAAGCACTTACAGGAGAAGAGGGCAAGGAGAGAGACAGAAGTCAAGGAGTTTCTTCCTTTAATCCCTTCCTATTTTGGCCTTGTGTCTAGGAGAGTGGCTGTGGTCCTTCTCTCAATGGCCACAATTCCCACCAGGTGACCTGTAAAATAGCTTTCCCATGGCTACTTGTTCCTAATTGATGCAACACCCTTTTCTGTTTCACATAATCCTGTTTAGATCTCTGTAGGTAGCCTCATTCTTTGAGTGTAATTCTTTTGGGACCCTGACTGATATACTCTTCCTGATTCATTGTTTCATGTTCCACAAACACTATTCATTTATATATATATATAAAGAGAACAGTTTTTATATATGCAATTTTAAGCACATAATGATACTTCCCACCTTCCCTCCCTGCTCCCTTCATCCTTTGTTTTTTTTTTCCTTTGAATTTTTGCAATAACATACTTTTCTTTTTCTTTTTTAATTTACTTTATAATCACAGGTTTGCTCCTCTACTAAATAAAGAATTCAACAAGTAGGAAGCATAAAGACCACTGTTCTACAATAGTATAGACAAGAGCTATAAACAATAATCAAATATCAAGATGTCTATTTCACTCTTATACATTACAATTTTGACTTTTCATATTAGCTACCTCAAATCAAAGAAAACATATGGAATTTGTCTTCTGGGTCTGGCTTATTTCACTAAGCATACGGGTTCCCCAAACACTCTTTAACTGAGATAATACTCTCCAACTGTGGTTGGAAGAAATTGTTCAAAAATCTACCTTTCACTCTTGACTACAAGCTTCACTGTCTGTCTTGTCACTGTTCAAGGCATAGTGTCTAGCATACGTATGACCAACTATGTACTTATTGAATGAAAGAATAACTTTAAGTGATGACTGTGGAAATAATAGAATGTGTGGGATATGAAGGGGGTGGATCACACTGCAAACCACAAATTAGCAAAATGTTCCTATTCATCACAGCACATATAACCTGTTCAGATGAAATACTGTATGTGAATAAACTGTGAGTAATAAGGCTGATAACATAAGCAACATATAATTATGTAATTTTACATTATTTATGTGCTTTTTACTGTTGAAATTAGCTCTTCAATTCTATCTTTTCAACTTCTTGCTTTTTGTAGTAGGTTTTCCCCTTGGTAAGAGAAAGCTGGGCTAGATGGATGATCAGGATAGCCCCAGAAAGTAGGACAGCCTACATACTCATCTTGTTCTACAGAACTGCAAAGTATCTTCAGAAAAATCCCAGCAGCAGTTAAAACTGCTACTACCAATAAAGTTTTGCAAGATGCATACTTTTTAAGCAACTTGATTTTGCTGGAGAAAGGGGAAGTATCTTTTAAAAAATTGGCTGGCAATGCTTCATTCCTTTCATTAAATTTCAAAAAAGAAAACTTGACTTAAAGGTTGTATATAATTACCCTCAGGGGAAAAAACAGCAATCCACAATGAAAATAAAGTTCTTTGACTGAGAAATGGAAAGCACTGAGACATAAATATTCTAGAAGCTGACTGCTTAAGTGTGTCAGACCCCAGGCCACAACAATCCTGTAGTTCACATTGACATCTCTCAGTCTACAGGACGTAGTTTAGAAGGGCAATATTTAATACTATAAGAAATGATAGGATTTGATTCCTTTTATATATTTCTTTTGACAAACTGTGACTAAGTTTATTTAGAAAAATAAAGACAGAATAGAGGATCATTAGAATTAGGAAATGTGGGGCTAGCACTGTGGTATAACAGGTTAAGCTACCATTTGTAATGTCAGCATCCCATATCAGAGTGCTGGCTGAAGTCCCAACTGTTCTGCTTCTGATCCAATTCCCTGCGTATGTGCCTGGGAAAGTGATGCACGATGTGAAGTGTCTGGGCACCTGCCACCCACAGAGAAAACCTGAATAGAGTTCCAGGTTCCTGTCTTCAGCCTGGCCCAGCCCCAGCCATTGTGGCCATTTGGGGTGTGAAGCAGCAGATGGAATATCTCTCTCCCCAACCCCATCCCCACCACATCTCTTTCTGTCATTCTGCCTTCTAAATAAATAAACACTTTTTAAAAAAAAGTTTAGGAAATGCTAAGAGATAATAAATGCCCCTTCATGAGGCAAGGGGTGGCTTGGAAATCATCCATCTACATTCATTTTTCCAGAACTTTCTTGAGTTGAACAAGAAGGATGGGAGACTGGCAAGAATCATACAAGCAAATCAATCTTTTACTGCTCCAGGGGTCTGCTCACCTACCTCTTTTATTTATTTTCTTTTTTTTAAGATTTATTTACCCATTTGAAAGGCAGATCTACAGAGAGGCAGAGACATAGAGAGAGAGAGAGAGGTCTTTCATCCACTGGTTCACTCTCCAAATGGTCACAATGGCAAGAGCTGGGCTGATCTGAATCAAGGAACCTGGAGCTTTCTCTGGGTCCCCAAAGTGGGTGCAGGAACCCAAGCACTTGGGCCATCCTCTGCTGTTTTCCCAGGTACATCAGCACAGAGCTGGATCAGAAGTGGAGCAGCAGGGACTTCAACCAATGCCCCATATGGGATGCCAGCTCTGCAGGCAGTGGCTTTACCCCACTATGCCACAGTGCCACAGTGCTGGGCCCCTCTTTCTTTTTATAAACATTACCAAACTTGCCTGGTGTTCTCAGTGTTTCTCTCTCTCCTTCTCTCTCTCTCTCTCTCTCTCTCTCTCTCTCTCTCTCTATCTTTCTCTCTCTCTCTCTCTATCTTTCTCTCTCTCTCCCCCTTTGCCACCCTCTTCGAAATAAAATGAAAATAAATACATAAAAATAAAGAAGAACACTTGAAAAGACAACTTTAGGGTTTCCAAAGCATACTTGCAAGATTCAGTTATGCAAATAGAAGTCATGACCAGTGAAATCTGATACATGGCCAGTAATGAGACCTCATTTATGCTTACACTAGTGAAGCCTAGAGACTCAGTCCATAGACATTGCCACATGAAAGCCACACACTTTATCATTACAGTTTTGTGTTCCAGCTTTTTAATCTTGTGTTGTTCCACGTTATCAAAATATTTTAAAAACATAAAACTACTTTTCAATTCTAGCATTTGAAATGAACAATCACACAAAGGCCAGGAAGACCATAGGACATTTCCCAGCCTTGACACTTTTGTTCAGGGCTCAGAGTAAGGGCTTTGGAGTGATAGGAAGATTCTTTCTCTTCACAACGAAAACAAAATTGGACAGGAAACATTGGAAAGCACGTTCCATTTATAAGTAAAAATTGATATCTAATGGAGCTTAGGAGAATCACACAGTTACTACTGTGCATTGCTCAGTGCTTTCATGGGGCTTACATCAATCTTTCTGACAGCCTTTCCTGATGCATTATAGTATTTATGATATTATTGTTTCAAATCTCTCTGCATTGTATCCCTACACAATGAATTTGCCTTGTCTATTTAAATAAAAAAGCTATCTTAGCACCTGAAAAAAGATAAGGAAATGACTCCTTTTTAAAAATGCTTATCTAAATCATTCTCATTGTTTCCACACTCATTTCTTATTGCCATCTATTTGTATTGTATGTCATAAATTGTGTCTATCTTTAAAACTTATTTGGAGAAGGTGAAAGGAAGACCTAATTAAAAAAAAAACATAAAATTAAAATAATAACAGGTGAATGTTTGAGTTGCACTTATGCATTGCTGCCCACTTTTATGATCATGTTGCCCACTTCCTTTCCATGATGACTTGCTCCAAATCTGCTGCAATTTATTCCAATTTTTTAACCAACCTGGTACTTCCCATCTTAAGAGCCTTTACACTTCCACCCAAAGTCCTCTCCCCTCTGTTGCAACTTGCTGAGATAACTCATTCTTAGGATGCTTCAATTACAGTTTCTCAGAGTTCACTGTATTTCTCCTTCATAGCAGCCATTACAAACAGATTAAACAATTACCATGTCATTAGTTGTCTAATGACTGTCTTCCTTGCCAGCTTACATACTCCATGATAAGAGGCACTACTCTTTTTTATCAAGCAATAGAGCTACAGACCCTGGAACAGTGCCTTCCTAAAGGATTATCCAATAATTATTTGTTAAATTAACTAATGGATAAATAGAAATATATCCTAAATGTGCATTAATGTCAAGAGTTGACTTTCTAACTATGGAAATTAGCCAAATAAATGAACCTCGTTGCACAGAACCTATTAAATATCTCCTTTTATGACCTGAATTGACATAAAATTGATGTGAGAATTGACAAGCCTTAGAAAGAAACCATAAAATGCTTTAAAATATAAATGTTATCAAATAAAAATTATTGCACATTTTAAGAAAAACAGATGGATTGATAAAATCCCTCCAATATCAATATACATAATAATTGCTTACAGATACTGGATAATTTTCAGAATACAAGTATAAAATCAACAATAAAAGGAAGCAAAACACCACTAACCTTCTATGTCAAAACCTAGACATTATTTGAATCCAAAGCCAGGCTATGTTACTGGCAAATAAACATGGTTCATAGAGAAAAAAAGAACACAGTATTAAAGCCAGTATGAGGAAATAGATGGAATGACTCATATCTACCTTATTCTTCTCCCTTCCTCACTTATTCTGTCCTAAGTATCCTCAGTGAAGTCTTTTGTCCATTTCTAAGTTCCCTGAATTCTGTCTTCCCATTTAGCCTATGATTAGGTACAACTTAAGCTAGTATATAGTGAACACTACTCCCAAAGCCACAATTTATTGATCTGAGCTGGTATAGTACAAGGAAGAAGAGGACATGGGCAGAGGAAAACATCCAAGTGGAGACCAGGAGAGTTCCTCGGGAAATGTGTCACTCAGAGAACAGGAGATCAAGAGGACCTGGGAAACTTCGATGTGTCAAAGAAAAACCAATGCGGAAGATTCTCAAGGTCACAAAAGCCAAGGAGCAAATGGGTGGTAACTGACAATAAGATTCAACTGGGGATGATATAGGAATAAGAAAGGAAGGATAATGGTGGCACAGTAAGCTGTGTTCTTTGAAATATACTTTTGATTCAATCTCTGTGGAAGTGTTAGAGAATATAACATTTCAAACTAATTTTTTATTCAAGAAGACTTGCTCCACAAGTTGAAGGAGGAAAACTCTGAGCCATCTGATGTCTTGCTTGAAATCACTACTTTGCAATTGCTGTTCATAGTAAGTACCAGGTTAACCTGTGGCAAATGCAAACAGAAGTAGAACTCTTCACCTTCTGTCAAATAGAAAGTGGTAGTACCCTGGGGTGATAAGCAGAATTCTAAAGATGCCATTCCCCCAAAATCCTTCCTTTTGGTTATTCAATGAAATGCTAATCTAGGAATGTTGTAGAGAGGTTTTTCAGATTGAAATTAAGGTAATAAATCAGCTGAACTTAAACTAAGATCATCCTTGTTTATCTTCTTGGGTTCAATGTAACTACATGAGTCCTTTAAAGCCAAAGATGATAGCAAGAGTCAATCACAGAGATTAAGCAGAACAGGAAGAGAGACTCAAAACCGTTCTCCACACTCACTAACACCAGGCAGCCAACCCCAGATCAGAGAATATTTTCTAAACTCATTTAATACCGAAAAATCCAGGCTTTTCCCATACCCCTATATGAAGTCTGTGGAAGCATTTCACCCAATATGCCAGAGTGCATTTGGTCATTAATTTAGAATGAGAAACTGGATAGAACTTCATAGTGGTGTTACCTCTATTTGATATCAATAGGCTGAAAACCTGGCCAAGCAATGATTTTTGCCTTCATGGTACCACATAGCAGAAAATCAGTTTGGCTAATAGTTTTCAAATTGTATCTGGATGGTTCTATTAAAAAAAAAAAAAAAACCTACCCGTTTTCCTGACCATCTGTCAAAACTCAGCTTAGATCTCACCCAATACAAGGGATTTCTCCAGATCTCCCCAGGTGCAATTATTTTCCTTGTCTCTTAATGCCAATCCCCATGTTTTCATTTATCAGAGGTTAGCTGACATCAAGTCACTGGAATATGTATCTCCTTCCCCAACTGGATTATAAGACAAAACATTTGATGAAGGCTTGTCACAGGGATGAGCATACTGCCTGGCCCATGGCAAGCAGTCACTTAATGAATATGTACTGCTTAGTGGGGTGGCGGTTAGTGATCTATCTTTGCAGGCTGCCCATAACCCCAGTGCAGTCCTGCATATGCTCAGAAAGCACTTGTTAAAGTGAATTGTGTTTGAGTCCAAACAAATGAGTTCCAAGTGAACTAAAATCCATGACATCACGCCTTAGATTTCAGAATACAAGGTGTTTTTTTTTTTTTGATAGGCCTAAAAATGCCATGTGTAATTGAGTACTTAACCTCTGTAACAATGGCCATCACATTGATGATGGTGGTACTAATATCAAATCTATTTTATCTGAATTCACAAATGTATCATGTAACTTTGTATGGTACACCATTCACTTTTCCAGAATGTGATTACTTTAATTCATGAAAATGATAACCAGTTCAAACCAGCATACTGATTTCCTCTTAATTTCATGTATATCAAATACCAGATTACTTTTATTTGCGACCAAAAAAATCTACTTTCAGCTACAAATTGAGATAAGGAAAAAATTCTACAGCTAATAACTAAAATGTACTTTGTTTCTATGTTGCAACTTTGCTTTTTAGACTGTTCCTGTTAAATCTTTATAAGAATGACTTTTCACAGTCTTTCTAACTTCAATCCTCATCGCCCAGGGATCCCCCTCCTTAAACTTCCAATCAGCTTTAAATGCTTCAATCTGTCAGAAAGAAACAACACTCTCTCTTTCCTTCCCAAGTCACTGACATGAGCAGTCCTAACTTTCTTAGTCTTCTGGCTCCCCCAGGTTATCCAGGCTTAACAACAAAACATTACTGATGTTTGTTCTTTCCTTCCTTTCATGCCATCATAATGTTCACCAAGCTCATTCCACCCTGTACTTGCAGTTTCTCTCCATCACATCCTTCTCCTTTTTCTGTACCACCTTGAAAGTTTCAGCTCCTTAGTCACTACACACAGAAGCTATAATAATAGTGCCTAAACTATTCATAAAACAGAAATTTTGTAATTTTCTTACCCCCAAATTCAGTGATTCCTCAATTATCAAGGCAAAATCTTAATACAACCTAATATATTCGCCTCTACTTAAATTCTACTAGAACTTGACATAAACTTCAGTTTTTCTCTCACTAAGCACCTTCAAACCTTGAGTTTTTTGTTAGAAACACACTTGTATTTTTCCCTTATAAACTTAACTCAAAGTTCTTTACTCTCCCTGAGTCTTTTTTGACTCACCTAGTTGGAATGGATCTGCTTTTCCACACAATGTCTTCCACTTCAGTGTTTATTCTACTCATTCAACAGTAACTATCTCTTACCTTATCTGAGGGTTCAGGGTGCTACTGTTATTAAGTTTCCTGTTATGTATCTTGTTTCTCCAACTTGAGGGTCAGTGTTGGATATGAGGGGTAGGAGGGAACCAGAGACTTAACTTTCCCTTTATCTTCTGTACACTTAGCATACTGTTTAGCAATAAGCAAACATTAAATAAATTATTATTGGTTTGACTTTGTTTGTTATTCTTATTTCTCCTAAATGTGCTGGTTTCAGGACCTAATTATTCTTGGTGTTTGGTTGGGATTTATTAACAAAGTGATACAAGAGAAAACAAAGAACAAATCTACTTCCCCCTTAGGTATTGTCTGTTATTTTTCAGCCACAGAATTCTGCTCATTTTGTGAATGTCAGTGTGAAAGGAGACCAGACATTGCATCACACATCTCTCCTTCACCACTCCCAAGAAGCATAGAATGCTGACACACTCTCCTTCATCAGAGATATTTCCTGGAGAAGGACAAAAATCACCACCATTTATGTGCCTCTGCCTTTTATTCTGAAACATTAAGCTGTGCATTCCACGGAATGTAGGCCTTTGCACTTTTCCAGGAATTTACTATAAGCAGTGACATCCAGTTAACGGTTTCATTGTCACAAGTAGGATGATTTGCCTGTTCACAAAGCAGAGAACACATGGTGAAAACTGGCCCCTGCTCATTAAAGCCCCTTTGAAAAACTTGCCATCACAATTACCCATTTGTGTTTTGTTCCTCTCAATGAAGACAACAGTGCAGGTTTTAGCTCTGCTAACCACATCCAACTAACTGTTCTCATTAGGCTCCCAGGAATGTCACCAGTTGCCACTGGCTATGTGTCACGAACAGTGGAGAAATATTTCACACAATCTGCATTGTAAGGACCTGTTCCAATCTGGGTTTGGTTTAAAAGTGAAAAGATACAAATATGTTTATAGCCCTTGTTTGTGTTCCTGCTGAACACTGGTCTTTCTACTTTTCACTGTTGAACTCTTTATTTAGTGAGGCATTATGCCTGTTACCATAAAGTAAACATATGTTATAGTAAAATCGTTTTTTTTAAAAAAAGAGGTGCACTAGCTGGGACATGTGTACACACTCCAATGTGGGGTGCAAGTGTTACATGTGGCAGCTTAATCCACAATGCCACAATACCAGCCCTTAGCTTTGGTGTTTATAAGCGGGGTCTTTGGGATGCCAGCATTGTTATGTGGCTGGTTAAGCCATTGCCTGTGATGCCAGCACCCCATATGAGTGCTGGTTCAAGTCCCAGCTGCTTCACTTCTAATCCTGCTCCCTGCTGATTAGCCTGGGAAAGCAGCAGCAGATCACCCAAGTACTTAGGCCACTGCTGTCCATGTGGGAGACCCAGATGGAGTTTTGGACCTCTGGCTTTGACCTGGCAGAGCTTCAGCTATTGTGGCTATCTGGGAAGTGAACCACAGATGGAGGACCTCTCTCTCTCTCTCTCTCTCTCTCTCCCACCCTCACTCTCTCTCTGCTCTATCTCTTTCTGTAATTTTGCCTTTAAGATAAATAAGTTAATCTTAAAAAAAAAAGATGTGGGTCCTTCAGGAAGTAATTTGCAATAGATACAACCGTTAGGGTGCAGTCTCCATGGTAGAACCTGGTAATTTTCTAAGATGTGATAAACCATGCACACAGTTGTAGACACTCAAGCTCTCTGCCTCTCACCAGGTGATGCTGTGTGCCAACCTGGGACTCTACCCCTAGAAGGCCATGCACCATGCAATGATGCACTCAAGAGCCTGCACCATGCTGCTTGGAATGTGAACCTCCAGAATCCTAAGCCAAAGGAAGCCTCTTTTGTTGATAAAGTTAGCCTACCTGATGTATTGCATGAGAATCACGAAAAATGCACTAATACATGGAGGTTCTATGGTTTTGAGCTCCCTATGTAGTCTACTGCACAGCTTCATGGAGTTTGCTTGTTATATATTTTTTTAGATTTATTTATTAATTTGAAAGTCAAAGCTACACAGAGAGAGAAGAGGCAGAGGGAGAGAGAGACAAAGAGAGAGAGAGAGGTCTCCCATCTGCTGATTCACTCCCCAAATGGCCACAACAGCCAGAGCTACACTGATCCAAAGCCAGGAGCCAGAAGCTTCATCTGGGTCTCCCACGCAGGTGCAGGGCCCAAGGATTTGGGCCACCTTCCACTGCTTCCCCAGGCCATAGCAGAGATCTGGATAGGAAGTGGAGCAGCCGGGACATGAATCGGCACCCATATGGGATGTACTGCAGTCGGCGGCTTTACTCACTAAGCCACAGCACTGGCCCTGAATTTACTTGTTCTTAAGAGGTATGTAATCTTCTTCTGTTCATGTTTAGAATAAATGGGAATTCTTTCTATTCATTTAAAAAGAAGCAACTTATGTTTCATATTTTTTTTGCTTTGAATTTATAGAAAGGCATTATAAAACTTGCTAACATCTCCAATCTTTTTTGTACTTTTGAGATAATATATTTTAATATATATTATGATCAAGGAAGGGCTTAAATGTTCTACTAAATCAAGAATCAACCAACGAAAGTGAAGGATCAAGGACATAATCCTCAGCCATTCCCTATCATTACCCAAAAGATAGATAAAATCAGAATTCGTACCTTGTCCCTGAATCCCAATTCAGTCTCACACCATATTGTTCCTCACCCAGCCCACTGCATTCTAACCCAGGTTTGGGCCAAACTTGAAGAACCTGTATGGGGAAGCTCACCTCTGCCTACTGCCCCCAACCCCACTCCTAGTCCACCTAAGATATAAAAAGGCCCAGTCCACTGGGGTCTGGGCCATCTACCATGTGTTCAGTTTGTGTGCACACTGCCAACTGGTCACCCACCTATGCAGATTTATTTTCTTTGAATAAACTCAGTCGGGATGCAAGTTTATAATTCTCTCTGTTCTGTACCCCTTTTTCTTACATTTGGTGTCCCAGGTGAAAAGGCACCAATCTTCACCCCTTTTTCTTACAGAAAGTAAAAAAGCCATAGTGCAGCAGAAAAATAGGCAAGGGCTAAAACTATTTTCAATTGAAAAGATGTTCAACTTAACTCTCATAAAGTAAATTTTAAAAGTCATAGTATCTATCCATCTGTTTCTGTACCAGTACCATGCTGTTTTGATAACAACTGCCCTGTAGTATGTCCTGAAATCTGGTATTGTGATGCCTCCAGCTTTGTTTTTGTTGTACAAGATTGCTCTCGCTATTTGAGGTATCCTGTGTCTCCATATGAAATTCAGCATCATTTTTTCCAGATCTGAGAAGAATGTCTTTGATATTTTGATTGGTATCGCATTGACTCTATAAATAGCTTTTGGGAGAATGGACATTTTGATGATATTGATTCTTCCAATCCATGAGCATGGAAGATTTTTCCATTTTTTAGTATCCTCTTCTATTTCTTTCTTTAAGGTTTTATAGTTTTCACCATAGAGATCTTTAACGTCCTTGGTTAAGTTTATTCCAAGGTATTTGTTTTTGATGCTATTGTGAATGGGATTGATCTTAGAAGTTCTTCCTCAGCCACAGCACTGCCTGTGTACACAAAGGCTGTTGGTTTTTGCACATTGATTTTTGTGCTACTTTGCCAAACTCTTATATGAGTTCCAACAGTCTCTTAGTAGAGTTCTTTGCATCCCCTAAATAAAGAATCATATCATCTGCAAAGAGGGATAGTTTGAGTTCTTCCTTCCCAATTTGTATCCCTTTAATTTCTTTTTCTTGCCTGGTGGCTCTGGCTAAAACTTCCCGAACTATACTGAATAGCAGTGATGAGAGTAGGCATCCCTGTCTGGTACCAGATCTCAGTGGAAATGCTTCCAACTTTTCCCCATTCAATAGGATGCTGGCCGTGGGTTTTTCATAAATTGCTTTGATTGTATTGAAGAATGATTCTTCCATACCCAGTTTGCTTAGAGTTTTCATCATGAAAGGGTGTTGTATTTTATCAAATGCTTTCTCTGTGTCTATTGAGATAATCATATGGTTTTTCTTCTGAGGTCTGTTAATGTGGTGTATCACATTGATTGTTTTGTGAACACTGAACCAAACCCTGTATGCCAGGGATAAATCCCACTTGGTCTGGGTGGATGATCTTTCTGATGTGTTGTTGCATTCTATTGGCCAGAATTTTATTGGGGATTTTTGCATCTATGTTCATCAGGGATATTGGTCTGTAATACTCTTTCAATGCTGCATCTTTTTCCTGCCTAGGAATTAAGGTGATGCTGGCTTCATAAAAATAATAGAAACACCAAAAATCAATGCAAACATTTACAGCCAACTTATATGTGATCGAAGATCCAAAACCAATCCCTGGAGTAAGGACAGTCTATTCAATAAATGGTGCTGGGAAAACTGGATTTCCAGGTACAGAATCATGAAGCAAGACCCCTACCTTTCACCTTACACAAAAATTCACTCCTCATGGATTAAAGACTTAAATCTATGACCCGACACCATCAAATTATTAGAGAGCATTGGAGAAAACCTGCAAGATATAGGTACTGGCAAAGACTTCTTGGAAAAGACCCCAGAAGCACAGGCAGTCAAAGCAAAAATTAACATTTGGGATTGCATCACACTGAGAAGTTTCTGTACTGCAAAAGAAACAGTCAGGAAAGTGAAGAGGCAACCAACAGAATGGGAAAAAATATTTGCAAACTATGCAACAGATAAAGGGCTGATAACCAGAATCTACAAAGAAATCAAGAATCTCCACAACATCAAAACAAGCAACCCACTTAAGAGATGGGCCAAGGACCTCAATAGACATTTTTCCAAAGAGGAAATCCAAATGGCCAACAGACACATGAAAAAATGTTCAAGATCACTAGCCATCAGGGAAATGCAAATCAAAACCACAATGAGGTTTCACCTCACCCCGATGAGAATGGCTCACATTCAGAAATCTACCAACAATAGATGCTGGAGAGGATGTGGGGAAAAAGGGACACTAACCCCACTGTTGGTGGGAATGCAAACTGGTTAAGCCACTATGGAAGTCAGTCTGGAGATTCCTCAGAAACCTGAATAGTACCCTACCATAGAACCCAGCCATCCCACTCCTTGGAATTTACCCAAAGGAAATTAAATTGTCAAACAAAAAAGCTGTCTGCACCTTAATGTTTCTTGCAGCTCAATTCACAATAGCTGAGACCTGGAATCCAAGTCCTACAAGAGGCAGGCTGAGGAGGCGGAGGAGCAGGCCAACACGCAGCTGTCCAGGTGCCGCAAAGTGCAGCACGAGCTCGAGGAGGCCGAGGAGAGGGCCGACATTGCCGAGTCCCAGGTCAACAAGCTCAGGGCCAAGAGCCGAGACGTGGGGGGCCAGAAGATGGAAGAATGAGGCCCTCCTGAGCTCATTGCCATGGGATACCTGCAGGAGAGAGGAGGGAACTGTGTGAGAAATAAATTCTCCTAATTGCTTCGGAAAAAAAAAAAAAAGACCTGGAATCAACCCAAATGCCCATCAACAATGGACTGGATAAAGAAATTATGGGACATGTACTCTATGGAATACTATACAGCAGCCAAAAACAATGAAAACCAGTCATTTTCAACAAGATGGAGGAATCTGGAAAACATTATGCTGAGTGAGTTAAGCCAGTCCCAAAGGGACAAGTATCATATGTTCTCCCTGATAGGCATCAACTAACTGAGCACCAAAGGGGAAACCTGTGGAAGTGAAATGGACACTATGAGAAACAGTGACTTGATCAGCTCTTGTCCTAACTGTTGATGTACAAGGTAATACTTTATCCATTTTAGTATTTTTTTTCTAGTACTATTGGTTGAACTCTGTAATTAACACACAATTATTCTTAGGTGTTTAAATTTTAACTGAAAAGTGATCCCTGATAAATATAAGAGTGGGAAAAAGAGAGGGAGGAGATGTACAATTTGGGGCATGCTCAATCGGACTTGCCCCAAATGGTGGAGTTAGAAACGTGCCAGGGGATTCCCAATACAATCCCATCAAGGTGGCATGCACCAATGCCATCTCACTAGTCCAAGCGATCAATTTCGGTTCACAACTGATGACTCTGATAGGTCTAAGAGTCAAAGGGATCACACATACAAGACTAGTGTCTGCTAATACTAACTGACAGAATCAAAAAGGGAGAGAACAATCCATCATGGGAAGCAAGATACACAGCAGACTCATAGAATGGCAGATGTCCTAAACAGCACTCTGGCCTCAGATCAGCCCTTAAGGCATTCGGATCTGGCTCAAGAGCCCATGAAATATTCAGGCATGGAAAGCCAAAACACTCTGGAAAAAAAAAAAAAACCTAAATGAAAGATCTCTGCGAGTGAGATCCCAGTGGAAAGAATGGGGCCATCAAAGGAGGAGGTACCTTTCTCTGAAGGGAGGAGAGAACTTCCACTTTGACTATGACCTTGTCTGAATAAGATTGAAGTCAGCGAACTCTAAAGGCTTCCATAGCCTTGGCAACTCATAACTAGAGCCTAGGGAGATTACTGACACCATAAACAAGAGTGTCAAATTGTTAAGTCAACAACAGGAGTCACTGTTTACTTACTTCTCATGTGGGATCTGTCCTTAATGTGTTGTCCAATGTGAAGTAATGCTGTAACTAACACTGAAACAGTATTTTACACTTTGTGTTTCTGTGTGGGTGCAAACTGATGAAATCTTTACTTAATATATACTAAATCAATCTTCTGTATATAAAGAGAATTGAAAGTGAATCTTGATGTGAATGCAATGGGAGAGGGAGTGGGAGATGGGAGGGGTGCGAGCGGAAGGGATGTTATCAGGGGGGGAAGCCATTGTAATCCATAAACTGTACTTTGGAAATTTATATTTACTAAATAAAAAAATAAATCAAGGTAACACGTAAAAAATAGTCATAAAATCATTAATACAACAGGAGTATAGGACTCCCAAATCTTCTCAATGTATGAAATAGCAGTGAGACACAGGCACCTTTAGGGGAAGTAGAAAATTACACTAAAGTTCAGGCTTCTTCTGGCTTCCAGTGGCCTCACATTTCTGTAATCCTAAAAGCTAACCTAAAACTTCTGGGCTTTGTGCTCCCACTGCACAGCACATAAAAACAGAATCAATTATTTTCCAACCTCCACCATCCTCCAGATACTACAGCCTCATCACAATTAGAAATGTCCTTGATCAAGGCACCATCTATAAGTAAAGGCTACTCGTCTGGTTTGGCCCAGTCTAAGCAGCAGATGTCCCTCATAATTTGGTAAAGTCCACATTTCTATTAGTAAGATTCCCCATGGTTCTTAATGTATGTGTTTTTTGACAAAAATAAAAAGAACCAATAGAAATTATTTGATTGAGTTACAATGAAAAAGATACAAATGTTTACAATATTGTGCTTTTCAGTCTCTATTTTTTCAAAATATTTTTAAATGACTAAGCTTATACTTCCTAATTGGAAATGTATCCAGGCTACCATATCCGAAGCATTAAACCAACTTAACAGAATATATCCAGGATGCTGATACCTGTCTTTTGTTTGTTTCCTCATCACCAGGGGCTTACAGATGAGCTCTAAACAGTGTCCAGGATACAGTGTCTGCCCTGGAATGAGCCCTCCTCACTGTGCCCCTCACTGTCTGGATAGCTAGAAGGTCTGTGCTTGTATTCTTAATGGTACAGAATCCTTGCTCTATTATTATTATTATTATTCAGCAGTAATTCTGTAATATGACTCTGTGTGTGTCTTTCTGTCTGCCTCTCTCTCTCTCTCTCTCTCTCTCTCTCTCTCAACAACACACTGTTTCTGAGTATTTTGGTAACTACATTCTCTGTACAATTTGATTTTTTGCTGCACTGTGATGATGGAAGAAAAAATTTAAAGCCTACTTGATGATTGAAGGCTCCTATAGATTCAAGTCAACCTGAAAAACAGATACTCACCTGCACAGTGTTTCAAACTTCCTGTATGACAGCATTAAACATCCTCAGACAGCAGTAACTTAGAACTTTGCTTTGTATCCAGTATCCTCTAGTTTACACATAAAATATGCTCAGGATATTTCAAACCAAGAAAATCACTGTATATTATTTTGTCATATAGTAAGCACTTGACCTTCTCTGAAGTTAATAGTTACTGAATAGTAATGATATACTAATAAAAATGCATTAATTTGTATAATTTGAAATAAAAATATCTTCATTATAAGATTGTGACACAATCAATTCAACTTGATTTCTAATGGATATTGTAGTAGAAAACTAGGGAAATAACTTTAGGTTAGGAGAGATTAATGAGGAAAGAAACTGAAGAGTCCTTAATTATGTGGAAATTTAAATATGTGGAAAGTTACCAAAGACCAGGGGCCAACTGAAAAAAAATTTCAATAAGATACATGTCAAAGGATGTCCTTTCACAGAGAGATGTGCCAGATTCTATGAATACAGCAAGTCATCAATGGACAAGATATGCACTGCAGCCTCATTGTACTCATGCAAATAAGTAGATACTAGTGTTATAGGCTGGGAACTGGGCCTAAATTAATTTTACAGGTTCTTGCCTTTTACTTAGAGAAGAATTCTAAATACAGGCCCAAACACGGCATGCAGTGTGATAAACTTTATTTACAAAGTGAGAAAAATACAAAGACACACTAGGGACTTATTATTAAGGGAGATTTGGGCCAAAGAAAGGGAATTATCATACCCTGCTCTGCTCACTTGAGTCCACGTGAAGGAGAGAGCGAGCTTCTGCTCTTCCTACCTTTTTATGCACTTTGAAAAACAGAAGTGTTTATGTAGTACCACCTCCAATCCCAGGTAAAAGGAGGTGCTTCCTGGGGAGGGGTCCCCTGATTGACAGGTAGATGAACATGACAACACAAAATGAACTAGGTGCGGCTTCTAGCTCATGAACTTGAAATTATCTATCTAAGCTTTCCCACATCACTTGATCATTTATTAAAGAAAATAATTGATACTAAAGATCAAAATTTTTGCATCAGGAATATAGATGCAACTAGAAACCCTGACAGTACAGACTCCAAGGAATAGATCTCAATAGTGTCCTGGCATTTCTCACAAATAAATGATTGAAGAGCAGATGTTTCTGTTCAATGATAAATTTTAAAAATATTTAATATTCTGAGTGTTTTATGTTGGTGGGTATTACAACTGTACAACACTTGGACAAGTATTAGACAATTGTTTTCCTGACTGATAGCTATTCAAACATTCATCTTCTTACATTACAAATTATCCTTTCTATATGAGAAAACTATGGCCCATGAGACAATGTTAACAACCCTAAAGTTGACATGAGTCACCCACCAAAAAAAGTATATTGATAATTTTGTAACTATTTCTTTTTATTAGATATTAATCTCTCCCAGGTTGTACTATTTTCTGTGCTTTTTCATTACAGACATGGCTGAATCAGAGAAGTACTTAAAATTCTTGAATTTGAGAACCTTCACTTTGAAGGGACAGTTGGGCAGATACTGCCTTTAAAAGAGCAAATTTGATGAGACTCTATTACAACTCTAAACCCAAGTTATTTTAGATTGCTGTGCAATGTGATCTGTGTGGAAAATTAATATTATGGACTGTTTCCAGAGTACTTACATGGGGATTTTTCATATTCCCCCAGGAATTTTCTCCATCAGTTATGTCATGTATTGAACCATTTACCTCCTGACTCTGTGAGTGACAGTAAGGCATTTGCCTACATCCTGAACAGTCAATAATGATATCAATAATGACAGCTTCAAATACAAAAGGTAACAAGTTTTAAACCAGCATGTGGGAAATTCTTCTTTTGTGTTCCTTGTCATGTAATCCTGCTGTCCACAAAATGAAGGGGAATATACAGTCTCTTGTGTTATAAAAAGAAATTCACTATAATGATTTTCAACCCTCATGGCATTTCACTTTGATTGTACAATTACAGTATATTAGAAAGACAATAGAAGAAACACTAATGAAAAATGTTAAAAATGATTTTGAGGGGCTGGCACTGTGGAGCAGTAGGTTAATCCTCTGCCTGCAGCACTGGCATCCCATATGATCACCAGTCCTAGTCCCAACTGCTCCTCTTCCAATCCAGATCTCTGCTGTGGCCAGAGAAAGAAGTGGAATATGGCTCAGGTCCTTGAGCATCTGCACCCACATGGGAGACTGGGAAGAAGCATCTGGCTCCTGGCTTCGGATCGGCACAGCTCTGGCCATTGCAGCCATTTGGAGAGTGAACCAGCAGAAGGAAGACCTTTTTCCCTCTCACTGCCTGTAACTCTACCTCTCAAATAAATGAATAAAATCTTTAAAAAATGATTTTGATAGAAAATTTCACTAAAATATTGTGTTTGCTATTTATAAACTCACTCAAGCCCACCAAAAATTCTGCTCATGAATTTTCTCATCTAACTAGTACAGACATATTTGGGCATTTGTGGCACAGTTGGTTAAGCTACTATTTGCATTGCCTGCATCCCATATGGGAGTGTCTGGGGATACAGTTTCACCTCTGCTTCTATCCCAACCTTCTGCTGATGTGCCTGGGAGGCAGCAGATGATGACCCAAGTACTTCGTCCCTGCCATTGAAGACCTGGATGGAATTCCTGGTTCCAGGCTTCAGCTTGGCCCAGCCCCTGCTTTTGCACATATTTGGAGTGAACTGACAGATGAAAGATCTCCATTTCTTTGCCTCTTCCTCTCTCTGTCAGTCTACTTTAAAATAAATAAATAAAAACTAAAATAAATAAAATAAATAAGCAAAATAATCTATCAATGTATGTGCTATATGGTGACGTAATCCTTATATGGGTCTCAGCACCCCCCATCCAAATTGATTTTTTCTACCATAGGGCATGGAGAAGAAAGTTTTTAAAAAGCGATTAAAAGCAAGTCCCTGGCTCCAAAAGCATATCTTTGCAAGGACAGAAAACATTGAGCTCTGCACCTAGACCTTCACCAAAGGAAAATATGTCTCCTGCCACATGAGTTAGGCAGCCTGACACTGGCTGCAGGTGACAGTTGAATCTACAGGACTAGTGTGGCAGAGTAACAGTCACTAGGAGAGCCAAGAGAATATTCTCAAGGACCATCAGCAAGGAGAAGACAAGACAGTGGGAGAGGGCTTGATGGGGGAAAATAATTTTCCTCAAAACTTATGGGTGTAAGTGAGGCTGATTATTTTGGTTAGCAGGAAGATTCAAAAACAGGATGGTTATTAAAAAATCCATCAGGAGACATTGAGATAGGTAGAACTGTGCTGGGGCAGGACACTTACTGTGGCCTGGCCTCAAACATTCAGGGCATTTCCCTTTGTGGAATCCAAAGTTTCAGCAATGCTTTCTGTCTTTCTGAGCATACAATGCAAAATATCAAAAACTCTGTCCCTCTTATGAGTTACACCGCCAGTGAAAGCGAGCAGTTATTTCTGAAACTGACAATTACTGGAAGCTGACTCCAATAGCTGGAAAGTAGCCTTTCCATACACGTTTTCCCTGATTGTCCTTTTTAAAAACCAGAGCACTGGAGGGAGAAGAATTTGCTATTTAATATGTCACAAAGGGAATTGTAAGAATTCCTATAGCCTATAAGAGGAAAGGCTTCTTTCATGCCAGAGTGGTCATATTGGGCATCAATTATTACGGAGACTCCCCATAAGTATGTACAAATATTATATTAATAAAAAAATTTTAATGAGGGCCGGCGCCATGGCTCACTAGGCTAATCCTCCGCCTTGCGGTGCCGGCATACCGGGTTCTAGTCCCGGTCGGGGCACCGATCCTGTCCCGGTTGCCCCTCTTCCAAGCCAGCTCTCTGCTGTGGCTAGGGAGTGCAGTGGAGGATGGCCCAAGTCCTTGGGTCCTGCACCCCATGGGAGACCAGGAGAAGCACCTGGCTCCTGCCATCGGATCAGCACGGTGCGCCGGCCGCAGCGCGCTACCATGGCAGCCATTGGAGGGTGAACCAACGGCAAAAAGGAAGACCTTTCTCTCTGTCTCTCTCTCACTGTCCACTCTGCCTGTCAAAAATAAAAAAAAAAAATTAATGAGAAAAAACATTTAAGTTGGAGAAGCAATTTTCCCTCAGACAAGAACACCTGATGGAAATCCAAGACACTGCGGCAAAAAAAAGTCCTACATGAAGGATCTCTGTGAGTGAGACCACAGGGAAAAGAAGGATCCATCAAAGAAGGATGTACTTTTCTCTGAAGCAAGGAGAGAACTTCCACTTTGCTGATGGCCTTGTCTAAATACTGAGGGAGATTGTAGACTCAAAAGGCTTCCATAACCTTGACACCTTATGTCAAGAGTCTTGAGCAATCACTGACATCATACATAAGAGTATTAATTGTTAAATTAACAACAGGAGTCACTGTACACTTATGCTCCATGCAACATCTCTGCCCTCAATGAGTTGTACTATGAGAATTAACTGTAAAATTTGTTCTCAAACAGATCTTTATATTGTGTGTGTGTGTGTGCAAATTGTTGAAATCTTTACTTAGCATAGAGTTGGTCTTCTGTATATAAAGTTAATTAGAAATGAATCATAATGAATTATGGGATGGGAGAGGGAGGAGGAAGTGGGATGGGAGTGAGGGTGGGAGGATGGGAATGGGGGAAGAACCACTATATTCCTAAAGTTGCTCTTATGAAATTTGTATTCATTAAATAAAAGGTTTCTTTATAAAAAAGAAAGAAAGAAAGCCTGGAGTCTTATTCTTTTAATTTCTAAATATTTTATCTAAGAAAGGATGAAAAAGTTTAAGAAAACAAACAACAAAAAGCTCAATGAATTCCTCAAAATATAGATAAGTATAGATATTCACTAAACCATAAAGAGTCAAGCCAATGAAAACTTATTTTGATTTATTTTGCATCTAACCCCACATCTCTGACTAATGTAGCATCTTAAGAGTAGATTAATTTAAAATTCACTTCCACCTTTTCCAAAATAAAGCTGTTCTTCTCGTGTCTTTGGTTTTTATTTTTTTTTATTTTCTTAAAAATTGTATTTTTCTATGTTTGTCTTTAAGAGGATTATTATACATAGAATAGAAGATGAATGACTATACTTCATATCTCTGCCAAGATTGAGTCAAAAAGAAAATTCTAGTTTTATTGTTTTTGTATTACCCATTCATCTTTCTTATCTCTCTGGTTTCTGACATAAAGTGGAATCTTTTAATGCTTGCTTGAAATTGATCTTAAATTCTCCTGCAAAGCCACTATCAATGTAAATAGAAAACTCATAAGACAACAGTCAGCAAATTGCCTTGAAGGATTTCCCCCCTGTTAAATATTTTACTTTATAGTCTCATGGCCAGCCAATTAACCCCTGGGGATGGTTCAAGAGTCTTCATTTATTTCTGCTTTAGCTAACCCTTCATCTGATCCTTAGATGTCCCTGTTGAACATTAGAATTTATTCAGTATTGGCTGTACATGTATTTTTCATCTATATAAAATTCACTAATATGTACCAGGAAGGGTTAATAAGCCTTCCTTTTCTCAACGTCATATTATTAATTATGAACAAGAATGGCTCTTGGACCCCCAGCCCTACATTCTCCTTTGATATCTCAATAGCTGTCAACATTTTCATGGGCTCACAAAGTCACAGCCCACATCATCACCCTACCTTCACCACATTCCAGATTCAAGCTTTCTCTTGCTTTCTGTCCCAAAAAGCCTTCCTCCTTCCACTTGTTCCTTCTGAGCTGTGTGACTGTATGTTTCTCAGTTGGTACAAAGGTTCACCATAGACCTATATGGATGGTGAAATGACTCTGAGTAAAGCTGGGATTTAATGAAATTTTCCTAGAATTTTGGATTTTACTTAGATTATTCCTGTTTCTTAATGTGACTAGCCAGTGTTTTGTTAATTCAAGGTCACAATATTTTTTGTACAATAGCCAGTCCTGGGACAGGCATGTGGCAGTGTTCAAGAGACACCGCTGGGGACATCAAATCCCAAATCAAAGCGCCTGGTTTGAGCCCTAGCTACCTTGTTTCTGTTGCAGTTCCTGATAATGCACACCACGATAGGCAGCAGGTGCTGACTCAAGTAATTTGGTCTCTGCCACACATAAGGAAGCGATTGAATTCTGGGCTCCTAGCTTCAGCTTGGCCCAGCCTTGACTATTGCAAGCATTTGGGGAGTAAGCCTGCAGATCAAAGATAGATCTCTTGGGGCCGGCGCCGTGGCACAGCAGGTTAACACCCTGGTCTGAAGCGCCAGCATCCCGTATGGGTGCCAGTTCTAGTTCCAGCTGCTTCTCTTCTGATCCAGCTCTCTGCCTGGCCTGGGATAGCAGTAGAAAATGGCCCAAGTCGTTGGGCCCCTGCAACCTCATGGGAGACCCGGAAGAAGCTCCTGGCTCCTGGTTTCGGATCGGCACAGCTCCGGCCATTGCAGCCAATTGGGGAGTGAACTAGCGGATGGAAGACCTCTCTCTCTCTCTCTCTCTCTCTCTCTCTCTCTCTCTCTCTCTGCCTCTCCTCTCTCTATGTAACTCTGACTTTCAAATAAATAAATTAAATCTTTTAAAAAAATTCGATCTCTCTCTGTCTCTGCCTCTGTCTCTGTGTGTATGTCTCTCTCTCTCTCTGTCATGTGTGTGTTTATTTTCATTGTTTAAAATACAGTGAGGGGGGCACTTTGGTGCAGTGGATTAAGCCACCTCCAGCAGTGCCAGCATCCCATGTGGGCTCCAGTTCAAGTTCCAGCTACTTCACTTTTTTTTTTTTTTTTGACAGGCAGAGTGGACAATGAGAGAGAGAGACAGAGAGAAAGGTCTTCCTTTGCTGTTGGTTCACCCTCCAATGGCCACTGCAGCCAGAGCGCTGCAACCGGCACACCGTGCTGATCCGAAGGCAGGAGCCAGGTGCTTCTCCTGGTCACCCATGTGGGTGCAGGGCCCAAGCACTTGGGCCATCCTCCACTGCACTCCTGGGCCACAGCAGAGAGCTGGCCTGGAAGAGGGGCAACCGGGACAGAATCCGGCGCCCCAACCGGGACTAGAACCCAGTGTGCTGGCACTGCAGGCGGAGGATTAGCCTATTGAGCCGCAGCGCAGGCCGCTACTTCACTTCTGATCCAGCTCCCTGCTAATGTGCTTGAGAAAGCAGCAGAGGATGGCCCAAGTCCCTAGGTTTCTGTCAACCACATGGGAGGCTCTGAAGAATCTCCTGGCATCTGGCCTTGGGCTCGTTCAGCCCTACTCATTGCAGCCATTTGGGAAGTGAACCAGCACATGAAAGATCTCTCTGCCTTTCCTTCTCTCTCTGCAACTCTGCCTCTCAAATAAATAAATTAGAAAATAAATAAATAAATAAATAAATAAATCTTTTTAAAAATACAATGAAAATTAACTAACTACTAAATCTAGAGTAGATGCTTTTAAAAATAACCATTACTCTGTTTGCTAGATGGTCATAAAAGCTCTTTTGGATCTAGCACTGAGGAATAATAGAACTTGATTAAGTGGTGAGGATTTAAAGATAGGCATATTACATTGAGAAAAAATTTGAAAAAGTGTAGTACAGGACGATAGCAAGTTGGGGGGTGATACATAGACCAACCTGCCAGAGCAAGGAGAGCAACTGGAACACAGTGATGGGTTGAGTGCAATGAGGAACAGTATGGTTTCCAGAACACAGCCAGAGATCATTTATTGTAATATTTTATAGTAAGATTTTAGGATCATAAAAGGCAGATTTTCTCTACTAGTTTTTAGTGCTTAAACTGAACCCAAACTCTATGCATGCAATCTATTGGAAGATGATATCACTAAAGGGTTTATTTTTGTTTGAGATGTGAACTTTTGCAGCAGTGGAAAGGCGGAGGGATCTCCCAAAAGTGTCAAAATGGGTTAAGAGTATCTCCCATTGTATTCTAGAAGTTACTGTATCAGACTTCCTTTCAAAAGAACAATGTCTCCATTTAATAGTAGGCTGATGACTAGGCAACAAAAAGTTGCAATCAACCTCTGTTTCTATTATAGTTTTTTAAAGTAATAGATTTCTTTGTATCAACAAAAGAAAAGCAAAGCTGGCATGGCTGCAAGCCAGACTATGGAAAGAGCATCATTACATTGAAGTGAGTGTTATAATGGTATTTGATAAATTGGCGATTCTATCTATAGGGCTCATAGTCCTTTGAAACAAGAACTTTTCAATAACTATTTTATCCTTTCACATCTCTTTCATCATTTGGTTCATATCAAGCAGATTGTCAAAAGTTATTGTTTATAATACTAATGTCTCCAGAGCTGTATTTATAGATTTTTTTCTAAGAGGATTTTGAAATAATACCATTGCCCAGAGCAAAAAAAAAATAATAATAAATTACCAGCTCCAAAACTTCTAAAAATCAGGTATTAATTTTAGCTTCATTTAATTCCTTACATATGATCCTCTATGGCTTCTTAAAAGAATGCAACAAGAAACAATAAAAGAATATGGTTAAAAGACTCAAGTTTACTATTTGAATATTTATCCTTGAAAACAGTAGAGTTGTCACCATCTTTATCAAATTTCATCAGTCTATCATGGCATATATTTAGTGCCTGAGACCAGGAACAGTATAGTTTTATAGAGTCAGTTCATTTTCTATCTTTCATTTCAGGGATTCCTAAACTTAAGCAAAAGTCATAAATTGTAAAAAGCTAAAAGTATTTTACAATGCTAGAACTGGTTGGGATCCATTACAGGATGTTAAAAGAAAGGCATGTTGAAGGAAATATTAAAAAAAGAGAAAATGTTCTGGTTAAATGAGCACAAAAACCATTTATTTACATGTTAATTACTTTTTCAGGAAGAATTACTGAATTTATAAGATAAAACTATTGTTATTATATACCTGGCTTGCTCAAATATTAAAGGGACATAAAAAGTAAGAGCAATTAATTAATAAGTTTGGCCCACAAGAAAATTACTTTTATGTTCATTTGTATTTAACTAAAGTAAATTAGTGAAAGGAAAAGGTCAGCTTCAAAACAATTATAAACTGTTTACTATTTCCTTTAAAAACAATTACTCAGTTCAAAAGAAAATATAATACAGTTCCTGTAGATTATAACTTGGGGCCTAGTCTATTTTTCTGTCTTTTTCTTTTTTAATTCCACGCAATTTGCTTACTCTGAAGCATACATTCAAGTTTCCAGAAGTCACCCCTAGCATCAAGACTATCCCTATCTGATAGATACAGATGGTCCCAGTTAAAATTTTGAAATTAAAAGAGGATACTTGTTTGTTGCCCTGTGCCTACTGGGTGCATGGCCCATTGGCTTCCGTCTTGCCTCTTCTCCTGCTTGTGTGCTTGATCCACATGGCTCCTGGTCTGCTCTCTGCCTACTATGGACCCAACTTAGCTTCCACGTAGCTTTCTCCCCTAATTAAAGCCCTCACTTTCCTATGCATTTCTCTCACAGAGTAAAATCCTTAAAAAAAAAATTAAAAACAAGATACTATTAGTAAATAGACCAAAGAAACTAATAATGGGAACAGTATTCTCTAATTGTGTTAGAACTAGGTAGTATAGCCTCTCAGCTTCAACAATCTCATTTGAAATTTCCCCTTCTCAACTGTGTGTGTGCACACATCTCAAATAAATAAATAAATAAATAAACCACTTAGTGATATCACACACACACACACACACACATTATCCATTATCCCCAGCAGCATCCCTGGAAGGGTAGGTCTAAGAGACTTTGGCCCTGTCCCTTGAAATCAGATGATTAAAACATCAAAGCTGGACACCAAAACTAAGGGAAACTAATCAATTCCACAGGCTAGGTTTAGCCAATCAGACTAATCCCTTCTGAATTTAAACAGAGACTGACAGAGGATGATAAATACTTAATAAGAAGGCTATGTGTTGAGTCAGTGTTTGAGTCACTCACACCAGTCAAACTTATAAGAGAACAAGAAAACCTCGTCTGGTCTACTTTAACACAAACCAGGAGGAAAAGAAAGCTAGGCATCAGAAGCAATGGGTGGCAGGCCTATTAATGGCTGATCTGTACAGTGATCTGCCCTCAAGGAGACCCAACAGGCCAGTCCACTGCAGTGGCTTTCAAAGTGGTAAGCCTGGGCTTCAGCAGAAGTCAGCTTGTGAAGAGCCCTGGCAGCTCTGCCAAGAGTTGGATCACTGGAAATGGACCTGCCCTGGAATCGAAGGATGCCCAGGTCAGAGCCACAGATCTTATTGGCTCCAAGCTGAAAAGCCCTTCACTCAGCCCAACTTCCAAAGTGACCACTGCAGTTGAGGGGACAGCCAAGTAGGGTCAGCAACATTGCAGGCAGAACTGTAAATTTCTTGTTAGAGATGCCCCCTGCCTTTACCTGGCCAGCTCTCCTCCCAGGCCAGCCAAGTAATGAAAGTCAACAGAGTGCCTTCCCCTAGGAGGTTCACACCTCCCTTAGGATATACCCCATGTGAAGAGATAGATAGGTCTGGGCCTCTTAACTTACAAGGCCTAAAGCCCACCAGATTATTATCAAGCCCCTTCTATCAGGTTCTATTTGCCTCTCAATCAGAAAAATTACTTGTAGCTTAGACAGCACCTTTCTTAGCTCCTCTAATAATGACTCTGTCCTTTGTTCTAGGCCCTGTCTAGTGCACTTGGGCCTCATTCCTTTGTAATCATAACCTCTACTCTACCACCAATGGCTTTACTCCCAACCTGTGTGTACTGATGGTCCTCTTCCCCACTTAATGATGTATAATTGTTCAGACCTGGTTAAGGCCACTCTTAGGATCATTGGTTACTATCCTCAACCTGTCTTTTATGACCTTGTCTAAATATGATCAGAGTCGGGGAACTTGGAAGGCTTCCATAGCCTTGGCAACTCATGACGACAGCCTAGGGTGGTTACTGGCGTCATAAACTAGAGTGTCAATTTGTTGGGTCAACAACAGGAGCCACTGTGCACTTGCTCCTCATGTGGGATCTCTGTCCTTAATGTACTGTACATTTTGATTTAATGCTATAACTAGTACTCAAACAGTATGTTTCACTTTGTGTTTCTATGTGGGTGCAAACTGTTGAAGTATTTATACTAAATTGATCTTCTGTATATAAATAGAATTGAAAATGAATCTTGATGTGAATGGAAAGGGAGAGGGAGCGGGAGAGGGGAGGGTTGCGGGTGGGAGGGAAATTATGGGAAGGGGAAGCCATTGTAATCCATAAGCTGTATACTGGAAATTTATATTCATTAAATAAAAGTTAAAAAAAAAGAAAAGAAAAAAAGAAAACAAAGTCAGTCTGGAGAGGAATTCCAAAAATGAGAGTGAGATATGAGTTACCACAGAGCCTGCATAAAATCCAGCTTTGCAATTCAAATATCTATGTGGCCCAGTGGTGCTTAAAATGTGTTCTTCATTTATAAAACTATTTTTTTATTTTTTATTTTTTTAAATTTGTTTGACAGCTAGAGTTATAGACAATGAGAGAGAGAAAGACAGAGAGAAAGGTCTTCTTTCATTGGTTCACCCCACAAATGGCCGCCACAGCCAGCACTGCACCAATCCAAAGCCAGGAGCCAGGTGCTTCTTGCTGGTCTCCCATGCAGGTGCAGGGGCCCAAGCACTTGGGCCAACCTCCACTGCCTTCCTGGGCCACAGCAGAGAGCTGGACTGAAAGAGGAACAGCCGGGATTAGAACTGGTGCCCATGTGGGATGCCGGCGCCACAGGCAGAGGATTAACCAAGTGAGCCATGGCACCGGCCCCTCATTTATAAAAGTAATCACACTCTTACTATACAATCTAGTAATCACAATCCTTACTATTCTCAAAAATGAATTGAAAAACCTGTGTGTGGAGGTTTATAGCAGCTGTATTCATTATTGTCAGAAGCTGGAAGCAACCAAGATGTTGTTCAGTACATGAATGGATAAGTCTGGTACATCTGGACAATAAATAACATAAAATGAGCTATCAAGACATACAAAGACATGGAGGAAACCTAAATGCACATTGTTAAGTTAAAGAAGCCAATCTGAAAGGGCTACATACTGTATGATTCCACTTGTATGATATTCTGGACAGGGCAAAACTATGTGGAAGAGACACTAGAAATACCAGTTGTTGTCAGGGGAGTAGGAAGAGGAGAAAGGAGGAGTAAATAGATAATTTTTAGGACATTAAACCTATACTAGGTATTATACTGGTTGATATGTGACTTTACACATTTGAGAGAACCCATAGAATGTATAGCATCCAGAGTGAACCCTAATATAAACTATGGATTTTGGATATGATAATGTATCAATTCAGATTCATCATTTGTAACAAGTGTACACCACTGATAACTGCTATTGATGGTAGGGGAATCTATGCGTATATGGAAACAGAAGATATATGGGAACTCTGCACACTTTCTGTTAAATTTTGCTATAAATCTAAAATTTCTCTTAAAAATAAGGTTTCTTAGTTTTTTAAGAAGTAAAATACCTAGTAAAAAGAGTAGAATACACGTGTTTGTGTTGAGGAAGTATCTCTAAGTGATGAAATTATGGATGTCTTAGTTTCGAAAGAGGAAACTTAGTTTATAAAGATGAAACTCTTTATACCTGGCAATATTTCTGAAACCAAAATACCTTTTTGGATTTTGTTCTTAAAAAAAAAATTGGTCCTCAAATATTGTGAGTTTTATTAATTGTATCCAATTAAGTAATTCTAATTTGAGTGAGATTTTCTTTTATTCCTCAACACCATCTCTGATTCAAGTACAAAATATGAAAAGGCTTTATCTCCCTTCAGTGAAGCCAGACTTGTTCATATTGTTGAGGAAATGACTAACATGGGCTGTGCAAGTACCTGCATTGTATGAAAGGAAAAATTCTTAAAGTGAAGAAATCTAATACAGCCCCTATAGATTAATGTACTTACATTTTTAATTAAGGAAAATACTAGTAAGCTAGAGAAACAATTCAAATATTTTGAAAATGAACTTCAGGCCATTTCAGCACAAAATATTCAATGACATGTTTAAGATATATTGGATTATAATATAATTAGATGGCTGATGCAGAAATGTGTTTAGCAGTTACATGCACAGGCACTATTGTTAGACTGGATTATAACTTCAAATCCATAGATTTTTTTTTAAATTTACTTGACAGGTAGATTTACAGACAATGAGAGGGACAGACAGAGAGAAGAGTCTTCTTTCCATTGGTTCACCCCACAAAATAGCCGCTACGGCCGGAGCTACGCCGATCCGAAGCCAGGAGCCAGGTGCTTTTTCCTGGTCTCCCACACGGGTGCAGGGGCCCAAGCACTTGGGCCATCCTCCACTGCCTTCCTGGGCCACAGCAGAGAGCTGGACTGGAAGAGGAGCAACTGGGACTAGAACCCGGGGGCCCATATGGGATTCTGGTGTCACAGGCAGAGGATTAGCCAAGTGAGCTACGGTGCCAGCCCCAAATCCACAGATTTTTAACAAGTGGTTTGACACTGAGTTGCTTTGCTTTTAAGATTATAAATGCATATATATATATATATATATATATATATATATAAAACGCATTGCAATACAGTCTTCATAAAGTTGTATTATACTATCCAATATATGCATAACATTTTTTGAAACATTTTGCATGTGGTAAGCAATTAATGTATGATTAGAATGTAAACTAATGAATTGATGACATTTATAAGAGTTTAGTGTCCTAAAACTATGTTCTTTCCTATAACAATATTTATTTTCTGCAGTGAATGTGAAGTAGACATACCTCTTTTGATCCTTTCTGGGTGCTATTATTGGCAGAAGGACCCCTTAGTGGGGGTAAAATCTGGAAACTAGGGTAGTGTCCATACCAAGCAGAGAGCAGGCCAAAAGCCATGTGCAGCAAGCACCTTGAGCTGCTATCCACCGCTTATCACCAGCAGCAAAGCAGAGGCAGAGCGTCTTTTGGGACATTCCTTGCCTTTTATATATTTCTCACAGCGGGGTGGCTTGTGGGCAGGTGAGCGCTCAGGGATGGTCAGGTAGGGCGTGGTGAGGGTATCAGGTAGGGTGTGAGCCCAGAAGAGTTTTACAAAACCGACTTTAAGAACCTGGGAAAGTTGCCCCTCTTCCAGGCCAGCTCTCTGCTGTGACCAGGGAGTACAGTGGAGGATGGCCCAAGTGCTTGGGCCCTGCACCCCATGGGAGACCAGAAGAAGCACCTGGCTCCTGGCTTCGGATCAGCGCGGTGCGCTGGCAGCAGCGCGCTGGCCGCGGCAGCCATTGGAGGGTGAACCAATGGCCAAAGGAAGACCTTTCTCTCTGTCTCTCTCTCTCACCGTCCACTCTGCCTGTCAAAAATTAAAAAAAAAAAAAAGAACCTGGGTAATCTGGCCTACACTTCAGGACAGCTTCTACAGCAAGCTCTGACTTCAGTAGACTCCCTGTCCAGGGTAGTTATGGACAATAGACAGGCCCTAGAGTTCATGTTAATAAAACAAGGGGGCATGTGTGCAGTGCTCAATGGGATCTGCCACCTTTACTCAAATAATAGTATGTTCACAGAAAAGGACACCAAAGCCCTCTACGCTCAAGCTAAATGGTTCTATAGTTTGCATAGGGGTAATCTCTCACCACCTACGGTCTGGGAGATGGCTAGACATGTTTTTTCCATTTTAAGGGGCACTCCAGTTGCACTTGGGGTTATTCCAATCTTGCTCATGGTAATTGACAAACTTATAAGTTTCAGAACCCAGCAACTTCTGAGAATGATGATGACCATGAAGGGAACACAGATGATGGCGGTGACTGAAAGAGCTCCAGCTTGTGAAATGAACTCATTAGATGAGATAGACAGAGACTTCCGGACTGAGAACAGGCAGGGTCTGTGCCCCTATATAAGCAGGAAGCAGCGACAGAAGATGGTACTTGATGCCCATCAACATCCCCTTAAGATTAAGGTCTGTAGTCTCTGAGGGGGGAATGAAGTAGATAGGCTAAAACCAATTAGGTTTGTGTACTGGAAAACCATGCTTTCACCACACACCTGTGTAACCTCACACCCTATCTGATACCCTCACCATGCCCTAGTGTGACATCACGCTCTACCTGACCATACCTGAGCGCTCACCTGCCCACGAGCCACCCCGCTGTGAGAAATATATAAAAGGCAAGGAATGTCCCAAAAGAGGCTCTGCCTCTGCTTTGCTGCTGGTGATAAGCGGTGGATAGCAGCTCAAGGCGCTTGCTGCACGTGGCTTTTGGCCCGCTCTCTGCTTGGTATGGACACTACCCTAGTTTCCAGATTTTACCCTCTTTAAAATGAACTCACGCCCTCAGTTTCCTATGCACCTTTCGCACTAAATAAAAGCCTAAAATGTACCATGCTGCCTTGTTTATCTGTGTCGGTATTTAGAATTCTTCTCTAAATATTAGGCAAGAACCTCTCATGCTTATTAATATTGGGGATTTATTAATAAGAATATAGTGATATCATATGGCACCCCAAATTCCGGTAGCATATGGGGCACCCCAGATAGCACTTCTGGGGAAATCTAAAGGGCCACATTTTTTGTATAAAATTTAGGGGGTCATTCACAATTTCAAATGGATAAAGACAAAGACAATGTGACAGTTGTTGATAAATGTATTTAGAATGCACACTTGAGATGTACTTAATCTGATGGTCACCTGATTTTTTATAGGAATTGAATGATATCTAGAAATGTAGTAAAATTTAAGCAACAATAATTGTAACCTGAAACTTTTGTACAAAACAATTCAAGATACAAATATGAGCTAGAAGACAACTTCCTTAATTCAAATGCAAATTAGGAATTTTATTTTCTCACAGGTTCACAGGAACCACAATGCATATCTTGTTACTCTTAACTATTTGTTAAGTTCAGAATGAGAGGACCATTAAATATTAACATAGAGGAGCATAGCTAGATTGATTAAACAAAGATTTTTCTGTATTAAAAAAAGTGTTTTACAGGTTGGGATACTAGCATACCACATCAGAATGTCTCCATTCTAGCCCTTGCTCTGTATTCCAGTTTCCCGCTAATGTGCTGCCCGGGGAACAGCAGGTGATGGCCCAGGTGCTTGGGTCCCTGCCACCTACTCGGAGACCAGAATCGAGTTCTTGACTTCTGGCTAAGGCCTGATCTCAGCATTTGAGAAGTGAGCTAATGGATGGCAGCATTCTAAAATAGAACAATAATAACAATATAAACTCAAATATTTAAAGAAACAGAAAGCATTTGACTTGAAAGGGAGAATACTTATGAAGGCAAGCAAGAACTCAGCCTACCTTTTGAAATACTTTAAAGGAAGAGGATAATGTATTCTCTGTTAACCTATAAATGAAATCTAGAGCCCCTATGAGGAATTCAAATAAAGCAAATATCTTATCTAAGTAAGGTGGATTAAAGATATTAAATAATAGCTAGATAAGAGTAAGAAGTCTGTTGTTCTATTGTATGGTAAGATAAGTACATACATTGATAGTTTACTTTACATATCTCTAAAACACTAGAAGAAAGTATTTTGAATGTTTTCCTATAAAAATGTTAAATATTTTAAGAGATAAATATTTACTCTGATTGGATATTACACAATAGAAACATCCCATGATATCTAACAATTTTTATGTCAGTTCAAATTTTTAATTTTTTAAGTTCAATTTAAGGAAGAAGAATTAGTATTGCCTTCGTATGGGGTCTGAGTTAAGGAGTAGTGGTCCAGCCTGGAGGTGAGATACTTATCCCAGTGAAAAGAACTTTGTAGAAAGAAACCACATCTAAAACAGAAATTGGTACAAGCTTATCTCTAGCAGGTAATACACTTCTAGGACTCCAGAGTTCTAAGATTCAGATATCTTCTCAGTTAACTTTACTGAATATCCCTAATGACAATGACTCCCTAAATGAAGGCTACTAAAAGAAATATTCAAAGGCATAAGAGACAATCTAAAATTAGCTGAAATTCAACAAAATTGTTTTTTACAAAACTAGATGTAGAAGAAAATATTTAACATTTTCTCCTACTTACAAACAACACATAACCTATCTTTACAGAGTTTTAAAAACACATCAATAATTGTTTTCAATGTTAAGAGCCTTTAGAGTGTTGGTCAAGTAGAAAAGCCATCCCCTCAGAGGTTGTTCGAGTACATTACCAAGTATAATTCTGTATGTCCAAGATTTTCATCCAAAATGGACAAATTTACCACAATGCCTTCCTTTTAATGACAGAGCATTTTGCTTAAGCCTTTTTTGAACAACTTGCCCTAATTTGGTTATTATTTCATTCAACAATTAGGCTCTTCAGTCTTTGCATAGCACTAGTAACACTTTGAAACATGTCTTTCCTATTCTTGTACTTAGAACACTTCCAAAAGGTTCTCAATGAAAGTAATGTCAAATGCAAATTCTTTTATAAGACAGGAGAGTCGTAATAACTTGGATCCTGGCCACATCTCACACCGTCATTCATTCTGATTTCTTTTTTGCTCATAGAGCACCAGCAACACTGGCTCCATCCTTTGTGACATTCCCAGTCCTATTCTTCCCTATCTCTTCCCTTGGACAGCTTATCATTCTGTAGTTTTCAGCCTCAATGCTACTTCTAAGTGACCTCTCCTAAAAGAAATATCACCCCTAACTTATTTTCTTAGCCTCTTATTTGTTTTTATGATTTCCTTGTAACTCTTATACCATCTGGCAGTTCTTTAATATATTGGTTTGCACAGATTTTAGCTATCATTCCTGCTGGAATCTAAGCACTAAATGGAAAAAAAAAAGTTACCTCTCTTGCTTATCACTGCACTTCAGCACTGAGAACAGTGCTGCACATGTGGTAAGAACTCAATATCTTTAGTTAGACAATTGGAAGAAAAGACCAAACACTACAGCTGCCAATCCAAGCCATTTCCACTAAGCCAAATGCCACCAACTCTCACCCAGATTTTTGTAATTTCCTTCTAATTTCACTTTTCCCTCTGTCCTTTCCTCTGTTAAAGTTTTAAATGTAAATTGGATAATTTATTTCTTCTGTTTATTGTATTTCCATGATAATAAGGCAACAATACTATATTATTTATAATAGAAAACATTTTTTAAGGGCCAGCGCTGTGGTGTACTGGGCAAAACTGTTGCAAGAAGTGCTAGTATTCCATATGGCTGCTGTTTGGAGACCCAGCTGTTCACTTCTGATCCAGCTTTCTGCTATGACCTTGGAAAGCAGTAGAAGATAGTCCAAGTGCTTGGGTCCCTGCACTCACGTGGGAGACCCAGCAGAAGCTCCTGGCTTCAGATCTGCCCGTCTCTGGCCATTGCACCATTTTGAGGAGTGAACCAGTAGATGGAAGGCCTTTTTTTCTCTGCCTCTGTGTCTCTATAATTCTGCCCTTCAAATAAATAAAAAAATCTTTTTTAAAAAAACCATTTATTTATCAAGTGCTATTTGCCATACACTTGTATCAATTCATAGAGTCCTCATAAAAATCTTGGGGGGCCGGCGCTGTGGCGCAGTGGGTTAACACCCTGGTCTGAGTGCTGGCATCCCATATGGGCGCTGGTTCTAGTCCCAGCTGCTCCTCTTCCGATCCAGCTCTCTGCTATGGCCTGGGAAAGCAGTGGAAGATGGCCGAAGTCCTAGGGTCCCTGCACCCACATGGGAGACCTGGAAGAAGCTCCTGGCTCCTAGCTTCGGATTGGTACAGCTCTGGCCGTTGCGGCCGTTTGGGGAGTGAACCATCGGATGGAAGCCCTCTCTCTCTCTGCCTCTCCTCTCTCTGTGTAACTCTGACTTTCAAATAAATAAATAAATCTTTAAAAAAAATCTTTTGGGGTTACATCTGGTTACTTACATTTTGTAGATAAGGGAAACTAAAGTCCATAACATGGCTTGCAAACACCACTGTGATCTGGTCTGTGCCTGTATTTGTTCACATCTCCAACTCATATTTAACATACAGAAGTATAAAATGTTTTAGCCAGTCATAGGAGGAATTGGCTCTATCTCATTTTCAAGCCAGACTAGGCTAGATCTTCACTCTCAAAAGCCTCTAAACCTCTGGATGTACATTTCCTCAAACTTAACATGCTACCTTATAGTCCTCCCAGGATAGAACTAAATGCTGTCTGTTTTTAGGAATCCTACTGCAATCACTCCCCTGTTATTTTATCTCACACCATCCTATTTCAAAATCCTTCCACCAAATGTCTAGCAATCTCATTGTTGACAGTAGCCATTTAATAAATATTCTCTTATTGGTTATCTGTTTGGCTCCTTGAATTAGCTAACTTTCTATAACATTGCTCATCTCCCAGCAATACAATAAATTCTCTGAAAGCAGGGATCACATCTGACTCATCTTTCTTCTTTTACATCACTCCAATTATGATGTTATATATGTTTAATGATGCCTAATAGATATTTATTATTTGTCAATTGGTCTTCTTCCCACTTTATGTGATCATTTTCAGAAGACAGTAAATATCTCATGTTAAGACCCTAAATATTTAACTATCCAGCATGAATCACAATATTTATAACTCTTGTATACTAGTATTCTATTAATTATAGAATACAGTTGAGAAAATTATTTGCAGTCATTTTGTCTAGAAAAATAATATTTCCATACAAGTTCTACCATTAGAGAAGGTAGAAAAACACTCAGCATGGTTCCCAAAACCTGTGTTTTGCTAGTGTTTGACACATCATCATATACACATCTGCTCTGTTTCTGATAACACAGTTTTGCAGAGGCTGTTTCTATGGTAATTCTAAACTTGTATGATACCAGCTCCTAGTATGCATAAATACTTATTTTGAGTTTTTGAAAATTTCAGTATATCATGTGGACATTAAGACAATAATTATGAAATAAAACTATGTAATATAAAAATGGAATGCTAAGAAGTGGGAAAGATGAATTTGGGTTTTTGCTGAGATTAAAACGACAGGATGTATGGAAGATGCCCTTGGAGATCATAACCATCATTCTTCCTAATGAGGTCATGATTCTCTGCAGGGATCAACCATTCTCCACAGGCTATGCATCTCAATCCATACAGGCTGCTATAAAAAAATACCATAGACAGGATGGCTTGTCAAAAAAGAGAAATTTATTTTTTACAGTTCTGGTAACTGGGAATTCCAAGGTCAAGGCACCCATAAGAGCCTGTTGCCTGATTCATAGACAGCTGTTATAACAGCTAATATGAATGGCAAAAAGGATATCTCTCAGTCCTCTTTTATAAAGCTACTAGTAATACCATTCATGAAGGCTCCCTCCCTGTGAGCTAATCACCTCCCAACAACCATACCTCCTGACATTATCACCTTGAGGGGTAGGATTTCAACATAAAAATTTGACAGAGGACAGAAGGACATTCAGACCATGCTACCATATGTTCAGGAAAGTCATTCCCACCAGGTGTCATTATTAGTCTTAACCACAAGTTCTTAACCTAGAAAGTTTTGAGTTGCCAGTGCTCAAATCCCTACCTATTCTCCCAATCCACCTACCCACCAAGTTTAGCAGCCAAAGGGTAAGGTTCTGATATTTGGCGTGTCTTTAAAGCTTCTTATGTGATAATGATATGCAGCCAGATTTAGATTTAGCCAGAATTTAGCCAATGGTTTTCAAACGTTAGCCTACCAAGAATCACCTGGAGAGCTTGATAACACAAAGTGCTGTGCTCTACTCCCAGAGTTTTTAATTCACAAAGGCTGGGGTGGGGCTTGAGAATTTCATTCTTAAATGTGTGAAGGTGACTTTATTGAGATCGGACTGGACTTACACTATGAGAATGCTTAGTTCTGGAGAACAAATTCCACTGTAGAAGCTTGGTTTGTGCATAACTTCTGGTACTGTGGCAATTTTGTTGCCAGCTGGCAGACTGCACCAATACACAAAAGGGTGAGGAGTCAAGGTAACTTGAAGAGACTTTGTGCCATCCATACATACTTGTAATGTGAATTAAATAAATTGCCTTTTTTAAGCCATTAGGAACAAGACTTTAGTTTGCTGCCTGATGCTTTTCTAAGACAGAAAAAGTGGTGCTTTAAATGATGAAAAAATAACTATTTTATTTCCCACTATACTTTTTATGCACCAAATATTACAAATTAAATTACATGAATACATATCTATTGTAAAATGAGAGAAGGAACACCACGATTTTATCTATTTATTCTATTTGCAAAATAACATCACTTTTTGTGTTTTATTATTATTTTCTAAAAGATTTCCTATTGAACACCTCACTTACACACAACAAATCTGAGACCTTTCTTTTCAATTTTCAGAGAAAATTGCCTATAGAAATCCTCCAGATAAAAGGGTTTTTCCAAAGCGATACTGGCCTGATGTCAAGAATTGCATAAAAGCTTGCTGCCCTAAAAGACAAATGCAGGGGGATCCCGAGATGGTGGTATAGCAAGAGAAGTATCTGAGTCACATGGAACAAAATAGATAGTTACAAAAGAGAGAAGATACACGCAAAGATATAGCCATGGGAAATTCATGATGGGAAGCCCAGGAAACTAACAGAAACAGGGCAGGTCCACGCCAAAAGAGCAGATAAGAACAGGAAGTGGCAGAGGCTCAGACCAGGGAGGTTGGCGCCAGCCCTCGGCAGACCTGATGAAATGGAAAATCACGGGTCCACGGAGTTGCAAATAGCAGCAAGAGGGGGAGCTTGGCAACTGCTTTTGAAATTCCATGTGAAAAAAAAAGAGAAGGTATAGAGAAAAAATAGAGGTTGGGCACCCCCGTCAGCTGCCCCTGGACCTGCAGCTGGCTGGGAGAAGGCATTTTGTTTACATTTTCGAGCATAAGCAGAGGATTGCTGCCTTTGCCTCCATCAATTCTGGGGGCCACCTCACCACACCCCACACCAAGGAACGAGGACCACAACATTTCAGGAGAATTTCTTCCCCACCATGCTAGCTGTACAAAAAGGAGAAGACCTGAATATTGAAAACTGGAGCCCACTCCATCCACCATTGAGAAGCGAGCCACACTACCGTGGGTGGGGCTCCATGCACTGGAGCTCCTACCCACCTGCACCATCACTGAGAAGTAAATGAGGCTCAAGTAGGTGGGGCTCTGTGCTTCCACTTGGCAACACACACACACACACACACAGGAGCTCATAAGAGGGAAACCTCACCACAAGAAAATCTCTACAGATTAGAGGTGCAGTTCGTTAAGCAGGACAATGGAACACAGAGTTGTTCCACAATTGTGAGGAAAAGGGTGAGTGACACCAACAGATGTGAGCAACCTTCTCTAACTAAAAAAAAAAAAAAAAAAAAGGAAAACACAAAGCCCCATAGGGGCCTTACATTGGATACTTTCTCTACACTGGAATACTGAACAGAGCACCCAGGCCACATTCAGCACACACCTTTTGGAACTCACTAAAAGTATAGATGTCCCACTAAATCACAAAAACAAAAATTAAAGAGAAAAGCAACCAGACAAAAAAGAAAAAATACACAAATGCCAAAAAAAAAGCCCTACATAAGAATAAGGAAGCTACTATGAGCCCAACAAAGGAAGATTACAACTCTTCAATAGAGAAGGTAAAGAAGAAGAGATCAAGGATATGCCAGAAATCAATTTAAAAAATTAATCATCAGATTATTTAGAAGCAATCAGAAGCAAGCAAATCCATGACCTAATGAAAAGTTCTGTCATGAAACTGAGATATTAGACAGAAGTCAGAATGAAATACTAGAAATGAAGAATTTAATAGATCAAATAAAAAATCAGTGGAAAGCTTTAACAACAGAATAGATGAGATGGAGGAAAGAATATCAGAACTAGAATACAAATTTCTGGAAATATTACAATCATGCCAAAAAAGAAGAAGAAGAAGAAATTAGAAAACTAAAAACCACAGTTGGGGATCTACAAAATACTATCAAACAACACAAAATACATATCCTAGGAGTGCTGGAAAGCATGGAAAGAGAGAGAGGATTGGAAAGCCTTCTTAATAAAATAACGGAAAACTTCCCCAATCTAGAGAAAGAAAGAGACATCCAAGTAGTGGAAGTTCACATAACTCCAATAGACACTACCAGAAAAGATCTATAACATGACATATTGTAGTAAAACTCTACACAATAAACATAAATAAAAGATCTTAAAATGTGCTCAAATCACATTCAGAGGAAATCCAGTTAGACTCACTACAGACTTCTCATCAGAAACCCCATAGACAAGGAGAGAATGGCCAGATATATTCCAAGTCCTAAGAGAAAAAAATCTGTCAACCAGAATACTGTACAATGCAAACCTCTCATTTATGAGTGAAGGAGAAATAAAGGTCTTTCACAACAAACAGAAATTAAGATAATTTGTAACTACTCACCAAGCCCTATAAAAGATGCTCAAGGAAGTGCTACACACAGAAACACAGAAAGAAAATCATCATTATGAAAGAAGATCAACACAGAAAATGACCCAGTAAAAGTACAAAGGAAACCCAAAGTAAATAATTAGGGCTATAAACATATTTCTGTTAAATATTTCTGAATGTAGATGGTCTCAAGTTAAAATACATAGACTGGCTGAAAGGATTTTAAAAAATCCATCTATTTGCTGCCTACAAGAAACACATCTAACCAACAAAAATGCATACAGACCGAAAGTGAAAGGATGGAAAAGATAACCTATGCTAACAGAAATGAAAAAAGGGCTGCTATAGTCATCCCAATACTACAAAAAATATATTTTCACACAAAAACTATTAACAGAGATGAAGAAAGGCACTATATAATGATTAAGGAATAAGTTCAATAAGAAGGTGTGACTATTAAAATGTATATGAACCTAATTAGAAGGCACATGGCTGTCTAAAAGAAATGTTAATGGATTTAATGGGATAGACACAAATACAATAGTAATGGGGGACTTCAATAACCCACTTTCATCAATGGACAGATCAATCAGACAGAAAATCAACAAGGAAACAACAGAATTAATTGAAACTATAGACCAAATGGACTTAACAGATAAATCGACAGAGCCTTCCACTGTAACAGACACCACAGAAATAAAAAGAATCATCAGAAATTACAAAAAGAACTGTATGCCAACAAACTGGGAAACCTAGAAGAAATGGATAGCTTCCAGGGGCCGGCACATTGGTGCAACAGGTTAAAACCCTAGCCTGAAGCACTGGCATCCCATATGGGTGCCGGTTCTAGTCCTAGCTACTCCTCTTCCAATCCAGCTCTCTGCAATGGTCTGGGAAAGCAGTACAAGATGGCCCAAGTCCTTGGGCTCCTGCACCCATGAGGGAGACCAGGAAGAAGCTCCTGACTCCTGGCTTCAGATTGGTGCAGCTCCGGCCATTGCAGCCATCTGGGGAGTGAACCAGCAGATAGAAGACCTCTCTCTCTATCTCTACCTCTCTCTCTAACTCTGTCTTGCAAATAAAAATAAATCTTAAAAAAGAAAGAAAGAAAGAAAGAAAGAAAGAAAGAAAGAAAGAAAGAAAGAAAGAAAGAAAGAAATGGATAGATTCCTGGACACATACAACCTGCGTAAATTGAGCCATGAAGACACAGAAAACTTGAACAGATCCATAACCAAGACAGAAACTGAATCAGTAATCAAGACCCTCCCTACAAAGAAAAGCCTAGGACTGGATGGTTTGACCACTGAATTCTGCCAGACATTTAAAGAAGAACTAGCTCCACATCTTCTCAAGGTATTTAAAACAATTGAAAGGGAGGTAATCCTCCCAAATTCTTTCTATGAAGCTAGCATCACCTTAATTCCTAAACCTGGAAAGGAGGCAATAGAGAAAGGGAACTACAGACCAATATCCCTCAAAAAAAATTCTGGGCAATTGCATGCAACAACACATCAGAGATCATTAACCAGTACCAACTGGGATATATCCCTGGTATGCAGGGATTATTCAACATTTGTAAATCAATCAATGTGATACATCACATTAAAAAGCTGAAGAACAAAATCCATATGATTATCTCAATAGATACAGAGATGCATTTAATAAAATACAACACCATTTCGTGAAAACTCTAAGCAAATTGGGGACATTCCTCAATACAATCAAGGCAATTTATGATAAATAGATGGTCAACATCATATTGATTGGGGAAAAGTTGAAATCATTTCCACTGAAATCAAGAATCAGAAAAGGATAACCACGTGCACCACTGCTATTGAATATAGTCAAGGAAGATTTAGAAAAAGCCATTAGGCAAGAAAAAGTAATCAAAGGGATTCAAATTGGGAAAGAGGAAGTCAAAATATTCCTAGGAGCAAATGACATGATTCTTTATATAAAGGATCCAAAAGATTCTATCAAGAGACTATTGGAAATAATGGAAGAGTTTTGTAAAGTAGCAGGATATAAAATAAATATACAAAAAACCACAGGCTTTGTATACACAGAAAATGCCAAGGCTAAGAATAAACTAATGAACTTCCAAGTTCAATCCCATTCAAAATAGGTACAAAAAAAATCAAATACCTTGGAATATTTTTACCTCATCTCTACGATGAGAATTACGAAACACTGAAGAAGAAAAAAGAAGATACAAAAAATGAAAAAAAAAAAAAACATGTTCATGGATTAGAAGAAGCAATATCATCAAAATGTCCATTCTTCTGAAAACAACGTACAGATTCAATACAATGCCAATCGAAATAACAGACATTTTTCTCAGATCTAGAAAAAAATGATGCCGAAATTCATATGGAAACACAGGAGACCTAATAGCTAAAGCAATCTTATACAACAAAAGCAAAGCTGGAGGTTTCGCAATACCAGATTTAAAGATATACTACAGGGGCCAGCGATGTGGCTCACTGGGTTAATCCTCTGTGTGCAGTGCTGGCATCCTATATGTCCACCGGTTCTAGTCCTGCCTGCTCCTCTTCCAGTCCAGCTCTCTGCTGAGGCCCGGGAAGGCAGTGAAGGATGGCCCCAGTGCTTGGGCCCCTGCATGTGCATGGGAGACCAGGAGGAAGCACTGGCTCCTGGCTTTGGATTGGCACAGTTCCAGCCATAGAGGCCATTTGGGGAGTGAACCAACAGAAGGAAGACCTTTCTCTCTCTCTCTCTCTCTGTCTCTCTCTCTCACTGTCTATAACTCTACCTATCAAATAAATTTTAAAGATTTAGTTAAATTAAAATTTAAAAAAGGAATTATTACAAGGCAGTTATAATCAAAATAGACAGGTACTGGTAAAAAAAAAAATAAAACAGATGGATAGACCAATGTAACAGAATATAAAAGCCAGAAATCAATCCAAGCATCTACAACCCACTTATATTTGACTAAGGAGCTAAAACCAATCCCTGGAGCAACGACAGTCTTCAAGAAATGGTGCTGGGAAAACTGGATTTACACATGCAGAAGTATGAAGCAGGACTCCTACTTTACACATCAAACAAAAATCCATTCAAAATGGATTAAAGATCTAAATCTATTAATTGATACCATCTAATTATTAAAGAACATTGGGGAAATCCTGAAGGACATTAGCACAGGCAAAGAGTTCTTGGAAAAAACCCCAGAGGCACAGGCAACAAAAGCCAAAATTAACAAATGGGATTACATCAAATTGAGAAGTTTCTGTACTGCAAAAGAAACACTCAGGAAAGTGAAGAGGCAACTAACAGAATGGGAAATTATTTGCAAACTGTGCAACTGATAAAGGATTGATAACCAGAATATATAAAGAGATCAAGAAACTCCACAACAACAAAACAAACAACCCAGTGAAGAAATGGGCAAAGGACTTAAACAGACATTAAAAAGGACAAAATCCAAATGGCCAATAGACACACGAAAAATGTTCAAGATCACTAGCCATCAGGGAAATGCAAATCAAAACCACAATGAGGTTTCACCTCATCCCAATTAAAATGGCTTACATACAGAAATCTACCAATAACAAATGCTGGTGAGGATGTGGGGGAAAAGGTACCCTAATCCACTGTTGGTGGGAATGCAAACTGGTAAATCCAATGTGAAGGCAGTTTGGAGATACCTCAGAAATCTCAATATCGACCTACCATATGACCCAGCCATCCCATTCCTTGGTATTTATCCAGTGGAAATGAAATCAGTAAATACAAGAGTTATCTGCACCCTCAGGTTTATTGCAGCTCAAATCACAATAGATAAGATGCGGAATCAACCTAGATGCCCGACAGTGAAGAATGGATAAACATATTACAGAATATGTTCTCTAAGGAATGCTATGAGTGGTTAAAAAAAAAAAAGAAATCTGGGGTCAGCGCTGTGGCTCAATAGGCTAATCCTCCACCTGCAGCGCTGGCACCCCAGGTTCTAGCTCCGGTCGGGGCGCCGGATTCTGTCCCGGTTGCTCCTCTTCCAGTCCAGCTCTCTGCTGTGGCCCAGGAGGGCAGTGGAGGACAGCCCAAGTGCTTGGGCCCTGTACCCGCATGGGAGACCAGGAGAAGCACCTGGCTCCTGGCTTCGGATCAGCACGGTGCGCCGGCCGCAGCAGCCATGGGGGGGGGGGGGGTGAACCAACGGTAAAGGAAGACCTTTCTCTCTGTCTCTCTCTCTCACTGTCCACTCTGCCTGTCAAAAAAAAAAAATGAAATCTGGTCATTTGCAACAACATGCCTGAATCTGTAAAACATCATACTCAATGAAATAAGCCAGTTCCAAAGGGACAAATACGATATGTTCTCCTTGATCTGTGATAACTAATGAAGCACCTAAAATGAAATCTGTGGAAGTGAAATTGACACTTTAAGAAGCAATGACTTGAATAGCCATTGTCTTGACTATCAAAGAACAGTCTTTTTTTTTTCTTTTCTTGTTATACTATTGGTTGAACACATTACTTAACATAGAGTTAGTCAAATGTGCGTAAAGTCAATTGAAAATATATCCAAGTAAAATATAAGAGTGTGAATAAGAGAGGGAGGAGGAAGTTTGTAACTGTAAATCTGCATAGCTCTACATGCATTCTTACACTTACTTCTAAGGGTACAGTTTAAAAATTTGACATGGGACCCCAAATCCCATTAAGCTTGTAAAAATAACATCTTAAGTGTTAAACTAATCATACTGTGCTAAGTTGATCATATAGATAAGATTAAGTGTTATAGGGATCATGTAAATAAAATCAAGCGACTGATAATAATAATAGAATTTAAAAGGTGAGAATGTTCCAACATGGGAAGCAGTCCACACAGCAGACTCAAAGAAAGACAATCACTCTAAATAGCACTGAACTTAGAATCAGTGCTTAAGCCATTCTGGTCTGGTTGAAAAGCCCATGAGAGCATGTAAGGCATGAAAAGCCAAGGCACTGTGGCAAAAAAAATCCTACATGGAGGATCTCTATGAGTAAAACCCCATTTGAAAGAAGGGGCCATCAAAGAAGGATCTACTTTCCTCCTCCGAAGGGAGGAGAGAACTTCCACATTGTTTATGGCCTTCTCTAAATACTGACAAAGTTGTGAACTCAAAAGGTTTCCATAGCCTTGGTAGCTCATGTCAAGAGCCTCAGGTGATCACTGACATCATATTTAAGTTTTGATTGTTAAATGAACAACAGGAGTCATTGTGCACTTACTTCCCATGCAGATCCTCTGTCTTCAATGAGTTGTATTATGAGAGTTAACTGTAAAACTTGTTCTCAAATAGTTTGTGTGTGTGTGTGTGCAAATAGTTGAAATCTTTACTTAGTATAGAGTTGGTATTGTGTGTATAAAGTTCATTGAAAATGAATCTTAATGGAGAATGGGACTGGAAATTGGAGAGGGAGGAGGAGATAGGGTGAGAGTGGTTGTGGGAGGGTGGGTATGATGGGAAGAATCACTATATTCCTAAAGTTGAACTTAGGAAATTTGTACTCCTTAAATAAAAGGTTTCTTTCAGAAAAATAAAAAATAATACAAGAAGGGGCCAGCACTGTGGCATAACACAGCTAAAGCCACCACCTTCAGTGCCAGCATCCTATAGTTACTCCAGTTCAAGACCCAGCTTCTCCACTTCCAATCCAGCTCTCTGCTTATGGCCCAGAAATCAGTAGAAGATGCCCCAAGTCCTTAGGCCCATGCACCCACGTTGGGGACCAAAAAGAAACTCCTGGCTCCTTGTTTCAGATTGGCTCGGCTCCAGCCATTGCAGCCATTTGGGGAGTGAATTAGCGAATGGAAGACCTCTCTCTCTCTCCCTCTGCCTCTGCCTCTGCCTCTCTGTAACTTTGCCTTTGAGATAAAAAATAAATAAATCTAAAAAACAGGCAAATGTAGGGGCCAGTGCTGTGGCATAGCAGGTAAGACTACTGCCTGTGATGCTGACATCCCTTCTGGGCATCAGTTCAAGGCATAGCTTCTCCATTTCCAATCCATCTCCCTGTTAATAGCCTGGGAAAACCAGAAGATAGCCCAAGTGTTTGGGTACCTGCTACCCATGTGGGAGACCTGGATGAAGCTCTTGGCTTCTTGCTTCAGCCTGGTTCAGCCCCAGCTGTTGCATGAACCAGCAGATGGAAGATATCTCTCTCTCTCTCTTTCAATAAGTAAATAAGTTTAAAAAGACATTTGGAAGTGTTATAACTCCTACATTGTAATTATTGCTTTGAACCTGCTCCAGAATTTGTCCTGACTCTGGCAAATGAGTTCTCCTTATGTGTCATATCCATTTGTTAATGCAAATATCTAAATGTTCTTCTCTTAGCCTATAGTCTTACTTCCATCATTATATTTCTTATTATGGCATACAAAGCTGTTGTAGAACACATTACCAGTAGGAAACCTTATTTTTACTCCATTTAGATCCCTTAACATTTCTTTAAAATAGCCAGGTACCCTCCAATTAAGTGCATATACATTTATAATAGCTACATCTTCCTGTTGAATTGATACATTAATCATTACATAATGCCCTTCTTTCTTTTAACAGTTTTTGTATTAAAGTCCATTTTGTCTGATATTAGGATGGCTACACCAGCTCATTTTAGGTTTCTGTTAGCATGGAATATTTTTTTCTATCCTTCTACTTTAAGTCTGTATGCATCTTTGTTGGTGAGATGTGTTTCTTGTAGGCAGCAAATAGATAGGTTTTGTTATAATCCATTTAGCCAGTCCATGGGCATGCAGGGCCATGTGCTGCACCCCAAGCAGCACCACATGGTAAGCGTGCAGGAGTGCACCCACTCCCAGGGCTTCCCCAACACCTACCAGCTTTTTGGCAACATCCTGGACAAGCACTGGTAGGTGGGCAACGCCATGCCACCTCCACTGGCCAAGGCCGTTGGTTTGGAAATCAAGCTGTGTGTTTTGGCCAGAGTGTGAGAGAGTACCTCAGCTAAGATAAAGCAGGAGGACAAGGCCTCCACGACTACCCCTCCTCAGCAGGCACTGCTGTCGTGGACATGTGGCGTGTTCAGTCCATTGGGCTGAACATGTGGGAGAAATTTTCAATCATGTTATGCATAGGCAGTGAAGAGAAAGAGAAAGACAGAGAGAAAAGTCTTCCTTTTTCCATTGGTTCACCCCCCAAGTGGCCACTACAGCCAGTGCATTGCGGCCCACAAGCTGCACCAATCCGAAGCCAGGAGCCAGGTGCTTCCTCCTGGTCTCCCATGTGGGTGCAGGGCCCAAGCACTCGGGCCATCCTCCACTGCACTCCCAGGCCACAGCAGAGAGCTGGCCTGGAAGAGAGGCAACCGGGACAGAATCCGGCGCCCCAACCAGGACTAGAACCCGGGGTGCCGGCACTGCAGGTGGAGGATTAGCCTAGTCAGCTGCGGCACCAGCCAACTTCTAAGTAATCTTATGATCGATTTTTGAATTCTATATTTGGCATTTCACATATCTTCATTTTTATATTCCATTATCAATGTGTTGTGTTCCTTTGGAGTTATCATGCTGTCTTCTTTATTCTTGCTTCTTGAATTACTGCACTTATTTTTAGGCACTTGTGGAGATACTTGTTGGGTTGTTTTTTCTCATTGTGATGGTTTTATCTTTGTACTATGCCTCTGTGGACTAGTGGAGTGTCTACTCGTTTAATGAATACCCTGAGGTGTGTGCTGGTTGTGGCCAGGGAGCTCTGTTCAGTGATCCAGGATAAGGGGGAGTATCCAAGGTGACGCCCAAATTGGGCATGATAAAGCTCTCTATCTCTTGTTTTTTACTAATCAGAGGGGAAGCTTAATCTGCTCTGTTGGCATAGTCTCACACTCACATCCTCTCCTCCAAGAAGACCAATGCCTATTCTCTAGCCTCAGTGGGTATAATATTCATTCTGCCTCAAGGATCATGCAATCCATGCAGTCTTTAGTGTGAGCACAGATCCCATAGCAATGACCTTCACCTGGGAATCAGGGAACCCTTAGCTTGTGGAGCCACCCACAGTATCAACCAAATAGAAAATCAGCAAGGTAACAACAGTTAATCAACACCATAGAACAGATGGGCCTAATGGATATCTATAGAACTTTTCATCCTAAAGTTGCAGAATTCACTCTTCTTACCAGTGCATGGAAATTTCTCTAGGATAGACTACAGGCCAGGGAAGTCTCAGCAAATTCAAAGAAATTGAAAACACATCATGCATTGCCTCTGACCACAACAGAATGAAGCTGGAAATCAACAACTCAATAGTCTCTAGAACATATGCAAACACATGGAGACTGAACAACATGCTCCTGAATGAACAGTAGGTCACAGAAGTCAGAAAGAAATTTAAAAAAAAAAAACCTTTTTTCATATTATTTGTTGAACTCTTTACTTTGTATAGAGTTAATATTCTGTGTATAAAGTTAATTGAAAATAAATTTCAGTAGAAAATAACAATTAGAATAGGAGTGGGAGGAGGAAGGGGAGGGAGAGTGGGTGGGAGAGTGGGTAGGGTGAGAAATTTATTATGTTCTTAAAGTTGCATTTATGAAATGCATGAAGTTTATATACATTAACTAAAAAGGTTTCTATGGGGAAAATTGGCATTACCTCTAGAACCTTTCACAAAAAAATAATAAAAAATAATTACCTACATTTTGGGATATCATTCCATACATTCTGAACTTCAATTTCTGTTAAGTTGAATCTCAGAGCTGTGTACTTCAATGTTATCTGATATCTATAGAATTTATCTTACTGAATAAACTATGCTTAATTATTATGTCAACCATGCACTTTGAGGAAACAACCCTGGAATATTCATTGTTATTTTACTGTTATAACATTATTGAAGGTCCACTAAATTTCACAGAATGGTCTTTGTGAAAACACAACAAACATTTCCTTAGTAATAAATATCAAGAATACCTGTCCTTCTTTTGAATTTTTATCATATGCACAGCAAACTCTGTGTATTTGTTTCTCTCCACATGGGCTGATAGAAAAACCTGTGGCCCAAGTGTAGTGACTGTGACAGGCCTCTGTGTATTTGTGTGTTAACCTCATCCTTGATTACATCTTATCTCTCCAATCCTATTTCTCTTTTTTTTTTTTTTTCTAAATTACTCATGTAACATTTGTCGTGTTTATTGTTCTGTTTCACACACTGGTAAATTGTTACATAACTCACTGGAATAAAAGCCACATCACATTCACTATTCTTGGCAGTCCATCCACTAGAATCGATTGCTATCTTTTTCTTTAGCAATCCTTTACTTTCATTCCACTCAGGTGATTACTGTTATCTCCAACCTTGGGGATTGGACTTTGCTACTAAAATTAATAATGAACCATTGACTGGGGGAATAAGTTAGTTCAATATGTTGTTTGATCCTACTTGTTGCAGACTCACTGCTTTAATTTTCACATAACGCTTCATTTTTTGCCAAGGTTCTGTTGCTTGAGCTGCAATTCCCTATTTGGGTTAGCATCCTCATTTTCAAGTATTGCTTGTAATTTTGTGTTGTTGTGTATGCATGCCTTTGTCTGGGTACTAAATTAATAAGTTTGAGTGGGCTGTTGACTCACCTTTGTGCTCTTAAACTAAGGATGGCTATGTTGTGTTTAAAGTTGTATTGATTTCTCACTAACATGCCTCTGGATATTCTAAAACCTGGGTGTTAGCAATTTTGCATCACATGAACTTGAAGCTAATGAAATTGTTTAATGTGGATATCTATATTCAAATTCTCATATTTCCTCAGACTTTTTCCCTCATATTTTCATATTTAAGAATGTAGCTAGTTATATAGTATTATGGCATCCCCTTTACTGGAGAAACACTCACAACATCTTATTTGTCATTTGTCCTTCGGATGTTCATGTGGTTTATCACTTTGCCATTTGTTTCATGTCATTCTGCCTCCAAGAAGCAAAAGGTGCAGCAGGTTGGGACCAACCAGGAGATGGGCAGAGGCCAGTATCTGTAACTGGTCAGTATGTAGAATTCCAGGATTTGACAGGGATAAAGTGACTGGGATTTTTTTGAAGAGATGATTAATCACACCCCTTCAGGATCTGGACAAAATAAGAAATAAATGGAAAATCAAATTATGTTTAAATACCATCTTTTGCTGGTTGAATTATGTTGAATACCATGGCTTTGACCTATAGCGTAAATAAGACTTCCTTCTTTACTCTCAAAATTAATCCCATGGTTAAAAGCAACTGAGGAATTAAAGCCCTCCCATACTAGGGTCAGGGAAAGAGAGGTTGGAGGGTATATAAAAAGAAACAGAAGCTAGTCCCCAATATTTCCTACAGGGTGGAAGTTCCTCTTTTACAGCCAACACAAACATGACGAAAGTGAGACATTGGTTCCTCCTACATGCTTCCTTGACTTTTATTTTCGAAACCAATTTAGAGCAGTTTATTATGGAAGTCTTGCATATCTACCAGCTGAATCCAGACCTATAAACAAAATTGGGTCAGGAGAAATCTTGCATCACATCATGGGGTTCATGATGGCTCCTGTGGTGTGGCCATGGTAGAGAGTATTTAAAACCCTTTGGTCATCAGGCAACATTCCCAACTGTGAAGTTTTACTCAAGGTCATCTACCTACCCATGTTTAACAATTCTGAATTCTATTTCCCCTTTGAATCCTTCCTCCCTGGGATACACATGCTGCACATATGCGGGCTCATTTTAGGAACCTGAGGTCTCAAGACAATGCCAACATCACTTTAAAATCAGAAAATTCCACATTTATAACAGCCTTTTGTTCACCACTGTAAATTACCATGCCCTTGCCTCTGCATTTTCCAACCTCTGTCAAGATCTCAACACATGTTTCCCCTGAATGATGGTGTCTGTTACTCTTGAATATGTTAGGCCTGTGAAACTTTGCCAAGCCTGCCCAGTAGAATAAATACTCTTGGCAGTTTCTGAACTAAAGCTTCTGCTGCTGCTTTTAAAGACTCTAACTCTGAAGGTTAGCAATGAACTAATCAGTTTACGGACATGCATTGTGCAAACATCTTAAAATCCTCAGCTTTTGAATTTTCCATAACTTCAAGGCATCATTTCCATCTCATCTTTCGAGATAGTGGTAAAAAGCATTCTGAGTATTCTGTTACCCTCTGATGTGCCCTTACTCCTCTGAGGTAGAAAGCTGGTTTTTAACATTCTAATCTGCTTCTTAAATTGGACCCCTTTCTTTTCTACATACAAATTAGCATTACTTGCTAGATTCTTAGCATCTTCTTTTTTTTGTTGTTTTGTTTTGTTTTTTGACAGGCAGAGTAGATAGTGAGAGAGAGAGAGAGACAGAGAGAAAGGTCTTCCTTTTTGCTGTTGGTTCACCCTCCAATGGCCGCTGCGGCCAGCGCATCTCGCTGATCCGAAGCCAGGAGCCAGGTGCTTCTCCTGGTCTCCCATGCGGGTGCAGGGCCCAAGGACTTGGGCCATCCTCCACTGCCTTCCCGGGCCATAGCAGAGAGCTGGCCTGAAAGAGGGGCAACCGGGATAGAATCCGGCGCCCCAACCGGGACTAGAACCCGGTGTCCTAGCACCGCAAGGCAGAGGATTAGCCTGTTAAGCCACGGCGCCGGCCAGCATCTTCTTATCTTTTGTTTTCCCTCTATTTTGGGATAAATGTTTATTCTTCTTACACACTTCCTGAAGTTCTTTCTGGTAACCAACTTCTTCCAGTACCCCTATGAAGATGTGAGTATACTGAATGCAAATGGGATAAGATATTAAATTTGGCTGGTGTTAGGGAACTTAGATGGAGACCCCAAAAGCCCAGAAAAGTAGTGTCAAAAACTCCATAAAGATAGATATTAAACTCAGAACAGGAACCAGATTCTGACACATTAATGATTACCTATGTCAACTCTCACCAATATTAGAATGATATTGGAGATGCCAAGGAGGAAGGAATGCCCTGGAAGAAGGTTGGTGAATAGGATAGAACCTCATATCCCCATAGGGAGTGCAAAAGAGATGTTCATGTAGTCAAATTGACTTTTGTACCTTTTTATATGAAGTGTTGTTTGCTGTGTCACTGACTTTCCTGAATTTAGCATCATGCAAGGATAATGTAGAAGAATGGTGTAAGGACCAGAAATACAGGGTGGTGCGTGGTCTTGTTCTTATTCTATTCCTAATTAATCCTTGCCTTTCTTCAGACTCTAAACAAACTTAATGCATACAAAGTATTCCAAGGGCAAGCATTGTTTTATTATTCTTTTTTAGCCTTTGTATTCACAATAACATCCTTAAATTTATTCTCTAAAAAAAAAAAAGACACATTCGTGATAAAGATTTATTTATTTGAAAGTCAGAGTTAGAGAAGGAAAGGCAGAGAAAAAGATAGCGGTCTTCCATCTGCTGGTTCACTCCCCAAGATGGCTACACTAGCTGGAGATGAGCTGATCCGAAGCCAGAAGCCAGGAGCTGCTTCCGGGTCTCCCATGTGGGTACAGGGGCCCAAGGACTTGGGTCATCCTTCGCTACTTTCCCAGGCCATAGCAGAGAGCTGGGTAGGAAGTGGAGCAGCTGGATCTCAAACCAGCACCCATATGGGATGCTGGCACTGCAGGCAGCAGCTCTACCCACTATGCCACAGCACTGGCCCCATGAATGTGTCTTTGTAATAAGGAAAGCCACTCATCACCACCACTGTGCCTTGCTCATCATTATCTAGTCATTAAAAAGAAAATGTATCATGCTTCCATGGTTGGACTGAGCTTCTACCCTTGGTTTCTGAAATCTAAAACTATGAGCAGGATATATATATACGTATATCCTATGGTAAATGGTAACCATAGATGTCTGTGATACATGTAGACAAGCTACATAATTATAAGAAATCAGTGTCTCCAGTTTTATCCCTGACCCTATATTCAGTTCAAAAATAACATCAATAAGAACAGAAATGGAAATAGTACATGAAAAGCAATGCTGCCTTTATGCTTACAATCTGTTAATTCTACTGAAAAACACAGTAAAAAGACCACCAACATCATTTTGCTATCCAGTTGAGAGGTTAAAAACCAGAACTTGAAAAACTCTCCACAAGGCATCAACATGCCAGAGTAAGACAAAGAAAAGATATTGTGAAACAGAAGTTCAACACAAAGATGAATTAGACCATGGGAATTTTCGCAAGGCAGGTAACAGATCCATAGTCCTGGAGGAGAGAACAAAGATGAGAGAATCTGAGCTATCGGCTGCCAAAGAAAGCCATTGATTAAAGAAGTGAATGCAATGTTAATGAAGTCAAGGTAGATATCTGTGACTAGGACAAACAAATGTCTGGACTTCCAGAACTCAGAGACAGTAAGCCAATAGGTTTCATGAGCTGAAAGAATAAGCTGGATCCAGAAGCGAGGAGAGAATATCCCCATCGTTTTTATACTTTTGCTACAGACAGTTGAGCCGAAATGAGCTGCGAAGCGATGAGGGTTCCATAGCTTGAGGTATGGCCATGTAGGGGAGAAAAAACATTCTTTTTTTTAAATAAAGATCAACATTTTACTTGAAGTAGCATTATGATATTCAGAGTAAATTATGAAATAAGATATGCATTTTCTTTTATAAATGGTACTTAATACAGAATACAAAAACAAAGCTTATAAGAATGAAACTGATACCTTATGATTTGATTTTTGTTTATAGCCCTTGTCTATATTCCTGTGAAACTGTGGTCTTTCTAATTTTTATTTGTTGAACATTTTGGTTACTGACACACTAAGCCTATGATTGCAAAATAAATTGAAATTAAATTATTACAAAAATTAAAGGGAAAAAAAAACAAAAGAAAAGGAGAGGGAATGAGAGAGTCAGGGGTAGAGGAAGGGAAGTATGGTTATCTTTTTAGAATTGTATTTCATAGAGGCCAACACTGTGGCTTAGTGGCTAAAGCCACCTCCTGCAGTGCTGGCATCCCATATGGGAGCGAGTTTGAGTCCCAGATGCTCAACTTCTGATCTAGCTCTCTGCTATGGTCAGGGAAAGCAATAGAAAATGGCCCAAGTCTTTGAGCCCCTGCACCTACGTGGGAGACCCAGAAGAAGCTTCTGGCTCCGGGCTTCAGATTGGTGCAGCTCTGGCTGTTGCAGATGTCTGGGGATTGAACCAGTGAGTGGAAGACCTCTCTCTCTCTCTCTCCCTCTTTCTCTCTCTCTCTCTCTGCCTCTGCCTCTCTGTAACTCTGCCTTTCAAATAAATAAATAAATCTTTTAAAAAAAGAATTGTATCTATGGAATATATGAAATCTGTTCTCTTTATATTAATTTTAAAATTTTAAAAGGAGATATGTACATTATAATAGAAAGAAGAATATCTAAAATTACACTAATAAGAAAAAAGTGAATACATAAATTAAAACAATATAAAATCAAAAAATCAGGAAAGGAGGAATTTAATTGACAAAAAACACCTGAGACATATAAAATAATAAAATTATTTGTATGAGTCGACTATTTTAGTATGTATACTTAATGTAAATTATCAAACACATCATTTAAGAGACATAGAATTGCCATTTTTTTCCTCATCCAATATTAAGTTAATGCTGGAAACCCCATGTAACAAAAGATTGACTAGTAAGAGAAAACCAGACAAACTTACTTATATGTGTTTTGCATGACACATGAGCCTTCAAAATGAAGACCAAAGGAAAAAGAGAAAGCTGTCTTCTTATAAACCATCATGCAGAAATATGATTAGAAGGCAAATGGGTAGAATCTAATAATAAATGAGTGACTCAGGAAGGCCTGTGTATTCAGATCCTTCTTGGCATTTCTGTCTTAAGAATCATTCCTTTCCTTTGGATACAGATAGGCTCCCTTGAAATGAGAGTGTTCTCTTAAGAAGGTCATAGAATTCTCTTATAGCCTGCTTCAGGGAAGAAGATCAGGAGTTCAAAGTGACCGTCCTGCTTTTGCTGCTTCCTCAAATGCCAAGGTACTATATTTTGGAGTTGCATGAAACCCATCATCCTCATTGGTCATCTAAGGAAAGTTGAAATCATAGGGGACAATCAAGTGCTTCAATTATCACAATGTTCATTCAGCAGAGACCTCTTATCTAGTATAACAAGACTGGACCTACAAGTTGGTTAGTTTATGGAGAAAGACAATGTTAAAGAAAATGATTATTTTAAAATGATACATAATGGGGGCCGGTGCTATGGTGCAGCGGGTTAACACCCTGGCCTGAAGCACCAGCATCCTATTTGGGTGCCAGTTAAAGACCCAGCTGCTCCACTTCCAATTCAGCTCTCTGCCATGGCCTGGGAAAGCAGTAGAAGACGGCCCAAGTCCTTGGGCCCCTGCACCTGCATGGGAGACCCACAAGAAGCTCCTGGCTCCTGGTTTCAGATTGGCACAGCTCCAGCTGTTGTGGCCAATTGGGGAGTGAACCATCAGATGGAAGACCTCTCTCTCTCTCTCTCTCTCTCTCTCTGCCTCTCCTCTCTCTGTGTAACTGACTTTCAAATAGATCTTTTTAAAAAATTATACATAATAACACACACAATGTGTATTTCATTCTGAATATATAAAATCACCATATTCCAGGCCAGTACTGTGGGTCAGTGGCTAAACCTGAGTGTAGAATTCAAATCCACACACCTTCCACCCCAGCTTTTATAATTGTTTTGCCTACATCTAATTCTACAACTTATTTTGGGCTTGGGGATGGGGAGTAGCTACCATTTTATCTACTTCTTTACATGCAAATAAGAAAGTCATAAATCCTTCTCTATTTAACATTCTTGCTATTGGGTTTGTAATCTTTAATTAATTTATGCAAGTAATTTAATTTAACAAATGTAAGTAGAGTTAGGGCTAGGGTGAAGCTAACATAAGCAGATTTGAGGCTAAATGCAATAGTTCTGGTAAGCACCCATTGCAATGGAGAGCATGGTCGTTTTGGCAAGCAAGTTTAATGGCATCTCATTTAGGGACTATAATTTCATAGTGTAATTTCTTAATTCAAAAATTTTTGTATCTTCTACATTTGGCAATAATAATTTCTTTAAAATAGAGAAAGATATAAAATGCCTACAAGTAAAAATAGATCAGTTTATTCCTAGGAACATACTTCTGGTGCATACTGGATTGTGTGATCCTAATATTGACAAATGCCAATAATATATTTAGAATGACAGGATGATATAGACATGACAGAAAGGTTTACTGATCCAAACGATGGAGAACAAAGTGAAAAGAGATGAATTAGAGCTATTACAATATTTACTTGACTAGATGGAGCTGTAATGTTGTAGAAATTCAATACTCACTGCTTGAATATAGAGTCAACAAGGTTCTACTTCTCTCCTTCTTACTATATATATACATATATATGCCTTACATAATGCTCACATATATACAGATGGAGCAGATCTGCTAACAAACTAGGTATGTACTTGGGACTACCTAATCATTGCCAAATACCATTCATCAAAATAAACCATTGCAACAAATCAGATACAGAATAATATAGAGAGATCTAGACTCACTATCCTCTCTAGGTTAATACAATCAGTACCTTGCAGAACACAGAGTGCTAAAAAGAGCACAAAGTTAGACAGCTGTCTCTGAAGGCAAAACTAATGAGTTCTTACACTAGTCACAGATCTCTTGTGCCTAGGTGACAGTTGAAAAAGTGTGTCATAGTCAAAACATTTGGAAAACACTTGTTAAACTAAATTTAACAAGATTTTTTATGGTAGTGCTTTAATGTTAGCTGTGAGGAGGAGTCTATAAAGAGCAATGTTTCCTAAAATAATTTCTAGTCAAACAATTCTTCTCCCAAGATAAGAATTCTGTAAAACAACTTTCTGGAAATGCTACTACAACTTGTTTCCCATGCTTTTTGTGTGTGGTTGTGTTGTCTCCTAACACTGAGAGAACCTCTTTAATTTGCTCTTGGATTTCACATATCTTGAAGTGGGACTTCCAAACTCCTGTCCTAAACTTGAATCATTTTGAGAAGCAAAGGGGTTGCAAAAAGAATCAAATAATCTCTGTTCCTCAGTTGCTTATGGGGAATTAGGAACACTTATGAGGGGTTTTCAAAACATTCATGCAAGATATGAGCAATTAAAAATGAATGAATTTCAAAAATTTGCACCAAAACAAACATCATTTTAGTTGATCTCTTCTACAAATCTTTTGAAGTTCCTTCATAAACATGGAACAGTTTAAATGTAACTCATAGTAATACTAGTAGTAACAAAACATATGAAATATTGGTATCTGCTATGTCTCATACCTATGCTTGCTTCCTTATATAGGCGATCTTATGTAAGTTCTCAAATACTAGTAAATTTTATTATTTTATTGTCATATAGGAAGATATCAACATCCCTTATCAACTAATATAGGTTCAAGTTCTCATTCCACTCCCAAATCTAGCATCCTGCAAATACATTCCCTATGGGGCCAGCACTGTAGCATAGTGGGTAAAGCTGCAGCCTGCAGTACTGCCATCCCATATGGGCGCCGGTTCGAGTCCCGGCTGCTAAACTTCTGATCTAGTTCTCTGCTATAGCCTGGGAAAGCAGTAGAAGATGGCACAAGTCCTTGGGCCCCTGTACCTGCATGGGAAACCTGGAAGAAGATCCTGGCTCCTGGCTTCAGATCGGCACAGCTCCGGCCATTGTGGGCATCTGGGGAGTGAATCAGCTGATAGAAAGCCTCTCTCTCTCACTCGCTCTCTCTTTCTGCCTCTCCTTCTCTCTATGTGTAACTCTGACTTTCAAATATATAAATAAATCTTAAAAAAAAAATGCATACCCTGGGAAGCAGCAGGTGATGCTAAGAGTCTCTGGAGTCCAGCCACCCATGTGGGAGACATAGATTAAGTCCTTAAGTCCTGATTTTGGCCCAGCACCAGCTGTTGCAGATATTTGTGAGGTGAAGCAATCGATGGGAGCTCACTCTTTGACTCTCTCCCTTTCTCTCAAATAAAAACCAAGAACAATTAAACAAGCTCTCATTGACTCACATTGCTGATCTGTAGATCACACTTCGAGGAATGAGGTTCTAAAGTAAGGATCAGTGTGAAGATTAATACTACTAAACAGACAATAAATGATACCTGGAAAGTTTGTAGGTTAATAAGGAATGTTGTCAAGGTTCAACAAGCTGAATTAGTCAAATCTATGTTAATAATTTTAATTGCCCCCACCCTTAGCCCTTACTACTTTGATTTCTCTATCATGAATGAATGGATAACATTTATTTCTCTTTCTAATAACAAAGTTTCTGGCCAGGAAGCACATCATTAGAAGAGTATTTCTTTGTTCACAGGAATACTCCTATACTACACAATTTGTCCAAAGCATCTATTGCCACCATGCCATCATTATTACGGTAACTGTGACACTAATTCAATAAGTGGTGATTTGATTATTTCTACATCAGTCTCATTGTTTCTGAACTACTAGATCTCTCAATATTTACATTAATTACATATTTATTTTGACAAATCTTCCCCTCTAAGTCAGGCAGTATCCAATGCCAAAAAAAATTTTTCCTTTCTGTAACTTGCCTTACTATGCTAATCAGGTTTGACAAATGACTTTAAAGCTTTTTTACCTACATAATATGATATTGTAGAATTATCAGAGAATAAGAACTTAACTATATGTAATCAAAAATATATATCTTAGCACTGAGTGATTTACTCTGAGTATTCATTCTAGCTATAAATTAATAATACCTATTTATTTAAAAACTAAAGTTCCCAAAATAAAATTATGGTGTTATAGCTAAATGAAAAACAAGAAGAGAAGAAATAGTATTTCTCACTGCATATATTTGAAAATTTGTTGAAGATAGGGGTATTTATGTTGCAAATGAAAATCTTTTCACATTGAATGAGTATAGGATATCAAAGCATATATAAATATTGTCCTTATGGAGTAAGAAAATGAGCCCAGTAATGAATTACGAACTTCGAGAATTTCATTTCTCTGACAGACATTATTCTAGCATGAGATACTTCTACACTGATATATTCATAGATAGACATATTTGGAAATAAACATAGCTGTTCATCCTAATAGACATGCATTAGTAGGCATATAATTTACTGAATATAACCAAAAAACTTAAAGCTGAAATTTCAAGAATGAACAATTTGGATCAGGAAGAACAACTTCTCTCTTAAATTTGTCACACTTAAACATCTCTAAGTTTGTTGTTACTGCCTTTAAGTGGCTCAGTCCTACAACTCTGGGTGAGCTTTATCCTATAGTTTATTTTAATAATCATCTTAAAGATGGCATGCAGAAACCATTAAAAAAGTGAGAAATTATTGTTTTTTATTAGGATGCTATATGAGGGACTTTAAAAGTGGAAGAAAATACAATTAAAATTGTATTTTACAATATAATTTAAAATACTGAAAATATTAAAAAATACTGGTTAAAAATACTGAAATATATGCATAGTTTTTCATAACACACATTTCCATAAACTTCTTTAATATCCTAGATCTGCATGGGTTTCAAAAATTGTTATATCAAAATAAACTTAGTCTTTCAACTCTATTTTCTACAAACTTTTAAACATACCCTACTATTAGCTTGCTAGGGTAAAATGCAACTAACCATTTACACAATTAATAGCAAAGCATTTTCTTAAATCTCTGGAGGTTGAAATTCCAATACCAAGGTGCTAGCAAGATTATTTTCCCATGAAATCTCTTCCCTTAGATCACATAGACTGCCTTCTTTCAATGTCCTCACATGATGTTGTCTCTATGTGTGCAAGTTTCTAGTATCCCTTTCGTATAAAGGACACCAGTCATATTGATTTAGGGGCGCACCCTTATGACCTCAGTTAACCTTAGCTGCTTCTTTAAAGTCTATATCTTCAAATCCAGTCACATTTGAGATTAAGGCTTCAATATATTAATTTGGGGGAATATAATTCAGTCCATAACAGAACCATTTCTTATATCATGTGTTGGGTCTATTACTAGAGTTGAAACTCAACAAGCATTTACTATCAACTTCATCGCCATCACCATCATTTTGCAGATGCCTACTACCTGCTGTGCTATGCAAGTATCTTAGACTATGTAAACTCTTGTATCACAACCTCACAATTTTTGCTCTGTAAATTTAAAATTAATAATGAGAAAGAAGAAAATTCTATTGGTATATAGATGCACAGCTTATACAAGACTTTCAGATACCCTTCCTCATTCTATTATCAAACCTATCTACTCTAAGGACAGGCATTGCCTTACAGTAGACTAAGCTGCCACTTGCAATGCCAGCATCCCATATCAGACCAGATCAGAGGACATTCTCAGCTCCCATCCAGCTTCCTACTAAAGCATCTGGGAAGGTAGCACAGAAAGGTCCAAGTACTTAGGTACCTGCCACCCATGTGGGAGACCCATATGGAGTTTCTTTCCTGGCCCAAACCTGGCTGCTGCAGCTATTTAAATACTCTTATCTCTCTCTCTATCTCTTCCTATTTCTGTTGCTCTTTCAAATAAATAAATAAATATATAAATATTTTTATTTAAAAAAAACCTATTCACTTTAGTCCTAGACAGTCATTATCAGGGCTGGCGTTTTGCTTTAGTGGGTTAAATCACTTTCCGTGATGCCAATGCCCTTGGGAAGGCAGTGGAGTATGTCCCAAGTACTTGGGCTCCTACCACCCTTGTGGAAGACCTATATGGAATTCCAGACTCCTGGATTCAGCCTGACCTAGCCCCAGCTGCTGGAGCCATTTGGGGGGTGAACCATCTGATGCAAGATCAATCTCTCTCTCCTTTTCTGTCACTCTGCCTTTCAAATAAATAAATTATTTAAAAAGGTAAGTCATTATCATTCTGCTCATCTTAAAAGTGCAGAAAAGCTATGGAATCAATCCACATGTCCATCAACTGATGACTGGATAAAGAAATTATGGTATATAATTTCATGATCGTTTACAGTCCTATCTCTACTGTTGAAGAGTTTTTTTCTTCATACTGTTTGTTGAACACTTTACTTAGTGTAGAGTTAACCATATGAGTATAAAGTATACTGAAAATATATCTTTATAAGAATGAAGAGTAGCAATAGGAGAAGGAAGATGAAGAAGTGTTGGGTTCTGGGCAGGAAGGAGAGTAGCTTGGGAAGTATCACTATGTTCCTAAATCTATATTCATGAAATACATAAAACTTCTCTACCTTAAATAACATTTTTTTTAAAAATGCACAAAAGCTATGAGAAGCTGATTTGCTCAAGATAGAGAAGATAATAAAAGGTGATTCCAGGAATAGAGCTCAAGTGTTTGTCATCTTGTCTATTTTTTCTAAACTATTACATCAGTTAAATTTACAATGGCCTCCGGCTTGAAAAAAAACAAAACAAAACAAAATTGACGCCATGAACAGGAGTATCAGATTGTTAAGTCAGCAACAGGAGTCACTGTGTACTTACATCCCATATGGGATCTGTCCCTAATGTGTTGTCTAATGTGAAGTAATGCTATAACTAGTACTGAAACAGTATTTTTACACTTCGTGTCTCTGTGTGGGTGCAAACTGATGAGATCTTTACTAATTATATACTGAATCGATCTTCTGTATGTAAAGATAATTGGAAATGAAAAAAAAACCTGGTGTTAAATTGGAAATGGCATAGAAAATTAATTTTTTAAAAAAATATTATGTAGAATCTCTGTCTTTAATGTGCTGTACACTCTTATTTAATGCTATAACTAGTACTCCAACAGTATTTTTTTCACTTTGTGCTGCTATATGGGGGCAAACTGTTGAAATCTTTACTTAATATATACTAAACTGATCTTCTGTATATAAAGAGAATTGAAAATGAATCATGATGTGAATGGAAGGGGAGAGGGAGCGGGAAAGGGGAGGGTTGAGGGTGGGAGGGAAGCTATGGGAGGGGGGAAGCCATTGTAACCCATAAGCTGTACTTTGGAAATTTATATTCCTTAAATAAAAGTTTAATAAATGGAAAAAAAAGAATTAAAAATAGAATGCACATAACAATAAAAAAAAAGAAAAAGAAAAATGAACAATGTTGGGTTGGTTGTGTATTAACGGGAAAATAAACAAGTTTGAACTAGAATGAATGGCATTAGAAAAATAGCTAATCAGGCCAGCGCCGCGGCTCACTAGGCTAATCCTCCGCCTTGCGGCGCCAGCACACCAGGTTCTAGTGCCGGTCGGGGTGCCGGATTCTGTCCCGGTTGCCCCTCTTCCAGGCCAGCTCTCTGCTGTGGCCAGGGAGTGCTGTGGAGGATGGCCCAAGTGCTTGGGCCCTGCACCCCATGGGAGACCAGGAGAAGCACCTGGCTCCTGCCATCGGATTAGTGCAGTGCGCAGGCCGCAGTGCGCCAGCCACAGCGGCCATTGGAGGGTGAACCAACGGCAAAGGAAGACCTTTCTTTCTGTCTCTCTCTCTCACTGTCCACTCTGCCTGTCAAAAAAAAAAAAGAAAGAAAAATAGCTGATCATCTTTAGAAACTGTCAAAATGATATTCTTAGGGAGAGAATGTGGCCAGGAGTCTACAGCAGTAACAGATATGTGATAACTGCTAAAATACTATATGTTAAGTGAATAAATACTGACTAAATCCATGAAGATCCAATAACTGGCCCTTAGGTAATTCCCAATAAATGTTGTTAAATAAGTAAGTAAATGATGAAATGATACTGTTTATTTGTAAGAACATGAGGTGCCAAATGGAAATGAGAATAGAAATGCATTTGAGAATGCACCTTGCTAAGGACATCCTTCCATCCTCAGCTCAAGATGAGACTCAAGATTCTCTAGTCCCTTCCTATGTGTCCACAACCACTCCTGTGTACTCTTAACACATTACTTCTCAAGGTCTACCTAATCTAAGTCATATACATAAATCTTAGTCCCTTCCCCCATTAAACTTAGGACTCCCAGAAAATCAACTTTTTGTCTAATTTATGCTTATCTCTAATAAGGCCTAATACGTAACAGGCATATATTGGACATTGTGGAATTGAATTATAGTGTGGTTATAATCACACTTGAAAGTGAAAGCTCCCTTTAGAGTCTTTGTGAGTTTATGTTTGTTGTGATGTTTGTACATTAGTCTCTTACTGTCACTGGTAGCTATGTATTGAATATTATTTTAAGTTCAGAAAAGAAATCTGGAATGGAGAAAAATGCTATTATGCTTTTGTGTTTGGGAGCTAAAAGCCAATTAGACCCTACTTTCCTAAGCACAAACTGAAACACAAACCTTCTCAGTGTCAGAATTTTCTGAGTAACACCCAGTTATACAATTTCTCTTCTGAAGTGTTCTCACTCAACCTACATAGGGTAAATTTCCCCCATTCTTCATTGCTAAGGAATGGACAAACTTTTAATTTTTTGAAGTTTCACAGAAACTGCGTTATTTTTTCTATTTCAAATGTTCAGTATTATAAAAAACACTGGGAGCTTTATTGTTAAGAAAATGTTTGGGATAATGAGGTGATTAGAGCTCTGGTTACATCTGCAAACAACAAATGTAAACAAGAATTTGGGAAAAGAGTGTTTAATGCAGAAAAAGGTTCTCCTAACCAAATGCCCTGCAATATAGAAACCAAATTCATCTGGTATTACAAAGGATCTGGTAAGTTATTTTTGAACAGATGCTAATTGAAATAAAAATTTTATGGAACAAAATTTATTATGCCTGAAAAACATTTAAGATTATATTAAAAAAAATGAAATATGGGTAAGGCTGAGTTTCAGAGTTTTCAACTGAATGCTTCTCTTTGTGCTAATTCTTGTAGAATAGACCTCCTCAAGATATAAAAAAATTCCTTGTTGCAACTGCAGACAGCAAGGAATGTGAAGTATCTATCCAAGGAGAAGAAGTTCTGGAAATTAGAGCAGCTCAATGGCTCACATCTGAGCCAACAAATTAGCTCCCACCATCAAGGAAGCCATAATCTACCTCAGGACTTTCCAGGTGCCAAAACTTGTTGGTTACCAAGGTCAACAAACACAACTGAATCATCCCTCACACCCCCTGTTGCTTATGAATCTGCATCCCCTTTCCATCCATTTGGTTTGGACAAAAGTAAAAAGAGTTGAATCAGAGCAGACAAGGAGTATAAAACATTTATTGAAAATATCACACTTGAAAACCTACAATTGTTGAGATTTTCCATTGGAAATTGATTGCAACATATTTCAAAGATACAGTGCCTTTTACAATCTAAACAGCATTTCACTAAAGTGAATACAAGGAAATTCAAATGACTAAAATCCTTTCACATTATTATTACAGTGTGATTTTATTTAGAGAGATTTGTGATAATAAACTGCTATTTGATGCAGAAGTTCCAAGGATTCGGGGCATGTAGCTTCATGGAGATTTTCAAAAGAATCATTTTCAAAACAGCAATGTTCATAACAGTTCAGACTGGAGAGAATAAATAGTACATTTGTGTATGTGCATAGTAGTAATCATCATGTTGTCCAAAAAGGAAAAGCTGTTAAGTTTGGCTAATATATGTGCACTGCTGGTGAGCTTCCTGCTTTCTCTGTCAAATCAGTGGTTCTTGATAGGACAGATAACAGAAGCTGAGAAGAAGTTTTGATTTAGCTGGGGAAGTTCTTAAACTACAACAACCCATTTTCCACAAGTGCTTTAATCAGAGACAAAAGAAGGAAAGCATTTGTCATTTGAAAAAGCTTTCTAGATGATGCCACTATCCTCTAACTCTTTTTTAATTGTGTAGCTGCTTTTATTAACAATAATTGCTCATAGTAATGGACTGTAATATGACATACCAATATATTTTACAATGTTTATTGATCAAGACAGGGTAATCAAGATTTCTCGGCTGGCGCCGTGGCTCAACAGGCTAATCCTCCGCCTTGCGGCGCCGGCACACCGGGTTCTAGTCCCGGTCGGGGCACCGATCCTGTCCCGGTTGCCCCTCTTCCAGGCCAGCTCTCTGCTGTGGCCAGGGAGTGCAGTGGAGGATGGCCCAAGTCCTTGGGCTCTGCACCCCATGGGAGACCAGGATAAGCACCTGGCTCCTGCCATCGGATCAGCGCGGTGCGCCGGCCGCAGCGCGCTACAGCGGCAGCCATTGGAGGGTGAACCAACGGCAAAGGAAGACCTTTCTCTCTGTCTCTCACTGTCCACTCTGCCTGTCAAAAATAAAAAAAAAAAAAAAAAAAGACTGACTCTGCTTCTGATTCCAGCTTCCTAATATCCCTTTCCCTCTCCCGGCCTTTCTCCCTCTCTGCCTTTCAAACAAAACAAAAAGAAAAAAAAAAAGATTTCTCCTCCTTTGACTTTACTTTATGTTTGGAGGTTTGGAGCTGCTTCAATTTATTCACGCAATATATACTAAATTATTTTAAATGAAGCCTCCCAATAATGCTATGCAACACTAGGAACTTATTTCTTCCATTTAATTCTGATTTGGTATGAATTGCCCAAGCTCCTCTATTCCACCCATCCCTTCTAGCCTTAGAATCATGCTGTGTTCAGTAGGAGGTGTTTTCTGTTATTGACAGGGGGGGAAATCCTGCTTTCATGGAGCTTACATAAATAGCAACAAAAGTAAATCCAATTATTACCACAGAGAAAATGAACAAGCATCTTAAGAAAGAACACCTTAATTTGTGAAATCAAAAAGGAGAAATGATATCTAAACTGAAGTGGAAATGGGGCCATATATGTGCAAAGAATTTAAGGCATAGGAAAGAGTATATGCCAAGGCTTTGATGTAAAATAGTTTAACCTCCTTAAGGAATTGAAAAGCAATTGTGACTGGGTGTGGAGAGAATTCAGAAGTGTTATGCTAGAAAAAATGACAGAGGTAGGCAAGAAGGGCAAGACAGAACCTTCTACTTCTTTTTAATGAATTTGAATTTATTTCTCAGTTGTGTTGTGCAGATGTCCTGGGAGGGAGTGAGGGACACATTTCCTGCTTCCCTGATGTGTAGGCCACCTAATTATATCACCTATTTCCCTCCTATTTGCAGCCATCTAGGGGGATCTTTGTCATACCTTCCCCACTTCCTCTAGCTATGGTCCTCCTTTCCATCTAAACTATGTCAGCATTCACAATGGACTCAACATTCACAAGGTTATACTCTTGTGACTCTCATTTTCATGATAACACTATCTCCATCGTAGCTACTCACTGTGGTTATATCCTAGGTCCTATGTTTTATCATAAAAAATTATCACATGTTCAAGTTCTCAATTTCAGATATTTCATTCTTTCATCACCACTTGCAAACCTCAGGATCACTTGTTCAGCACCCACACTGACAATATTGTTTTGTTTTGCTTTGTTTTTTGGACAGGCAGAGTGGACAGTGAGAGAGAGAGACAGAGAGAAAGGTCTTTCTTTACCGTTGGTTCACCCACCAATGGCCGCTGCAGCCAGAGTGCTGCGGCCGGTGCACCGCGCTGATCCGAAGCCAGGAGCCAGGTGCTTCTCCTACTCTCCCATGCGGGTGCAGGGCCCAAGCACTTGGGCCATCCTCCACTGCACTCCCGGGCCACAGCAGAGAGCTGGCCTGGAAGAGGGGCAACCAGGACAGAATCTGGCACCCCGACTGGGACTAGAACCCGGTGTGCCAGCGCCGCAGGTGGAGGATTAGCCTATTGAACTGCGGCACCAGCCCTGACAATATTCTTGAACATTATCAAGACCTCTTGTTCTTTAGACTCCACGATTTTCCCACTACCAGCCTATTCTTGACCCCTTTCTCTCTAATTGGAAGTACTGTGGAAAACAAAAGACCTGGTTTCTGCCGATATTTAACATGGTTAACCAGACAATGAGCACTGAAGGACAAAGTCTCAGAGGTAACTTGATTAATTTCGCTTAACATCCACAGTAATAAACCCTAATGGGGCCTTCAAAATACCCATTGTTTTGCCACACTCCATAGTCATTATTTTACACCTTTCCTTCATCCTCAGGTTTTTTTTTCCCATTTCTTTCATTTAGTGACCTCACTTTATGTTTCACAGAGATAATAAGAGTCACCAGACAAAAACTCATTCATCTTCATATGACCAAAGCGATAAAACTTCCCGCAACAGCCAACAAATTCTACTCCTTCCTTTCCTTAAAATGGAGAACTTGCCTTTCTTCTTATGAAAGTTCAGACCTTGCTTTTAAGGATCCTATTCCCCTCACATGTTCAAGGGCTTCCTTCTGGCATTATCTCCTCTCTGTAACATATTATTATCAATTCTCCATTTTTGCTGGGCTATGTCCACTAGCCTAAATTGTGTTACAGTGTTTTTCCTTAAAAAAAAAAAAGGAAAAAATCTCCATTGTTCTCACCATTCACTTCATTTCCCTCTTTCTCTACTTCTCATTGTAGTACAACCTGTCAAAATTTTCTACTTCTACAGTCTTCTTAACTCCTTCATGCTCTGACTTCTTTTTTCTAATTCTTATGAACCCACTGATAGAGTCTGTGAGCATGGTACTGGTACAGAAACAGATGGATACACCAATGGAACAGAATAAACACCAGAAATCAGTCCAAAATCTACAGCCAACTTATATTTGATCAAGGATCTAAAACCAAGTCCTGGAGCAAGGACAGTCTATTCAACAAATGGTGCTGGGAGAATTGGATTGCCACATGCAGAAGCATGAAGCAAGACCCCTACCTTACACCTCACACGTACACAAAAATCCACTCAACACGGATTAAAGATCTAAATCTATGACCCAACACCATCAAATTGTTAGAGAACATTGGAGAAACCCTGCATTGGAAAAGACCCCAGAGGCACAGGCAGTCAAAGCCAAAATTAACAACTGGGATTGCATCAAATTGAGAGGTTTCTGTACTGCAAAAGGAACAGCAAGGAAAGTGAAGAGGCAACAGAATGGGAAAAAATATTTGGGCTAGCGCCGCGGCTCAATAGGCTAATCCTCTGCCTTACGGCGCCAGCACACCAGGTTCTAGTCCTGGTTGGGGCGCCGGATTCTGTCCCAGTTGCCCCTCTTCCAGGCCAGCTCTCTGCTGTGGCCAGGGAGTGCAGTGGAGGATGGCCCAGGTGCTTGGGCCCTGCACCCCATGGGAGACTAGGAGAAGCACCTGGCTCCTGCCTTCGGATCAGCACAGTGCGCTGGCCACAGCTCACTGGCCGCGGTGGCCATTGGAGGGTGAACCAACGGCAAAAGTAAGACCTTCTCTCTGTGTCTCTCACTGTCCACTCTGCCTCTCAAAAATAAATAAATAAATAAATAAATAGAAAGTATTTCACCTTGACCACATTATAAGTACTTATCTCACTCTTCCACTCGCAGTGATCTGAATTGCTGAGGTGTACTTTGGCTTAATTCCATACAGGCAAAGGAGAATGATTCTGTGTTAATTGTTGAGAATGTTGGGCCCATCATTGTGATGCAATAGGTTAAGCCATGGCCTGTGATGCCAGATTCTCATATGAGCACCAATGGGAATTTCAGCTGCTCCATTTCTGATCCAGTTCCCTGCTGGTGCACGTAGGAAATCAATGGAAGATAGCCCAAGTGTTTGGGCCCCTGCCACCTATGTGGGAGAACCAGATGGAGTTCCAGGATCCAAGCCCTGGCTATTGCAGCCATTTGGGGTAGGAACCAGCAGATAGAAGATCCCTTTATATGTATAAAATATTTTAACCAAAGAGAATGTCAAGGACTTTGTTCACTGCCAGGATAGGAAAGTGTTTCTCATCCCACCATCAGGAACAATGGTGATTACTATAGGTTACTGGCTTATATTTCCTTACAGAAACTCATTGTATTTTCTTCCTCACATTGCAGCTTGAAACTTAGTCTCAGGTACTAGAGTACTAGCACTAGTACAGCTTGGGATGATGCTATTCCACATTATAGTGCGTGGGGTCAAGTCCTGTTTCCACTTCTGATACCAGTTCCTGCTAATGCCCACCCTAGGAACCAGCAGTTAATGACAGATAATGGCTCAAGTACTTGGGCCCCTACCTCTCACATGAGAGATCTCAATTGAGTTCCAGGTTTTTGGCTAACTCTGCCATCCTGACCCAGCCCCAGGTGTTGGGTAGTGAACCAGCAAGTAAAAAAGTTTCTCTCATTCTCTCTCTCTCTCTCCCTCTCTCTCGCTCTTTCTGTGTGTGTGTGTGTGTGTGTGGCTTTCAAATAAATGTAATTTTTAAAGGAGCTTAGTTTTATATCTACCACTTACCTCTAACAGGCACCTAGGATTTTGTGGCTACAATTTGGATATTTAACCTCACTTCTATTGTATTTTGCTTTCTTACTCCTTATTTTTCCTTTTCCTCACCTGTCTTACTGGTCTTGTATTATTTTAAACTACTATGTTTTTCTATCTTGATATACCCTTTTGTGAAACAAAAGAGAAAGATGATAGAAGAAAAGGAGAGAGGCAGGCAGAGAGAGAGAGAGAGAGAGTAGTTTTCATATGTGGTGATAAGATTCAAAGATTTAAACAATTATTTCTTACATTTTCAAACTGAAATTATAAAAAGGCACAAATTCAGAACAATTTCTCCTGCCTGCATCAACTAATAATTATAGGAGAAACTGTTTTTCTGATACCTAAATGTTAAAATAAATTTACAGTAGGGTTTTACTTAAAACTAAAATATTCAGATGCAATTGTAAACACTGGCTGAACTAGTAAGAAATAACTTGAAGCAAAATCTAATTGTATATAATTTGCCATAATGCCATGGAGTACAGTATTGTTTTCATAGCCAAGAGAACAGTGTGGAAATACATGAGACCTAAACTGAAAGAACAGTTTCCTCTCAGAAAACCAAACAAAATGCACTGTACCAGCAGCCAAGGTGACTGTGGCTTCAAATATTAAACTAAATCATGAAATAACTCAGGATATTGGTAGAGAGATAAAATCAACTGAAAAAAAAAAATATGTGCTTGGTTCTATTTTTTAAGACCTTAAAGTAGTCCAAAATCAAGGAAATTATTTAGCTTCATCAACAATGAAGTAAAATTAATTTTCTAATAATGATTTGAAGAATCAAATCAAACTTATAGTTGTTTATATAGCACCCATCCTGAAAAGTTATTTATTTCATTAAAAGTATATTGGTTGAAGAAATCCAATATTAATATCTACCTTACTGTTTGTCAGGCAACTTTTATGATCTTGTAGTAATGCATTTATTATTTTCATTATTCTGGTATATAAATGATCAGTGATAACATTTCCTTTAATAGCCTATTTCCAAGAGTTAAATTAACTATTCTGATGCTACCTCAATTTCACTCACCTACTCACCCTACCCTCAATCCAGCTTTTTATTACAAATTCATGGTGATACTTAGGTAAAGGCAGAAAGGTACATAATTGTAACAAAAATAATGTATGGAGCAACCCAAGGATGAAGATATTTCTAAATATTTGGTAAATAAGTATCTGAATAAATAGTATTCAGGAAACTGGTTGAAAAACTGACTGTAATTACAATATATAATATTATTTTAATAACTTGATTATCTTATCTCCATTTTAATGAAGAGTCTTAATAGAACTAGGCTTTAGTTATGAAGAGTAGAAAGGTGATAGCCAAAAAATGTTTTATTGAGAAAAGATAAAGCAAGATGTAATTGTTTCTGCCATCCTATAGTAGTGCTTCTTTTAGAATCATACATCTGTGCTCCTCTGGTTTGCTCTAAAATTTGCCAGTCTCTTCTCATTGTCACTCTTTGATCTCCATTGACTTTGATCTTCCCTTACCTCCTCATTCCAATTTCTAAATGTTGAGGGCCTCAGCAGCAATTTTTGTCCACCTATTTTCACAATCCATTCTCTCTCTTGGATCATCTCAGCTAATCCTGGAGTTGAACATACAATCTCTGTTAATGGCTCCTCAGTATTATTCCACTCTGGACAATCCTTTTGATTTTGGACTCCCATAGGCATTAATTTAGTAAATGTTTATTGAATTATTGGGTGTCCATAATATACCAGGTAATATTCTGGATATTGAGAAAGTCTCCACTTTCGTGGGACTTATTTTTCAAATGAAAAAAACAAGTAATGAGCAAAATAAGCATGCATAATATTGATTGCATTAGAAGCAGTGATTGCTAGAGAGAAAAGAGCAGGATACAGGCATAGAGCTTTGAAGTTGAAGACTGAAGCCATTCTAAGTTTAGTGATCATGAGGGAATCTTTGCAGAGGTAAAATTTTATCAGAGATAAACATGGAATAAAGGTAAGAGCCAAGCAAAGATCTGTTGGAAGATGTTTTCCAGGTACAACAGCAGTGAGTGTGGAGGCTCTGAGACATAAATTGCATGGTCCATTTCCACAAATAGTAAGATGTATGTGATGGGAGTATAGTACATCAGAGAAAGAAGGAAGACAGAATCAAAGAGATATGCAGAGGCCAAAACAAGACCTTGCTAGCCATTATAAGAACTTTAGATTTATTCCAACTGGCATGAGAAGAAGCCAGAGGAGGTTTTAGAACAAATGATTGATATGCTCTGAACTAATTGCCCACTTGCTATCTCCACTTGAATGTCTGCCATGTATCTAAAACTTGATATGTTCAAAACAGAACTCTTAATCTCTTCCCACTAAAACTAAAATGAAATCTTCCTGCTCCTTCTGTTTTTCCCTATTGTAGTAAATGGTACTGAAACAATTCAATAATTTATCATAAACCTGCATGCCTTTCTGGATTCACCTATCTCCATTATCTCTCACACCCACTTCCTGTTAAAAGAAATCATATTTTTCATCTTCAAAACAGATAATTAATCTCTTCTCTGTGCATCTCACACCAACAAACTAGCTCAAGCCATGACCATCTCTATTCTAAATCTCAACACAGGGGCCAGATTTTTCACGATTTGACTTTCCATCATGGAAAATCCATATTGCTGTCATGATCCATAAGGCCCCGGGTGATATTTGTAGCTTGTGCTTTCACATTTCATAACACTCTTTCCAAACTTTCTTGTTCCACACCACATCACCCTTTATCATTTCCTCATACATACCTTTCCAACGTCTAGGCATTTGACTCATTATTCTTCAATACTCTCTCATTGCTGGCTTGTTTTCATCCTCCAGTCTTAACTGACATGTCCTATCCTCAAGAAAGATTTCCCTGCCCACACCTTCTGCAGTGGTACTTCCCTATTATTCTCTATTACAATATCCTGTCTTTTTATTGTATGGCTCTAATTGTACCATGCACTTCATAAGAACAAGAATCATGTCTTTCTCCTTCATTGAGTGAGCCATCCAAGAATCATGCCTGGAGTGTAGTAGGAACTTGACAAATGATTCTTGTATAAAGGATCAGTCAGTTCTACTTTCTTCCTGTATCATAAGAAAAATTTTTGCAAACATACTAGACTAACTCTTACAAAAAATATTTTCCTAAAATGTTAGGTGAAAAAAAAATAAGGTTAAAGAATTAAATCATATTATCCATTTGACTTACCTATATTGCCTATATATTCCCATAAGATTAAAAAAAATCAAAGAAATGATTTAAAATGGAATTAAAATTGTAGTAATTTTCAGAAAGCCATAGATTCTAGTCATCAAATTATTTTTAATTAAAAGATAATATGTTTTAGTCTCTCTGTGTCTTAGATTCTTTGCTAAGCATGCTCCTTATCTTGACACATTTAATCCTTACAATAATCTTGCATCTTAGAAACCATTGTACCTAAGGGGATTAAGATGGTGGAGTAGGAAGGGAGCTTGCTGCTTTAGTCTAGGAGAAGATAGCTTAAAAAACATTCAGTCTCAAGGAACAGTTAGGGAGAAAACAGCAGAGGAAATTCTACATAAATTGGAGGAACAAAGTAGACCTACATGGAGGGTGAATATGCACACAACTTAGGACCCCACAAGCCAGGAGCCTCTCACCAGCATTGGAGAGCAAGGTGAGACCAGACTGCAGCAGCCCAAGCCACTGGCAAAAAAGCTGGAGGAAAAACCTAGAGGGAATCTGGCTTGGAGCCCTGTGGGGGATAGTGTACCTGCCAAACTAGAGGAGAAAAAACAAAGAGGGGCCACATTTTCTCTCTCCCCAACCATCCTGCAAAGGAATCCTGTAACATGCTGCAAGAGAACAGGTGCCATTTTGGATGTACACAACAGCTGTTCCAGCTTGAGTCCTTACCCAACAACCAGCCAAGTGGAGTCTCCTGAGTCCACTGGGGGGAATAGACAGAAGGCTGAGTGTTCATGACAGTGGGAGGCTTGTGTGCCAGAACTATAAAACACTAACACAATGAGGGAGGACTCAGGCTGTGGCTGGGACTTGGGTAGTCACTGTGGGAAGCTCCATAAGAAGAGGGTTCCCTGGTTACCTGAAGAGACATTGCTGGGTAATCTGAGCTTATACTGAGGACTGCACAGATCCTTTGTGTGGTCCTTGTGGCAGAGCAGATGAATAATGTACTCACTGGAGCTACTGCCTAGGCACTGGTCTCCTTGGAGGAGAGGAGCTCAGCTGAGTCTACACCAACAGACAAGAAGAAATCTCCCTTCTGATAAAAGAGAGAGAGAAATTTAACATGCCAAGCGTAGGTGTTTCACCTCAGACATGTCCTTCACCCTGGAGTGCTGAAAAGAACTCCCTGGCCACTCCCTCTACATGCCTCTAGGTACACCCTAAAGAAAGACACTCTACTATTCCAATCAGACAAACTCCAAAGATAAAAGCCACCACATTGAAAAATCAAAGAAAAACCAACGAGTATCCCTGCAAATGCCAAATAACACATGCACCATTCCAAGAAACAACAGGGAAAATAGCATGACACCTCAAAAGGAACACAACACGTCAATACTAGATGGTAAAGATGATGAGATTGACGAAATGCCAGAAAAGGAATTCAAATAATTGATCATAGGATTACTTAGAAGTAATCAGAAGCAAATGCACGAACTAATGAAATCCATACATGACATGAAAGAAAATTTTTCCCATGAAATTAAAATCTTAAAGAGAAACCAAAATGAAATCTTGGAAATGAAGAATTCAATAGAACAAATAAAAAATACAAAGGAGAGCTTTAACAACAGGATCGGTGAGGCAAAACAAAGAGTATCTAACATAGAAGACAAAGCACAGGAAATTATAGTCACACCAAACATAAGAAGAAGAAATTAGAAAACTAAAAAGTACTGTTGGGATGCTACAGGATACTATCAAACAGCCCAACAGACAGGTTGTAGGATTCTTGAAGGCATGGAAAAAGAGAAAGGATTAGAGGCCTTTATAGTGAAATAACAGAATATTTCCCCAATTTGGAGAAAGAAAGGGGTATCCAAGTACAAGAAGCACATAGAACTACTAATAGACATGACCAGAAGATATTCACCATGACACATTGTAGTCAAACACTCCACAGTAAAACCTAAAAAAAAAAGATTCTAAAATGTGCACAAGCAAATGCTAGATTACTTTCAGAGGATCTACAATTAAATTCACAGTGGACTTCTCATCAGAAACCATAAAGGCTAGGAGAGAATAGAGAGATATAGTCCAAGTCAGAAGAGGAAAAAACTGTCAACCCAGAATACCATGCCCGGCAAAGCTTTCATTTATGAATGAAGGTGAAATAAAGACAGTCCTTGACAAATAGAAACAGAAAAAATTTGTCACCACCAGTCCAGCCATGCAGAAGATGCTTAAGGATGTGCACACAGAAACACAGAAACATGGTCATCACTATGTAAGAAAATAAAGGAAGAAAATCTTCCAGTAAAAGTACAAAGGAAATCCAAAGTAAACAATAGGAATATATTTGGAAAAATAGCAGGGCAAAGTCATTACTTATTAACAGTCACTTTGAATGCAAATGGCCTCAACTCTCCAGTTAAAAGACACAGACTGGCTGCATGGATTAAAAAACAAAACCCTTCTATTTGCTGCCAAGAAACACATCTCACCAACATAGATGCACACAGACTGAAAGTGAAAGGATGAAAAAGATATTCCATGCCAACAGAAACCAAAAAAGAGCTGGTGTAGCCACCCTAATGTCAGACAAAATAAATTTTAACACGAAAACCTTTAAAAGTGACAAAGAAGGGCACTGTGTCATGATTAATGGGTCAATTCCACAGGAAATTGTGACTATTATGAATGTATACACACCTAATTACAGCGAACCTGGTTATTTAAAAGAAATGTTAAGGGATCTAAAGGAAGACATAGACTCAAATACAATAGTAATGGGGATTTCAGTACCACTTTCAGAAATAGACAGAAAAACCAAACAGAAAATCACCAAGGAAACAACAGAGTTAATCAACACAATAGACCAAATGGACCTAACATATCTATGGAACATTTCATCCTACAGTTGCAGAATACACATTCTCCTCACCTGTTAATGGAACCTTATCTAGGATTGACCACATGCTAAGTCATAAAACAAGTCTAAAAAAACTCAAAAAAATCAAAATCATACCATGCATCTTCTCAGACCACATTGCAATGAAGCTGGAAATCAGCAACTCAGGAATCCCTAGAACATATGCAAACACATGGAGACTGAACAACTTGTTCCTGAATGAACAGTGGGCCATAGAAGAAATTGAAAGTGTAATCATAAAATTTCTGGAAGCAAATGAAGACAACAACACACCACGTCAAAACTTATGGGATAAAGCAAAAGCAGTGTTAAGTGGAAAGTTTACAGCAGTTGGTGCCTACATCAAGAAATAGAAAAGGCACCAAATAAATGAGCTACCAATGTGTCTCAAGGTTCTAGAAAAACAAAAGTAAAGCAAACCCAAAACAAGTAGGAAAAAAAATAATTAAAATTAGAGAAGAAATCAACAAAATCGAATCCAAAAAAATACAAAAGGTCAGCAAAACGAAGAGCTGGTTTTTTGGAAAAAAATCAACAAAATTGACACACTATTGACCCAACTACTAAAAAAAGGAGAGAAAAGACCCAAATCAACAAAATTAGAGCTGAAAAAGGAAATGTAACAATAAACACCACAGAAATAAAAAAGAATCATCAGAAACTACAACAAGGACTGTATGCCAACAAACCGTGAAACCTAGAAGAAATTGATAGATTCCTGAACATATACAACTTACCTAAATTGAGCCATAAAGGCATAGAAAACCTAAATAGACCCATTACCACACAGTAATTGAATCAGCAATAAAGACCCTCCAAACAAAGAAAAGCCAAGGATCAGATGGCAACACTGCTGAATTCTACCAGATTTTTAAAGAAAAACTAACTCCAGTTCTTTTCAATTTATTTAAAACAATCAAAAGGGAGGGAATAATCCCAAATTCTGTCTGTGAAGCCAGGATCACCTTAATTCCTAAACCCAAAAAAGGTACAACTGAGAAATAAAACTACAGACCAATTTCTCTGATGGAAAAAGATGCAAAAATCCTCAACAAAATTTTGGCCAGTTGAATCCAACAACATATCAGAAAGATCCTTCAAGCAGACCAAGTGGGATCTATCCCTGGTATTCAAGGATGGCTCAACATTCACAAATCAATCAATTTAATACATCACATTAACAAACTGAAGAACAAAATCATATGATTAACACAATAGATGCAGAGAAAGCATTTGATAAAATACAACACCCTATCAAAATGAAAACTCTAAACAAACTGGGTGTAGAAGGAACATTCATACATACAATCAAGGAAATTTATGACAAACTCATGGCCAGCATCCTATTGAATGGGGAAAAGTTGGAGGTATTCCCACTGAGATCTGGAACCATACAAAGATGCCCACTCTCACCATTGCTATTCAATATAATCCTGGACGTTTTAACCAGAGACACTAAACAAGAGAAAGAAATCAAATTGATTCAACTTGGGCATGAAGAAGTCAAAATATCCCTATTTGCAGATGACATGATTCTATATATAGGGGATCCAAAACACACCACTAAAAGACTTCTGGAACTCATAGAAGAGTTTGGTATGTGGCAGGACATAAAATCAATATATAAAAATCAACACCCTGTGTATACACAAACAATGTCATGGCTGAAAAAGCATTTCTAAGATTGATCCCAATCACTATAGCTACAAAAAACACCCAAATAACTTGGAATAAATTTAACCAATAATAACAAAAATCTCTATGATGAAGATTACAACACATTAAAGAAAGAAATAGAGAAAGATACAAAAAAGTGGAAAAACCTTCCACATTGATGGATGGGAAGAATCAATATCATCAAAATGTCCACTCTTCTGAAAGCAATTTACAGATTCAATGTAATAACAATCAATATATCAAAGATATTATTCTCAGATCTAGAAAAAAATGATGCTGAAATTCATATGGAAACACAATCTTATACAAGCAATCTTATACAAGAAAAACAAAGACTGAGACATCACAATACCTGATTTCAAGACATACTACAAGGCAGCTATAATCAAAACAGCCTGGTACTGGTACAGAAACAGATAAATAGACCAATGGAACAGAATAGAAATGCCAGAAATTAATCCAAGTATCTGCAAACTTATATTTGACCAAGGAGTAAAAATGAATCCCTGGAGCAAGGACAGTCTCTTCAACAAATGGTCTTGGGAAAACTGGATTTCCACATATAGAAGTATGAAGCAAGACCCCTACCTTACATCTTACATGAAAATCCATTATAAGTGGATTAAAGACCTAAATGTACGAGCTGATACCATCAAATTATTAGAGAACATTGGGGAAACCCTGCAAGACATTGGCACAGGCAATGAGTTCTTGTAAAAGACCCAGAGGCACAGGCAATCAGAGTCAAAATTAACAAATGAGATTACAACAAATTGAGAAGCTTCTCTACTACAAATAAATACTCAGGAAAGTGAAGAGGAGCTGACATATTGGGAGAAATTATTGCAAACTATGCAACTGATAAAAGATTAATAACCACAACCTACAAATAGATCAAGAAACTCCACAACAACAAAACAAATAACCCAGTTAAGAAATGAGCAAAGGATTTAAACAGACATTTTTCAAAAGAGGAAATCCAATGGCCAACAGACACATGAAAAATGTTCAAGATCACTAGCCATCAGGAAAATGTAAATCAGAACCACAGTGAGGTCTGACCTCAGCCCAGTTAGAATGACTTTCATACAGAAATCAACAAACAACAAATGCTGGTGAGGATGTGGGGGAAAATGTACCCTAATCCACTGTTAATGGGAATGTAAACTGGTAAAACCACTGTGGAGATATCTCAGAATTCTGAATATAGACCTACCATATGACCCAGCCATTCAACTCCTGGGAATTTACCCAGGTGAAATAAAATCAGTAAATAAAAGAGTTATCTGCACCCCCATGTTTATTGCAGCTCAATTCGCAATAACCAAGACATTGAATCTACCTACACGAGAAGCAAGGGCTTGAATAGCCCTTGTCTTGACTGTCAATGAAGTTTTTTGTTGTTGTTTGTTTCGTTTTGTTTTTTCTTAATGGAGAATGGGATTGGGAATGGGAGAAGGAGGAGGAGGTAAGGTGGGAGTAGTGGTGGTTGTGTGGGTATGATGGGAAGAATCACTACATTCCTAAAGTTGTACTTATGAACTTTGTACTCATTAAATAAATGGTTTCTTTGGGAAAAAAATAAAAAGAAATCATTGTACCTAATTAATTAAGATGAGAAAAATGAAGCTCAGATTTCTTCAGTGATCTATCTAAAATTACACAACTATTTATAAAAAAAGGATTAAAACTCATCAGGCACCATCTGGAAATAAATTTTTTCTAATAAAAATATTAAACATAAATTAATAAATATCAATGCCATTTAACAAAAATTTAAAATGTTGAATGACTACTTATATATGCTTTGATCTACACAATGGAAGAAGAAATAAATTATTTTTTAAATTTTATTAACATAAAGAAAATGGATTTCATGTAGTTCATAGGTGCAATTCTAAGAAGATGACTATACCTCCCTCATTTACCTCTCCCTTCTTTAATCCTACTTGTTCCTTCCTTCTTTTTTTTTCTTAAAGTTTTTGCAAAGACATAATTTCAATCCACTCTATAATCAGAGGCTTACTTCCCCCACTAGCCATAATATTCAAAAAGTAAAAAACTGGAAGACCACAGTTTCACAGGGGTATAAACAAGGGCTAAAAATAACAATATTATCAGAAAATATCTGTTTCATTCCTATACATTTTTTAATTAAACTTTTATTTAATGAATATAAATTTCCAAAGTACAGCTTATGGGTTACAATGGCTTCCCCCTCCCAAAACTTCCCTCCCACCCGCAACCCTCCCCTTTCCCGCTCCCTCTCCCCTTCCAATCACATCATGGTTCATTTTCAATTCTCTTTATATACAGAAGATCAGTTTAGTATATATTAGGTAACGATTTCAACAGTTTGCCACCATATAGCAACATTCCTATACATTTTTTACTCTATATATTAACTGCCCCATGTTAGAGAAAACATATATTTGTCTTTTTGAGTCTGAATTATTTCACTAAGCATAATGGTTTCCTGCTGCATCAATTTTGTTGCAAAAGACAGGATTTCATTCTTTTTTATGGCTGAGTAGTATTTCATAGTGTATATATACCATATATTCTTCATACAGTCATGAACTGATGGACATCTGGTTTGATTCCTTATCTTACCTAGTATGAAATGAGCTGCAATTAACATGGAGGTACAGATAATTCTTTCATTTACTCATTTCATTTTGTTTGAGTATATCACCAGGAGTGAGTTACCTGGGTCATATGGTAGGTCTACTTTCAAATTTATGAGGAATCTCCATACTGTCTTCCATAATGGATATACTAGTTTACATTCTCACAAATAGTGTATTAGAGTACTTTTTCTTTGCAACCTCTCCCACATTTATTATTTAGTTTAATTTTTGGATGAGAGCCAATATAACTTGGTTGTGGTGAAACCACATTGAATTTTTATTTGCACTTTCATGATGGCTAGTGATCTTGAGCATTTTTTCATGTTTCTTTTGGCCTTTTGAAAAATGTCTGTTCATGTCCTTTGCCCATTTCTTAGTCCCTGTGCCAAACACAGTACAAACACTTAAAAGCTATAGACCATTTCAAGGATTCCTTAAATTCCAGTTTTGAGTTAATTTATCCCAAGGTAGATGTTCTTTTCATGAAAACATGATTTTATTTTTTCTTATAAGAGTTATTTTTGATTATTAGTTTCTTTAATAATAGTATTTAGTATTTTAATGATAGTTAACAGCTATTCTCAATATTTTTATGAGATTCTTCAATGGCAAATATACTACCTATCTCTTTATAAATTAGTCTTTCAGTTTCCTTTGAATGTATGGTGGGCATAATCTATTATTTTCCAGGAACACAATTTCTATACTGTGTTCTATTGCAGTGAGCTCACACGTGCATATATAGTATATAAGGAGAATTCAAAAATTCATGGAAATATGTATTATGAAGAACTCTGTGTGGATGACAAAATGCAGCAAAATAAACAAACATTTTTTAAATTCATTTTTCCATGAATTTCTTGAAATAACCTTATATTTATCTGACTGACCAATATGGGGACATCTTGTTATTTCCATATTCCAATGAAGATAAAACAGTAAGTGTTTATGAATTTCAAAATCCAATTTTTTGTTTATTCACAGTTTCTAGAATATGGTGAACACTTAAGTATTATTTTTAATGAATGGATTATTAGTAAATGAGTTCAGGTGAGCAGAAAAAGGCTACATGAATGCTTGCTTTAAATGTTAACCACTTCTGTTCATCAGAGACTAATGATTTCTTTTCATAATGGCTATACATGAAAAACTCACAGGTAACATCATATTAAATAGAGGAAGAGCTGAAAGCATTTCTGGAACTAGACAAGGATATCCACTCTGACTTTTTTTATTCAGTATAGTTCTGGAATTTTAGCCACAGCCATTAGGCAACAGAAAGAAATAAAAGGCACAGAAATTAGAAAGGAGGAAATCAATTTATCTCTGTCTGCAGATGATATCATTAAAAATGTAAGAGAACCAAAAGAATCCATCAAGAAACTATTCGAACTAACAAATGAAATTAATGAGTTTCAGAACACAAAATTAGCACACAACAACCAGGAGCATTTTTATACACCAACAATGATCTCAGTATAAAGAAATTTTAAGAGAAATTCCATTAACAATATAAAATAACTAAATAAAACACTCCTTGGAATTTACCCAAAGGAAATTAAATTGGCAAACAAAAAAGCTGTCTGCATATTAACGTATATTGCAGCTCAATTCACAATAGCTAAGACCTGGAACCAACCCAAATGCCCATCAACAGTAGACTAGATAAAGAAATTATGGGACATGTACTCTATAGAATACTATACAGCAGTCAAAAACAATGAAACCCGGTCATTTGCAACAAGATGGAGGAATTTGGAAAACATTATGCTGAGTTTATTAAGCCAGTCCCAAATGGACAAATATCATATGTTCTCCCTGATCAGCGACAACTAACTGAGCACCAAAGGGGAAACCTGTTGAAGTGAAAGGGACACTATGAGAAACAGTGACTTGATCAGCACTTGTCCTGACTATTGATGTACAATTTAATACTTTATCCCTTTTAGTATTTTTTTGTTTTGTTCTAGTACTATTGGTTGAACTCTGTAGTTAACACACAATTATTCTTAGGTGTTTAAATTTAACTAAAAAGTGAACCCTGTTAAATATAAGAGTGGGGAAAAAGAGAGGGAGGAGATGTACAATTTGGGGCATGCTCAATCGGACTTGCCACGATGGTGGCGTTAGATGGTGGAGTTACAAACGTGCCAGGGGATTCCAAATACAACCCCATCAAGATTGCATGTACCAATGCCATCTCACTAGTCCAAGTGATCAATCTCAGTTCACAATTGATCACACTGATAGGTCTAAGAGTCAAAGGGATCACACAAACAAGACCAGTTTCTGCTAATACTAACTGATAGAATCAAAAAGGGAGAGAACGATCCAACACGGGAAACAGGGTACATAGCAGACTCATAGAATGGCAGACGTCCTAAACAGCACTCTGGCTTCAGAATCAGCCCTTAAGGCATTTAGATCAAGAGCCCATGAGAGTATTTAGGCATGGAAAGCCAAGACACCCTGAAAAAAAAAAGAGGACCTAAATGAAATACCTCTGAGTGTAAGATCCCAGATTAAAGAAAGGGCCATCAAAAAAGGAGGTACCTTTCTCTGAAGGGAGGAGAGAACTTCCACTTTGACTATGACCTTGTCAGAATAAGATCGAAGTTGGTGAACTGAAAAGGCTTCCATAGCCTTGGCAACTCTTGACTAGAGCCTAGGGTGATTACTGACGCCATAAACAAGAGTGACAAGAATGACAAATTGTTAAATCAACATCAAGAGTCACTGTGTACTTACGTCCCATGTGGGATCTGTCCCTAATGTGTTGTCTAATGTGAAGTGATGCTATAACTAGTACTAAAACAGTATTTTTACACTTTGTGTGTCTGTGTGGGTACAAACTGATGAAATCCTTACTTAATATATACTAAATCGATCTTCTGTATATAAAGATAATTGAAAATGAAAAAAAAAACACTTAGAGATAAATTAACAAAGGATATGAAAGACATCTAAAATTAAAATTTCAAAACACTAAGGAAGAATATTGAAGATACCAAAAAAAAAAAAAGCCTGGAAAGACTTTCTGTATTCATGTATTGACAGAATTAATATTACCAAAATGACTATACTACCAAAAGTGACATAGGATTCAATGCAATCTCCATCAAAATACCAACATTTTTCTCAGAATTAAAAAAAATCCAAAATTTATATGGACACACAAAAAAACCCCTATAACCAATGAAATATTTAATATTGAAAACAAAACAGGAGGCATTACAATACCTAATTTAAAGACATACTATAAGACTGTTGTAACCAAAACACCATGGTACTGGCATAAAAATACACACATAAAACAGTGGAACAGATTAGAAACGGCAGAAACAAATTCACACTTATACAAGCAACTTATCCTTCACAAAGGCTTTAAAAATACTACTTAGGAAAAAAAAAGCAGCTATTTTGGGAAAACTACATTTCCTCATACAGAAGTTTCAAACAAGATCTCTACCTCACCTTGTACAAAAATAAACTCAAAATGGATCAAGGAGCTAGAAGTAACTAAGATATGAAGTAGTGAAACTTGCTGAAGGAAACATTCCTAGACATTTTCATAGGCAATGTTTTAGATTAGACCTCAAAAGCACAAGCAAAAAAAGCAAAAATAGGCAAATGATATTTTATCAAACTAAGAAGCTTCTACACAGCAAATGACACAATCAACAGAGTTAAGAGACAAACCAAAGAATGGGAGAAAACATTTTTCAACTGTACATCTGGGGGTGGAGCGAAGATGGCGGAAGAGTGAGGGCGTGCACCAACAGTCCGGGAAAAGGTAGTTTAACAAAGTGGAGTTAATATAGCCTCAGGAAGAGACTCAGAAAAAAAACTGCAGAGGAAACACTTCTGGATCTAGTGGATGTGTCACAGAAGACCTACGGGGAGAGCAAGGTCACCTACCGCCAAGCTGAGCCGCACCACGGGTGCCCAGCTACAGAAGCCCAGCCACAGAATTTCAGTGCCAGCGCTGGAAGGAGTGGTGAGGCAGGGACCTCTCGGTAACCAGAGACATTGGCGGGGAAAGACAGCACAAGGCCTGAGGTTCCACTGGGGAAAGTGCACCAGGCTGACTGGAGGAGAGAAAAAAAAAGCGAATAAATAGGGGGAACTGGCAGGGTCACTAGCTTCTCTCTCCACTCACCTTACAAAGCCAAGAAAGACAAAGAGCAGGTGCCATTTTACATATGTAAAACAAACTCGGTAACCTAGGCAACCCAGTGAGCTGTGTGGAATTACTTCCAAACTGAGTCTTAAAAAAAAAAGAAAGAGAGAGCAAGCGAGCAAGCCAGAGAACAATCTGGGTGAGTCACCTTGGGCACACCCTTAACCCTGAGAAACAGAGCTCCCTGGCCACACCCATCATAGCCTCTAAGGATCCATCGAAAACAGTCCACTTAATCTAGAGTCATATTATAACGAGAAAAAATACCACAGTGAAGGAAACAAAGAACACCTCTAAGATGCCAAACAAACATAGAAACCAAGGTAACAAGAACAAGGAAGACACTATGATGCGCCCAAATGAAAAAGACACCCCAATTCAAGATTATGAAGATGATGAGATAGAAGAAATGCAAGAAGCGGATCTCAAAAAATTGATAAGAACATTAAGAAGTTCTCAAAAACAAATTCGTGAACTACAGAAATCCTTAATAGACAAGATAGAAAACCTCACTCGTGAAAATGAAATATTAAGGAGGAATGAAAATGAAATGAAACAACTAGTAGAACAAGAAACTCTGATAGTGACAAGAAACCACAATGAAATGAAGAATTCAATAGATCAAATGACAAACACACTAGAGAGCCTTAAAAACAGAATGGGTGAAGCAGAAGAGAGAATATCGGAATTAGAAGACAGAGAACAGGAAAGGAAACAATCAAATCAAAGAAAAGAAGAGGAAATCAGAAATCTAAAAAATATTGTCGGGAATCTACAGGATACTATTAAAAAACCTAACATTCGGGTTCTAGGAGTTCCTGAAGGCATGGAGAGAGAGAAAGGATTAGAAGGCCTTTTTAGTGAGATACCAGCAGAAAATTTCCCAGGTTTGGAGAAGGACAGAGACAACTTAGTACAGGAAGCTCATAGAACCCCTAATAAACATGACGAAAAGAGATCCTCACCATGACACATTGTAATTAAACTCGCCACAGTGAAACATAAAGAAAAGATCTTAAAATGTGGAAGAGAGAAACATCAGACCACTCTCACAGGATCCCCAATTAGACTCACAGCTGACTTCTCATCAGAAACCCTACAAGCAAGGAGGGAATGGCGAGATATAGCCCAGGTACTAAGAGAGAAAAGCTGCCAGCCCAGAATATTATATCCTGCAAAGCTCTCATTTGTGAATGAAGGTGAAATAAAGACCTTTCAAAGCAAATAGAAACATAGAAACACGGTCATCAATATGAAAGAAGGTAAAGGAAGGAAACCTCACAGCAAAAGATCACAGGAAGTTCAAAGCATATATTAGAAAATATCTTTGGCAAATGGCAGGGCAAACTTACTCCTTATCGATAACTCACATTAAATATTGAAGGCCTGAACAGCCCAGTTAAAAGAAACCAATTGGCTGATTGGGCTAAGGAACAAAACCCATCTATTTGCTGTTTACAAGAAACACATCTTTTCAACAAAGATGCACACAGACAGAAAGTGAAAGGTTGGAAAAAGATATACCATGCCAACAGAAATGAATGAAGAGCGGGCGTAGCCATTTTAATATCAGATAACATAAATTTTACCACAAAAACTATTAGGAGAGACAAAGAGTGGCACTATATAATGACTAAGGGGTCAATTCAACAGGAAGATATAACGATTATCAATGTATATGCACCGAATTACAGGGCACTAGTTTATTTAAAAGATTTGTTAAGGGACTTAAAGGGAGACTTAAATTCCAGTATAGTAATACTGGGGGACTTCAATACTCCACTCTCAGAAATAGGCAGATCAACCGGACAAAAGATCAATAAGGAGACAGTAGAATTTAACGACACTATAGCCCAAATGGATCTAACAGATATTTACAGAACTTTTCATCCTACACAGAAAGAATTTGCATTCTTCTCAGCAGTACATGGAACCTTCTTTAGGATTGACCACATACTAGGCCATAAAGCAAGTCTCAGCAAATTCAAAAGAATTAGAATCATACGATGTAGCTTCTCAGACCATAAAGGAATGAAGTTGGAAATTAGCAACTCAGGAATCCTTAGAGCACATGCAAAAACATGGAGACTGGATAACATGCTCTTGAATGAACACTGGGTCATAAAAAAATTAAAAGAGAAATAAAAAATTTTCTGGAAGTAAATGAGGATAACAGCACAAGATACCAAAACCTATGGGATACAGCAAAAGCAGTGTAAAGAGGAAAGTTTATAGCAATAGGTGCCTACATCAACAAATTGGAAAGGCACCAAATAGACGAGCTTTCAGTTCATCTCAAGGATTTAGAAAATCAGCAGCAAACCAGACCCATGCTAGTAGGAGAAGAGAAATAATTAAAATCAGAGAACAAATCAACAGGATTGTATCCAAAAAAAACATTACAAAAAATCAGCCCAACGAGGAGCTGGTTTTTTGAAAAAATAAACAAAATTGACATCCCATTGGCTCAACTAACTAAAAAAAGAAAAGACCCAAATCAATAAAATCAGAAATGAAAAAGGAAACATAACAACAGACAACACAGAAATAAAAAGAATCATCAGAAATTATGACAAGGACTTGTATGCCAACAATCAGGGAAATCTATCAGAAATGGACAGACTCCTGGACACACACAACCTACCTAAATTGAACCAGGAAGATATAGAAAATCAGAGCAATTGAAAAAGAGGGAATCCTCCCAAACTCTTTCTATGAAGCCAGCATCACCTTAATTCCTAAGCATTGAAAGAGAATTACAGACCAATATCCCTGATGAACATAGATGCAAAAATACTCAATAAAATTCTGGCCAATAGAATGCAACATCACATTAGAAATATCATCCACCCAGACCAAGTGGGATTTATCCCTGGTATGTAGGGATGGTTCAGTGTTCGCAAAACAATCAACGTGATACACCACTTTAACAGACTGCAGAAGAAAAATCATATGATTCTCTCAATTGATGCAGAGAAAGCATTTGATAAAATACAGCACCCTTTCATGATGAAAACCCTAAGCAAACTGGGTATAGAAGGAACATTCCTCAATACAATCAAAGCAATTTGTAAAAAAACCCACAGCCAGTATCCTATTAAATGGGGAAAAGTTAGAAGCATTTCCACTGAGATCTGGTACCAGACAGGGATGCCCACTCTCACCACTGCTATTCAATATTGTTCTGGTAGTTTTAGCCAGAGCTATTAGGTAAGAAAAAGAAATTAAAGGGATACAAATTGGGAAGGAAGAACTCAAACTACTCCTCTTTGCAGACGATATGATTCTTTATTTAGGGGATCCAAAGAACTCTACTAAGAGACTATTGGAACTCATCGAAGAGTTTGGCAAAGTAGCAGGATATAAAATCAATGCACAAAAATCAACAGCCTTTGAATATACAGGAAATATCACTGCTGAGGAAGAACTTCTAAGTTCATTCCCATTCACAATAGCTACAAAAACAATCAAATACCTTAGAATAAATTTAACCAAGCACATTAAGATCTCTACAAACAAAATTACAAAACCTTAAAGAAAGAAATAGAAGAGGATATCAAAAAATGAAAAAATCTTCCATGCTCATATTGGAAGAATCAATATCATCAAATGTCCATTCTCCCAATAGCAATTTACAGATTCAATGCAATACCAATCAAAATACCAAAGGCATTCTTCTCAGATCTGGAAAAAATGATGCTGAAATTCATACGGAGACACAGGAGACCTCAAATAGCTAAAGCAATCTTGTACAACAAAAACAAAGCCGGAGGCATCACAATACCAGATTTCAGGACATACTACAGGGCAGTTGTAATCAAAACAGCATGGTACTGGTACAGAAAAAACAGATGGATAGACCAATGGAACAGAATAGAAACACCAGAAATCATCCAAACATCTATGGCCTACTTATATTCAATCAAGAATCCAAAACCAATCCCTGGAGTAAGGACAGTCTATTCAATAAATGGTGCTGGGAAAACTGGATTTCCACATGCAGAAGCATGAAGCCAGACCCCTATCTTTCACCTTACACAAAAAGCCACTCTATATGGATTAAAGACTTAAATCTACGACCCAACACCATCAAATTATTTGAGAACATTGGAGAAACCCTGCAAGATATAGGTACTGGCAAAGACTTCTTGGAAAAGAACCCGGAACACAGGCATTCACAGCCAAAGTAACATTTGGGGTTGCATCAAATTCAGAAGTTTCTGTACTTCAAAAGAAACAGTCAGGAAAGTGAATAGGAAATCGACAGAATGGGAAAAAATATTTGCAAACTATACTACAGATAAAGGCTTGATAACCAGAATCTACAAAGAAATCAAGGAATTCCACAACATCAAAACAAGCAACCCACTTAAGAGATGGGCCAAAGACCTCAATAGACATCTTTCCAAAGAGGAAATCCAAATGGCCAACAGACACATGAAAAAATGTTCAAGATCACTAGCAATCAGGGAAATGCAAATAAAAATCACAATGAGGTTTCACCTCACCCCGGTTAGACAAATTAACCCACTGTTGGTGGGAATGCAAACTGGTTAAGCCACTATGGAAGTCAGTCTGGAGATTCCTCAAAAACCTGAATATAACCCTACCATTCAACCCAGCCATCCCACTCCTTGGAATTTACCCAAAGGAAATTAAATTCGCAAACAAAAAATCCGTCTGCTCCTTAATGTTTATTGCAGTAACTTGATCAGTTCTTTTGATGACTGTTGCTGTACAATGTAATACTTTATCCATTTTATTTTTTTTTTTGTTCTAGTACTAGATAGGTCTAAGAGTCAAAGGGATCACACAAACAAGACCAGTTTCTGCTAATACTAACTGATAGAATCAAAAAGGGAGAGAACGATCCAACATGGGAAATGGGAGACACAGTGGACTCAGAATGGCAGTTGTCCTAAATAGCACTCTGGCCTCAGAATCAGCCCTTGAGGCATTCGGATCTGGCTGAAGAGCCTATGAGAGTATTTTAGGCATGGCAACCCAAGACACCCTGAAAAAAAAAAAAAAGAGGACCTAAATGAAAGATCTCAGTGAGTGAGATCCCAGTAGAAAGAACGGGCCATCAAAGAAGGAGGTACCTTTCTCTGAAGGGAGGAGAGAACTTCCACTTTGACTATTACCCTGTCGGAATAAGATCGAAGTTGCAGAACCCGAAAGGCTTCCATAGCCTTGGCAACTCTTGACTAGAGCCTAGGGTGATTACTGATGCCATAAACAAGAGTGTTAAATTGTTAAATCAACATCAAGAGTTCACTGTGTACTTACATCCCATGTGGGATCTGTCCTTAATGGGTTGTCCAATGTGAAGTAATGCTATAACTAGTACTGAAACAGTATTTTTACACTTTGTATTTCTGTGTGGGTGCAAACTGATGAAATCTTTACTTAGGATATACTGAATCGATCTCCTGTATATAAAGATAATTGAAAATGAAAAAGCAAAAAACAAAAAACTTGGTGTTAAATTGGAAATTGCATAGAAAATTAATCAAGTTTTAAAAAATATCATGTAGGATCTCTGTCCTTAATGTGCTGTATATTGTTATTTAATGCTATAACTAGTACTCAAACAGTATTTTTCACTTTGTGTTGCTATGTGAGGGAAAACTGTTGAAATCTTTACTTTATATACACTAAACTTATTTTCTGTATGTAAAGAGAATTGAAAATGAATCTTGATGTGAATGGAAGGGGAGAGGGAGCGGGAAAGGGGAGATTTGTGGGTGGGATGGAAGTTATCGGGGGGGGGGAGCCATTGTAATCCATAAGCTGTACTTGGAAATTTATATTCATTAAATAAAAGCTTTAAAAAAAAACTGTGCATCTGAAAAAATATCAATATTTTGAATATTTTACAAAAAAAGAAACAGTATCGATAGTCCTCAAATAAACTAAAACCAGATCTACTACATGACACAGTTATCCCACTTCTGGTAATTATGCAAAGGAAATGAAGTCAGCATATGAAAGAGATAACTGAACTCCCATATTTATTGCAGCACTATTCACAATAGCAAAGATATGGAATATACCTTAATGTGCACCAATGGATAGGGAAAGAGTGATATGCATACACAACAAAAAGTGAAACATATAGAGCAATAAAAAAGGGAAATCCTGACATTTGCAACAAAGTGGATGGAATTTGGATATCACTGCGCTAACAAATGTTTCAAAATGCTAGCAGAGAATATTGACTTTATCTGCAAAAACTCATCCCTGCAAAAACCTCAAGGCCATTTAAGAAATTATTATTGCAGTGCTATCTGGAGCCTTAACAGAAATTTCAAAGAGTTCAGAGCATTCTGGGTAGCCTATGGGTAAAACTTCAGGTATTATTTTGAATAGCAATGGTGAGAGTGGGCATCCCTGTCTGGTACCAGATCTCAGTGGAAATGCTTTCAACTTTTCCCCCATTCAATAGGATGCTGGCCGTGAGTTTTTTATAGATTTCTTTGATTGTATTGAGGAATGTTCCTTCTATACCTAATTTGCTTAGAGTTTTCATCATGAAAGGGTGTTGTATTTTATCAAATGCTTTCTCTGCATCAATTGAGATAATCATATGGTTTTTCTTCTGCAGTCTGTTAATGTGGTGTATCACATTGATTGTTTTGCGAACATTGAACATCCCTGCATACCAGGGATAAATCCCACTTGGTCGGGGTGGATGATCTTTCTGATGTGTTGTTGCATTCTATTGGCCAGAATTTTATTGAGGATTTTTGCGTCTCTTCGTCAGGGAAATTGATCTGTAATTCTCTTTCAATGCTGCATCTTTTTCTGGCTTAGGAATTAAGGTGATGCTGGCTTCATAGAAAGAATTTGGGGGGATCCCCTCTCTTTTGATTGTTCTGAAGAGTTTGAGAAAAATTGGAGTTAGTTCTTCTTTAAATGTCTGGTAGAATTCAGCAGTGAATCCATCTGGTCCTGGGCTTTTCTTTGTTGGGAGTGCCTTTATTACTGTTTCAATTTCTGTCTCAGTTATGGGTCTGTTTAGGTTTTCTATGGCTTCCTGGTCAATTTAGGTAGGCTGTATGTTTCCAGGAATCTATCCATTTCTGATAGATTTCCCTGTTTGCTGGCATACAACTCTTTTAGTAATTTCTGATGACTCTTTTTATTTCTGTGGTGTCTGTTGTGTTTCCTTTTTCATCTCTGATTTTGTTGATTTAGGTCTTTTCTCTCCTTTTTTAGTTAATTGGGCCAATGGTGTGTCAATTTTGTTTATTTTTTCAAAAAACCATCTCTTCATTCTGCTGATCTTTTGTATTGTTTTTTTTATTCAATTCTGCTGATTTGTTCTCTTATTTTAATTATTTCTCTTCTCCTACTAGTTTTGGGTCTGGTTTGCTGCAGTTTTTTAGATCCTTGAGATGCATTGATAGCTCATTTGTTTGGTGCCTTTCCAATTTCTTCATGTAGGCACCTATTGCTATAAAGTTTCCTCTTAACATTGTTTTTGCTGTATCCCATAAGTTTTGATATGTTGTGCTGTTATCCTCATTTACTTCCAGAAATTTTTTGATTTCTCTTTTATTTCTTCTATGACCCAGTGTTCATTCAGGAGCATGTGGTTCAGTCTCTATGTGTTTGCATATGCTCTAAGGATTCCTGTATTGCTAATTTCCAACTTCATTCCACTGTGGTCTGAGAAGATGCATGATATTATTTCAATTCTTTTGAATTTGCTGAGACTTGCTTTGTATCCCAGTATGTGGTCAATCCTAGAACAAGTTCCATGTACTGTTGAGAAGAATGTATATTCTTTAAGCGTACGATGAAAAGTTATACAGATATCTGTTAAATCCATTTGGGCTATAGTGTCAATTAAATCTGCTCTTTCCTTGTTGATCTTCAGTCTGGTTGGTCTGTCTATTGCTGAAAGTGGAGTATTGATGTCCCCCAATACTATTGTATTGGAGTCTAAGTCTCCTTTTAAGTCCTTTAACATATCTTTTAAATAAACCAATGCCCTGTAATTAGGTGCATATACATATACAATAGTCACATGAATTGAACCCTAACTCATTATATAATGCCCCTCTTTGTCTCTCTTAACAGTTTTGTGTTAAAGTTTATTTTGTCTGACATAAGATGGCTACTCCGGCTCTTTTTTGTTTTCTGTTGGCATGGAATATCTTTTTCCAACCTTTCACTTTCAGTCTGCATGCACCTTAATTGGAAAGATGTGTTTCTTATAAAGAGTAAATAAATGGGTTTTGTTCTTTAATCCATTCAGCCAGTCTGCGTCTTTTAACTGGAGAGTTGAGGCCATTTACATTCAATGTGGCTATTGATAAGTAGTAACTTTGCCCTGCCATTTTCCCAAAGATACTTCTAATATATACTTTGAACTTCCCGTGATATTTTACTGAGTTATTTTCTTCCTTTACCTTCTTTCGTATTGATGCTGTGTCTCTGTGTTTCTGTGTGTAACACATCTTTAAGCATCTTTTGCAGGGATGGACGAGTGGTGACAAATCATTTCAATTTCTGTTTGCTATGAAAGGTCTTTATTTCACCTCAATTCACAAATAAGAGTTTTGCAGGATATAAGATTCTTGGATAGCAGTTTGGTTCTCTTAGTACTTGGGCTGTATCTCACCATTCCCTCCTATTCTGTAGGGTTTCTGATGAGAAGTCAGCTGTGAGTCTAATTGGAGATCCTCTGAGAGGACTGCCCAAGGTTGTGGCATCTCCACTCAGGACTACTCAAAGTCTCATCCACTCCATGAGTTCTCCCACACACCCTCAGTTGTTGTTGTTGTTGTTGTTGTTTTTCATAGTCCCGGTTCATAAGCTCCACACATTCACTAGGTCTTAGTCTCCTGTTCTTATTCCCCACCAGATTTAGGTTTTTCTGTTTGGCTGAGGGCGGGCACAGCCCCAAGCTGGCATAGCTGTTATGTATCTCCAAAATGGCACCTGCTCTGTTGTCTCGCATGCCTTTGTAAGGTGAGTGGAGAGAGAGAATCGTATCTGTACCGGTCCCTCTGACTTTTTTATCTCCTCTAGTTAGGCTGGTGTACTTTCCCCCACAGGGCTTCAAGTCTCGTTCCCTCTAGGCGCTTCCTGCCACTTTTCTGCCAGTGTCTTGGGCAACTGCGGTCTTGTCTCACCTCTCTTTCCAGATCTGGTGTGGAGACTCTCGGCAGCTGGCCTCCCAAGTCGTGGGCACCCATGCCCTGCACATAGACCCACCATGTCCTTCTAATTCCAGAAGATTTTCCTCTGCTGTTTTTTCCATAATTCTTCCTTGAGACTATACTATCTCCACTTTTATTAAACCATCTTTTCCTGGACTATCAGTGAACTCCCTACCTATTCCGCCATCTTGGAACCACATTGGAAGAGCCAGCTGCTTTATTTTCAAGCCAGCTCGATTCTGGTGCACCTGGAAAGGCAGCAGAATACACTCCAAGTATTTGGGGTCCTTATCCACATGAGAGACCTAGAGAAGGCTCCAGTCTCCTGGCTTTGGCCTGGCCCAGCCTCTGTCCCCAATCATTGCAGCCATTTGGAGAGTGAATCAGTTGATGGAAGATATTCTCTCTGTCTCTCTCCCCACCTCTCACTCCCTCTCTCTCTCTTTTCCTCACTCAGTCTGTCTCTCCTTCTATATAATTCTGTCCTTCAAGTAATTTTTTGTCTTTTTGTTTTTACAGAAGGAAAACTCCACATCTTGATATCTTTACTACTGAATTCTACAAAACAATCATAGAAGAAGTAACTCCAATACTCTTCAAACTTTTCCAAACAAATTTAGCAGAATGGAATTCTGCCAAACTCTTTTTACGAGGCTAGCATTACTTTGATACCAAAATCAAAGACATGACATGAGAAGAAAACTACTGACGTATATTGTTAATGTACATAAATGCAAAAATTCTCAGCAAAATACTAGCAAATCAATTCCAAAGCCATATTGCAAAGATCATACAACACAACCAAGAGGAATTTATTCCAGAAATGCAAGGGTGGTTCAACATTTGCAAATCAATTAAGCATCATAAAACACATAAATAGAATGAAAAACAAAAACATATGGTCATTTCAACAGATAGAGAAAGCATTTGAAAAGAGTCAACACCCTTTCATGATAAAAACATCCCCAAAATTAGGTGTGGAAGGAACATTCTTCAAAATTTTAAAGGCTATATATCACAAATTAATAGCAAATATCATACTGAATGGGGAAAACTTGAAAGCATTTCTTCTCAGATCTGGAACAAGATAAGGATATCTGCTTTCACCACTCTTAACACTTAACAGCAAAAACTCAATGTAGTTGAGAAATGGGCAAAGGACTTTAATAGACAGTTCTCAAAAGGAAAAAACAAACAGCCAAACAAATATATGAAAAAAATGCTAAATATCACTAGCCATCAGGGAAATGCAAATCAAAACCACAATGAGATATCAACTCACCTCTGTGAGAATGCCTAAAATCCAAAAGACAGAGAATAACAAACGCTGGCAAGGATGTAGAAAAGGGGGAACACTTAGACATTATTGGTGAGAATGTAAATTAGCGCACCTACTGTGGAAAAGTATGGAGATTTCTTTATAAACTGTAAATAGACTTGTCATATGATCCAGCAATCCCATTACTGGGTATACAGCCAAAATACTTGAACACAATGTATCAAAGAGATATCCACACCACAATGTTTATAGTAGCACTGTTCAGAATAACCAAAAATTAGAACTAATAGAGAGGTCATTCATTAGATGAATGGATAGAGAAAATGTGGTATATATACATAATGGAATATTATTCTGCTACAAAAAATAATGAAATTCTACCATTTGCAGTAAAATGGACATAACTGGGGGTCATAAAGTTGAGTAAAATAAGTTAGACCCAGAAAGAGAAATAGCACGTTCTCTCCTATATGCAGGGTCTAATTTAAAAAAAAAAAAGAAATATCTGTGTATTTGTTTTGCTGTAAATATAGTTTTGTAAAACTTTGTTTTATAACTTTGTCACACCAATGGTTAATAATATTTTAATACTATAGTTTTAATGATCTGATTATTTTAAAATTTATTATATATAGGTGAAATGGTCATTTTTCCAATCAATTATTATTTATAGCTATTGTCTATATTCCCAATAAACCATGGCTTTTTTGCTTTCTTTTTACTTATTAAGTTTCTTATTTCATGAAGTATTAAACCTTTTTATGTAATTTTAAAATGTTATTTCAAAAACTAAAAAAAAAAAAGAAGAAAGGGAGGAAAAAGAGGATGGAAAGAAGAGAGGGAAGGGAGGGAGGGAAGGAGGAAAGGGATTTCATTATATTCTTAGAACTGTATATTCAAGTCCCATTGAATCTCCTAAAAAACAGTTAAAAATTAAAATTAAATTTTTTTTAAATGCCCACAACATCAGCCCCCATTGTTAAGTTTTAGGAACTTTCCTAATGCTAAATTTCCTTGTCATTTTTACCTTTTTTTCAGTTTTCCATTTCCATTTTCTCACCCCTCAGATATTGGCTCTTAGAATTGTGTATTTGGATTATTTGTGTATCCTCATTCTATACACCTTATGTAGAATGTAACTTTATGTAACCACATGGACTTGCACTTTAATTATACTCTTCATGTTGATCACTTCCAAATCTCCAATCTGTCCTATTTTTTCTAAATATTCCACATACACCTCAAACTCAACACAGGAGACATTTTTCTTTGGTAGTTAAGATACTGGTTCAAAGGCAGACAGATGTCACCTCACAATTTGACCTGGCAGTTTTAGGAGTTGTGTTGTCTTAAAGAGGAATTATCTTCTCCAATCCACATTTTCTCATCTACAAATTTTATAGAAAATAATATCATCATGACTAATGCTGGGATCATACTCAGTATTTATAGATAACTGCTGATATTGTCATTATTTTCCAATCTGAAGTTATCACTATCAAATTATTTCCTCTCCTGCATTTTCTCTTTCTCTGAATAGTACAACACCTTCCCAAACATACTTTCTGGAATTCTCAGAGCCATTTTTATTTCTTCCCTCATCTTCCAATAGCTCCATATCTCATCAGTCAACATATTTTGCCAATGCTTTTCCTACCATACCACTTATACCCATGGCTTCCTATATATTGCAATACAAATAGTTCAGACCCTGTTTCAGTACACAATACCTTCTGCCTTGGAACATTAAACAGAGTCTTAACTGGCCTCATGAAACCACTCTCCAACCCAATCCACTAATAGGGCCTAAAAAATAAGTAGTCTAGTGAAAAGAATTTGACACAGTGGTTAAGCCACTGCTTGTGACATTGGCATTAGATATGAGAGTGCCTTGGTTCAAGTCCGAGCTCCTAGGAGCCACCAGGCAATGGATCAAGTAGTTGGACTCCTGCCATCCATGTGGGAGACCTGTATTGAGTTCCTGGCTTCTGGCTTCCTCCTGGTCCAGCCCCAGCTATCCCCAGCATTTAGAGAATAAATCAATGGATGGGATATCTCTTTCTGTGTCTGTCTCTGTCTCTTTTCCCTTCAAACAAATGAACAATTTAAAAAATAACAACCCCAAAAAGACTAAGCATTCTTGTTCCTCCACAATTAGAACCAAGCTCTCCTTGGGATTCTCCACATTCCGAGCTCTCCTGCCCTAATGTGAGTATTCTAATTTGTTCTTGGGCTTCATGCTCTGTGTTTCTGTTTATATTGTTCCCCTGGCCTAGAAACTCTACTGTACAACTCCCAACTGTGAAAATGTACAAATATTAACTACCCCACCTCCTCCACAAAGCCTGCTCCCATTGTGCTTATAGCTACTGATGCTTTAAAAAAAATCAAAACACTAACATGCAATGACAACGTGATCTCAAAGTATGTATATATTTTTATAGGATATGAAACATACTGGATAGAAACAGCTCAGGATGGTAAGAGTGATCATTTTAAGGTATGATAGTCTGCAGATATGATGTAGTCCTTTGAAAAATTGTTATTCCATTTTTCATTTTCTAAATGATTCAAATGAGCTAATACTCATTGATTGTTTTCTATGCACTAAAATTTTTGCATTCATTAACTCATTTAATCTTAACAATATCCTGTGCTGTGTTAGTATTATTCCCCTAATATTGAGGTATATGGGAGTGAAGAGTCATTCCCAAAATCACACAGCCTGCAAGAACCTACATATTTTTTTAAATATTTATTTATTTGAGAGGGAGAGTTACAGACAGAGAGGGAAAGACAGAGTGAGAGGTCTTCCATCTGCTGATTCACTCTTCAAATGACCATAACAGCCAGAGCTGAGTTGTTCCGAAGCTAGGAGCCAGGAGCTTCTTTGGGATCTCCCACACAGGTGCAGAGGCCCAAGGGCTTGGGCCATATTCCACTGTTTTCCCAGACCATAAGCAGAGAGCTGGATTAGAAGAGGAGCAGCCAGGACTCCAACTGGTGCCCACGTGGGATGCTGGCGCCACAGGCAGAGGCTTAGCCCACTATACTAGAGTGCCAGCTCCAAGAACCTGTATTTTTAAACACTCCACTAAACTGCATGAAGGATTTGAATAATTTCTGGGGGGGGTCATGGTTTTAGTTGCCTTTTATTCTCCTGTCTATATCCTCTGCAAATCCTCAATCCCCAATACTACCAAACTCCAAATTCTACTTTCATTTCCTTCAGAGAGGCCAATCCTGAAGTCAGTGTTAAGGAGAAAGCAATCTGATTAAGAAAATTTGCATGAACTTGTGAATTAGTAATTGCCATCCTGAAGTAATAGCACCTTAAAAAGGATGCCTTAATTAGTGGAACTGCTGTTGCTATGACTAAACCATATGTCTACTACTGGCAGTGTGTGGAGGAGTGGGGGAACATCTTGAGTATTTTCTCCTCTCTTAAAGCACAAAGGTTGTCTCATGCACAAAGTCTCTCTCACTTTCTCAAGTCCATCCTCCTTCCTACACAAATTTGGTACAAAGCACCAATAATTCCCATCCTGAGACCTGGGTAGAAGTCCATTCTACCATTCAAAACAGCAGATGCAGTGATGAACCAGGCTAAAAATGAAAGGCCACAGAGTTTGTGCCAAAGTATGTCTAGTTGGAAGGCTTACGTTAGCTTGGCAGGAACACTACAGTATTAATAAATCCATAAACTGAAGCAATATATGTTTTCATATTATGGTGTTTATGCTTACTGTTTATAACTTCCACAAGTTATAGTCTCATCTCTTTTATGACTGTGCCCTAATTGGTTGCATGCTGAGATTTAAAATCAAATATTGTGTCTCATATTTGCTGCCTCAAAGAACATGGAGGATTCATATGATATCTTGTCTATCCTGCCTTTTTAGGGGCTGAATTTCTATAAAGCATTTACCATGGTCAAGTCACGACAGGAATCCAGTGAACCAGGCACAGAATTATCAGCCATCACATGAGCCCTGTTTTCTTCTTGGCAAGCAGCTAGGCTGGAACAGTACTTGTTTCAAGAAGAAATAAGTATCAAAAAGTGATACAAGTGAGATTTTAGGGCAGACGAATACCTGGTAAGAATTTTATAAAATTTTTAGATGAATTTATTAATTGAACAGTTGATGGATCAATGGATTGATTGATGAGTCAGTGAATCAAAGGGACCTTGGAAGAACCAGTTGTCAGAAAGGGAAAAATATCTTTTCCTTCTACCCTTTTAACTTTCTACAGCAAAAGATCACCAAGAGAAAGACATACAAATTAATAAAAGTTTTCAAGATGTGAGAGTCTTCATAAGAAAATTAAGACCTCAAGAAACATTTAAACCTGGGTACTTTTTTAAAAGGATCTATTTATTTATTTAGAGAGAGTGAGAAAGAGAGAGAGAGAGAGAGAGAGAGAGAGAGAGAGAGAATCTTCCATCTTCTGGTTCACTCCCCAGATGGCTGCAAAGGCTAGTGCTGGGCCAGGCCGAAGCCACAAGCCAGGAGCTTCATTTGGGTCTCCCATGTGGGTAGTAGGGGCCCAAACACATGTGCCATCCTGCTGCTTTCTCAGGCCATCATCAGGAAACTGGATTGGAAATGGAGCTGGCAGGATATGAACCAGTGCCCATATGGGGTACCAGCATCATAGGTGTCAGCTTTACCCACTACACCACAATGCCAGCTCCTGGAGTGATTTTTTTATAGCATGTTCAATAAAAAGTGGACGGTTATGAAGAAATATGAGAAGGTAAAAAGTATGAGGTATGTATGGCAAACTTTTAAATCGTGCTTCTGTCTGCATCTCTTCATCTTTTGCTGAGGATTCTTCTTTTCTCCAGGGCTAGTGAGGGCACCTCTCACTAGAAAGACTCATGTCCTGCTTTATGACAATGGCAGAGGATAGTCTGAGAGACTGTCCTGATCCTGAAAATTTCTTCAGCTTAAAATGCGCATTATGTACAGCCAGTGCATGGCGCAGTAGGTTATCCTCCACCTGTGGCGCCGGCATCTCATATGGGCACTGGTTTTAGTCCCAGCTGCTCCTCTTCCAATCCAACTCTCTGCTGTGGCCTGAGAAAGCAGTGAAGGATGGCCCAGGTGCTTGGGTCCCTGCACCCATATGGGAGACCTGGAAGAAGCACCTGGCTCCTGGCTTCAGATCAGCACAGCTCCAGCTGACGCAGCCAACTGGGGAATGAACCAATGGACGGAAGACCTTTCTCTCTGTCTTTCCTTCTCACTGTCTGTAACTCTACCTCTCAAATCAATAAATAAAAAATCTTTTAAAAAAATACACATTATGCCAACGTGCCAGATCTTGAAGTAGCATACCCAGAACCCCAATCACAATGTCAGGAAATTATCATGGCAGAAATGTAATCATGAAAATGGTCACATTCTTTCTTCCTTCTACCAGTGTTTAAAGGAGTTTTGTACATAATCATAGAAGTGGGAAAAAATGCCAGATCCTTACTCTAACCACCAGTCTTCTGTAAAGCAGCATCAAATCTCAGAGAAAGAGAAGGACTCCTGTATGGAAACAAGGCTATGAGGGAATCTCAGTTTATCTAAGAGTCTACAGATCTCGTGGAATCCAGAAAGTAATAGATGAGTGAATAAAGAATTGAAACCCACAATCGTACATAACCCCCCAGAAAAAGAAATGTCAAAGCAGGGGGAGCGGGTGAGGTAAAGAGGTTGGGCAGGTTCAGCTTACCCAGAAATCCTGAAGACCTAATGCAGGTTCTTTCCTGGATAGATGTTTGAGATTCATTCAGTGTGGGTGACACTATGGGTGATACCTGGCAGGGAGTCTGCCTGCCCTGCCCATGCAGAAGGTTGACAGGATATGGCACACCATGCATCCCAGGAAAGACCCCACAACATGACTGCTGGCAGGTTGCAGGAGCCCCAGCACTTTCTCCACACCCTCTCCCTGTTAAAGGGCCCTGTAATTGCCAATCAGGTGAACAGCTCCCAGATGTGACCCAGGCCCATTAGGACCACCTGGAAAGCTACTCTAGCTATGTGACCTTCAAGCTGATTGGAGAAGCATAGCGGTGTCAATATCAATTCTATCCTATGGAATTAGTGTTGCCCTTAATTAGTTGCCCTTCTGCCTGCCCTATAAAAAGTGTGTGTGGTCATTAATAAAGCATACATGCTCACCCAAACTTGTCTCCAGTGTTTTTTGCAGAAGAATGCCATCACCCCACCACCCCAGCAGTGCACAAGCCACACAGTTGAGCCCGCAATTCAGTAGATTCTTTTTATTTAAAACTTTTAAAGAAGTTCATAGTGAGATCAACTGTGACAGAAACACTTGCTCCTGTTCATGATGTATTCTTTGCACACCCACATTTCCCACCCCCTTGCAGTTAAGTGGGACCCACATAATTAGCTTTGGACAACTGGCTGCAACCAGAAGTGTATTTTGTTTCTGATGGTCAGCTTCTAAATGGCAAATCCTAAGTTAGCCTGAGCTCCTGAAAGACTGGGTAGAAGGGACCTCCCTCCCACAAACTCCCATCCCCACCCCCTTCTGACTACCCAAATTGTACATGAAGGAAGAATGAGCAGATTTTTACATGAGCTACTGTTGTGTTAAACCACTGAGTTTGTCACTAAAATAGTTGAATATCTAATCTTGATTGATACATCCATTGCTTATGAAAACTTGCAATGAAAAGAGTTAAGTTTCAAACAGCAGATTGAATGTGAAATGAGACTTCCAAACATTCATAAAACCCAATTCTCAGAGTCAAAGCCATACATCAATCATTGTATTTATCAAATTTCAACACTGGTAGAGCAATCAGAAATTAAAAGAAAGAGTGGTAGTGCCAGGGTTATGTATTGTCTAGGTATTATCCTAAATATTATTTCAGTTCTTATTTTTTTCTCTTTTTATTTAGTAAATATAAATTTCCAAAGTACAGTTTATAAATTACAATGGCATTCCCCCCCACATAATTTCCCTCCCACTCACAACCCTCCCATCTCCAGCTCCCACTTCCATTCCATTCACATTAAGATTCATTTTCAATTATCTTTATATACAGAAGATCGATTCAACATATATTAAGTAAAGATTGCATCAGTTTGCACCCACACAGAAACAAAAAGTGTAAAATACTGTTTCAGTACTAGTTATAGAATTACTTCACATTGGACAACACATTAAGGACAGATCCCACATGAGACGTAAGTACACAGTGACTCCTGTTGTTGACTTAACAATTTGACACTCTTGTTTATGGCGTCAGTAATCTCCCTGGGCTCTAGTCAGGAGTTGCCAGGGCTATGGAAGCCTTTTGAGTTCACCAACTTCGATCTTATTCTGACAGGGTCATAGTCAAAGTGGAAGTTCTCCTCCCTTCAGAGAAAGGTACCTCCTTCTTTGATGGTCCTGTTCTTTCCACTGGGATCTCACTCGCAAATATCTGTCATTTAGGTCTTCTTTTGTTTTTTTTTTTCCAGAGCATCTTGGGTTTCCATGCCTAAAATACTCTCATGGGCTCTTCAGCCAGATCCGAATGCCTCAAGGGCTGATTCTGAGGCCAGAGGCTATTTAGGACATCTGTCAATTTATGAGTCTGCTGTGTATCCCGCTTCCCATGTTGGATTGTTCTCTTCATTTTTGATTCTATCAGTTAGTATTAGCAGACACTAGTCTTGTTTGTGTGATCCCTTTGACTCTTAGACCTATCAGTGTGATCAATTGTGAACTGAAATTGATCACTTGGACTAGTGAGATGGCATTGGTACATGCCACCATGATGGGATTGTATTGGAATCCCCTGGCACATTTCTAACTACACCATCAGGGGCAAGTCTGATTGAGCATGTCCCAAATTGTACATCTCCACCCTCTCTTATTCCCACTCATATATATTTACAGGGATCACATTTTAGTTAAATTTAAACACCTAAGAATAATTGTGTGTTAATTACAGAGTTCAACAACTAGTACTAGAAAAAAAATACTAAAATGGATAAAGTATTACATTGTACATCAACAGTCAGGACAAGAGCTGATCAAGTCACTGTTTCTCATAGTGTCCCTTTCACTTCCACAGGTTTCCCCTATGCTGCACAGTTAGTTGTAGCCAATCAGGGAGAACATATGATATTTGTCCCTTTGGGACTGGCTAAATTCACTCAGCATGAAATTTTCCAGATTCTTCCATCTTGTTGCAAATGACTGGTCTTCATTGTTTTTGACTGCTGTATAGTATTCTATGGAGTACATGTCCCATAATTTCTTTATCCAGTCTATTGTTGATGGGCATTTGGGTTGGTTCCAGGTCTTAGCTATTGTGAATTGAGCTGCAATAAACATTAATGTGCAGACAGCTTTTTTGTTTGCCAAATTAATTTCCTTTGGGTAAATTCCAAGGAGTGGGAAGGCTGGGTTGTATATAGTAGGGTTATATTCAGGTTTCTGAGGAATCTCAAGACTGACTTCCATAGTGGCTTAACCAGTTTGCATTCCCACCAAGAGTGGATTAGTGTGCCTTTTCCCCACATCCTCTCCAGCATCTGTTGTTGGTAGATTTCTGAATGTGAGCCATTCTCATCGGGGTGAGGTGAAACCTATTGTGGTTTTGATGTGCATTTCCCTGATTGTTAGTGATCTTGAACATTTTCTCATGTGTCTGTTGGCCATTTGGATTTCCTCTTTCGAAAAATGTCTATTGAGCTCTTTGCCCCATCTCTTAAGTGGGTTTTTTGTTTTGATGTTGTGGAGTTTCTTGATTTCTTTGTAGATTCTGGTTATCAACCCTTATCTGTAGCATAGTTTGCAAATATTTTTTCCCATTCTGTTGGTTGCCTCTTCACTTTCCTGACTGTTTCTTTTGAAGTACAGAAACTTCTCAATTTGATGCAATCCCAAATGTTATTTTGGCTTCGACTGCCTGTGCTTCCGGGTTCTTTTCCAAGAAGTCTTTGCCGGTACCTATATCTTGCAGGGTTTCACCAATGCTCTCTTGTAATTTCATGGTGTCAGGTCTCAGATTTAAGTCTTTAATCTATATAGAGTGGATTTTTGTGTAAGGTGAAAGATAGGGGTCTTGCTTCATGCTTCAGCATATGGCAATCCAGTTTTCCCAGCAGCATTTATTGAATAGACTGTCCTTGCTCCAGGAATTGGTTTTAGATCCTTGATGCAATATAAGTTGGCTGTAGATGTTTGAATTGACTTCTGGTGTTTCTATTCTGTTCCATTGGTCTGTCCATCTGTTTCTGTACCAGTACCATGCTGTTTTGATAACAACTGCCCTGTAGTATATCCTGAAATCTGGTATTGTGATGCCTCCAGCTTTTTGTTGTGCAAAATTGCTTTAGCTATTCGAGGTCTCCTCTGTCTCCATATGAATTTCAGCATCATTTTTTCCAGATCTGAGAAAAATGCCTTTGGTATTTTGATTGGTATTGTATTGAATCTATAAAGTGTCTTCGGGAGAATGGACATTTTGATGATATTGATTCTTCCAATCCATGAGCATGGAAGATTTTTCCAATTTTGGTATCCTCTTCTATTTCTTTCTTTAAGGGTTTGTAATTTTGTTTGTAGAGATCTTAATGTGCTTGGTTAAGTTTATTCCAAGGTATTTGATTGTTTTTGTAGCTATTGTGAATGGGATTGATCTTAGAAGTTCTTTCTCAGCTGTGGCATTGCCTGTGTATACAAAGGCTGTTGATTTTTGTGCATTGATTTTATATCCTGCTACTTTGCCAAACTCTTCTATGAGTTCCAATAGTCACTTAGTAGAGTTCTTTTTAGGGTTTTCATCATGAAAGGGTGTTGTATTTTATCAAATGCTTTCTCTGCGTCTATTGAGAGAATCATATGGTTTTTCTTCTGCAGTCTGTTAATGTGGTGTATCACATTGATTGTTTTGCGAACATTGAACCATCCCTGCATACCAGGGATAAATCCCACTTGGTCTGGGTGGATGATCTTTCTGGTGTGCTGTTGCATTCTATTGGCCAGAATTTTATTGAGTATTTTTGCATCTATGTTCATCAGGGATATTGGTCTGTAATTCTCTTTCAATGCTGCATCTTTTTCTGGCTTAGGAATTAAGGTGATGCTGGCTTCATAGAAAGAATTTGGGAGGATTCCCTCTTTTTCGATTGTTCTGAATAGTTTGAGGAGAATTGGAGTTAGTTCTTCTTTAAATGTCTGGTAGAATTCGGCAGTGAATCCATCTGGTCCTGGGCTTTTCTTTGTTGGGAGGGCCTTTATTACTGTTTCAATTTCTGTGTCAGTTATGGGTCTGTTTAGGTTTTCTGTGGCGTCCTGATTCAACTTAGGTAGGTTGCATGTGTCCAGGAATCTACCCATTTCTGATAGATTTCACTGTTTGTTGGAATACAAGTCCTTCTAGTAATTTCTGATGATTCTTTTTATTTCTGTGGTGTCTGTTTTATGTTTCCTTTTTCATCTCTGATTTTGTTGATTTCGGTATTTTCTCTTTTTTTAGTTAGTTGGGCCAATGGGTGTCAATTTTGTTTATTTGTTCAAAAAACCAGCTTCTCATTTGGTTGATTTTTTGTAATTTTTTTTGGATTCAATCCTGTTGAATGGATCCCTTAATCATTATATAGTGCCCCTCTTTGTCTCTCTTAACAGTTTTTGTGTTAAAGTCTATGTTGTCTGATATTAAGATGGCTACGCCCGCTCTTTTTTCATTTCTGTTGTCATGGTATATCTTTTTCCAACCTTTCACTTTCAGTCTGTGTGCATCTTTGTTGAAAAGATGTGTGTTTCTTATAAACAGAAAATAGATGGGTTTTGTTCCTTAACCCATTCAGCCAATCTGTGTCTTTTACTGGACAGTTCAGGCCATTAACGGTCAGTGTGACTATTGATAAGTAGTAACTTTGCCCTGCCATTTGCCAAAGATAATTTCTAATATATGCTTTGAGATTCCTGTGATCTTTTGCTGTGAGGTTTCCTTCCTTTACCTTCTTTCATATTGATGACCGTGTTTCTGTGTTTCTGCATGTAACACATCTTTAAGCGTCTTTTGCAGGGCTGGACGAGTGGTGACAAATTCTTTCAATTTCTGTTTGCTGTGAAAGGTCTTTCTTTCACCTTCATTCACAATTGAGAGCTTTGCAGGATATAATATTCTGGGCTGGCAGGTTTTCTCTCTTAGTGCCTGGGCTATGTCTCGCCATTCCCTCCTAGCTTGTAGGGTTTCTGATGAGAAGTCAGCTGTGAGTCTAATTGGAGATCCTCTGAGAGTAATCTGACGTTTCTCTCTTGCACATTTTAGAATCTTTTCTTTATGTTTCACTGTGGTGAGTTTGATTACAACATGTCGTGGTGAGGATCTCACCGAATGTTGGGTTTTTTAATAGTATCCTGTAGATTCCCGACAATCGTTTTTAGATTTCTAATTTCCTCTTCTTTTCTTTGGTTTGACTGTATACTTTCCTGTGCTCTGTCTTCTAAGTCCGATATTCTTTCCTCTGTTTTACTGACTCTGTTTTTAAGGCTCTCTAATGTGTTTGTCATTTGATCTATTGAGTTCTTCATTTCATTTTGATTTTTTCTTCACTATCACAATTTCCTTTTCTACTAGTTTCTGCATTTCATTTTGATTCCTCCTTAAGATTTCCTTTTCTTCAAGGAGATTTTCTATCCTGTCCAGTAAGGAATTCCACAGCTCAAGCATTTGTTTTTGAAAACTTCTAACTGTTCTTATCATAAATTTTTTGAAATTCGTATCTTGCATTTCTTCGTTCTCGTCATCTTCATAATCTTGGCTGGGGTTTCTTGTTCATTTGGGGGTGTCATAATGTCATCCTTGTTCTTGTTTCCTTGGTTTCTGCGTTTGTTGCTTGGCATTGTGGAGATATTCTTGGATTCTTCTTCCCTTGCTGCGGTGTTTTTTCTTGTTATACTGTGACTGTAATAAGTGGACTGTCTGCTTTTGATGGAGCCTTAGAGGCTTCGGATGAGTGTGGCCTGAGAGTTCTGTTTGGCTCCTCAAGGTTAAGGGTGTGCCAAAGGTGACACTCCCAGGTTAGGCGTGGTAAATCTCTCTCTCTTTCTTTCTTTCTTTTTTTGATTCAAAAGGGAAGTAATTTTGCACAGCTGAGCAGAATTGGAAGTAGTTAGCAGGCAAATGATATACCCACAGGAGCCAGAGATCGGAAGCTCTTTCCCAAGGACCACACAGGGAATCTGTGCTGCCCTCAGTGTGGGCTCCAATTCTCCTGCAGTCTCCCACTGGGTTGCCAAGGTTACCGAATTGTAGTGTCTCTGGAAAGTACTCACGTGAATTCCGTGAGTTCTCTCCCCCACTGTCTCTTTTTTCACAGTCTCAGTTCTTTAACATCACACATTCACTAGGTCTTAATCTCTTCCTATTTCACCTCCCAGAATCAGGTTTTTCTACTTGGCTAAGGGAGGGTGCAGCCCTGAGGTCACCCCGCTTATGACGTATGTCCAAAATGGCGCCTGCTCTTTGTCTTGCTCGCCTTTGAGAGTTAAGCGGAGAGAGAGAAACTCATGTCCATATCAGTCACTATTTTTTTCCTTTCTCTTTAGCCTGGTGAACTTTTCCCAATGGGGTATCAAGTCTCATTCCCTCTAGTCTCCTCTTTCTGCTTGCCTGCCAGTGTCTCAGCTATTGAGGTTCGGCTCACCTCGCATTCCAGCGCTGGTGTATTGATTCTGCAGCTGGTGTCCCAAACCATGGGCTCCCAAGCTCTCCACAAAGGTCCACTGTGAACCACTAGTTCCGGAAGAGTTTCCTCTGCTGTTTCTTCCCCTACTCTTCCTTGACCCTGCAGTATCTCCACTTTTATTAAACTGTCTCTCCCCGGACTATCAGTGTGCTCCCTTCTTATTCTGCCATCTTGCCGCTCTCTCAGTTCTTATTTTTTATAGCTGTTTCTATTACCTATAGAACTCCGTTTCCACACCAAAATGAGGGCAAAACAATTTTGCTTTTGCCAATGTAGATAGCTGAAAAAATCAATCAAGTCTGTTTTCTGAAGAAATTCTAAATGTAGAATGATGTTGATTAACATTCAAGCATCCATTTAATGCTAGTATGACACAGAAACACAACTTTCCATCCAGAATGTCTATTTTTTACCCACTGTGATTTCTTCTTACCTCTTCATAACTCATTCCTCTCCAAAGCCTTTCTGTTTCTCTTTTCTGCCCCATTCATGCCCTGAAATAACTTACTGCCACTTCCACTGCACCTGTCTATGTCTGAACAGACTCCATTCTCATCTTTACTGTCCATTTCTTTTTTTTTTAACAGGCAGAGTGGACAGTGAGGGAGAGAGACAGGGAGAAAGGTCTTCTTTTTTTTTCCCTTGGTTACCCCCCAATGACCGCTCCAGTGGCACACCGTGCCAATCCAAAACCAGGAGCCAGGTGCTTCTCCTGGTCTCCCATGCAGGTGCAGGACCCAAGGACCTGGGCCATCCTCCACTGCACTCCCAGGCCACAATAGAGAGCTGGACTGGAAGAGGAGCAACTGGGACAGAATCCAGCACCCCGACCAGGACTAGAACCCGGGGTGCCAGCGCCGCAGGCAGAGGATTAGCCTAGTGAGCCGTGGCACTAGCCCTACTGCCCATTTCTTGTTTGTGTCTTTCACTTTTCTGTGAGAGCATAGTTTATGTCTTAAATACCTGGAAGTTGCCAAAACCTAACAAGGTCCTCAAATTTCTACTTAACATCACAGAAATTGTTGTCCAAATAGTTGAATATCTAGAAAAAGGATAAATTATATGAACATTTGATGCAGAATCATTGTGCCTTCACAGCTATTTAACATAAAACCCAAGACCTTCTATTTAAAAGTTTTTTATGAGTCATATTCTCTCACCAAATAGTGAGATATTACAGGAAAGTAATTTTGTGTCATTTACCCTTGTTACCCTTCACAGCATATAATAAAATTTTAAAGGCAAAATATGTTATTTGCTAAAATTAAATCATTAAGGAAAGTATGAGAACTAGGTGACTCATTCAGTAGCAAGGGATGTTAGGTGCTCATTGTGTCATGTTATTATAATATTCATTAGTGATACATCCAATAGATTTACCATTAGTTGACCCAGTCCATCATTGTGCTATGATTCTGAGGCTAAGTACAGATTTGTTCAATTAAGCCCAACACATCATCAAAGCTCCATTAAAAACCTGTCTGCAACAGCCTCTCTGGAAAGCCGTTTTACTATAGTACTATACTGCTGACTGACAGATTATGCTAAAACCGTAGATTTCCTTTTAAATTCCCATTACAGTCACAATCTTCATAATTCAAGCATCAACATCAACTTCTTAGAATCAACATTTCCCTAAAACCCGATATAACTTGATATCTATTTCCTTACCAATCTAAAATATTAAAATGCCTCATAATATTAACATGATTTATGTCCCTCTATCATATGCCACAATTCCATCACCCCCTACTAACACACTGAGATAATTTGTCAAACACTTAGCAGTTGTCCCATGACTCATCCTCAGTGTAATCAGAGATTGAAGTATAATGAAAAGGTAGCAATCTGGTTCTGTTTCCAGAGAGTCTAAAATAATAGCCAGACAATAATCACTCATAAAAGTGTGACATGCTGACAGCTTTCCTTTATTTTTTTTCTTGGTATCATACAAAGAAAGACAAATCCACACAGGCTTGATCCAACTTCTCATGCTATAACTGAGTAAAAAGATTCACTAGGCTCAAAAATAAAATATTGTCACCACTTAACCATATGACCTTAGCTCACTTCTCACTACTGAGCCTCAGTGTCTCCATCCATAAAATGGAATGAATACCTCCATCTTTATTTCACATAAGGTTTTTGAGGATTTACTAAGGCAAAATATGTTAAACATTATTTAGAGATACTAAGAAAAATTCAAAATAAAGTGACACCAAATGAGCAGAGATAAATAATATAAAGTTTATAATTTTAAGTGAATATTTGAAATTTGCATTGCTGGATCAAACAATGAATTACCCTCAGGAGAATTACACTGCAAATTTGAACCTTTAGAGTATATTCAGTTATTGCTAAAGGGTCAAGATTAATACAAGCTGGAAGATTATTGACACCTAAGTTGCAAGGTAGAGAGGAAGTCTGGAACTATGATTTAAACAAAAGGTATAATTTAGTAATGACCATTTGGTCCACACTTTGTGAAGTTACTGGCCCAAATAGCACTTATGGAAGCCAGGAACTATGTTATTTAGTATCAGGAGTACAATGAGGAAATATAGTACAAGAGTCAAATGTCACTTCAAAAATAAGTCATGTCATTTAAATGCATTTCTTGAATACTGTAAAAGGCCTAAGTAAATCAAAGCAAAACTTTGCTAAAATTCAAATATCCTTACCGAAAAGCATTCATCTTTCTTTCTCTCTCTCCCTCTCTCTTTCTCTCCCCCCCCTTCACCTATCTCTCCCTGAAAAATCAGACTTACCAAACACTTGTGATTTACTAGGCACTATTCCTAGCACTTTATGTATATTGAATAATTTAATTTTTTAAAGATTTATTTATTTATTTATTTGAAAGTCAGAATTACACAGATAGAGGAGAGGCAGAGAGAGAGAGAGATCTCTTCCATCCGTTGGTTCACTCCCCAATTGGCTGCAATGGCCGGAGCTGCACCAATCCAATGCCAGGAGCCAGGAGCTTCCTCTGGATCTTCCCATGTGGGTGCAGAGGCCCAAGGACTTGGCCCATCCTCCACTGCTTTCCCAGGCCATAGCAGAGAGCTGGATCGTAAGTAGAGCAGCCAAGTCTCGAACTGGCACCCATATGTGATGCTGGCACTGCAGGCGGCAGCTTTACCCGCTATGCCACAGTGCCAGCCCCAGAATAACTTAATCTTCAACATAACAGTAGGCAATAGTGCTAGTGATGTCCCCATTTTTCATATGACTACCCGAAACACTGAAAAATTAAGTTACTAGCCCAAGTGGGACAGCCAGGACTTCAAGCACAGGCATTCTGGTTCCAGAATCTAACTTTTTAGGCTTTACATTATCCCAACTCCCAAAAAACGGCAGAGTCTTGGGAGGGAGCACATGGACAGGAAACTAAACACACAAGAAAATGGAGAAAAAGTCAATCCTTTTATAGAAGCCAAGGGAGACAAAATTTTAAGAAGAAAGTTACAAAATACGTTAATGTGTGAAAAGATCAAGTCTGATATGGTATGAAAAAGCATTCCTTGTATTTGACAATCTAAGACTTACTACTACTACTGACATTACTAAACTAATTTCTGTGGAGTTGAAGGGTGCAGGCTGAATATCTATAGTGCTGGTGTGTGGGGAGGTTTTACTTAGGGAAGAATAGAATAAGTAGAAACGTGTTCCCTCAAGATAGAGAGCTGTCAGAAGAAAGACTTCCTTCCCTCCCTTTTCCTTCTCTCCTGCATTCTTAGCACATTTCTGAGTAAGTAAAAATAGAAATTAAAGTGACCAGGTATGTGGAAATGAAGGTTTGTATTGTGAACATGGGCACATAAAAAGCTTAAAGGAAGTTCTCTCTTGGCAAGACTTCTCAGTAAGGATTGACTAGATACAGGTCTGCATCAGTGAAGAGATGGGGAAAGGCATGCAGAGAAGAACTGAGAGAGAAAATACGCTACAAACACCAGGAGAGATAACAGGGCCTCAACCTCTTAGGTAACATGATCAGATCTCCATTCATGTACTCACCTTCTGTTTCATCACCCAGAAGGAAGAGATAAACCACCTCCAGCAGGCTGACAGGGGCTCAACTTAACCTCTGGGAGTCAGTTTCAAAAACCTGAAAAGTGTGATGTTTAATCATTTCTGTTCCTCTGGATTTTTAACTTTATTTTAAAGATTTGTTTATGTATTCGAAGTCAGTTACAGAGAGAGATGGGGAGACAGAAGCAGAAATCTTCCATTGGTGGCTCACCAGATGGCCACAATGATCAGCACTTTGGCCAGGCCAAAGCCAGGATCCAGGAGCTTCATTGGGGACTCCCACATGCATACAGGGCCCCAAACATTTAAACCATCCTTCACTTATTTTCTTAGGCCATTAGCAGAGAATTGGATTAGAAGTGGAACATCCAGGACATGAACTGGTGCCTACATGAGATGCTGGTGTCACAAGCAGTATCTTTACCTGCTATGCCACAATGCCGGCCCTAATCCTCTGGATTTTTAAATTCTATAATGCACTGAGTATTTACCTAGGTATAACACAGGCTAAAGACAGACACATTGCTCTGTAACTGTAATTTCTCTTAACTAGCCTCAATTTCCATAGTTACAGGGATGTAAAACAAACTCACTACTGAAGCCAAGGCAGCTCATGACACCAAACTTGTCAAAGAAAACAAACAAACAAAAAAACACCAATTTCAACATCTCTGGTATTCTTTCTAGCTCATTTTGAAATATTTGACACATCTCTCTCTTCCCTTTCTCTCTCTCTCTCACACACACATACACACAAACACATACACATACACACTCACTTGAAATGGTTATTGCAGCTCAATTCACAATAGCTAAGACCTGGAATCAATCCAAATGCCCATCAACAGTAGACTGGATAAAGAAATTATGGGACGTGTACTCTATAGAATACTATACAGCAGTCAAAAACAATGAAATCTGGTCATTTGCAACAAGATGGAGGAATCTGGAAAACATCATGCTGAGTGAATTTAGCCAGTCCCAAAGGGACAAATATCATATGTTCTCCCTGATCGGTTACAAATAACCAACCACAAAAAAGGAAACCTGTGGAAGTGAAAGGGACACTATGAGAAACAGTGACTTGATCAGCTCTTGTCCTGACTGTTGATGTACAATGTAGTACTTTATCCCTTTTAGTATTTTTTGTTCTAGTTAATAGTATTTGTTGAACTCTGTAGTTAACACACAATTATTCTTAGGTGTTTAAATTTAACTGAAAAGTGATCCCTGTTAAATATAAGAGAGGGAATAAGAGAGGGAGGAGATGTACAATCTGGGACATGCTCAATCGGACTTGCCCCTGATGGTGTAGTTAGAAATGTGCCAGGGGATTCCAATACAATCCCATCAAGGTGGCATGTACCAATGCCATCTCACTAGTCCAAGTGATCAATTTCAGTTCACAATTGATCACACTGATAGGTCTAAGAGTCAAAGGGATCACACAAACAAGACCAGTTTCTGCTAATACTAACTGATAGAATCAAAAAGGGAGAGAATGATCCATCAAGGGAAGCAGGATACACTGACTCATAGAATGGCTGTTGTCCTAAATAGCACTGTGGCCTCAGAATCAACCCTTAAGGCATTCGGATCTGGCTGAACAGCCCATGAGAGTATTGTAGGCATGGAAAGCAAAGACACTGACACATACCCATTAGCCACAGCACAATTTCCAGCTGGATGTGGGAATTGCCAAACTTTTCAACCCAGAGTATGGTCTTCCCAATTTCACAAACTCCAAAATTATGATTTATAGGAAAATGATTTGATCATACACATTCACATAGATACAGTGCACAGCATTCCAAGATAAAATGGAAAGCAGGCCCCTCCTGAAGATAGTACACTGCTCCTAAAGCCAGGTTCCCTTGTGCCTTTTGAGCCTTTTTAAGTCTATTTCAATGCATTCTAATTTAGAACTATAATTCATGCTGTTATCAGTAAAAAGCTTACCTCTCAGGTGCCTTGATACTAGGAAGTGCACACCTTGAATAAGAGATTCATGACAGGTCTATTACCCATTATTAATTAAGTATAATATTATTATGCACCACGTACAGATGAGGATTTAATAGTAGTAAGTCTGTCATCATAAGATAAACTCTGGTTCAACCAAACAAATCCTATTTGTGAACATGAAAGTAAACAAAACAAAGGAAAGTGACTCAATGTATATATCTTCCCCTAAAAGGTTTATTTACCTCATTGGCCTCCCTTCAAACTTGTACAAGTGCACTTCTATTCTCAACATGAAATTCTTGTCAGCTATGCATCTAGAAGAGTGAGGTCGTCTTGACAGTTATTTATTTAAAAATTCATAAATGGCAATCACCTAAATATATTTAAAGGACTATGATTGCTCTTCCTTCTTATTGTCTTTAATGATCCCTTGATTAGAAGAGGAAATACATACATACTCCCATGTACTAGACAACCAAATCCACTCAACATAATGCTTTGCAGCATGAGTTTATAGATACACAATATTCCCTATATACATCCACAAGAAATATTCTCAGCCAGTCAGCATCCTTTCCCACAAAATGCTATAAGCAGCCTTAGAATTATCATTTAGGAAAAATTCCAAGAAATTGTCATCAATTATAATTGTTCCTCAGTGTTGAAGCCAGTTTAACACCCTTACAATCACACACATGCATGCACGTAAACACACACACACACACACACAAAGGTTACACAGAAAATTAGTGGTACATCTATGACTTAAGTCCAGGATTCTTATTTCCTTAGGGTAGTTCTATTTCTTCCACAAGCCACTGTGGTGACTAATTGGTAAATTAACAATATTTGCAGAGGTTTTGAAAGCCTTTATTTGCCAAAGAGAAAATCATTGAAAGAAAAATGAAAGTCAATTCCTAGTTCCCTGGATGACATTTTGAAAGATCTGTACTACAAAAATAACTGCTACAAGCTCTTCTCAATGTTGAGAAGGTAAAAATAATTATACTAATTAAATACTCAATTGTTTTTTATTATATATTGAATTATTATTAGGTTAAATGTATGACAGAAAATATAAATCATGTGTACATTATGCAGTTTATTCATGCCTCTTATCTGATCAGTTTATAGAATTTTAGTGTCAATTTTATAGTACTTTTCTAAGAAATTTATTGGGCATAATTTTGACAAATCAGGTGGAATAGATAGGGCCTACCTTTACTTTAAAGAATGGGGTAGTTATTGACTTCCTTGCATCCTAGTTTTTCCATAATTAAGTTGAAGGAGTTTCAATAGTCCCTTAAAGTGCTCAGACCCTAACACTCAAAGCATGATTTTGTTCTTTCAAAATTATTAAAGTATATTAAACTAAAGCATTCCTTTTATTGTACATAAAATACTGTCAACTTGTTTGACATCAGAATTATGGAAAATTATGTGCCTCATATCTTTTTAAGTTGACATCGAAATACTTATCTCAACTGTAATAGATGCAATTCAGAGTTTATTGTGTATTGTATGACATTTAAATATATTTTAAAATGCACTTGATGTAGCATATTTGAAGCCCAATATATAAAACATATCTGCTACAGAAAACTTCACTGACAGTCCTCATGGTAAAACAGTCAAATCATAATTGTTTTAACCATAAAAAGTTCAACTTCCAGTAAAAATGTCACTATATGTCCATAGCAGCAATTTTTCTGAATCTGAATTCTAATACACATAAGTTAAAACAAAGTGAGCATAGAGCCTTTCCATGAGTGTGTAACCTGAATGAAATCACACATTACATTTAAATATATTTATAACGTATATATAATTCAGGAGTTTTATATTTTGAAAAATTCCTCTATTTTGTTGCCTGTTTTTATATCATTATAATAAGATTCAGGATGTGCAAGAAGTGCACGTTTTTTGTAAACTAGAAAATGATCAATGTAAAAAGGGAGGTACTCAAGGGGAAAAACTGACAGCAAGAGTTGTTCCCAGATATACTGTGGTGGGGATCCCACCCCCTAGGTAGGGAAAAAAAAAAACAGCCAAAGGCAAAAACTCATAGGATATCAGCAGCTCTCTGGGAATGGGAGGTGGAGGGAGCTTTCTGAGAAACACCTCATCTGCAACTAGGTCAACTAAACCAAATCTAATGCCCGCATTGCTATAGCTTTTAACTATCCAATCAAATATGTGTAACCAAATATGTAAAAGGAAAAGTTACAGTTGTTTGAGCCAGTGTATATAAAATAACACCCTGTTTTTTTCAGGGTCCAGAATCTGGATACAAATCCTCTGGGACTGCTGGCAAGAATACAATCTATTTTTCTGATAACAGCTTTGGTGTCCCATGTCCCTGACAGAGAATCCTGCTACATGATCAGCTTTGGAAAACAATACAAGGAAGTTGATCATCTACAAAAGGATTTCCCTAAAGTTGTCATAGCAATATACATCTGAAAATTTCTCAAGTATCCTCAGGCATATGCATATCTTATTTAAAGATATCTAGAATGGAATCCTCTCAAGGTTATAAACAAAATGTGCAGCAGCTAGTATGTCCTCACTGAAAGAAATGAGACACAAAGAATGTTCATGAAAGCATCCATTCCAGTAGGCACCAGCACCCACAAGTCTTCAGTGTAAAACTGCTTGCCATAACCATGCATGTGCAAGGCAAAGAAATTTCATATCAGGACTACTGTCACTGAGTGACTTCCTGGAATGCTTATGATGAGATTTATGAGGTTGAGTCAGAAAAATTCTGCTGATTAGCAATATTTGGCAGAATGGGAAAGTGATAGCCTAAGTGCCTCATCAGTCCTCTCCCATTAAAATCAGAATAAGTTGACCACACAATTATATTTGAATTTTATTGGGTTATCTATTTAACCTTTAGTTCCTGTAATTCTAAATGTAGATGCATCCTAAAGAATGCACTTTTTAAAAGGGAAATGTACAAATTTTTTTTACTTCATCATAAACATGATATCATATGTAAAATTTCCTCACATAAGAAGAAAGTTCAGTTCTTTTATAAACCAACTGAGAAAAATAAGATTTATTCACTCATTTATTACTGGATAGATAATTCTAAGAAAAGCATGCATATGCTTTATTAAAAGAACTGATATAATTTTAATATTACTGGAAAATAAAGTGCAAGAGGTAAATAGGAAAGAAAAATCTGTACTGATTAGCAAGGAGTGTGCAACGAAAGGCTTTGTAAGGACTCATTTTTTTCTTTACGATTTTTTAAAAAAGATTTATTTATTTATTTTAAAGTCAGAGTTACAAGAGAGAGAAGAGGCAGAGAGAGAAAGAGAGAGGTCTTCCATCCGTTAGTTCACTCTCCAATTGGCCGCAACAGCCAGAGATGTGCCGATCCGAAGCCAGGAGCCAGGAGCTTCCTCCAGGTCTCCCACGCAGGTGCAGGAGCCCAAGGACTTGGGCCATCTTCTACTGCTTTCCCAGGCCGTAACAGAGAGCTGGATTGGAAGTGAAGCAGCCGGGTCTCGAACTGGCACCCATACAGGATGCTGGCGCTTCAGTCTAGGACGTTAACCCACTGCGCCATAGCCCCCCCCCATTTGTTTAAAGTAGGACTCAAATATCTTTCAACTGTTTTACAACAGAAGAACCATGTTAAGAACAAAAATGGGATACAACAAACATGACTCTAAATTTGTTAGTGAAATTTAATCCAGAAATGTCTGAAATAAATCAGTACAACTTCACCACTGAGCACTCTCACAAGGAATATGTCAGAATTTTGGTGTTTAAACTCTCATCTGAAAGAGATTGACTGACTTTATTTGTTCACTGATTTCGTAATAAAACTGGGCAAACACACAAAAAAAGAAATGAATGTGTGTATCAAAACTGATATTAATATAATTTTGTCAAACTTCATTTTATATATTTGTCAAAACAGTGATTAAGAATTATATACTACTATACTTTTAATGACCTGTGATTATTTATAACTTTAATGTATATGAATTAAATGATCATCTTTTCATTTGGTTATTGTTTATAATCCTTGCCTAGAATCCCAATTAACTATGGTCTTTTCATTTTTCATTTGACTTTTTTATTTATTTATAAAAAGAAATAAATTTCATGTATTTCATATACACAGTTTTAAAAACAAAATGATGCTTCCCATCCTACCCTCCTTTTCCTCCTCTGATACCACCACCCCCACATCCTTTGAAGGCATCAGTTTTAATCTTCTGATTAAAACCAAATTTATACTACAGAACACTCCCTCTTGTGGCAGTGCAGGGAATAAACATTAAATGTCAGTAAGACAAGAAAACAATTTGGGAAGATTGAGGTATTTTAGGTGAAAGAAATGTTGAGCAGAAATACCACTGAGGATAAACAGAAGTTTATTATTGAATATAGATTTAATAGTAGGAGCCTCCACAACTTGAGACTATTGATTGTAGGGAGAAGAATGGATGGTAATTTGACTAAATAGGAGAATGAAAGAATGAAGAACAGAAATTGACATGGAGTTCAGATTTGGATGTCTGGTATTAGACACATAGATATTTATTTGTAAAACAGAGGTCAAAGCTAAAGATAAAAGTAGAGGCTCTTTGGCAGAGATTATTGAAGCTGTAGAAGTGAGTGGAGTAATGCTCAGCCCTGCAAAAGTTGCTTAAAGATGTGTTACACACAGAAACACAGAAACACGGTCATCAATATGAAAGAAGGTAAAGGAAGGAAACCTCACAGCAAAAGATCACAGGAAGTTCAAAGCATATATTAGAAAATATCTTTGGCAAATGGCAGGACAAAATTACTACTTATGAATAATCACATTGAACGTTAATGGTCTCAACTCTCCAGTTAAAAGACACAGATTGGCTGAATGGGTTAAGGAACAAAACCCATCTATTTGCTGCTTACAAGAAACACATCTTTCCAACAAAGATGCAGGCATACTAGAAGTGAGAGGCTGGAAAAAGATATACCATGCCAACAGAAATGAAAAAAGAGCAGGTGTAGACATCTTAATATTGGACAAAATAAACTTTAACACAAAAACTGTTAAGAGAACAAAGAGGGGTACTATATAATAATTAAGGGATCAATTCAACAGGAAGATATAATGATTATCAATGTATATGCACCTAATTACAGGACACTGGTTTATTTAAGATTTGTTAAGGGACTTAAAGGGAGACTTAGACTCCAATACAATAGTACTGGGAGACTTCAATACTCCACTCTCAGAAATAGACAGATCAACCGGACAGAAGATCAACAAGGAGACAGTAGATTTAAATGACACTAAAGCCCAAATAGATCTAACAGATATTTACAGAACATTTCATCCTACATCTAAAGACTTTACATTCTTCTCAGCAGTACTTGGAACTTACTCTAGATTGACCACATACTAGGCCATAAAGCAAGTCTCAGCAAATTCAAAAGAATTAGAATCATACCATGCAGCTTCTCAGACCATAAAGGAATGAAATTGGAAATTAGCAACTCGGGAATCCCAAGAGCACGTGCAAACACATGGAGATTGAACAACATGCTCCTGAATGAACAATGGGTCATAGAAGAAATAAAAGAGAAATTAAAAACTTTCTGGATGTAAATGAGGATAACAACACATCATACCAAAACCTATGGGATACAGCAAAAGCAGTGTTAAGAGGAAACTTTATAGCAATACGTGCCTACATCAAGAAATTCGAAAGGTACCAAGTAAATGAGCTTTCAATGCATCTCAAGGATCTAGAAAAACTGCAGCAAAACAGACACAAATCTAGTAGGAGAAAAGAAATAATTAAGATCAGAGAAGAAATCAACAGGATTCAATCCAAAAAAAATTACAAAAAATGAGCCAAATGAGGAGCTGGTTTTTTGAAAAAATAAACAAAATTGACACCCCATAGGCCCAACTAACTAAAAAAGGAAAAGACCCAAATCAATAAAATCAGAGATGAAAAGGGAAACATAACAGACACCACAGAAATAAAGAGAACCATCAGAAATTACTAGAAGGACTTGTATGCCAGCAAACAGGGAAATCTACCAGAAATGGGTAGATTCCTGGACACAGGCAACCTACCTAAATTGACCCAAGAAGACATAGAAAACCTAAACAGACCCATAACTGACATAGAAATTGAAACAGTAATAAAGGCCCTCCCAACAAAGAAAAGCCCAGGACCAGATGGATTCACTGCTGAATTCTACCAGACATTTAGAGAAGAACTAACTGCAATTCTTCTCAAACTATTCAAAACAATTGAAAAAGAGGGAATCCTCCCAAATTCTTTCTATGAGCCAGCATCACATTAATTCCTAAGCCAGAAAAAGATGCAGCATTGAAAGAGAACTATAGACCAATATCCCTGATGAACATAGACGCAAAAATCCTCAATAAAATTCTGGCCAATAGAATACAACAACACATCAGAAAGATCATCCACCCAGACCAAGTGCGATTTATCCCTGGTATGCAGGGATGGTTCAATGTTCGCAAAACAATCAATGTGATACACCACATTAACAAACTGCAGAAGAAAAACCATATGATTATCTCAATTGATGCAGAGAAAGCATTTGATAAAATACAACACCCTTTCATGATGAAAACTCTAAACAAACTGGGTTGGAAATAAGATTCCTCAATACAATCAAAGCAATTTATGAAAAAACCACAGCCAACATCCTATTGAATGGGGAATAGTTGGAAGCATTTCCACTGAGATCTGGTACCAGACAGGGATACCCACTCTCACCACTGCTATTCAATATAGTTCTCGAAGTTTTAGCCAGAGCTATTAGGCAAGAAAAAGAAATTAAAGGGATACATATTGGGAAGGAAGAACTCAAACCATCCCTCTTTGCAGATGTTATGATTCTTTATTTAGGGATCCAAAGAACTCTACTAAGAGACTATTGGAACTCATAGAAGAGTTTGGCAAAGTAGCAGGATATAAAATCAATGCACAAAAATCAACAGCCTTTGTATACACAGGAAATGCCATGGCTGAGGAAGAACTTCTAAGATCAATCCCATTCACAATAGCTACAAAAACAATCAAATACCTTGGAATAAACTTAACCAAGCACATTAAGATCTCTACGAACAAAATTACAAAACCTTAAAGAAAGAAATAGAAGAGGATGCCAAAAAATGGAAAAATTTTCCATGCTCATGGATTGGAAGAATCAATATCATCAAAATGTCCATTCTCCCAAAAACAATTTATAGATTCAATGTGATATCAATCAAAATACCAAAGACATTCTTCACAGATCTAGAAAAAATGATGCTGAAATTCATATGGAACTCAAGAGACCTCGTATAGCTAAAGCAATCTTGTACAACAAAAACAAAGCTGGTGGCATCACAATACCAGATTAAAGGACATACTACAGGGCAGTTGTTATCAAAACAGCATGGTACTGGTACAGAAACAGATGGATAGACCAATGGAACAGAATAGAAACACCAGAAGTCAATTCAAACATCTACAGCCAACTCATATTTGATCAAGGATCTAAAACCAATTCCTGGAGCAAGGACAGTATATTCAATAAATGCTGCTGGGAAAACTGGATTGCCATGTGCTGAAGCATGAAGCAAGACCCCTACCTTTTACCTTACACAATAATCAACTCAACATGGATTAAAGATCTAAATCTATGACCTGAAACCATCAAATTATTTGAGAACATTGGAGAAACCCTGCAAGACATAGGTACCGGCAAAGACTTCTTGGAAAAGAACCCGGAAGCACAGGCAGTCCAAGCCAAAAAAACATTTGGGATTGCATCAATTTGAGAAGTTTCTGTACTGCAAAAGAAACAGTCAGGAAAGTGAAGAGGCAACCGACAGAATGGGAAAAAAATATTTGCAAACTATGCTACAGATAAAGGATTAATAACCAGAATCTACAATGAGATCAAGAAACTCCAGAAAATCAAAACAAAAAACCCACTTAAGAGATGGCCCAAGGACCTCAATAGATATTTTTCAAAAGAAGAAATCCAAATGGCCAACAGACACATGAGAAAATGTTCAAGATCACTAGCAATCAGGGAAATGCACATCAAAACCACAATAGGTTTCACCTCACCCCAGTTAGAATGGCTCACATACAGAAATGTACCAACAATAGATGTTGCAGATGATGTGGGGGAAAAGGCACACTAATCCACTCTTGGTGGGAATGCAAACTGGTTAAGCCACTATGGAAGTCAGTCTGGAGATTCCTCAGAAACCTGATTATAACCCTACCATACAAAACCCAGCCATCCCACTCCTTGGAATTTACCCAAAGGAAATTAAATTGGCAAACAAAAAAGCTGTCTGCACATTAATGTTTATTGCAGCTCAATTCACAATAGCTAAGACCTGGAATCAACCCAAATGCCTATCAACAGTAGAGTGGATAAAGAAATTATGGGACGTGTACTCTATAGAATACTATACAGCAGTCAAAAACAATGAAATCTGGTCATTTGCAACAAGATGGAGGAATCTGGAAAACATCATGCTGAGTGAATTTAGCCAGTCCCAAAGGGACAAATATCATATGTTCTCCCTGATCGGTTACAAATAACCAACCACAAAAAAGGAAACCTGTGGAAGTGAAAGGGACACTATGAGAAACAGTGACTTGATCAGCTCTTGTCCTGACTGTTGATGTACAATGTAGTACTTTATCCCTTTTAGTATTTTTTGTTCTAGTTAATAGTATTTGTTGAACTCTGTAGTTAACACACAATTATTCTTAGGTGTTTAAATTTAACTGAAAAGTGATCCCTGTTAAATATAAGAGAGGGAATAAGAGAGGGAGGAGATGTACAATCTGGGGCATGCTCAATTGGACTTGCCCCAAATGGTGGAGTCAGAAATGTGCCAGGGGATTCCAATACAATCCCATCAAGGTGGCATGTACCAATGCCATCTCACTAGTCCAAGTGATCAATTTCAGTTCACAGTTGATCACACTGATAGGTCTAAGAGTCAAAGGGATCACACAAACAAGACAAGTGTCTGCTAATACTAACTGATAGAATCAAAAAGGGAGGGAACGATCCAACATGGGAAGCGGGATACACAGCAGACTCATAGAATGGCTGTTGTCCTAAATAGCACTCTGGCCTCAGAATCAGCCCTTAGGGATTTGGATCTGGCTCAAGAGCCCATGAGATTATTTCAGGCATGGAAAGCCAAGACACTGGCAAAAAGAAAAAAAAAAAGGACCTAAATGACAGATCTCTGCACGTGAGATCCCAGTAGAAAGAACGGGCCATCAAAGAAGGAGGTACCTTTCTCTGAAGGGAGGTGAAAACTTCCACTTTGACTATGACCTTGTCTAAGTAAGATCCAAGTCGGCGAACTCAAAAGGCTTCCATAGCCTTGGCAACTCATGACTAGAGTCTAGGGAGATTACTGACGCCATAAACAAGAGTGTCTAATTGTTAAGTCAACAATAGGAATCACCATGTACTTACTCCTCATGTGGGATCTCTGTCCTTTATGTGTTGTCCAATGTGAATTAATGCTATAACTAGTACTGAACATTTTTTTACACTTTATGTTCTGTGTGTGTGCAAACTGCGAAATCTTTACTTACAATATACTAAATTGATCTTCTGTATATCAAGATAATTGAAAATGAATCTTTTTTTTTTAGATTTGTATGTGTTTAATATTTTGTTTCACCACAGTTTTTATAATGAATATATTGGTTGTCAACTTATGGAGATAATAAATTCTTTGTTTTTGTTATTTTTTTAAAACTTTTATTTAATTAATATAAATTTCCAAAGTACAGCTTATGGATTACAATGTCTTCCCCCTCCCATAACTTCCCTCCCACCAGCAACCCTCACTTTTCCCACTCCTTCTCCCCTTCCATTCACATCAAGATTCATTTTCAATTCTCTTTATATACAGTAGATCAGTTTAGCATATATTAAGTAAAGAGTGGACTGGAAGAGGAGCAACCGGACCAGAACCCGGCACCCAAATAGGATGCCATCAGCCCAGATGGAGGATTACCCAAGTGAGCCACTGCGCTGGCCCCACACAGCTTCTATTCTAAAGCCACTGCTAAATCTCATTCTGTATTAGGACCCAGCAGGCATTCCTGTGGCCACCAGAAAGTCTTCTCTTCCCCAAACCAGAGCCTACCAGATCACAGGACTGAAAGCAGACCCCTCTACATACTGAAACTGTTTGATTTTTGTGTTCACACCCCAGAATCATGCTTGGTGCTTTCTTGAAATGAACAAGGGAAGTTCTCCTCTGCTTCCTGGAGCTTGGCACCAGCAGCAACCAGAGGATCACAGGTGAGGAAGTCACCTAATGCATCTCAGTACAGGGTATTGTGTGGCCTGGCCAAAAGCCCCAGTATCACTCTTGCATGTTTTGAGGAACTAAGGGCAGTCCATTCTGTGTCCTGCAACTCTGGGACTGTGGCAGGTGGAGCTACAATCTCTGGAGTAACTTGTACTCACCAGTGCAGTGAGACCTGAAGGGTCCTGACGGCATTCCTGTTTCAGGCTGGTGGCTGCCAGCCAACAATCCCCAGCAAAACTGGCACTCAGCCTATGAGACCTGGATAAGGACCACGCTGCATCCTGCGGTTCTGTGACTATGACCATTGATTTTGCAAACCTCAGCAACACCTGTGCTCCCCCATGAGCCCTGAAGAAAGCAGTATCTACATTCCTCTGTTCCAGGCCTACACTTGCTAGTACACCATCCTCCATATAACTTGCAATCATCATCTGGTACCTGGATAAACTTCCCTCCAAGTCCTGCAATTCTGAAACTGGGACTAGTGGAGCTATATTCCATAGAGTCACCTTAGTTCATCTTTGACCTGGGTGAAAGCCACACTACATTCTGCAGCTCTGGGTCTGTGACTATTCTGTATGTGATAAGAACACCTGTGCTCCCCTATAGATCCTGGGAAAGGATCTATCTGCATCCCACTAATCTAGTTTGAATCAGCTACCCAGAATAACCTGTGATTAACATGGAATATGTGGATGAGCTATCCTCCAAGTCCTGGAACTGGGACTGTTGGAGTTATAATACACAGAATCACCTGTGTTCACCCATGGGACCTGGGGAGGATCCAATGTACATCCCACTGCTCCAGATTGATTCCTGCCAGGGCACAACCCCCAGCATAACCTGCATGTAAAACTCGAGACCTGGATAAGATCTCCATTGCATCCTGCAGCTCTGGAGGTGCAGCTGCTGGTTCTCTGAGTCCCAGAAACACTTGCATTGGCCCCAAGGGACCTGGGGTCAGGGCCCCATCTCCATTTCACTGCTACAAGTCCACCTGTGCACAATTCCCAGCTAACTAGGCTTTTCCCAAGAGACTTCAGAAGGTATTTCCAGGACAAACAAAAACAGACAATTCATAACCACTAGACAAGTCCTACCAGAAATTCTGATGTGAATTCTTAGTTAGCAGTAAAATTATAAGAACAATCATTATCAAAACATATGATAGTATATAAATCACGAATAAAGATACACAAAACAATAAGAGAATTCAAACTTATCATGAGATAAATCTACCAAAACACAAGGATAAATAATAAAAGAGACAGAAAGGAAAAAATATATAATGTGGTCAGCTAGAAGTCAACAAAATGACAGGAGTTAGTTTGCATCTATCAGTATTAACCTTTAGTGTCAATGGGTTAAATTCCCAGTCAAAAGATGTAGGCTGGCTGAATGGACAAAAACACAAAACTCAACTATATGCTTCCTGAAAGAAATTCAATTCACAGGTAAAGATACATATGCTTGAAAGTGAAGGGTTGGAAAAAAGATATGTCATGCAAATGGAAATAAAATTTGAGCAGGAATAGCCATGCTCACATCAGATAAAACAGACTTTAAATCAAAATTTTTAAAAAGAGACAAAGGGCATTATATATTGATTAGAGAAACAATTTGGTAAGAAGATTTAACAATCATATATGCTCCCAACCAAACCATCCTAATAAAGCAAATGTATTACACCTAAAGGGAGAAACGGACTCCAGTACAATAATAGTAGAGGACTTCAATTTCCCAGTGTCATCAATGGACAGATCATTTAGACAGAAAAGAAGCATAAATGTATCTGTCTTGAACCATACTATAGAGCAAATGCAACTAACACAGCTACTTCTACATGATTCCAAAACATTTTTACTACCCCCAAGAGAAACCTTGTACCCATTAAATGATGCCCTTTGCCACCAGCTTTTGACAACACAATCCACATTTTGCCTCTATAGGTTCATCTTTCTTCATACTTCATAAATGTGGAATCATACAATATATGACTTTTTGCATCTGTCTTGTTTCATTTAGCCAAATGTTTCCAAAGTCCATCCACATGTTGGCATATATCAGTATTTCATTCCTGTCCCCACTGAATAATATTCTACCATATGTATATATCAAAATTTGTGCATTCATTCATCTTTTATGGACATTGAAACTGCTCCCATATTTTGGCTGTTGTGAATAATACTACTATGAATATTTTTGTACATTTTTGAGTACTTGGTTTCAATTCTTTTGGTTACATATATAGAAGCAGAACTCCTACGTCATATGATAATTCTATGTTTAATTTTTTTTAACTTTTATTTAATGAATATAAATTTCCAGTGTACAGCTTATGGATTACAATGGATTCCCCCTCCCATAACTTCCCTCCCACCCGCAACCCTCCCCTCTCCCGCTCCCTTTCCCCTTCCATTTACATCAAGATTCATTTCCAATTCTTTTTATATACAGAAGATCAATTTAGTATAAAGATTTCAACAGTTTGCACCCACATAGAAACACAAAGTGAAACATACTGTTTGAGTACTAGTTAGAGCATTAAATCAAAATGTACAGCACATTAAGGACAGAGATCCCACATGAGGAGCAAGTGCACAGTGGCTCCTGTTGTTGACCCAACAAATTGACACTCTAGTTTATGGCGCCAGTAACCACCTTAGGCTGTCGTCATGAGTTGTCAAGGCTATGGAAGCCTTCCAAGTTTGCTGACTCTGATCATATTTAGACAAGGTCATAAAAGACAGAGTGAGGATAGTAACCAATGATCCTAAGAGTGGCATTTACCAGGTTTGAACAATTATACAGCATTAAGTGGGGAAGAGGACCATTGGTACACACAGGTTGGGAGCAGAGCCATTGGTGGTAGAGTAGAGGTTATGATTACAAAGGAATGAGGCCCAAGTGCGCTAGACAGGGTCTAGAACAAAGGACAGAGTCATTATTAGAGGAGCTAAGAAAGGTGCTGTCTAAGCTACAATTAAGTTTTCTGATTGAGAGGCAAATAGAACCTGATAGAAGGGGCTTGATAATAATCTGGTGGGCTTTAGGCCTTGTAAATTCAGAGGCCCAGACCTATCTATCTCTTCACATGGGGTATATCCTAAGGGAGGTGTGAACCTCCTAGGGGAAGGCACTCTGTTAACTTTCATTACTTGGCTGGCCTGGGAGGAGAGCTGGCCAGGTAACGGCAGGGGCATCTCTAACAAGAAATTTACAGTTTTTTTTTTTCCAGATGTTTCTTTTTTTAACTTTTATTTAATGAATATAAATTTCCAGTGTACAGCTTATGGATTACAATGGATTCCCCCTCCCATAACTTCCCTCCCACCCGCAACCCTCCCCTCTCCCGCTCCCTTTCCCCTTCCATTTACATCAAGATTCATTTCCAATTCTTTTTATATACAGAAGATCAATTTAGTATAAAGATTTCAACAGTTTGCACCCACATAGAAACACAAAGTGAAACATACTGTTTGAGTACTAGTTATAGCATTAAATCACAATGTACAGCACATTAAGGACAGAGATCCCACATGAGGAGCAAGTGCACAGTGGCTCCTGTTGTTGACCCAACAAATTGACACTCTAGTTTATGGCGCCAGTAACCATCCTAGGCTGTCGTCATGAGTTGCCAAGGCTATGGAAGCCTTCCAAGTTTGCTGACTCTGATCATATTTAGACAAGGTCATAAAAGACAGAGTGAGGATAGTAACCAATGATCCTAAGAGTGGCATTTACCAGGTTTGAACAATTATACAGCATTAAGTGGGGAAGAGGACCATCAGTACACACAGGTTGGGAGTAGAGCCATTGGTGGTAGAGTAGAGGTTATGATTACAAAGGAATGAGGCCCAAGTGCGCTAGACAGGGTCTAGAACAAAGGACAGAGTCATTATTAGAGGAGCTAAGAAAGGTGCTGTCTAAGCTACAATTAAGTTTTCTGATTGAGAGGCAAATAGAACCTGATAGAAGGGGCTTGATAATAATCTGGTGGGCTTTAGGCCTTGTAAATTCAGAGGCCCAGACCTATCTATCTCTTCACATGGGGTATATCCTAAGGGAGGTGTGAACCTCCTAGGGGAAGGCACTCTGTTAACTTTCATTACTTGGCTGGCCTGGGAGGAGAGCTGGCCAGGTAACGGCAGGGGCATCTCTAACAAGAAATTTACAGTTTTTTTTTTTCCAGATGTTTCTTTTTTTTTAACTTTTATTTAATGAATATAAATTTCCAGTGTACAGCTTATGGATTACAATGGATTCCCCCTCCCATAACTTCCCTCCCACCCGCAACCCTCCCCTCTCCCGCTCCCTTTCCCCTTCCATTTACATCAAGATTCATTTCCAATTCTTTTTATATACAGAAGATCAATTTAGTATAAAGATTTCAACAGTTTGCACCCACATAGAAACACAAAGTGAAACATACTGTTTGAGTACTAGTTATAGCATTAAATCACAATGTACAGCACATTAAGGACAGAGATCCCACATGAGGAGCAAGTGCACAGTGGCTCCTGTTGTTGACCCAACAAATTGACACTCTAGTTTATGGCGCCAGTAACCATCCTAGGCTGTCGTCATGAGTTGCCAAGGCTATGGAAGCCTTCCAAGTTTGCTGACTCTGATCATATTTAGACAAGGTCATAAAAGACAGAGTGAGGATAGTAACCAATGATCCTAAGAGTGGCATTTACCAGGTTTGAACAATTATACAGCATTAAGTGGGGAAGAGGACCATCAGTACACACAGGTTGGGAGTAGAGCCATTGGTGGTAGAGTAGAGGTTATGATTACAAAGGAATGAGGCCCAAGTGCACTACACAGGGCCTAGAACAAAGGACAGAGTCATTATTAGAGGAGCTAAGAAAGGTGCTGTCTAAGCTACAAGTAATTTTTCTGATTGAGAGGCAAATAGAACCTAATAGAAGGGGCTTGATAATAATCTGGTGGGCTTTAGGCCTTGTAAATTCAGAGGCCCAGACCTATCTATCTCTTCACATGGGGTATATCCTAAGGGAGGTGTGAACCTCCTAGGGGAAGGCACTCTGTTGACTTTCATTACTTGGCTGGCCTGGGAGGAGAGCTGGCCAGGTCAAGGCAGGGGGCATCTCTAACAAGAAATTTACAGTTCTGCCTGCAATGTTGCTGACCCTACTTGACCATCCCCTCAGCTGCAGTGGTCACTTTGGAAGTTGGGCTGAGTGAAGGGCTTTTCAGCTTAGAGCCAAGAAGATCTGTGGCTCTGACCTGGGCATCCTTCGACTCCAGGGCAGGTCCATTTCCAGTGATCCAACTCTTGGCAGAGCTGCCAGGGCTCTTCACAAGCTGACTTCTGCTGAAGCCCAGGCTTACCACTTTGAAAGCCACTGCAGTGGACTGGCCTGTTGGGTCTCCTTGAGGGCAGATCACTGTACAGATCAGCCATGAATAGGCCTGCCACCCATTGCTTCTGATGCCGAGCTTTCTTTTCCTCCTGGTTTGTGTTAAAGCAGACCAGAGGATGCAAGTCAAGGGAGTGCCCGTGTCCCATCTCTAATCTTCGGTGGCCTGAACTACAAGTCTCTAGTCACAGGCATGTTCTGTAGTAGTTTTTCTAAGGTAGACAATGCCCATGAGGAAAATTATATTCTCACTTTAAAACTTTCTTTCCCTTTTGTCTGAAAGGGAGGTTTTTTCTACTTACTGTATACTTCGCTGATGGCGAAGTGAATCTAGCTATGAGATTATACTTTAAGTTCTTATTTTGGCTATGCTATTACAGAAAAATGTTAGCCATCTCTTTTATAAGGTCTAAAGATTAAATTGTGCATCCTACAGATTCCTTCATAATAGAATTAGTTTCCTACCTTGAAGAGAATAGAGAAATGAAAGAACAAGTTGGGCTTAGAATAGAGAAATGAGGGAGCAAGTCCTAGATCGCTTGCTGACAATAGCACTATCACATGAATACTTAGCAAACCGTTTCAACCATTAGATAACAACTTAAGAAAACATTTACCAGAAGGTCCAATGCCTTCTATAAATTTTAAGAATCATGTATTTGAAAATACCTCTTAAATATCTAACATGGTGTAGTTTGTTTAACCAGTAAACTTAAGCACAACCATCTAAAATGTTTTTAGTTTCTTTCTACCAACAAGTTTAAAACATATGATACACAGATTCAGGTCACACAAATTAAAATGTATCTTTGATTGATTTTAGCTGCTTACATTTATGGACAATCTTATCTATAAGCCATTTAAAATAAAACTCTTAATAAAATTTCCCCATGTGGACATACAATATGTACACACATATAACATAGCATAATAGACCAATATAGCAATTTTAATAATAGCTTTTAAAATCTTTAACTCTTTTTGTAGATTGCCAATTGATTTGAATTGCTTTTTGTTTTTAGTAACCTCAGTTAACCATACTTTCTCTCAGTTGGTACTGTTAATACATTATTGGCTTCATCTGTTTACAGAGCCATCCCAAAGTACTGAATACAACAGAAGTGGCTGGAAAAAGTCCATAGGAACCTATAGGAGGACAGCTAAACACAGAACCAACAACGCTTTAGTTTTATGAGCAGCACATCATATATAACTGTGGATGAGAAAAGACTTTAAGTTGCCATGTTTAAAATTATAAACTCATCAACCAACAAGAGGCACTTGCTTACTTCACAGTATTTTTGAAAGCACCTGTAGGATTTTACAAGTATTTAACCCTTTAGGCCTCTGGGGCTTTCTCATTAAGATAACTATCATGTCTAGTAACACAAGATCATTAGACTTTTTGATTCTCAAACATTTGTACTAATAGCATTTTCCATTACAGAAACTTAAAGTCTGGTACCACATCACATCTTGACAGTCCTTCTAATATACTCCAAATAGCCTGATTAGTTGGTGTCTCTATAAGATGAGAGACATAGGTCCTTCGATTTTTTTCAGTTGGGCCCAAACTGGAAAAACCAAAGTCCAGGATTTACTGGAAATTTTAGAGACCAGATTGTTTGAAACTTTGATTTTTTGAATGCCTGTCAAGAATGCCAAGAAGGCTCAAAATCCAAAATATCTGGTTGAAATAAGATTTTTTAAAATCATGACATAACATAGACCAAATTTGATCATTGTTACAAGGTGATTATTCAAATTTTTGAAAAAAGCACATATTTAAATAACCCATAGCTCTTAATAAAAATTCAGCTGTTTTGGAACAATTAGAATTTAACAGACATCAAGAGAACATAATAGATTACTTTAACACATTGCTTTAGCAGAGCATCAGAGTTTAATTCTATGTCAAAGAGAAATTGAGCTTCCTGTGATCTTTTGCTGTGAGGTTTCCTTCCTTTACCTTCTTTCATATTGGTGACCATGTTTCTGTGTTTCTGTGTGTAACACATCTTTAAGCATCTTTTGCAGGGCAGGATGAGTGGCAACAAATTCTTTCAGTTTCTGCTTGCTATGAAAAGTCTTAATTTCACCTTCATTCACAAATGAGAGCTTTGCAGGATATAGTATTCTGGGCTGGCAGTTTTTCTCTCTTAGTACCTGGGCTATGTCTCGCCATTCCCTTCTAGCTTGTAGGGTTTCTGATGAGAAGTCTGCTGTGAGTCTAATTGGAGATCCTCTAAGAGTGATCTGACGTTTCTCTCTTGCACCTTTTAGGATCTTTTCTTTATGTTTCACTGTGGTGAGTTTGATTACAACATGTCGTGGTGAGGATCTCTTTTGGTCATGTTTATTAGGGGTTCTATAAGCTTCCTGTACTAAGATGCCTCTGTCCTTCTCCAAACCTGGGAAATTTTCTGCTAGTATCTCACTGAAAATGCCTTCTAATCCTTTCTCCCTCTCCATGCCTTCAGGAACTCCTAGAACCCGAATGTTGGGTTTTTTAATAGTATCCTGTAGATTCCCGACAATATTTTTTAGATTTCTAATTTCCTCTTCTTTTCTTTGGTTTGCCTGTTTCCTTTCCTGTTCTCTGTCTTCTAAGTCTGATATTCTCTCTTCTGCTTCGCCCATTCTGTTTTTAAGGCTCTCTAATGTGTTTGTCATTTGATCTATTGAACTCTTCATTTCATTATGATTTCTCATCACTACCAGAGTTTCTTGTTCCACTAGTTGTTTCATTTCATTTTGATTCCTCCTTAATATTTCACTTTCACGAGAGAGATTTTCTATCTTGTCCATGAAGGATTTCTGTAGTTCAAGAATTTGTTTTTGAGAACTTCTTAATGTTCTTATCAATTTTTTGAGATCCGCTTCTTGCATTTCTTCGATCTCATCATCTTCATAATCTTGCATTGGGGTGTCTTTTTCATTTGGGGGCGTCATAGTGTCTTCCTTGTTCTTGTTAGCTTGGTTTTTGCATTTGTTGTTTGGCATGTTGGAGATATTTGGTTTCTTCACTGTGGTGTTTTTTCTTGTTACACTATGGCTCTATATTAAGTGGACTGTCTGCTTTCAGTGGAGCCTTAGAGGCTTGAGATGAGTGTGGACTGAGAGCTGTGTTTGGTTCCTCAGTGTTGAGGGTGTGTCAAAGTTGACACTCCCAGGTTAGGTGTGGTAAATCTCTCTTTCTTTTTTTGGTTTAAAAGGGAAGTAATTCCGCACAGCTGAGCAGAATTGGAGGTAGTTAGCAGGCAAATGATATACCCACAGGAGCCAGAGATCGGAAGCTCTTTCCCAAGGACCACACAGGGAATCTCTGCTGCCCTCAGTGTGGGCTCCAATTCTCCTGCAGTCTCCCACTGGGTTGCCAAGTTAGATGCTAATCTCCTGTTATTTCACCCCTCCCCACAGAGTCAGGTTTTTCTGCTAGGCTCAGGGCTGGTGCAGACCTGAGGTCGCCCTGCTTATGACGTATGTCCAAAATGGCGCCTGCTCTGTCTTGCTCGCCTTTGAGAGGTGAGCGGAGAGAGAGAAACTTGTGTCCGTATCGGTCACTTTTTTTATTTTTTTCCTATCTCTCTTCTAGTTAGCCTGGTGAACTTTTCCCCACGGACTTTCAAGCCTCGTTCCCTCTAGCCTCCTCTTTCCGCTTGCCCGCTGCTATCTCGGGCTATGGAGGTTCAGCTCACCTCGCGTTCCAGCGCTGGTGCGTTGAGTCTGCCGCTGGTGTCCCGAACTTGGGCTCCCACGCTCTCCACGCAGGTACACTGTGAATCACTAGTTCCGGAAGAGTTTCCTCTGCTGTTTCATCCCCTACTCTTCCGTGACCCTGCAGTATCTCCACTTATATTAAACTTTCTCTCCCCCCGGACTAAGTGTGCTCCCTGCCTATTCCGCCATCTTGCCGCTCCCCCGAAATTTACAGTTCTGCCTGCAATGTTGCTGACCCTACTTGGCCGTCCCCTCAGCTGCAGTGGTCACTTTGGAAGTTGGGCTGAGTGAAGGGCTTTTCAGCTTAGAGCCAATAAGATCTGTGGCTCTGACCTGGGCATCCTTCGACTCCAGAGCAGGTCCATTTCCAGTGATCCAACTCTTGGCAGAGCTGCCAGGGCTCTTCACAAGCTGACTTCTGCTGAAGCCCAGGCTTACCACTTTGAAAGCCACTGCAGTGGACTGGCCTGTTGGGTCTCCTTGAGGGCAGATCACTGTACAGATCAGCCATGAATAGGCCTGCCACCCATTGCTTCTGATGCCGAGCTTTCTTTTCCTCCTGGTTTGTGTTAAAGCAGACCAGAGGATGCAAGTCAAGGGAGTGCCCGTGTCCCATCTCTAATCTTCGGTGGCCTGAACTACAAGTCTCTAGTCACAGGCATGTTCTGTAGTAGTTTTTCTAAGGTAGACAATGCCCATGAGGAAAATTATATTCTCACTTTAAAACTTTCTTTCCCTTTGGTCTGAAAGGGAGGATTTTTTCTACTTACTGTATGCTTCGCTGATGGCGAAGTGAATCTAGCTATGAGATTATACTTTAAGTTCTTATTTTGGCTATGCTATTACAGAAAAATGTTAGCCATCTCTTTTATAAGGTCTAAAGATTAAATTGTGCGTCCTACAGATTCCTTCATAATAGAATTAGTTTCCTACCTTGAAGAGAATAGAGAAATGAAAGAACAAGTTGGGCTTAGAATAGAGAAATGAGGGAGCAAGTCCTAGATCGTTTGCTGACAATACAAATATCACATGAATACTTAGCAAACAGCTTCAACCATTAGATAACAACTTAAGAAAACATTTACCAGAAGATCCGATGCCTTCTATAAATTTTAAGAATCATGTATTTGGAAACACCTCTTAAATATCTAACATGGTGTAGTTTGTTTAACCAGTAAACTTAAGCACAACCATATAAAATGTTTTTAGTTTCTTTCTACCAACAAGTTTAAAACATATGATACACAGATTCAGGTCCCACAAATTAAAATGTATCTTTGATTGATTTTAGCAGCTTAAATTTATGGACAATCTTATCTATAAGCCATTTAAAATAAAACTCTTAATAAAATTTCCCCATGTGGACATACAATATATACACACATATGACATAGCATAATAGACCAATATAGCAATTTTAATAATGGCTTTTATAATCTTTAACTCTTTTTGTAGATTGCCAATTGATTTGAATAGCTTTTTGTTTTTAGTAACCTCAGTTTACCATACTTTCTCTCAGTTGGTACTGTTAATACATTATTGGCTTCATCTGTTTACAGAGCCATCCCAAAGTACTGAATACAACAGAAGTGGCTGGAAAAAGTCCATAGGAACCTATAGGAGGACAGCTAAACACAGAACCAACAACGTTTTAGTTTTATGAGCAGCAAATCATATATAACTGTGGATGACAAAAGACTTTAAGTCGCCATGTTTAAAATTATAAACTCATCAACCAACAAGAGGCACTTGCTTACTTCACAGTATTTTTGAAAGCACCTGTAGGATTTTACAAGTATTTAACCCTTTAGGCCTCTGGGGCTTTCTCATTAAGATAACTATCATGTCTAGTAACACAAGATCATTAGACTTTTTAATTCTCAAACATTTGTATTAATAGCATTTTCCATTATAGAATCTTAAAGTTTGGTACCACATCACATCTTGAGAGTCCTTCTAATATAATCCAAATAGCCTGATCAGTTGGTGTCTCTATAAGATGAGAGACATAGGTCCTTCGATTTTTTCAGTTGGGCCCAAACTGGAAAAACCAAAGTCCAGGATTTACTGGAAATTTTAGAGACCAGATTGTTTGAAACTTTGATTTTTTGAATGCCTGTCAAGAATGCCAAGAAGGCTCAAAATCCAAAATATCTGGTTGAAATAAGATTCCTTAAAATCATGACATAACATAGACCAAATTTGATCATTGTTACAAGGTGATTATTCAAATCTTTGAAAATAAGCACATATTTAAATAACCCATAGCTCTAAATAACCCATAGCTCTTAATAAAAATTCAGCTGTTTTGGAACAATTAGAATTTAACAGACATCAAGAGAACATAATAGATTACTTTAACACATTGCTTTAGCAGAGCATCAGAGTTTAATTCTATGTCAAAGAGAAATTGAGCTTCCTGTGATCTTTTGCTGTGAGGTTTCCTTCCTTTACCTTCTTTCATATTGGTGACCATGTTTCTGTGTTTCTGTGTGTAACACATCTTTAAGCATCTTTTGCAGGGCAGGATGAGTGGCAACAAATTCTTTCAGTTTCTGCTTGCTATGAAAAGTCTTAATTTCACCTTCATTCACAAATGAGAGCTTTGCAGGATATAGTATTCTGGGCTGGCAGTTTTTCTCTCTTAGTACCTGGGCTATGTCTCGCCATTCCCTTCTAGCTTGTAGGGTTTCTGATGAGAAGTCTGCTGTGAGTCTAATTGGAGATCCTCTAAGAGTAATCTGACGTTTCTCTCTTGCACCTTTTAGGATCTTTTCTTTATGTTTCACTGTGGTGAGTTTGATTACAACATGTCGTGGTGAGGATCTCTTTTGGTCATGTTTATTAGGGGTTCTGTAAGCTTCCTGTACTAAGATGCCTCTGTCCTTCTCCAAACCTGGGAAATTTTCTGCTAGTATCTCACTGAAAATGCCTTCTAATCCTTTCTCCCTCTCCATGCCTTCAGGAACTCCTAGAACCCGAATGTTGGGTTTTTTAATAGTATCCTGTAGATTCCCGACAATATTTTTTAGATTTCTAATTTCCTCTTCTTTTCTTTGGTTTGCCTGTTTCCTTTCCTGTTCTCTGTCTTCTAAGTCTGATATTCTCTCTTCTGCTTCGCCCATTCTGTTTTTAAGGCTCTCTAATGTGTTTGTCATTTGATCTATTGAACTCTTCATTTCATTATGATTTCTCATCACTACCAGAGTTTCTTGTTCCACTAGTTGTTTCATTTCATTTTGATTCCTCCTTAATATTTCATTTTCATGAGAGAGATTTTCTATCTTGTCCATGAAGGATTTCTGTAGTTCAAGAATTTGTTTTTGAGAACTTCTTAATGTTCTTATCAATTTTTTGAGATCCGCTTCTTGCATTTCTTCGATCTCATCATCTTCATAATCTTGCATTGGGGTGTCTTTTTCATTTGGGGGCGTCATAGTGTCTTCCTTGTTCTTGTTACCTCGGTTTTTGCGTTTGTGTTTGGCATGTTGGAGATATTTGGTTTCTTCATTGTGGTGTTTTTTCTTGTTACACTATGGCTCTATATTAAGTGGACTGTCTGCTTTCGATGGAGCCTTAGAAGCTTGAGATGAGTGTGGACTGAGAGCTGTGTTTGGTTCCTCAGGGTTGAGGGTGTGTCAAAGATGACACTCCCAGGTTAGGTGTGGTAAATCTCTCTTTCTTTCTTTCTTTTTTTGATTCAAAAGGGAAGTAATTCCGCACAGCTGAGCAGAATTGGAGGTAGTTAGCAGGCAAATGATATACCCACAGGAGGCAGAGATTGGAAGCTCTTTCCCAAGGACCACACAGGGAATCTGTGCTGCCCTCAGTGTGGGCTCCAATTCTCCTGCAGTCTCCCACTGGGTTGCCAAGTTAGATGCTAATCTCCTGTTATTTCGCCCCTCCCCCCAGAGTCAGGTTTTTCTGCTAGGCTCAGGGCCGGTGCAGACCTGAGGTCATCCTGCTTATGACGTATGTCAAAATGGCGCCTGCTCTTTGTCTTGCTCGCCTTTGAGAGGTGAGCGGAGAGAGAGAAACTTGTGTCCGTATCAGTCACTTTTTTTTTGCTCTCTCTCTTCTAGTTAGCCTGGTGAACTTTTCCCCACGGAGTTTCAAGCCTTGTTCCCTCTAGTCTCCTCTTTCAGCTTGCCCGCTGGTGTCTCGGGCTATTGATGTTCGGCTCACCTCGCGTTCCAGCGCTGGTGCGTTGAGTCTGCCGCTGGTGTCCCGAACTTGGGCTCCCACGCTCTCCACGCAGGTCCACTGTGAATCACTAGTTCCAGAAGAGTTTCCTCTGCTGTTTCTTCCCCTACTCTTCCTTGACCCTGCAGTATCTCCACTTTTATTAAAGTGTCTCTCCCCCGGACTAATAGTGTGCTACCTTCCTATTCCGCCATCTTGCCGCTCTCCCCAATTCTATGTTTAATTTTTGAGGAAACCATTTCTTTCACAATGCTAAATTATATATTTGTCATAGTTTTAATTTAGAATTTAATTAAAATATTCTACTTTTATTTCTTTAAAATAATACTTAAATTTTACTCATTGTATTTCTAACATAGATACTAATTTACATGTATCTTCAAATTTCAAAGATATTATGCTCTGCTCTTTTACTGGAAAATTTAACATATTCTATATAAATATTATAGTTTAATTGCTATTTATTTAATTGCTATTATTATTTAATTGCTATTTATTTTATAGTATAAAATCTGCAATTAAGGAAAATATAATTCAATTCAAATTCTTAATGAATATCATAAGTTTATAAGCCTATAAAACTGTATAATGATAATTCTGATGATTCATTTTCATTGGTTGATATTAAAAATCTATTATTTTATCTGTTTGTAAATTAATTAGATGCTATTTTTCCCAAGCTACTATGACCAGTAATATTTAAATAATTAGATATACTTATGGTAAATCTGCTTAACAAAGATATCTCTACCAATTTAATAAATGCCATCCATATTATACTTGTAATTCCAAAAGTGAAATAGAATATTTTCTAAATAGATTTTAATTATCAATTTTCTTTCTAAGGAACTATCATGGACCAGTCATTACACCATGAGAAAAGCAGCATGCAGTATGTAATTCCCATCAAATTGTTAGATAAATGTTTAAAATAAAGTTTGACAAAACACTGCATTTGCATCAAAACGGATACCCAAAGGCTTCTCTTTTTTTCTGTTTCCTTTTTCTAAATTTTAATTTCCATATACAAGAGAGAACATGTGGTATTTGCCTTTCTGCTTCTGTATCATTTCATTCAACATGATGCCCTCCACTTCCAGCCATTTTGCTGCAGATATTTATTTAATCACTCAATAATATCCCAGTTACATAATATCACATTTTCTGTACACATTCATCTGATGATAGACACTTTGGTTGATTCCATATTTTGACTGTTGTGAACAGTAGTGCTATAAACATGGTGAAGCAGGTATCTCTTTGATAAAATTAGTTCATGTCTTTGAGGTTTATACCCAGGAGTGGTATCCCTGTATCATATGACAGGTCTATTTCTAGTTCCTTAAAAAAAATCTCATTACTGTTACCCACAGTGGCTGACTAATTTATGAAAGACATCAATTTCTTGTGGCACCCAATATATACTGCACTGTGCTGCTTCATCCTAAAGGAAATCAAATGTGATTGTTTGATTATGATAGTCAAGGCATTTGTAATACTGTTCTGCACTGGAAATGCATTTCACTTATACCAGCATCTGAAATATCATATAGTTATCAATAACATATACAAAATGCATGCCACAGTGTGAAAAAATAACTTAGTTTTCTCTCTCTTTACAAAAGACAAACAAGCAAACAAACCCTCGAGAGTCTTCCAAATGTTACAGGAAGTTTGTAGGTTAAGTAAATTTTGGCAAAACTAATGATTTTTCATATTACTCATCAAGACTCATTTATTGGTTCAAAATAGCAACACTTCCTTCCCTTATTTATTCCATTTTCTTTCCCAAAGCCAGTGTTTAAATATACAACTTCTAATACTAGAAGACAATAAGGTTGATTTGCCCCATGCCCAAATGAGTTCATTATTGTGAGTTAAACATCTTTTAGGTCAGCAGAATATAAAAATCTGTGATTATTTGTAAAAATAATTCTCCTTTTGAGCAAATAAATGTTAATTAATATACAAACTTGCAAGTAGGAAGAAAAGAAAAAATGTAACATGCAGAAATTACCCCAAACTTGAGTACCAATTAACTGAGAAAGTTTTAATGCTGGAAATATTATTTTATGGGTTTTATTCTATGGGTTATGCTGCTTCAAAGACAAAAACCACTAACACTTGGTTTTGTACCCAAATTCCATTTACATATGCAACTAATTTATTTCTCTCACCAGATGTATTTATTGAAAACTATGTTGGATTCCTTCTATGAGCAAAGCACACCATATACAGAAGTAAATACTACTGGCAAACTCCTTATCATCATAGAAAGTAAAGTCTCCTAGTAGTGGATAGAGGAAATAAATAATACAAATTTAATCAAGAATAATGGGGGAGAAACTAGAAGATGGCAGCATAGGGAGGGAGCTTACTGCTATAGTCTAGGGGAAGATAGTTTAAAAAAAAGTGGAGAGAGCACAGTCTCAGGGAAGAATTATGGAGAAAGCTATAGATGAAACCCCACACAACTTATAGGGATATTGTGGACCTATATGGACAGTACGGATGTGCACAATTTATGACCCCAGCAGCTGAGAGCCTCAGCACCAGCTTTGGAGTGAGGTGAGACCAGCCTGCAGGAGCCCAAGCCACTGGCAATAAAGCTATTAGAAGATCCTGGTGGAAGTCCAGCTTGGAGTCCTGTAGGGGACAGTGTACATGCCAATCTAGAGGGGAAAAAAATGGGAACATTTTTCTCTCTCCCCAACCACCTGGAACCAGCATCCTGTAACCTGATGAGAGAGGGCAGGCGCCATTTTGGACATAAGTGACAGCTATGCCAGTTTGTGTTCATGTGCCGAGCAATTAGCAGAGAGGAGACGCCTGAGTCTGGCTGGGAGAATTGACGGGGGGCTGGGTGCTCTGGACTGTGGGAGCCTGGTGTGCCAGAACTGTGAAAACAATGTGGCTATGTGGGAGGGCACAGGGTGTGGCTGGAACTTTGGCCAATCACTGTGGGAGGTTCCACATGTTCAGGGCTCCCTGATTCCCTAGTGAGGGTCATTTCTGCAGGATCCATGTTCACACCGAGGATTGCACAGATCTTTTGTGTGGTTCATGTGGCAGCATAGATGAAAATTGTACCCACTGGGGCTAGCGCTCAGGCATTGCTCTCCTTGGAGGAGTGGAAGTGAGTGTAATACTACACCAACAGAGCTGAACAAACGTCCTTCTGATTAAAAACAAACAAACAAACAAACAAACAAAACCAAGAGATTTTCCACACCCAACTTAGGTGTCACCTTAGACACTTCCCTTACACTAGTACACAGAACAGAGATTCTCTGATCACACCCAGAACACACCTCTGAGTATTCACTGAAAGAGCAGACACTCCACGAAGCCAGAGAGGCATAATTCAAAGATAAAAGCCATCACAGGGGAAAACAGCAAAACCAACACGTATCACCACAAATACCTAATGATAAATACAGCAATTCAAGAAACAAGAATAATGAAGACAATTCGATGCCCCCAAAAGAACACAACACTTCAATACTACAATGTGAAGATGAAGATTTTGACAAAATGTCAGAGGTAGAATTCAAAACATTGATCATAGGATTACTCAGAAGTTATCAAAAGCAAATTCATGAACTAAAGAAATCTGTACAGGATGAGTGAAAATTGTTCCCACAAAATTGAGATTTTAAAAAGAAATCAAAATGAAATATTGGAAATGAAGGATTCAATAGAATAAATAAAAATATAATGCAAAGCTTTAAGAACAGACTCAATGAGGCAGAAGAAAGAATATCTGAGTTAGAGGAGAAATCCCTGGACATTTTAAAGTCAGACCAAAAAAAAAAAAGCAGAAATAAGAAAACAAAAAACAAATGTTGGAGATTTTTGGGGTACTATCAAATATCCCAACATATGGGTCTTAGGAGTTCCTGAAGGTGTGGAAAGAGACAATAGGTTAGAAGGCATTTGTAGTGAAATAATTATAGAAAACTTCCCTAATTTGGAAAAAGGGATGTAAAACTATTGGAAGCACATAAAACTCCTAATAGACATGAACAGAAAAAGACCTTAACCATGATAAATTGTAACAAACTCTCCACAGTAAAACATAAAGAAAAGATTCTTTTTTTTTTTTTTTGACAGGCAGAGTTAGAGAGAGAGAGAGAGAAAGAAAGGTCTTCCTTTTCCATTGGTTCACCCCCCAAATGGCTGCTACAGCTGGCACGCTGCGCTGATCTGAAGCCAGGAGCCAGGCGCTTCCTCCTGGTCTCCCATGTGGGTGCAGGGCCCAAGGACCTGGGCAATCCTCCACTGCCTTCCTGGGCCACAGAAGAGAGCTGGACTGGAAGAGGAACAACCGGGACATAATCTGGCACCCCAACTGGGACTAGAACCCGGGGGTGCCGGCACTGCAGTTGGAGGATTAGCCTATTGAGCCGCAGCGCCAGCCAAGAAAAGTTTCTAAAATGTGCACAAAGATTCTAAAATGTGCACCAGATTACTATCAGAAGATCTCCAATTAGATTCACAGCTGACTTATCATCAGAAACCCTATAGGATAGGAGCAAACGGCAAGATACATTCCGAGTCTTCAGAGAAAAAAAGTCAACCCACAGTACTGCACCCTGCAGAACTTTCATTTATGAATGAAGGTGAAATAAAGACCTTCCATCCTCCTACCCCTGAGGGCCACTGCAGCTGCACCGTGCTCGCACGGAGCTTCGGGCTCCTGCCAAGCTAGCGCCGCCGTTGTTATTTCCTTCCAGCCGCCATCATGATTATCTACCAGAACCTCATCAGCCACAGTGAGATATTCTCCGACATTTACAAGATCCGGGAGATCGCGGGCAGACTGTGCCTGGAGGTAGAGGGGAAGACGGTCAGTAGGACAGAGGGTACATTGATGATTCGTTCATCGGTGGAAATGCCTCCGCTGAAGGCCCAGAGGGCGAAGGTACCAAAAGCACAGTGATCACTGGTGTTGATATTGCCATGAACCATCACCTGCAGGAAACCAGCTTCACAAAAGAAGCCTACAAGAAGTACATCAAAGATTACATGAAATCAATCAAAGGCAAACTTGAAGAACAGAGACCAGAAAGAGTAAAACCTTTTATGACAGGGGCTGCAGAACAAATCAAGCACATCCTTGATAATTTCAAAAACTACTAGTTCTATATTGGTGAAAACATGAATCCAGATGGCATGGTTGCTCTGCTGGACTACCGTGAGAATGGTGTGACCCCATTTATGATTTTCTTTAAGGATGGTTTAGAGATGGAAAAATGTTAACAAAGTTGGCAATTTGGATCTATCACTGCTCATCATAACTGGCTGCTGCTTGTCATCCACACAACACCAGGATTTACAGGAAGTGGGACTGATGTTATCTTGAGCTCCTCACTTATTTTGATCATGATTTACTTGGAGTGGAGGCATTGTTTTTAAGGCAAAAAAACATTGTCATGTAGGTTGTCTAAAAATAAAATGCATTTAAACTCATTTGAGAGAATGCCTATTAGTTTAATGTACATTTAAGCTAAATCCATCCTGTAGTGTGTTCCTGGAGAAGCTAAAGCCTGGTTTGTAGACAACTACTAGAAAGTATAAGACTGTCTTCAGATAACTTCTACAGTGAAAACTGCTGGGACTGGAATATAAAAACTGAGAATCTAAAGTTAAATTCTGAATTACAGTAAAGGGAAAAACCATGCTCATAGCAGTGCAAACATTTAAAGTGGAGCCTTAACACATTTCATCACCTACAACGGAAGTAGCTAACTCTGGAAGAGATTACCAAAAGAATAAAAATAGACTGATTGAGTTGAAAAAAAAAAAAGAAAGAAATTGAAATAACTTGTCACCACTCATCCAGCCTGACAAAAGATTCTTAAGGATGTGCTACACATAGAAACACAGAAACACAGTCATCACTATGAAAAAAAAATGAAGACAGAAAATCTCCCAGTAAAACTACAAATGAAACTTAAAATAAACAATAGGAATATTTATGGAAAATGGCAGGGCCAAGTCATTACTTAACAATAGTCACCTTGAATGCAAATGGCCTCAACTCTCTAGTTAAAAGATACAGACTGGCTGAATGGATTAAAAAGAAAAACTCATCTATTTCCTATCTTCAAGAAACACATCACACCACCAAAGATACTCACAGACTGAAAGTGAAAGCATGGAAATAGATATTCCATGCTAATAGAAACCAAAAGAAGAGCTGATGTAGCCCTCCTAATAACAGACAAGATAGACTTTACCACAAAAACTATTTTAAAAAATACAAAGAAGGGCATTATGTAATGATTAAGGGATCAATTCAACAGGAAGATACAACTATTTTAAATGTATATTAACTTAATTACAAGGCACCAGGCTATTTGAAAGAAATGTTAAGGGATCTAAAAGGAGACATAGACTCCCATACAATAGTAATTAGGGACTTCAATACCCCACTTTCAACAATGGACAGATCAGACAGAAAATCAACAAGGAAACAATAGTTAATCAACACTTTGCAGCAAATGAACCTAACAGATATCTACAGAACATTTCATCCTACAGCTGCAGAATATATATTCTTCTCATCAGTGCATGGACTTTCTCTAGGATAGACCACAGGCCAGGCTATAAAGCAAGTCTCAGAATATTCAAAAAATCAAAATCATACCTTGCATATTTTCTGGTTACAATGAAATGAAGCTGGAAATCAAAAACTCAAGAATCTCTAGAACATATACAAACACATGGAAAGTGAACAACATGCTCCTGAATGAACAGTGGATCACAGAAGAAATCAAAAGAAAAATCAAAAAAGAATGGTCCTACTTCTCAATACTGTTACACTGGAGGACTGCAGAATAATTTTCCAACACATGAATTTACAGGGACATATTCAAATCTAGTAGCCAGACCCTGTTACATGGATAGGTGATAAATAGTCATTAATTTTATAGTCATGGAGCCCAACTAAGTCAATAACAAAGGAAGGGGTAAAACTGCTTGTTACAGAAATTTATAAAAATTTTTCATTTAAATATTGTGTATCTACAAATACACATACAAGGAACATTATCCTTTCCTTATTAAATTATTGGATCCCTCAGAGGAAGACACATTTTAATATAGGATTGTCTTTATAGTTGTTAAGCATAGTAAAAGGGAGATCTTTCACTGGATATTTGTTTGGACATCACAATATTGTATCATGCAGAATAATGTCTTCACCATAAACAAATATTAAATATTTGAGGACATAGATATATTTACCATGATTAAGAATTACACAACATATACATGTATCAAAACGTTACAATATTTACTAGAACTACACAAAAAATTTTAAATGCCTTTAAAGAAATTTTAGAGGACCAGCTGTGTGGCGTAGTAGGCTAGATCTCTGCCTGCGGTGCCAGTATCCCATATGGGTGCTGGTTTGTGTCCCGTCTCCTCTTCTTCTAATCAAGCTCTCTGCTATGGCTTGGGAGGGCAGTGGAAGATGGCCCAGGTGCTTGGGCCCCGGTGCCCACTTAGGGTCCCTGAGGAAACTCCTCACTCATAGCTTCAGATCAGTCCAGCTCCAGCCATTGCAGCTATTTGAGGAATGACTCAGCAATTGAAATATCTTTCTCTGTCTGTCTGTTTATAACTCTACCTCTCAAATAAATAAATAAAATCTTTTAAAAATTTAGATAAAAATTTTTAAACATAATTAAAATAAAAAATAAGCAACTGTTGTTCCCCTAAATAATAATGAGTTAATCATCAACTTTAACTTGTCAAACTTATAGGAGAAAAGTATCTTGGTTGTCTTTATTCTCTTTATTTGTATTTTTAAATTAGCCTGCTAAATCACTTATAACTTGCATTATCCATCTTCTTTTCTAAGATTTTAAAAGATAAGATAAAACCACAGACTTGATTTCTTACTTTTTTACAACTAATAATTATACATATTTTGGTTAAAGTGTGACATTTATATATATATATATATTTACACACACACAATGTGTACTATTCTATTAGGATAATAAACATTTCCTCTTCTTGACATTACTTTTTGTTTGGAGGCTTGGAGATCCTTTCCTCTATTTACTCATGAAATATTTACTAGGTTGTTGTGAACTACAGCCACCCAACTATGCTGTGTAACAAAGGGAACTTATTCCTTTGATCTAATTCTGATTTGGTGCAAGTTATCCAAACTCCCTGTATCCCCCTTTATCTGCATCCTCACCAACATTCATTATGTTCTGGTTTTTTTTGCTAACAGCCATTCTAACAGGGGTGAAGATTATATCTTTATGTTTTGATTTGCATTTCCCTGATGCCTAGTGATGTTAAGCATTTTTTGACGTATTTGTTGGCCATTTGTATTTTTGAGAACTGTCTATTCAGGCCCTTTATGCATTTTATAACTAGACTGGTTGTTTTACCATTCTTAGGTTTGAGTGCTTATATATTCTCATTATTAATCTTCTATCAGGTAGATAGTCAAATATGTTTTTTCTCACTCTGTCAGATATCTTCACTCTGTTGATTGTTCCTTTGCTGTGCAGAATCCTCCCACTTCACAAATTAATTTTATTTTTACTAAAGACTACATGGAAAACTCTGTTAAAGTTAGATATTACTCTCTTCATCAGACTAGAGTAGTCATGCCAGACAAAGAAATTATATTCTCAAGAAATACAAGCACATATTAGATTAAATTCATCTGGAAATACACAAGAAACTTGTGAGGTATCTAAGAAGAGTTAATGAGCTGCTATCCAACTGAATTCACAAGTTCAAATATAGTCTCTAACTAGGCTGCCAAACACTCAACTAAGACTTAGAAGTTCCATTATTAAAAGTAATCAGGAAAGACCAGATACAAGGGACCTTTAGTCACTGTCTTACCTAGTCAATATGAGGGACCAATGTCAAATGAATAAAACAAGTGAAATTCATTGTCTAAAATGAGATCATGGATAGATCTGGCATTTCTCATATGAATTAGTAAAATGATTGAGTATTAATTAACACTTTTTTGTCTTTAATTTACTGTCATTTCAAGAAAGTTGTTCAGGCCTATAACACTGTTATCTACATCTGTAAAACGTTTTAATTTGGTTGTTAAGTTACTGTTTGATTTAAATTTTTTTGGCCATTTCTTTTTTTTTTTTACTTTTCTTTAGTAAATATAATTTTCCAAAGTACAGTTTATGGATTACAATGGCTTTTTCCCAACCATAACTTCCCTCCCACCCGCAACCCTCCCATCTCCTATTCCCTCTCCCATTCCATTCACATCAAGATTCATTTTCAATTATCTTGATATACAGAAGATCAATTTAGTATATATTAAGTAAAGATTTCATCAGTTTGCCCCCACATAGTAACACAAAGTGAAAAATACTGTTGGAGTACTAGTTATAGCATTAAATCACAATGTACAGCACATTAAGGACAGAGATCCTACATGATATTTTTTAAAAAATTGATTAATTTTCTATGCAATGTCCAATTTAACACCCACATAGAACACAAAGTGTAAAATACTGTTTCAATACTAGTTATAGCATTACTTCACATTGGACAACACATTAAGGATAGAGATCCCACATGAGGAGTAAGTACACAGTGACTCCTGTTGTTGATTTAACAATTTGACACTCTAGTTTATGGCGTCAGTAATCTCCCTAGGCTCTAGTCATGAGTTGTCAAGGCCATGGAAGCCTCTTGAGTTTGCTGACTTTGATCTTATTTAGACAAGGTCATAGTCAAAGTGGAAGTTCTCTCCTCCCTCAGAGAAGGGTACCTCCTTCCTTGATGGCCCGTTCTTTCTACTGGGATCTCACTCGCAGAGATCTTTCATTTAGGCCATTTTTTTTTTTATTTTTGCCAGAGTGTCTTGGCTTTCCATCCCTAAAATACTCTCATGGGCTCTTCAGCCACATCCAAATGCCTTAAGGGCTGATTCCGAAGCCAGAATGCTGTTTAGGACATCTGCCATTCTATCCTGCCCATGTTGGATCGTTCTCTCCCTTTTTCATTCTATCAGTTAGTATTAGCAGACACTAGTCTTGTTTGTGTGATCCCTTTGACTCTTAGACCTATCAGTGTGATCAACTGTGAACTGAAATTGATCACTTGGACTAGTGAGATGGCATTGGTACATGCAATCTTGATGGGATTATATTGGAATCCCCTGGCACATTTCTAACTCCACCATTTGGGGCAAGTCCGATTGAGCATGTCCCAGATTGTACGTCTCCTCCCTCTCTTATTCCCACTCTTATATTTAACAGGGATCACTTTTCAGTTAAATTTCAACACCTAAGAATAAATGTATGTTAACTACAGAGTTCAACCAATAGTATTAACTAGAACAAAAAAAAAATACTAAAAGGGATAAAGTAAATATAATTGAACTAGTAATATTTAATAATGGAAGAGGAACTGTATAAGTAAATTTAACATATTGTACCCTAAAATAACTCCAAATAATAATTATGATTATACAAAAACCAATTGACTAAAAAATAAGACAGTAGTTGAAAATTAGTGAAAGAATCAATATGTATTAGAATTTTACTTGAATAATTTTGTCTATTTTTATTCATTATCAGGAGCAAGTAATCTTTTCTGACAAGTCTCACAAGAAGATATACACATAATAAATATGGATTCGTTGGCACTCAGAAAAATGTGGAAAACATCATATAATTAGATCAGATATCTAGCTGTAAATGTATATAGGATATAGTAGAGAAAAGTGTATAAGAACGCACTTGTGGCCTGGGGTTGCCCATTTCCTCTTCATCTAAAACCTGCATGGCTGACTCAGATTCAAAGGATTTGTGTGTGTATATGTGTGTGTGTGTGCATTGCTTACCATGTCTTCTTCAAGGTGGGAGGAGAAATCCTCTCCAGATCTTCATTTGTGGTGAAATATAAACTAGTACAACAATTATGAAAAGCAGTATGAAGGTTCCACTAATGTTTACTGATGGAATTCTAGCATTTTATCTTGAAAACAAACCTCATTTGAATTTCTAAGATAATTAAATAATAATAAAAATATTTTCCTCTCTCCTCTATAGTTGCAGAAAAAATTTACCTCTATGAGGTAATACTGAACTTTAAATACTAACAAACTAATCTTATAAACCTGGACTTCAGAGATAATTGCCATGTCCTATGAAAGTAAACTCTGACATCACATAACATCTATAACTGTGATTTGTTTTCTTAAGAATTTCTTTTCCTAGTTAATATTTACACAAACTCTTTCCTATTTGTTCAGGACCTTTGCAATTTTAGTACAGGAAGTCTCACATCTCAAGAAAACCCTCTATCCTATGTAAGCCCAGAGGGTTAGTCCACCTAACTGATGCATTGGTGTTCTGGATGATATCAGGGAATGTTGATTTCTTTGTCAAAAGAGGATCATTACCCCAGCTCTTCTCCTCCAAAGAGGAGAATATTAAAACCCAAGACTGCACTATTCCTTTCTTTAACAAAAAGTTAAGGATCTGTGCCTCAATTAAATTAACAACACAAACAAACATAAAAGGTAAAATTCCATGATAATTTTAATAAACCAACATACTCTGTCCAACAAAATAGGCATACTTTTTTGTTTGTTAAGCACTCAGAACAAAAGCATTAAACAATCTCATCATATAATAAAATAGATTTAATTAATTTTAAAGTGTTAATTAGCGTAATATTAGTATTCTATCGGAATTTAGACAGATTTTTGGTAGAATGGGCTAATGAACTCAGCCCTATTTTAAAACTGCCCTGAATAAAATCAACTGGGCTGGGATTAGAGTCAATTATTTCACTACAAAGTCATGTTTAGCTTAATATAAAAAGAGTTTAATAGATAAAACAAATATAGATATGTGTACACACATTCATAATTAAATGTGGGTCAGTAACTTCTGAAAGAGCTTCAAAAAGTTTGTTGAAAATGTGATTGAAAGATAGTGCAAATGAGGCCGGCGCCATGACTCTCTTGGCTAATCCTCCACCTGCGGCGCTGGCACCCCGAGTTCTAGTCCCATTTGGGGCGCCAGATTCTGTCCCGGTTGCTCATCTTCCAGTCCAGCTCTCTGCTGTGGCCCGAGAGTGCAGTGGAGGATGGCCCAAGTCCTTGGGCCCTGCACCCACATGGCAGACCAGGAGGAAGCACCTGACTCCTGGCTTTGGATCTGTGCAGCACGCCAGCTGCACTGGCCGTGGCAGCCTTTTGAGGGGTGTACCAACGGAAAAGGAAGACCTTTCTCTCTGTCTCTCTCTCTCTTTCACTGTCTAACTCTGCCTGTCAAAAAGAAAGAAAGAAAGAAAGAAAGAAAGAAAGAAAGAAAGAAAGAAAGAAAGAAAGAAAGAAAGAAAGAAAGAAAGAAAGAAAAGAAAAGAAGAGAAGAGAAGAGAAGAGAAGAGAAGAGAAGAGAAGAGAAGAGAAGAGAAGAGAAGAGAAGAGAAGAGAAAAGAAAAGAAAAGAAAGATAGTGCAAATGTCCAATGAACCTTTTGAAGCCCCTTCATTTAACCTAGCCTTGTCCTAAGAGAGGACCAAGAAAAAAATGCACCTCAATAGTATTTACCACAAGCAGTGTCCAATATTGCACACAAGCCAACAAGAAAGAGCATCCAATGGCCAGAGTTGAAACAATTTAATTTAAGCAAAAAAAAAAATGAATAACATACTATGAAATTATTACTCAAAACATAAAATATGTATAGATTCTACTAAAATATTAGTAATGGAATAAAGAGCTAGACAAAAAATGGGCATCAAGAAAAAATGCATCTTTGTGTGGTTTCTTGGAAATAAATTTATTTTAAAACTACAGTTTAAACTAAAATTTTTAAAAGAATAACAATTAGAAAGTTCCAGAAATTTATTCAGTAAGATGGAAAAAAGCACAGATGGAATTTTCCACAGAGGGGATAAAGACTAAAGAGGGAAAAATTCCACAGCAAATCCTGAAGTTGCTTAGTACTTGGAGATGCCAGACTAATAACATAGAGTTCAGGGACAGGGCTTAAATAAGTACTTTGATTAAAAGTTAGTGTGTGGGCCGGCGCCGTGGCTCAACAGGCTAATCCTCCGCCTTGCGGCGCCGGCACACCGGGTTCTAGTCCCGGTCGGGGCACCGATCCTGTCCCGGTTGCCCCTCTTCCAGGACAGCTCTCTGCTGTGGCCCGGGAGTGCAGTGGAGGATGGCCCAAGTACTTGGGCTCTGCACCCCATGGGAGACCAGGATAAGCACCTGGCTCCTGCCATCGGAACAGCGCGGTGCGCCGGCCGCAGCGCGCTACCACGGCGGCCATTGGAGGGTGAACCAACGGCAAAAGGAAGACCTTTCTCTCTATCTCTCTCTCACTGTCCACTCTGCCTGTCAAAAAAAAAAAAAAGTTAGTGTGTGAAATATTCATTTCCCCCATTGCATAGTGCACCTTGAATATAAAATCCTGGGAACCAAACTCCTACTCTTCTTCTCAAGGGAATCTTCTCAAGGGAAACTGACATGTCCAAGGGCAAAGGTGATCTCTAAGACCATAGATTAACTCCTCAGAGATGGTCAAAAAATATGGCATCTATGAAACAAGAATTGGATGATGCATCTTCCAGCTAAACAGAAGTTCAGAAATGAAAAAGAAGAATTGAAAGATGCACTTTATTAGGAAAATACTACTAGAGAAATCCCCAGAAATAGAAGGCACTAATTATGAGATTGAGAAAGCCCAGTGAGTATTCAATATATTGAATTAGATATTTGTAAGACCTAGAACATATTACTAGACATTCTGTAACATCAAATCTAAATATAATAAATGAGAAGATAAAGATTATTGACTAAAGAATAAGAATGTCATGGGAGCTTTTATCAATAGCCCTGGGTCTTGCTAGGGAACAATAGATCATCACCTTCAAAAAGATACAGGAAAATGATTTTCAGAAATTAATTTTGTACTATGAAAAATCATGATTAAAATATTTATGGCATACAAATCATTTTTCCATGAGTAGTTTTGTGCATTTTTATCTTACGCTCATAAGTTGTACCTTAAGTGCTTTACTAATTTTTTTTATTTTTTTTAAAAAGATTTATTTATTTACTTATTTATTTGAGAGGCAGAATGACAGACAGACAGACAGAGACAATGAGAATAACATCTTCTATCTGCTGGTTCACTTCCCAAATGGCAGCAATGGCCAGAGCTGGGCCAATCCAAAGCCAGAATCCAGGAGCTTCTTCTGGGTCTCCCCCACAGATGCAGGAGCTCAACCACTTGGGCCACCTTTCCCAGGTCATAGCAGAGAGCTGTATTAGAAGAGGAGCAGTGGGGACAGAAATTGGAGCCTATATGGGATGTTGGCGCTGCAGGCAGAGGCTTAGCCTACTATGCCACATTTCTAGCCCTAGCTTATTAATGTTTATAATAATTGACATAAGAGATGCTTAACTGCTAGAGAAATAATTATGAGAGTGTAATAGTTATGCAACATCCAATTTCTTCTATCTACTAACAGAATCTTAGTTTGGCCTCAGTATACTAGCTAGAAGACCATAACCCCTGCCCACCCTTAAGAAGGGAGACTCAAGTGGGTGCAAGATAATTAAACAGGGAGAAGACATGCTGATTTTGAATGCAGGAAGACACCAGAAGAACAGGGGAGGAACTATGTTCCCATGGAGCAGTTGGAAAGAAACTTTTAATGGACAGTCTAGAGAAAGATCAGAGACTACGTGGAGAAGCAGGAACTACTCAACCATGCAGCAGCTAGCAGTAAACTTCCAGTGACTCCTGCAGCTGATGGCTGGCGGTGATGCCATCTTCTTGGAGAGAGGTAAGAGGAAGTTTCAGAAGCCTATTTCCACTGGTGATAGTGTCTGCAGAAGAATCTCATGGTCCCCACTGAAGTTGAATCTGGCCTGAAACGCTGGATGGGGATAGGTGCCACCTAACCCTGTGAAGGAAGAGCACATTGCCTTCCTCTCCATGTCCAACCAAGGCTCCCAGCAAACAGCAGAGAGAAAGTACTATCTTAAGAAAGCAAGGAGACTCTACTGTGACCCATGAAATACTGGTGGATTTTGATGGAAGGATAAATTCGCAGTCCCCACTGACTTTGAGTCTGGCCTAGGGACTTGTCAGAAGGCAAGGTGTCCACTTAGGTCTGTGAAGCAAGGGCATTTGCTCTCCTCCCCTTACCTCACCAAAATGCCCAACTCGCTTGCCAAGGCAGAGCACTTACCAATGTCTGTCAGGCAGGAATCTGGCTGCATAAACAGGGTGGTTCACTCCACAGAGAGATTCATATGGCAGACAGTGGATCCCCTGCTACCTGTGACTGTGGAAGCGCTGCACCCTGAAGCTATGGAAATCCTGTGACTGTGTAGTAGGGTGTATGATTTGGCTGGGCCTTTGTGCAATTACTGAGTCTGAGGACAGAGGCTCAGAGTTCCCTGAGTGCTAACGAGGGTCATTGTGGGGGGCCCTCCCCTCATATGGAGGAGCACATAGAGGTGCTATTAGTGCACCTGGGTGGGTGGGGTGAACAAGCACTGTGGGCTCACACTGAGCAGTTTGTTCACCTTGGCAGAGAGGGATGGGGTCTGTAAACACACCAGCCAGGAAGATCACACCCTCCTCCTGCTGACAATAGAGATCTGCCATTCCCAAAACCTTGGTGTCCCTCTGGACCCTTTCCTCACCCATAAGCACTGGTCTGAGCTCTCTCATCTCACACAGCACAAAGTTTTGGATATCTGTTTAAGGAGAATGCATTCCACCAAGCCATGGAGGCACATTTCAAAGAACAAAGCCCTCAGAGGAGAAAAACAAGTGTTTCCACAGATGCATAAAAAGAAATGTACAAATACAGAAACATGAACAAGGAAGACAATATGACTTAGAAAAGGACCACAACACTTCAATATTAAAATGTAAAGATGAAGCAATTGATGAAATGCATGAAAAAGAACTGAAAAGACTAATCATAAGATTACTCAAAAACTCAGAGAAGCAAATACATGAGTAAAGAAATCCATACATGACATAAATTATGCCAGGAGTTACAGATATTAAAGAAAGATTAAACTGAAAATGTTAGAAAAGAAGAATTCTATATACAAGAAACCTATAGAAATCCTAAAATACATGATCAGAAAAGAGCTTCATCATGACCCATTATAGTCAAACTTTCAAAAGTAAAGCATGAGGGAAAGATCCTAAAATGTGCAAAATGGAAACACCATATTATTTTAAAGGATTTCTAATTAGATTGACAGCTGATTTCTCATCAGAAACACTACAGGCTAGCAGAGAATGAATCTACATAGTCCAGATCCTAAAAGAAAAAACTAAGTACCTTGAAATAAATTTAACCAAGAATGTGAAAGACCTCTACAATGAAAATTGAAAAATATTAAGGAAAGAAATAGAAGAATATATAAAAAATGGAAAAATTTTATATCCTATGGTCAAGGATATAAATAAGCATCTTTTGAAGGATAAAATACAATGGCCAACAGACACATGAAAAAGATTATCAGGATCACTAGCCACCAGGAAAATGCAGTCAAAACCACAGTGAGCCAGTCCCAAAGAGACAAATATCATAGGTTCTCCCTGATCAGTAACAACTAACTGAGCACCTAAAAGGAAACCTGTTGAGTGAAATGGACACTATGAGAAACAATGACTTGAGCAGCCATGGTCCTGACTGTCGAGGAACAACTTACCACTTTATTTCTTTTAGTATTTTTTTGTTCTACTTAATGCCATTGGTTGAACTCTTTAATTAACACACAATTATTCTTAGGTGCTTAAATTTAACTGAAAAGTGATCCCTGTTAAATATGAATGGGAATAAGAGAGGGAGGAGATGTACAGTTTGGGTACATGCTCAATCGGACTTACCCCAAACAGTAGAGTTAGAAACTCACCAGGGGATTTCAATTCAATCCCATCAAGGTGGCATGTACAGGCTGGAACCGTGGCTCCATAGGCTAATCCTCCACCTGTGGCACCGGCACACCAGGTTCTAGTCCTGGTTGGGGCGCCAGATTCTGTCCCGGTTGCTCCTCTTCCAGTCCAGCTCTCTGCTATGGCCCGGGAGTGCAGTGGAGGATAGCCCAAGTGCTTGGGCCCTGCACCCACAAGGGAGACCAGGAGAAACACCTGGCTCCTGGCTACAGATCAGTGCGGTGCACTGGCCGCAGCACGCCGGTCGCAGTGGCCACTGGGGGGCAAACCAATGGAAAAAGGAAGACCTTTCTCTCTGTATCTCTCTCTAACTGTCCACTCTGCCTGTCAAAAAAAAAAAAGTAATAATAAATAAATAAATAAATAAATGGGTGGCATGTACCAATGTCATCTCACTAGTCAAAATGATCAGTTTCAGCTCATAATTGATTATAATGAAAGGATTAAGAGTCAAAGGAATCACATAAACAAGACTAGTGTCTGCTAATACTAACTGATAGAATTAAAAAGGAGAGAATGATCCAACATGGGAAGTGGGATACATAGCAGACTCATAGAATGGCAGATGTCCTAAACAGCACTCTGGCCTCAGAATCAGCCCTTAAGGCATTCGGATCTGGCTGAAGAGCCCATGAAAGTATTTTAGGCATGGAAAGCCAAGACACTCTGGCAAAAAAAAAAAAAAAACCTAAATGAAAGATCTCTGCGAGTGTGATCCCAGTGGAAAGAACAGGCCATCAAAGGAGGAGGTACCTTTCTCTGAAGGGAGGAGAGAACTTCCACTTTGACTATGGCCTGGTCTAAATAAGGTCGGAGTTTGTGAACTCAAGAGGCTTCCATAGTCTTGGCAACTCATGACAAGAGCCTCAGGTGATTACTGACACCATAAATAAGAGTGTCAATTGTTAAATCAACAACAGGAGTCACTGTGCACTTACTCCCCATGTAGGATTTCTGTCCTTAATGTGTTGTCCAATGTGAATTAATGCTATAACTAGTACTGGAACAGTATTTTACACTTTGTGTTCTGTGTGGGTGCAAACTGATGAAATCTTTACTTAGTATATACTAATTTGATCTTCTGTATATAAAGATAATTGAGAATGAATCTTGATGTGAATGGGATGGGAGAGGGAGTAGGAGATGGGATGGTTGTGGGTGGGAGAGTGGTTTATGGGGGTAAAAAGCTGCTATAATCCTAAAGTTGTACTTTGGAATTTATGTTTATTAAATAAAAGTTTAAAAAATAAATTAAGAAAACATAGTGAAGTTTCAACATACTGTTGGTAGGACTGTAAACTAGTACAACCATTATGGCAGACAGTATGGAGATTCCTCAAAAATTGGAAAATCAGTCAACCATATGATTCAGCCATCCCGCTCTTGGGATTTCATCCAAAGGACATGAAATCAGTATATGGAAGAGACATCTATGCCTCTTGTTTATAGCGGTTCAATTCACACTAGCTAAGATATGAAATTAACCCAGATGTCCATCCAAAGAAGGAAATTCTGCCTTTTGCAACAAAATGGATGTAATTTGAGACCACTAAAATTAGTGAATTAGGCCAATCTCAAAAATAAATATTGGATGTTTTATCTCATTTGTGGTAGCCAATGTAAAGAGCACAAAAATATACTGCGTATGATTTAAATTGACATGTTGAGATTTGATTATTATTTATAGCACTTGTCAATACACCTAAGGAACAATGGTCTTTCTACTTTTTTAATTCTTTATTTTGTGTAAAATTAGGCTTGTGATTATACAGTAAATTGAAAATATGTTATCACAAAAATTAAAAGGAAAATAAGAAAAGAAAGAGGAGGGAGGATGGGAGAGAGGGAAAGTAGGAAGTATCATTATGTTCTTAAAACTGTGCATATGTGGTCAGCGCTGTGGTGTAGTGGGCTAAGCCTCCACTTGCAGTGCCAGCATCCCGTATGGAACCAGTTTGTACCCTAGCAGCTCCACTTCTGATCCAGCTCTCTGCTATGGCCTGGGAAAGCAGTGGAACACAACCCAAGTGCTTGGGCTCCTATACCCTTGTGGTAGACCCACAAGAAGCTCCTGGCTCCTGGCTTCAGAGCAGCCTAGCTCCAGACGTTGTGGCCATATGGGGAGTAAACCAGCAGATGGAAGACCTTTCTCTCTGTCTTTCCTTCTCCCCCTCTTTGTCTGTAACTCTACCTCTCAAGTAAATAAATAAATCGTTAGGAAAAAAAAACTGTACCTATGAAATACATGAAATGTGTTCTATTTCTGTAAACTAATTAAGTGATTTAATTTTTTTAAAGGGATAAAAAAGAAGGCAGTTTCAATAGGAACAGGACCCATATGCCCTCTATCTTTGGTGTTCCTTTTCTTTATTAAATTTGTATTAATATAAAGAGAACAGATTGCATATATTTCTCAGGTACAATTCCAAGAAGACAACCATATTTCCCTCCCTCCCCTTCTCCCTTTCTCAATCATCCTCCTTTCTTCCTTTCTTTTTTTTCTTTAATTTTTGCAAAAATATCATTTCAATCTACTACTAATCACAGGCTTAATGCACCCTAACCATAACATTCAACAAGTAAAAATTAGAAATATTGCAGTTCCACTGGAATATAAACAAGAGATTAAAACAATAACCAAATCACAAAATGTTGTATTCTTTTTTTCTTAAATCTTGATCCAGGGTAAGAATTTACCTTTGCAGGTAACACAGTCATTAGAATGCCTGTTTCCCATATCAGAGTGTCTGGGATTGATTTACCTCCAGCTTCCAGCTAATGCAGATCTTGGAAGGCAGAAGTCATGGCTCAGGTAGCTAAGTTGTTGTCACCTATGTGGGAGACCTCCTGGATTGAGTTCCTGGTTTCTGGCTTCAACCCCAGCCACGTTGGCATTAGGAGAGTGAACCAGCAAAAAGTAGCCCTCTATGTCACTGTCTCACTCACTCTTCCCCAGTATCTGCATCTCTCAAAGAAATAGACATTGAACAAATAAAATAGGTGGATGTGCAGCATGAGCACAGACAAAACACAGGAACCTAGAAGCCAAGAAGCTGAGTGCCAGTTTTGGACAGTGAGGTGAGACCAGACTGCAGCAGCCTGTGCCACTAGCAATATAGCTGCAGGGAGAGCCTGGCATGAATCCAGCCTGGAACCCTATGAGGAACAGGATACCTGTCAAAAGAGGAAAAATGGGACACATTTCTTTCTCCTTGTCCTGGCACCCAACAACCAGCTGAGAGAGGGCAGGTGCCATTTTGGACATATGTAATGGCTGCACCAGCTCATGTCCACCCACCCAACAACCAGCCATGAGTCTGACTGGAAAGATTGACAAGAGTGCCCCCATGCTTCCAACACATCACAAGTTCTGAAGCTCAAACTGCCTAAGTGAGCTCCCACTGGCAGCTGGCTCCTGGAGCATCTCTGCTTCTCTATGGATGGACAGACTAGCAGGGTGGAACAAAGCAGATCCTCAACAACCAAAGACTGTGGTAGTATTGTGTGCTGAGACCGTGGGAATACGATGACTACAGGAGAGGGTGTAGAGTGTAGTAGGGTCTCAGAGCAATCACAGTGAATGGTTTCACATGCTCGGAGCTCCCTGATTGCAACAGGATCAGTACTCACACTAAGGACTGCACAGATCCTTTGTGTGGTTCTTATGGAAGTGCAGCTGACTATTGTAACACCTGAGTAAGCCATTGCTCACCTTAGAAGAAAGGTGGTGAGGGAGTGACTACACCAACAGAGCTGATTGAATGATCCCTTCTGATAAGAAAGAGGAAATCTGCCATTCCCAACTTGTGTGTCCTGGAACAATGACCAGAACTCCCAGGCCACACTCAGCACACATTTCTCAATAGTCGATGAACAACTTAATACTTTATCCCTTTTAGTTTTTTGTTGTTGTTGTTGTTGTTGTTGTTCTACTTAATGCTATTGGTTGAACTCTTTAACTAACACATAATTATTCTTAGGTGTTTAAATTTAACTGAAAAGTGATCCCTGTTAAATATAAAAGTGGGAATAAGAGAGGGAGGAGATGTACAGTTTGGTACGTGCTCAATCGGACTTGCCCCAAATGGTGGAGTTAGAAATGTGCCAGGGGATTCCAAATACAACCCCATCAAGATTTCATGTACCAATGCCATCTCACTAGTCCAAGTGACCAATTTCAATTCACAATTGATCATACTGATAGGTCTAAGAGTCAAAGGGATCACACAAACAAGACCACTGTCTGCTAATACTAACTGATAGAATTAAAAAGGAGAGAATGATCCAACATGGGAAGTGGGATACATAGCAGACTCATAGAATGGCAGATGTCCTAAACAGCACTCTGGCCTCAGAATCAGCCCTTAAGGCATTCGGATCTGGCTGAAGAGCCCATGAAAGTATTTCAGGCATGGAAAGCCAAGACACTCTGGCAAAAAAAAAAAAAAAAAAAAAAAAGGACCTAAATGAAAGATCTCTGAGAGTGAGATCCCAGTGGAAAGAACAGGCCATCAAAGGAGGAGGTACCTTTCTCTGAAGGGAGGAGAGAACTTCCACTTTGACTATGGCCTGGTCTAAATAAGATCAAGCCTCCATAGCCTTGGCAACTCATGACAAGAGCCTCAGGTGATTACTGACTCCATAAATAAGAGTGTCAATTGTTAAATCAACAACAGGAGTCACTGTGCACTTACTCCCCATGTAGGATTTCTGTCCTTAATGTGTTGTCCAATGTGAATTAATGCTATAACTAGTACTGGAACAGTATTTTACACTTTGTGTTCTGTGTGGGTGCAAACTGATGAAATCTTTACTTAGTATATACTAATTTGATCTTCTGTATATAAAGATAATTGAGAATGAATCTTGATGTGAATGGAATTGGAGAGGGAGCAGGAGATGGGAGGGTTGCAGGTGGGAGGGAAGTTATGGAAGGGAAAAAGCCATTGTAATCCAAAAGCTATACTTTGGAAAGTTATAGTTATTAAATAAAAGTTTAAAAAAAAAAGAATCAATGAAAGAGCAGACTCTCCACTAAGCCACAGAGGCATAGTCCAAAGATAAAAGCCATCAGAGGCAAACAGCAAGAAGTGTCCCCACAAGTGCCTAAAAAATAAACACAGAAACTCGAGAAACAACATTAAGGAAGATAAAACAACCCCCACAAAGGAACACAACAACATATCGATATTAGAATGTGAGGATGAATATAATGATGAAATGCTGGAAACAGAATTCAAAAAATTATCATAGTATTACTCAAAAGCAATCAGAAGCAAATACACAAAAGAAAGAAATCCATACATGACATGAATGAAAATTTTTCTCATGAAATTAAGATTTTACAGAGAAATCAAAATGAAATATTACAAATGAAGAGTGCAATAGATCAAATAAAAACTACAATGGAAAACCTGAACAACAGATTTCATGAGGCAGAAAAGAATATCTGATCTAGAAGACAAATCTGGAAATTTACAGTCAGACAAAAAAAAAAGAACAAGAAATTTGGAAAACTAAAAATAGTATTAGAGATTTATGGGATACTATCAAACAACCCAAAAACAGGTCATAGGAGTTTCTGAAAGCATGGAAACAGACAATGAACCAGAAGGCCTACTTAGTGAAATAATTACAGAAAACTTCCCTAATTGGAGAAAGGGACTTCCAAGTACAGGAAGAACAAACTGCTAATAGACATGACCAGAAAAGATCTTCACCACAACACACTGTAGTCAAACTTTCCTCAAAAAAACATAACAAAAAGATTCTAAAATGTCAATGAGAGAAAAGCCAGATTACTTTCAGAGGATATATAATTAGACGACTCACAGCTGACTTTTCATCAGAAACTCTATAGGTTAGAAGAGAGTGGAGAGATATAGTCCAAGTTTTAAGAGAAAAAAAGTGTCGACCCAGAATACTGTATCCTGCAGAGCTCTCATTTATGAGTGAAGGCGAAATGAAGACCTTCCATAACAAACAGAAATGAAAGAATTTGTTATCACTCATCCAGCCTTGCAAAAGATTCTTAATGATGTACTACCTACAGAAAAAAAAGAAACATAGTCATTACTATGAAAGGATGTGAAGGCAGAAACTCTCCCAGTGAAAGTACAAAAGAAATCCAAAATAAACAATAGGAATATTTATGGGGAAATGTCAGGGCCACATAATTACTTGTCAATAGTCACCTTGAATGTACACGGCCTCAACTCTCCAGTTAAAAGATACAGACTGGCTGAATGGATTAAGAAAACAAGACCCATCTATTTTCTGCTTAAAAGAAACAAATCCCACCAACAAAAGTACCCAAAGACTGAAAGTGAAAGGATTGGAGGATACCTCATGCCAATGGAAACCAAAAAGAGAGCCAGTGTAGCCATCCTAGTATCAGACAAAACAGACTTTAACACAAAAACTGTTAAAAGAGACAAAGAAGAGCACTATGTGATGATAAGGGATCAATTCAACAGGAAGATGTGACTATAATAAACATATATGCACCCAATTACACTGTGCCTGGCTATTTAAAAGAAATATTAATGTATCTAAAGGGAGACATACAGTAGTAATGAAGGAGTTCAACACCACGCTTTCAGCAATGGACTGATCAATCAGACAGAAAATCAACAAATACAGAGTTTAATCGACACTACGGACCAAATGGACCTAATGGATATCTACTGAACTTTTCATACCACAGTTATAGAATGCACATTCTTCTCACGAGTGCATGGAACTTTCTCCAGGATAGACCACATGCTGGGCCATACAGAAAGTCTAAGCAAATTCAAAAAAAATCAAAATCATGCCATGCATCTTCTTCAATCACAATGGAATGAAGCTGGAAATCAACAACTCAGGAATCTCTATAACATATGCAAACACGTGAAGAATGAACAACATGCTCCTGAATGAACAATGGGTCATAGAAGAAATCCAAAGAGAAGTAAAAAAAAAATTCTGGATAATGTGGTATTTTGAGATGTGACTAATTTGAACAGCGCTTGTGGTGACTGTTGAGGAACAGACTTTTTTTTATTTTTTCCATATTACATACTCAGGTTTTTACTTAGGGTGGGGTTAATCTTATGAAGATAAAGTTAATTGAAAATAGATCTTTGTATAGGGAATAGGAGAGGGAAGAGGAAGAAGGGTGGGAGTGGGGGTGAAAGGAAGGGTAGGTGAAAGAATTACTGTTTTTAAATTTCTATATATGAAATACATGAAGTTTACATACCCTAAGAAAAAGGTTTTTAGGTTAAAAAAAATAATTAATTAATTAAATTTGAACAAAGTGTCTGGAACTTTACTGCTTTGGCTACTTTGGCTTCTTATACTTTTATAAAAAGCCAAAAAAATTTATCTGGTATAAAAATAGATAATTGAAAGTGGAGTACTTCCAGGAATTTATGCCAAAACATGTCACAGCTTAATGGAGGCAAACAAACTGAAAATCTGATGACCCTTAAAATAAGACTGGAAAGATGTCAATGTTCCATTGGAGATTCCAGTATTCGGGAAATTCGTTGGAATCATGATGATCCATGTGTTGGCTTTTGTGACTTTCAACAAAACTTAGGAGGAAGAAATAAACTCAGATCAGAACTTTAAAGTCCACAAACTATGACACAGCTTTTAAAAGGAATCTGTGCATGGGCTCTGCAATTGAAGTTGAATGAGTGACCCATTTTAAGTTTCCAAACTATAAGAGCAACCACTGTTTTCCATACTTTGAGTCAAATTAGCAATAAGAGATATCTGTGCAACTTCAGATTTAACAGTATTGAAGAGGGAAGGGAACTTGCTGGAAATGACACATTTGATGTGTGGCGTCTCACTGGAGCCACTATTTCAAATGACCTTAAGACATCAGCCTTTAAGTTTAGAGAAAGTGTTTAAGAGAATGTTAGTCATAACCGAAAAATGAGACTTAAGGCTTTAGAATTATGTATCTATAGCAAAGCCAGAGTAGATTCATCCTTTTTTCAATGTGTATATTGCCACTATAGCAGCTCAGAACTATGAACTTGAAAAATGACCCACCTCCTTGGCTTCTTTGTAACAGAGGGAAAACAAGCTGTCACTAATGTTCAAGTTACATTAAAGCGCTGTGAGGGAGACCTCTGTTCTGTCTTTCTTCCTTCCATGATCTCCAGCTCCTATTAACTCCTAATGACAAAGTCACTCAATTACAAAATTCCTTCAGTTGGGCCCCACTGACCAATAGGATGTTACCTCCTAATTCTTGAAATATTTTGAGACAAAAAAAAAGTAAATGTTGCTCTTTGATTATTTTCAAGGGAAGAAAAACATCTACAAAAGAAGATACCTGTGTCAAGATTAAAGTTTGATTTTCCTTTTTTTTAAATGAGTTCTGTAGATTAGATAGTCACAAAGTGAAATTTAAGAGATATTCCTTACATACTTTATGAAGAATGTGAAATTTGAAGTGGGGGGTAGAATTTACATTAACTGTAAATGATATCAAGCAGAATAAACACCATGCACACGCACCAAGGATGAGAAGAGAAAAGTGTCAGGGCTGCCATATAATGATGAACTGCTTGGCCTGAAGTTTCAGATGAAGGTAAAAAATATATTTGGACAGAGCCTTCTGTGCAAAGCTGGGACATTTGGACTCTGTACTGTAAGTAACAGAGGTTATTAGGAGACAATGGGTGATGTTTGCAAACACTCTTTCAGTAAAAGCCATATAGCACTGAACAAAATGAAATCATGGAGTCAGCTAGAGCTCAATGTAAATAGCAAAAGTTCATGTAAGGAGAATGGAGTGAATAAACAAAAGGAAGTAAATAGGTTCCTATCCTAATAAGCCCTTTTAGCACTGAGCAGCAGTCAGTGCTGACAGGAATAAAACAGGGTCAACTCTGTTTGTTTGGAAAAACTCTTCCATCTGTGTTTCTACAAAATTAAGCCAACACCCATTTGGAAACTTCAGTAGCATATGATGGATTATCCTCACCACTTAAAAACCTCTTAAATCTTGCCTTTTGCCCTTTTTATTACATGATAGTCAGCATTGGAATGCATCGGGGGCACCAAGAGTCACATTTATGACTCATCCACCTGGATTAGAATCTGTTCAAATGGATGGCTAAATATTTATGAATGTGTTGGATATGTCCAAAAAACAAATACAGAGGCTCTCCTAGACTGAATAAGTAACTTTGAGTGTTTTGCATCAAGTTGTATGGCATGCTTTCTGTAAGCCTTAACAGAAATAGGACACAAACGGTTGTCTTTATTCAGTCTCATTTATGCCCAACAAATTCTGTTACCTCACTGTAACAATGTACTGGGATTTATCTGAATTTTAGACATGGGATCCTAAACTATAGTGTAATCTCAGATGACTTAGAGAACAACCATTATATATACAACATTGTGGTCATTTCAGCCTTTAAACCATCAACTCTGGATTATAAATTTGATCTATCAGTTCATGAAGCTTGGTCAATGAAATAGAGCATCAGGCTTTGCTTTGAAAGGGGATTAGAGGAAAAATGGATGAAAATTAGAAGAATATTAAAAATACTGAAACAAAAAATATTACCAGTGCTTCTCTAAGCAATTAGACTATACTAACATGAAGACAACAAGTAATTACCTTTTCTCTCTCTTTCTTTTACCTCTCTCTTCCTTTGAACAGTGCATCCCCTTAAATTATGTTTTTCTAAAGGAAAAGATGGTTTTTGCTAAGACTTTTCAACCTCTGGGGAAAAACAAGAGTGAGCATCATTTAAAGATGGAAAATATCTTATTTGTTCTGTTGGAACCCTATTTTTAGAAGTATCATCAAGATCAATGTCCAAAGTTATACCCAAGAACAAAAATTTTAACTCTAATTCTAGCAGCTATGTTCCCATGGATATAGAAAAATCTTTCTGAAACATCCTGGTCTAAGTTTGTAAAAAAAAAAAAAATGGAGGTGGGGGCGATGCTTCGGCTTTGACTGCTTGAGATTCCCAGATATTCCACTTCAGATCCAGCTCCCTACTAATGTGCCTGGGAAGGCAGCAGAGGATATCCAAAGTGTTTGGGCCTTTGAACCAACATGGGAGATCTGGAAGAAGGTCCTGGATTCTGGCTTCAAATAAGCCCAGCTCTGGCTGACCAGCCCACTCTGGCTGTTGCAGTCATTTGGTGAGTAAACCAGCAGATGGAAGATCTCTGTCTTTCAGTCTCTCCCACTTTCTCTCTGTAACTCTGCATTTCAAAAAATAAATCTTAAGAAAAAAAAGGTGAAAATTCTGAATCTCTTTTCCCTTCCTCAAAATACTAGAATTCACATTTATTCACAGAAGATGCCTGAAACCACAGATAGGGCCAAACCCTATGTGCAAATCCTGTAATGCCACAACAGTCAATGATAACCAAGATGGCTACTGAGTGACCAATTGGTGGGTATCATACATGGTGTGGAAACTCTAAACACAGAGATGATTGACATCCTAGGCAAGACACAATAGGACAGCAGGAGATTTTTATTATGCTGTTAAGAATGCTGCACAACCTAAAACTTATGAACTGTTTATTTTTGGGATTTTCCATTTAGTATTTATGGACCATAGTTGATCATAGGTAGCTAAAACTGAAACACAAAACTATAAATAATAACTGCAATATATTCTATTCTTGGGAATATTTAGGCATGAAGCAGAAATTAAACAGATATTTTCCTCTTAGTTTAAAGCTCTATAAACTAACAATATTATCTTAATTATTGAACATTTTTTCATAGTGGGCTAGCATTTTGTACTAGGGTGGAAACAAAGATGATTGTCTGGTGAAAAACCCTAGGAGCTCTTGCCAGTTTGCTTGATATTATAGGTTGAATTGTGCCCCCCAAACACATGTATCGAAGTCTTAGTCACTAGAACCTGTGAATGCGATCACATTCAGAAATAGGATATTTGTATATGTAATCAAGGTAAGGCAAGGTCATTGGAGTAGTTCCTAATATCTGGTACCCTTGATAAAAGAAAAATGCCAAGAAAGGAAGAAAGAGGAAGGAGAAAGAGGGAGAGTGAGAGAAATACCACATGAAGACAGACACACAAAGAGAGTATCATCCTACAACAGAGACAGAAATTGAGTGATGCAGCTGTAAGCCAAAGAGTATCAAGGATGGCTGGTCACCACCAGAAGCTAGGAAGAAGCAAGTAAGTATTCTACACAGAGTCTCACCTGGGGCATCAGCCCATGAACACCTTAATTTTGGACTTGTTACTACAAGAACTGTGAGAGAATAAAGCTTTGATGCTTTTAAACTTAGTTTGTGGTGCTTTGCTATAGAACCCTAGAAAACCAATCCAATAGGCAATGAGGTAACCGAGGTCAATGATTTCCCCTTTTCCAAGTTGAAAAGATTACACATGAATTTCACGGCATGAACACCCCATTTAAGCAGGTATTCAACAGCTGACACTTTTCCAACATGCCTTAAAAAAACATTTGTCTCCTGCCTTACCAAGCTTCTCTTACTTTGCCTCTATTAAGAGGTAGAGCAATGGGAGGTGGTATTCCCCCACAATGACTAAGTTAAGTGAGACCAGCTGTGCCCTGGCCAAGCACAGAATGCTGAAGAATCTGGAAAAGTGTACAAATTCACAACCATCTCTCCATGAGTGCCAGATTGTACCAAATAACAAAACTGGAGCTTTTTTCAAGCCCTTTGCAGAAAATATGACATTCAATAAAATGAGATATCCCACTTCTATTTGCTACTCCACTTTCATATGCTATTACATAGCATATGGAAAATGTAGGCATACAAAATTAATATATTCTATAGTAATAGTCCTTGGGCTTGAAATCTGTCTGCTCCATTTACTAGCAATATGGCCCTGGGCAATGTATAAGTGTGAAGATTTTTGCCCTCAGTTCTCCTCATCTATAAAATGAAGATAATAAAAGGAAAAATTTCCCTCAGATATCCTTGGGAAGATTAAATTTTAAAAATCCATGTAAAATGGTGTACATACATAGAAAACAAGTGTTAATTGCTCTGGTGGATATTTCTTTTACATACCCTAAGTAAGTATCAAGTAACTGATCATTTCATTTTCATACCTGATAATTCATTACCAGCCTCCAAGAGTGCCAAGTTCCAGTATTCTTATGAGTATTATGCTGACAAATTTCACTGACTCATCATTTTCCCTTTCACAAAGTTGTGCTGCAGCTTCCCATTATTAGAGATAGCAAAAGTGTCTGCCACAATTATTATTTTTTGCAAAATAATTACTTAAATTTTTATACTTAAAAATACATCTGTTGGAAGGTCTCTGAGACCTACCAAGTGCATTTGAGTGATTCCTGGGGCTTATCAGGTAAGTATGACTCCACTGGTCATTCATATGCTTTCTCACTCAACTGAAAACATTGAGCCATAACATCCCAAGACAGTTTTAAATTGTCTTTAGTTACTGTTGAAATTTTTACTTAATATATACTAAACTGATATTCTGTATATAAAGATAATTGAAAATGAATCTTGATCTGAATGGAAGGGGAGAGGGAGCAGGAAAGGGGAGGGTTGCAGGTGGGAGGGAAGTTATGGGGGTTGAAAACCATTGTAATCCATAAGCTGTACATTGGAAATTTGTATTCATTAAATAAAAGTTAAAAAAAAAGAAAAAAAATTGTCTTTAGTTTTAGTCAGATACATAATTTTCATTAAACTAACCAAATTCTCATAAAAATGTCTATAAAGCAGCAAAAACTTATGTTTAAAGAGAAAATAGTCACTTTTTCATAAAAGTATCACCAACATTGAGTTATTTTCAGTGAAAAGGACTGCTCTTAAAAGTCTAAAATCTGGGGGGCGGAGCCAAGATGGCGGATAGTGAGGACGTGCGCCGTAGTTTGGGAAAATAAAGTTTCATAAAAGTGGAATTACTGTAGCCTCAGGAAAAGATTCAAGAAAAAAACTGCAGAGGAAACGCTTCTGGATCTAGTGGATGTGACACAGAGGACCTACAAGGAGCCCACCGCGTGGAAATCCAACCTTGGGAGAGGAGCCTCAGAAACTCCCCAGCGCGGGAACCAAGGGGAGGTAAGACAAAAGCCCCAGAAACGTGAGACATTAGTGGGGAAAGGCAGAGGCCCCTCCCTCCACTTAAGCAAAACAAAGAGCAGGCACCATTTTACATATGTAAAGCGGCAAAGAGTACACAAACACAGTAACTTTGGGTCTAAGGTGAAACTTGAGAACACATTGAAGGCTGCATAAACTCTATGTGTGGTCCCAGGGGTAGTTCAAACGAATACTCACAGGGGCCAGATTTCAACTGCCCTCAATTCCACTCAGCCATTTGGAATTAATTCCCAACTGAGTCAAAAAAAAAAAAAAAGAGAGAGAGAGAGAGAGAGAGAGAGACCCAGCAAGGAGCAAGGTGAATCACTTTTTGCACAGCCTTAAACCTGAAGAATCAAGCAGAGCTCTCTGGCAACACCCATCACAGCCTCTAAGGATCCATCAAAGCAGACAGCCCACTTAGAGGCATAGTATAACGAAAAAAAATCACCACAGCAAAAAAAAAAAAAAAAAAAAAAAAAAACATAAATTATCTCCAAATGCCAAACGAAAAACGTAGAAGCCGAGGTAACAAGAGCAAAGAAGACACTATGACGCCCCCAAAGGAGCAAGACACCCCAATCCAAGATTATGAAGATGAAGAGATAGAGGAAATGCAAGAAGCAGATCTCAAAAAACTGATAAGAACATTAAGAAGTTCTCAAAAAAAATTCTTGAACTACAGAAATCCTTCATGGACAAGATAGAAAATCTCTCTCGTGAAAATGAAATCTTAAGGAGGAATCAAAATGAAATGAAACAACTAGTAGAACATGAAACTGTGATAGTGACAAGAAATCATAATGAAATGAAGAACTAAATAGATCAAATGACAAACACATTAGAAAGCCTTAAAAACAGAATGGGTGAAGCAGAAGAGAGATTATCGGAATTAGAAGACAGAGAACAGGAAAGGAAACAATCAAATCAAAGAAAAGAAGAAGAAATCAGAAATCTAAAAAATACTGTCAGTAATCTACAGGATACTATCAAAAAAACCAACATTCGGGTTCTAGGAGTTCCTGAAGGCATGGAGAGGGAGAAAGGATTAGAAGGCCTTTTTAGTGAGATACTAGCAGAAAATTTCCCAGATTTGGAGAAGGACAGAGACATCCTAGTACAGGAAGCTCATAGAACCCCTAATAAACTTGACCAAAAGTGATCCTCACCACCACACGTTGTAATCAAACTCACCACAGTGAAACACAAAGAAAAGATCCTAAAATGTGCAAGAGAGAAACGCCAGATTACTCTCAGAGGATCTCCAATTAGACTCACAGCTGACTTCTCTTCAGAAACCCTACAAGCTAGGAGAGAGTGGCGAGATATAGCCCAGGTACTAAGAGAGAAAAACTGCCAGCCCAGAATATTATATCCTGCAAAGCTCTCATTTATGAATGAAGGTGAAATAAAGACCTTTCACAGCAAACAGAAATTGAAAGAATTTGTCGCCACTCGTCCAGCCCTGCAAAAGATGCTTAAAGATGTGTTACACACAGAAACACAGAAACACAGTAACCAATATGAAAGAAGGTAAAGGAAGGAAACCTCACAGCAAAAGATCACAGGAAGCTCAAACCATATATTAGAAAATATCTTTGGCAAATGGCAGGGCAAAGTTACTCCTTCTCAATAGTCACATTGAATGTTAATGGCTTGAACTGTCCAGTTAAAAGACACTGATTGGCTGATTGGGTTAAGGAACAAAACCCATCTTTTTGCTGCTTACAAGAAACTCATCTTTCCAACAATGATCCATACAGGCTGAGAGTGAAAGGCTGGAAAAAGATATACCATGCCAACAGAAATGAAAAAAGAGCGGGCGTAGCCATCTTAATATCGGACAACATAAACTTTACCACAAAAACTGTTAGGAGAGACAAAGAGGGGCACTATTTAATGATTAAGGGATCCATTCAACAGGAAGATATAATGATTATCAATGTATATGCACCTAATTACAGGGCACCAGCTTATTTAAAAGACTTGTTCAGGGACTTAAAGGAAGACTTAGACACCAATACAATAGTACTGGGGGACTTCAATACTCCACTCTCAGAGATAGACAGATCAACAGGACAGAAGATCAACAAGGAGACAGTAGATTTAAATGACACTATAGCCCAAATGGATCTAACAGATATCTACAGAACATTTCATCCTTAATCTAAAGACTTTACATTCTTCTCAGCAGTACATGGAACCTTCTCTAGGATTGACCACATACTAGGCCATAAAGCAAGTCTCAGCAAATTCAAAAGAATTAGAATCATACCATGCAGCTTCTCAGACCATAAAGGAATGAAATTGGAAATTAGCAACTCGGGAATCCCTAGAGCACGTGCAAACACATGGAGATTGAACAACATGCTCCTGAATGAACAATGGGTCATAGAAGAAATCAAAAGAGAAATCAAAAATTTTCTGGAAGTAAATGAGGATAACAGCACAACATACCAAAACCTATGGGATACAACAAAAGCAGTGTTAAGAGGAAAGTTTATAGCAATAGGTGCCTACATTAAGAAATTGGAAAGGCACCAAATAGATGAGCTTTCAAGTCATCTCAAGGATCTAGAAAAACTGCATCAAACCAAACCCAAACCCAGTAGGAGAAGAGAAATAATTAAAATCAAAGAAGAAATCAACAGGATTGAATCCAAAAAAAACATTACAAAAAATCAGCCAAACAAGGAGCTGGTTTTTTGAAAAAATAAAAAAAATTGACACCCCATTGGCCCAACTAACTAATAAAAGAAGAGAAAAGACCCAAATCAATAGGATCAGAGATGAAATGGGAAACGTAACAACAGACGCCACAGAAATAAAAAGAATCATCAGAAATTACTACAAGGACTTGTATGGCAGCAAACAGGTAAATCTATCAGAAATGGACAGATTCTTGGACACATACAACCTACCTAAATTGAGCCAGGAAGACATAGAAAACCTAAACAGCCCCATAACTGACACAGAAATTAAAACAGTAATAAAGACCCTCCCAATAAAGAAAAGCCCAGGGCCAGATGGATTCACTGCTGAGTTCTACCGGACATTTAGAGAAGAACTAACTCCAATTCTTCTCAAACTATTCAGAGCAATCGAAAAAGAGGGAATCCTCCCAAATTCTTTCTATGAAGCCACCATCACCTTAATTCCTAAGCCAGAAAAAGATGCAACATTGAAAGAGAATTACAGACCAAAATCCCTGATGAACATAGACGCAAAAATCCTCAATAAAATTCTGGCCAATAGAATGCAACAACACATCAGAAAGATCATCCACCCAGACCAAGTGCGATTTATCCCTGGTATGCAGGGATGGTTCAATGTTCGCAAAACAATCAACATAATACACTACATTAACAGACTACAGAAGAAAAACCATATGATTCTCTCAATAGACAGAGAAACATTTGATAAAATACAACACCCTTTCATGATGAAAACTCTAAGCAAACTGGGTATGGAAGGAACATTCCTCAATACAATCAAAGCAATATATGAAAAACCCACGGCCAACATCCTATTGAATGGGGAAAAGTTGGAAGCATTTCCGCTGAGATCTGGTACCAGACTGGGATGCCCACTCTCACCACTGCCATTCAATATTGTTCTGGAAGTCTTAGCCACAGCTATTAGGCAAGAAAAAGAAATTAAAGGGATACAAATCGGGAAGGAAGAACTCAAACTATCCCTCTTTGCAGATGATATGATTCTTTATTTAGGGGACCCAAAGAACTCTACTAAGAGACTGCTGGAACTCATCGAAGAGTTTGGCAAAGTAGCAGGATATAAAATCAATGCACAAAAATCAACAGCCTTTGTATACACAGGCAATGCCACGGCTGAGGAAGAACTTCTAAGATCAATCCCATTCACAATAGCTACAAAAACAATCAAATACCTTGAAATAAACTTAACCAAAGAAGTTAAAGATCTCTACGATGAAAACTACAAAACCTTACAGAAAGAAATAGAAGAGGATACCAAAAAATGGAGAAATCTTCCATGATCATGGATTGCAAGAATCAATATCATCAAAATTTCTATTCTCCCAAAAGCAATTTATACATTCAATGCAATACCAATCAAGATACCAAAGACATTCTTCTCAGATCTGGAAAAAATGATGCTGAAATTCATATGGAGACACAGAAGACCTCGAATAGCCAAAGCAATCTTGTACAACAAAAACAAAGCTGGTGGCATCACAATACCAGATTTCAGGACATACTACAGGGCAGTTGTTATCAAAACAGCATGGTACTGGTACAGAAACAGATGGATAGACCAATGGAACAGAATAGAAACACCAGAAATCAATCCAAACATCTACAGCCAACTTATATTTGACCAAAGATCCAAATCCAATCCCTGGAATAAGGACAGTCTATTCAATAAATGGTGCTGGGAAAATTAGATTTCCACGTGCAGAAGCTTGAAGCAAGACCCATACCTTTCACCTTACACAAAAATTCACTCAACATGGATTAAAGACTTAAATCTACGACCTGAAACCATCAAATTATTAGAGAGTATTGGCGAAACCCTGCAAGATATAGGCACTGGCAAAGACTTCTTGGAAAATACTCCAGCAGCACAGGCAGTCAAAACCAAAATTAACATTTGGGATTGCATCAAATTGAGAAGTTTCTGTACTTCAAAACAAACAGTCAGGAAAGTGAAGAGGCAACTGACAGAATGGGAAAAAATATTTGCAAACTATACTACAGATAAAGGGTTGATAACCAGAATCTACAAAGAAATCAAGAAAATCCACAACAACAAAACAAACAACCCACTTAAGAGATGGGCCAAGGACCTCAATAGATATTTTTCAAAAGAAGAAATCCAAATGGCCAACAGACACATGAAAAAAAGTTCAAGATCACTAGCAATCAGAGAAATGCAAATCAAAACCACAATGAGGTTCCATCTCACCCCGGTGAGAATGGCTCACATTCAGAAATCTACCAACAACAGATGCTGGAGAGGATGTGGGGAAAAAGGGACACTAACCCACTGTTAGTGGGAATGCAAACTGGTTAAGCCACTATGGAAGTCAGTCTGGAGATTCCTCAGAAACCTGAACATAACCCTACCATACAACCCAGCCATCCCACTCCTTGGAATTTACCCAAAGGAAATTAATTTGGCTAATAAAAAAGCCATCTGCACATTAATGTTCATTGCAGCTCAATTCACAATAGCTAAGACCTGGAACCAACCCAAATGCCCATCAACAGTAAACTGGATAAAGAAATTATGGGACATGTACTCCATAGAATACTATACAGCAGTAAGAAACAATGAAACCCAGTCATTTGCAACAAGATGGAGGAATCTGGAAAACATCATGCTGAGTGAATTAAGCCAGTCCCAAAGAGACAAATATCATTTGTTTTCCCTGATCGGCAACAACTGAGCACCAAAGGGGAAACCTGTTGAAGTGAAATGGACACTATAAGCAACAATGAACTGATCAGCTCCTGTCCTGACTCTAGATGTACAATGTAATACTTTATCCTTTTTAGTATTTGTTGTTGTTGTTGTTGTTCTAGTACTAGTGGTTGAACTCTGTAATTAACACACAATTACTCTTAGGTGTTTAAATTTTAACTGAAAGGTGATCCCTGTTAAATTTAAGAGTGGAAAAAGAGAGGGAGGAGAGGTACAATTTGGGACATGCACAATCTGACTTGCCGCAAATGGTGGAGTTAAAAATGTGCCAGGGGATTCCAATACAATCCCATCAAGGTGGCATGTACCAATGCCATCTCACTAGTCCAAGTGATCAATTTCAGTTCACAATTGATCACACTGAGATAGGTCTAAGAGTCAAAGGGATCACACAAACAAGACCACTGTCTGCTAATACTAACTGATAGAATCAAAAAGGGAGAGAAAGATCCAACATGGGAAGTGGGATACACAGCAGACTCATAGAATGGCAGGCGTCCTAAACAACACTCTGGCCTCAGAATCAGCCCTTAAGGCATTCAGATCTGGCGGAAGAGCCCATGAGAGTATTGTAGGCATGGAAAGCCAAGACACCATGGAAAAGAAAAAAAAAAGAAGAAGACCTAAATGAAAGATCTCTGTGAGTGAGATCCCAGTGGAAAGAACAGGGCCATCAAAGAAGGAGGTACCTTTCTCTGAAGGGAGGAGAGAACTTCCACTTTGACTATGACCCTATCAGAATGAGATCAAAGCGAACTTTAAAGGCTTCCATAGCCCTGGCAACTCATGACTAGAGCCTAGCAACATTAATTCCTAAAAAAAAAAAAAAGTCTAAAATCTGGGGCCAGCATTGTGTAACTGGTTAAGTCACCGCCTGCAATGCTGGCATCCCAAATTGGCACCTGTTCAAGTCTTGGTTGTTCCACTTCTGATTTAGCTTCCTACTAATGCATCTGGGAAAGCAGTGGAGAATGGCCCAAGTGCTCAGGACTCCTGGATGAAGCTTGTTGTTCTTCGCTTCAATCTGGCTCTGCGCTGGCCATTACAACCTCCTGGGGAGTGAACCAGTGGATGGAAGATTTCTCTCTCTCTCTCTCTCTCTCTCTCCCGCTCTCTCCTTCTCTTTCTGTAACTCTGACTTTCAAACAAATAAATACATCTTTTAAAAAATAATAATCTAAAATCTTTCTTTCTATCTCATTAATATATTCAATACAGGTGCATGTACACATATGCACACACAATATACACGCTGTATAAAGGAGCTGCGATTTTAAAATACAGATGCAAGAATTCCAACATCATATTATGAAATAATTTAGGATATGCTTTTTAAAAAATCACAACATATAATTAAATTTCAGTTAATATTTTAAACTAAGCATGATATAATATGATGCTATAAAATCCATTTCAACAAATATATCGTTTTGCTATGTAATTTAAAAATTCAGAGGTGATCATTAGCAGAAAAATGTTTAAACTTATTCTTTAATTTGTAAACTTGTATTACACATTTAATAGTGAAAGAGAGTGCATGTTCCACCCAGTAACCCAAATTAACATACAAACAAGGTGGTGTTTCAAGAACTTCATGGAAAATGTGTCATGAAACACTACACATGGATTTCTACACTTGATCTTAGCCAAAAAGCCAAGAAGCGATATGGATTTCAAAATAGTTTGCACACTAGTGGAGGATTGCCCAAGTCCTTGGGCCTTGCACCCACATGGGAGACCAGGAGAAACACCTGGCTCCTGGCTTCAGATCAGCGTGGTGCGCCAGCCGCAGCAGCCATTGGAGGGTGAACCAACGGCAAAGGAAGACCTTTCTCTCTGTCTCTCTCTCTCACTGTCCACTCTGCCTGTCAAAAAAAAAAGTTTGCACTAAAACATCTGTTAATTCCATTTATTTACAATTTTTGAAGTATGTGCACACATAATTAATAGTAAATAACAGAGTCCAGAAGAACAGTACTTTACTTTTTTTCAGGTGAAAAGCTTTTCTTTTTTTTATTAATAATAATTCAACATGTTTATGAGCTACAATGTGATATTTTTATGAAAGTACTGATGAAAAAAAGGTTGTTCAATATTTCCCCTTAAAAACATTACTTTGTGATTAAAGGCTTAGAGTTTTTTGCTACTATTTGTTCATAAAATATATACTAAATTATTGTGAGCTATAATCGCCCCATCCTGAGTAGCATTAGGAACTATTCCATCAATCTAACTCTGATTTGGTACCCATTATCCAAACTCCCTCTATCATTGCATCCCTCCTCAGCCTATGGTAATCACCATTGTGAATTTATATTGAGTTTGGGGGTTATGCTTTTCTTTCATTTTGCTTTTTTTTAGCTCTCATATATGAGTGAAAATGCAGTATTTATCTTTCTGTGTCTGGCTTATTTCACTTAATATGATGTCCTCCAGTTTTATCCATTTTGTTGCAAATGACAGTATTTCATTTTTTTCATAGCCGAATATTTTCCCATGATATATATTTATAACACATTTTCTGTATCCATTCATCTGAGGAGAGACTCCTTGGTTGACTCCATGTACTTGACTATTGTAAATATGGTAGAGCAGTTAAATCAATAACTTCATGTCTTTTAGATATACAATATGGTAGTTCTAACAATAATAACATGGCAGTTCTATATTTACTTTTTGAAGAAATCTCTACACTGTTTTCCATAGTGGCTGTAGTAATTTACATTCCAACCAACAATTTATAAGAATTCCCCTTTTTTCATGTCCTAAACATTTGCTCATTTCTTTATTGTTTCCATTTGCATGAAATATCTTTTGCCAACTCTTCACTTTCAGTCTGTATATCTTTACCAGTGAGGTGAGTTTTTGTGGGCAGAACTCAGTTGGATCTTATTTCTATCTATCTGGCAAGCCTTTATCTTTTGACTGGAGAATTTAATCAATTTATATTCAAAGTAAATATTGGTAAATAAAAACAAACTTCTGTCATTTTGTTGACTGCTTATTATTTTCTATACTCTGGTTTTTTTCTTGCTTGCTTTATTCTTTTTGTGTTTTGGCAAAATTTGTCTTGATAAGATTGTATTCTTATCTCTTTATCATTTGTGTATGTTAGTGAATTTTCCATTGTCATGTATTTTTGTGAAATTCATATGATCCTTCCACTTCTGATTAAGGACCACTTTCAGGATATTTTGTAGGGATGGTCTGGTGATGATTTCTCTTGGTTACTTTTTATCTGAGAAATAATTCGTTTCTCCTTCACTTCTTTTATTTTAAAGATTTTTATTTATTTATTTGACAGGTAGAGTTACAGACAGTGAGAGAGAGAGAGACAGAGAGAAAGGTCTTCCTTCCATTGGTTCACTCTCCAAATAGCCACAACGGCCGGAGCTATGTCGATCCGAAGCCAGGATCCAGGTGCTTCTTCCTGGTCTCCCTCACAGGTGCAGGGGTCCAAGCACTTGGGCCATCCTCTACTGCTATCCCAGGCCATAGCAAAGAGCTGGACTGAAAGAGGAGCAACCAGGACTAGAACGGGTACCATATGGGATGCCAGTTCCACAGGTGGAGGATTCACCTAGTTCGCCACAGTCCCGGCCTCTCTCCTTCACTTCTAAAGGATAGCTTCCTGGATATAGTATTCTTGGTTGGAAGTTTTCTCTTTCAATATATTGAATATATTATTCTATTCTGAATTATAGACTTTCTGCTGAGAAGTCTCCTGTTAGTCAAGTGAGTTATATGAGCCTATACATAACTTCATGTTTTCCTCTTATTGTCCTTAGAATTATCTCCTTTTTCTAACATTTTGACAATTTAACTACAATATTCTTTGAAGAAAGCCTTCTGTGATTAAGTCTAATTAGGGTACTTTGAGTTTCTTGCATCTGGATATTCATATCTTTCATGACTTGGAAAGTTTTCAAGTATTATTTCATTAAATAGATTCTCAATATATTTTTCCTTCTCCTTCTGGTAGCCCAATACTATAAATATATGTTCACTTAATGGTAACCCATATGTCTCATGGGCTTTCTTTATTCATTTTAATTCCTTTCTCTATTTTTCTCTGACCAGGTTATTTCCAATGTTTTGTCCTTAAGATCAGAAATTCTTTCCTCCAATTGGTCTATTATGTTGTTGAAGCACTCAATTGTATTTTTTTATTGTATTTGTTGACACAGCTCCAATTTTTTTAAATCTTGAATTCATCAAAACTTTATTTAAAATGCAAATAACTCTATACAAAAAATGGAGTCCATAAACATGAGCCAGTTTACCTCCCTCAAAGGCACATTAATGGCAGGTGAGTGACCCTTACCATTGTTCATACTGCCCACAGGTCTCCTAACACCATGGACCCTCAGTGGCTATCCTGATGGGCTATGTGTTTGGTTCTTAGAAGAACAACATTCTCCCAGTGACCATACTTCAGCACTCTCAGATCTGCCTCTGGGCCCGAAGGTCAGAGGTCCTAGGGAAAAAATCTACAACCCTACCCCCCCACACACCTCCTTCAAAACCAGTTCCTCCAAGCAGGTGCAGGTCATCACCATCAGAAGCTTCTATATCTTCCTCGTTCCTTGGTGCTTGGAGGTACGTTTCAGGCACCCCTGCTTGAAAATTGCTAGAGCATACTGAACATTGTAGTGGTTCCAGTGGCATAGCTCAGAGAGGTAGTCCAAATGCAGCTGGATGCTCTTCTGAATGAACTGCACATCAGGCAGCAGCATCTCAGCCCTGGATTTCAGCTTGTGCCCATGCAGCAAAAGTAGTCTCTGAGTACAGTAAGGTGGAACTGGTGGGATACTTTAGAGGAGGACACCAAGAACTATAGCACTTTCTCAAAACACAGCTTAGGAAGGGAAAGGCTGATGACTTCAATTCATCCCAGGGCACTGACTCCAGAGCCAGAAGGCCATAAGAATGATGTGGATGATCTCCTGCTGGCACAGGCTGGATAACCCAACATGGAGTGCTGCTGGTGTCCAGCTCAAAGGGGTCAAAGAGTATCTGCGAGTCCAAGGAATAGATGAGGAACCTCTTTGTGGTGGCAGCCACCTAGCAGTGTACAGTAGGAGAGAAGCAGAATGAAGTCACCCTGTTCTGTTCTCAGGTCTGAAATGCCAATGATACAAGTCCTGTTTTTTCATGCATGGCAGAAAAATTGCCACTCCATCCTCCTCCCCAGATTCCTGATCAATTAGTGCCAGAGTGTCAAATTCTGTCATCAGTTTAAAAATTTTTTCATGCCATCCAGGGCAAGGTTGCTGTAAATCTCAATCTTCTTCCTGAGAATCTGTTCCCTGATATTTTAGATGCACACAAACTTGGGCATGCCTGCTGCAAGGATGCTCTGGCAATCCACTTAGAAGCACCACATGGTGCAGGCTTTACTCTTGGCCAAGTCCTTGGCTGTGACCTTGTCCAGTTTCTTCCTTCCCATCTTGAGGTTGTGCCTGCCCTCAAAGGAGCCTATCTGCATGGCATTCTCAGGGTCCCAGAAGGTGATCTATTCATGCAGCATAGCCACAGCCAGCCCTTCACCCTCACAGCTGAGATGAAAAGTATCAAAAGTGGAGTCTCTAATGTTCATGATGATTCCAAAAAGACAGATAAAGAGTGTGGTGGAATGAGAAGGCCATGCCAAGATGGCCACTGGCAAGCAAGCATCAGTTACTCAGGAATGGCTTCAGAACCCACCTGGCAAAGGAGCCTGCCTGGCAAGAGGCAGTGATTGGTTAGGGCATAAACCACCCCTTGACCATATTGGCTGCCTCGGCTATATAAGCTGCTGCACCAACTGAAATAAACGAGTCTGCAGGCTGCTCGCCTCTGGCCTACTTTCACTGGACTCTGGGTGTCTGTGTGGTGACTCTGCGCCTCTTACCCCCACCATGCTCCTCCTCTCAGAACGAATCCACAAAAACAAAAGAGAACTGGAATCTGGGGTAAAGCATGGGGCACAGAGCCCAAGGCCTTGCTTCTGTCCAGTCTCAGTAGAGTTGTTTTCTGGAGAACATATGCTTTACATCCCAGCACCCACATGGGCTTGCCAGGGACTGGGATCCAGCCAAGATATTTTCATGAAATATTGGGGTGTACCCCATCCAGAATTCCTCAGGTTTCTCAGGGCCTTTTCCCATCTCTCATGAAGAGTCAATCCACACAAGAGAGAAAGAGGCTAGAATATAGTCTCAGCTCCAGAGAATTGCTCCAGGCTAGTCAATAAGTGTAATGTTTGAGTTTTAAGACCAGCAGCAATGCTAAATGCTTGTAACTGGCTAAGAGGGAGCTTGTCTTCTTGAGAGAGTGAGTTACTATGGATAAAAGTGAGGTTTGCCAAAAACAGAATCAAGAGCAGTCCGCATGCTCACCCATCCAGCGAGGCAATCTGATGCTGGCTGGAGTCGGATTCAAACTGGATCCAACTCACAGCATCAATGTGTTATAGGGAAGTTGGTGATGAAAAAAGACAACTTCAGTTCTTGTCTCACATAGAAAATGAATTTCCATGCAGACAAGGTAGTGAGCAACTACAGCTGTTCCAGCCCCAGAGCTACAGGATTCAGAGAGTATCTTACCCATATCCCATAGGTCGGTCACAGGTTATTTGAAGGATTTTGCACTAGCAGGTGCAAGTCTGTGTCACAAATGTCCAGTGGATTTGTAGAGTAAATAATCATGGACCCAGAGCTACAGGATGCAGTGGTATACTTCCCTAAGTCCCTTGAGATGAACTCAGGTGCTCTGTGGAACATAGCTTCAACTGTCGCAGTCCCTGAGCTAAAGGATCCAGGTGTTATTTTACACAGAATCCCATGTGGTGATTTCATTTATACTGAAGCTTGTGCACTAATAGGAGCAGGTCTAGAGCATGGGAATGCAGATAGGACCTTCCCAGGGCCCTGCAGTGAAGCACAGATGTACTTGGAACTTCTAGGAACATCAAAGTCACAGTCCCAAAGCCAAATGAGGCAGTGGAGCCCTTGCTCAGGTCACACATATCGTGGGTTATGCTGCTAGTTATGGACTGACGGCCACCAACCTAAAGCCGAGAAATGCAAATAGGGCATTCCAGGTTGTACTAGTAAGTGTGAGTTTTCCAGACATTATAGCACCAACAGCCACAGTCCCACAACTATTTTTCAACAAGATGGAGCTCCTCCCCTTCCCTGCCATGGAGACTAGGTAAGATCCTTGGTGTTCTCTCTCTCTCTCTCTCTCTCTCTCTCTCTCTGCAGGTTTTTGTAATTTCAGTGCTATTTAACATTCCCATTATCTCTCTATTGAAGTTTTGCCTCAATTTTCTTGGAAATGTGGTCCTTCCTTTGTTGTTCTGGTTCTTCTCTGTGGACAGTGCTGGTCCTCTTTTCTCAGCCATCTTGGTTCTCTGGAGCCCTTTACATTTTTGTTCCTACTCAGGTGCCCCACAGTGTGAATATTCACGTGGGATCTCTAAGGGCCAGTGCTGTGGCATAGCAGTTGTGGCATACCAGGTTCGAGATCCAGCTACTCCACTTCCGATCCAGCTCTCTGGTATGGCCTGGAAAGCAGTGGCCCCTGCTTGGGCCCCTGTACCCACATGGGAGACCCAGAAGAAGTTCCTGGCTCCTGGCTTTGGATCAGCGCAGCTCCAGCCATTGTAGCCATCTGGAGATAAACCAGCCGATGGAAGACCTCTCTCTCTCTCTCTGCCTCTGCTTCTCTGCAACACTGCCTCTCAAATAAATAAATAAATAAATAAATATTTTTTAAAAATAGAAGAGGGATTTCTCCATCCTGAACTATCTGAAAGAATATCCACAGGCAAGAATGGAAGGGCTTCAGTTAGAGCCTCTGAACGACTTCAGGTGAGCAACCTTCTTCTCAGTAAGACAACTCATCCCTTTGGACCTTCTCACTCTTCCCATTTTCCTCAATCTCAGGATCCATTTATACCCTTTTGCTCACCAAATGCAACAAGGTCAAGCCTGTCTCTTTTCTTGACCTTTAAAGCAGGTTTTGCACATCTGCTTTCTCTTCTTATCTCCAGTTGCAGCAGAGGTAGGATGGGTTGAGGCAGAGAAAAGACCTCGTTAGGGTGTGGCCCAGTTTGTTTTATCTACAAGACAAAACTAACCTCCAAAGTCTTACAACAGAGCTTTTCTTGACATATTCTCTGTTTACTATTGTGCTTCAATGCAAAAGGAAGTCTCTTGCCTTTTTAAGCATCTTTTAAATTGCTTTCAAAAGAGCATCCTTGATTACCTGTATTTGATGTATTTCAAGCTCCAGAAAGAGAGGTAGACAAGACAAGGGAAACCACAACTCTACAACATGTATATTACAGTTATTATGTTTTTAATTGGTGAGACAATTTTTAGTTATATGGGAACTTGAAATACTTTATTTGAATTACAAAGTGATTACTTTAATTCTTAAACAAATTATAAAAGTATATAACTCCAGTTCAAGAATCAAAAAGAGTTACACTACCCCCTATTCTGGACTACTCAGATATTTCCTAACAAGCTATTGCCTTTATCACTCTCACACTTTTTAAAGATCTTTGTTTTTGATGTCACTGATTTCTTTTTAGTTGTCTTTTTTAAGTTTTAAAACAGTACTAAGGAAAGTGACAAATAATTAATAAATGTAATGAAAGGGACACAATAAACACCATGTGCATGTGTATACTTGGATGTGTCTTATTGTTGCTGTTGTTGTTGATCTCACTTGTTGACAGTGAAAAGAGCTCTGTAGACTACTGCTGTGGACTCAATTGTGTCCCCTCAAAATTCCTATGTTGACGCCCTGACTTCCATGTGACAGTATTGGAAGTAATTAAGTGCCTTTAAGGAAGTAATTAAGCTCTGTATACATATGAAAGAGTATAAATATAAAAATGATACACATATAAAAGAGGAGAAAACACCAAATATAACTACCTCTCTCACTTTTTCCACCCTACTACCCCATATGAGAAGACAATAAGAAAGTGGCAATCCAAAAGCCAGTACCTTCGCCAGAAACCAAACCCTGCTTTGGTTTATTCTGAACTTCCAGCCTTCAGTACCAAGGGAAAAGGACTTGTTTTGTTTAAGCCACCCAATCTAAGGCATTTTGTTATGGCAATTTGAGACTAAGATAATCACCTAGTATCTGTGAGGGTACAAGCAGAGCTTCATCATATGAATGGTTTGAGAAAACAAAATCATCATCTTAAAAATACATGTGTCTGAGTCTCAAGCAATATTTTGATTTCTTTCAATACATTTGAGTTAGCTTTAAGAATTACCACTGGGGCTGGCACTGTGTTAGCATAGTGGGCCAAGCCTCTACCTGCAGTACTGGCATCTCATATGGGTGAGAGCCGGCTGCTCCTTTTCTGACCCAGCTTTCTTCTATGGCCTGGGAAAGTAGTGGAAAATGGCCCAAGTGCTTGGGCCCCTGGACTCACATGGAAGACTCCTGGCTCTTGACTCCTAGCTTCTGGCTCCTGGCTCCTAGCTCTTGGATTCAGATCAGTCCAGCTCTGGCCATTGTGGGCATTTGGGGAATGAATTATCAGATGGAAGACATTTCTCTCTGTCTCTCTCTCTCTGTGTGTGTAACTCTACCTGTCAAGTAAATAAATAAAATATTTGGGAGAAAACAAAGGAACTACAACTTCCTTATCCATGGCATCAGATATTTTAACTCAGAAAGTTTAGGGCATGTGATTTTGTTTTGTTTTGATTTTTATGTTCCCCAGATGATTCTGATCCTCGGAATGCTTAGAAATCACCAGTCCAGAATATCCAGAAATAATAGGAGGGAATGAATAAAATTTCTCCATTCACGTTTTCTTCGATTCCTCCCACATCTGCCTAACTCCCGCTGTCCATTTTCTTGCCAACAAAATGAGTGTAAATTATCAGGCTATTTAATGGGGTTCATGTGTGGCAACTTTCTGATGTATAACAAGAAACTTCTGCACTCCAGCCCAACAATTAAATGCATGCACAAGAACAGGACCTGAGGGAACCACCGCATCAATTCTATCTGCTCAGCAGCTCTGTAACAGATCTCTAGGGATTTGTATTAGAAATGTCCTTCTGAATTGGCCTATTTACTCCTTTTTTACCTTTGTATTTGAAAATGTAGTTTCTGCGAATCACTCAAATCTCTGAATTTGCTTGTCCTTGTAAGAAAAGAGAGTGGAGAGGTCAAAACCCAGCCTTGAATGTTTGCCTTTGGAGCCTGGAATTTACAGTCAATAGTCTAACGAAGCTGTAATGAAGTGGAAGCTGGTGCTTAGAGAGAGAAGGATTGCAGCTTTGGTCTCCTCAGCACTCTCTATCAGTGCTGGAGGTCCCAGGGACTTGCCTACACCCTGAAACATGCCCTGAAGGAAAGACTTGAACCGCATCCCAAGGGCAGGACCATCTAACCTGCAACAACAGGAATCCATCTTCACAAGGAAGATGCAGGAAGAAAGGAGTTGTACATCCTCTGAAAGCTAAAAGATTGCAGTATTGTATAATAAGTACCACAATTATATTTGAAGTTCCTAGAATTTAAATTTTGAGAGACCCTAGCCAGCACCGCGGCTCAATAGGCTAATCCTCCACCTTGCGGTGCCGGCACCCAGGGTTCTAGTCCCGGTCAGGGCACCAGATTATGTCCCGGTTGCTCCTCTTCCAGTCCAGCTCTCTGCTGTGGCCTGGGAGTGCAGTGGAGGATGGCCCAAGTGCTTGGGCCCTGCAGCCCATGGGAGACCAGGAGAAGCACCTGGCTCCCAGCTTTGGATCAGCGCGGTGCGCCGGCCACAGCAGCCATTGGAGGGTGAACCAACAGTAAAGGAGACCTTTCTCTCTGTCTCTATCTCTCACTGTCCACTCTGCCTGTCAAAAATTTAAAAAGAGAGAGAGAGAGAGACCCTTATAAGAAACTTACTTGATCTATTTTCCTTCTAGGACTCACTTTGGAATGTACTTATTAATAATAGTTGCCAGAACATGGTATAACTAAATTTAAAACCTTTTTTCTTTTCAGCACCAACTCTTGCCAGAATAATTTTGGCCATTTCCCTCTGTATAGACACATAATATACAAGGAGTTCCCATGCTGCCCCAGTCATCTGTGACTCCAAGAATTTTCTGAAACTGAAAAAGTTTTGGGGCCTTGTCAGAAATGCATCCTTTACATCCCAAACTCAGAGAAAACAATCATTTCCTTCAACTTTTGCTTTCCTTTTCAATTGCCTTCCTTTCAATAGAAGGTCACCCTTGTTCTGTTTCCCAGGATCCTAAATGTTGTCATCACATCAAGTTTTGTATAAATATTTAGAGGGGAAGTTAATGAAGGAATTACCAACTTTGGACTCAGGAGAACTGGGATCTAATCCAAGCTCTACTACTGACTACATGTGTAACTTTGTAAAAGCTATGCACAACTTTCTTTTCTCAACCCATATACTATGTATACATAAAGAAGTACATTATTTATTAACATCTAAGGTGTCCAATTTCTCTAAAAGTCTCTGAGATCTGATTAGTCCTAATGCCAGTATGCCTAATTTCAAACCTCAGTTTTGCCACACTTATTGGCTCCCACAATTGGGAAAAGTTGCCTGATTTTTTTGAAAAAGTCTACCAACCTAAAACATGTTGATTATAATTGTAGCTCTGTCCCCATAAGGCTGTTGCAAGGTTTAAATGAGTTAATGCATATAACAAATCATGTGATGCAAACTGTAAAAAGCCAATAAATACAAGATTGTGCTATCTTTACTGTAACTATGAGATACCCACTTTGACTCCATTCGATAATCAATTGAGATAATGTATGTCAAAATTAAGGAATCATACAACTATTTATGAATTTGTGAATGGATTTAAAATAATGTAGTGGATGTATATAGTGGGACATGATTCAGCAATTAAAAGAGAGTACACAGAACACAGGGATCAATCCAATGACATATGGCTAAGTCAAAGAAGCCCTATGAAAAGAATGTACACAAAATGTCTTTTTTAAATGTAAATTTAAAAAAATTTAAATTTAAAAAAAAAGGGAAGGGTTACGGGTGGGAGGGAAGTTATGGGGGGAGGAAGCCATTGTAATCCATAAGCTGTACTTTGGAAATTTATATTCATTAAATAAAAGATTAAAAAAATGTAAATTTATACAGAAAGAAAGCAGACTCCAGGCCAGGACTGGAAGTGTAAGCACAAATGGGCTGCAGTCATGAGGGGACTTTGTAGGGTAGTGGAGACGTTCTTCAACCACATTGTAGAAATGATTGAACAACTCCAGAAACTAAAATCATTAAATTGCATGCTCACAATAGATAAATTTTATGTTACATAAATTGTATGTACTTCAATAAAGATTAAAATAAATAGGTAAATAAGCAAAGTTATGGTGCTATCATCATCTACTGTGTTATTTTCTAAATAAACCCCATTTCTTTTTTAAATGATTTGAAATTGCTGAATTTTGTGGAGACAGTAAGAGTGCTTTGAAAATTATAAATTTTTACACAAACTAATAATATCAATAGTAGTAATAGTAATAATAATCACAGACACATTTCAAGACATTCTGTGATTGGTCCACCCAACACATCCTCACTGAGTATTCCCAGGTCAGGTCTACTTTAGTGATCCCTGTCTGCAAAATGGGTATGTTAATGTCTATCTCCCAAACTTGTTTAATGGTGATGATCAAATATAATGTTTATAAAGCACATGGTATATGTGCAACATCATTTTCCCCCTATGGAAGAAATCTCTACCATTATTTCCCAAACATTTTTTTTAACTTTTATTTAATGAATATAATTTTCCAGTGTACAGCTTATGGATTACAATGGCTTCCCCCTCCCATAACTTCCCTCCCACCCACAACCCTCCCCTCTCCCGCTCCCTCTCCCCTTCCATTTGCATCAAGATTCATTTTCAATTCTCTTTATATACAGAAGATCAATTTAGTATAAAGATTTCAACAGTTTGCACCCACATAGAAACACAAAGTGAAACATACTGTTTGAGTACTAGTTATAGCATTAAATCAAACTGTATAGCACATTAAGGACAGAGATCCCACATGAGGAGCAAGTGCACAGTGGCTCCTGTTGTTGACCCAACAAATTGACACTCTAATTTATGGCGCTAGTAACCACCCTAGGCTGTCGTCATGAGTTGCCAAGGCTATGGAAGCCTTCCAAGTTTGCCGACTCTGATCATATTTAGACAAGGTCATAAAAGACAGAGTGAGGATAGTAACCAATAATCCTAAGAGTGGCATTTACCAGGTCTGAACAATTATACAGCATTAAGTGGGGAAGAGGACCATCAGTACACACAGGTTGGGAGTAGAGCCATTGGTGGTAGAGTAGAGGTTATGATTACAAAGGAATGAGGCCCAAGTACGCTAGACAGGGTCTAGAACAAAGGACAGAGTCATTATTAGAGGAGCTAAGAAAGGTGCTATCTAAGCTACAATTAAGTTTTCTGATTGAGAGGCAAATAGAACCTGATAGAAGGGGCTTGATAATAATCTGGTGGGCTTTAGGCCTTGTAAATTCAGAGGCCCAGACCTATCTATCTCTTCACATGGGGTATATCCTAAGGGAGGTGTGGACCTCCTAGGGGAAGGCACTCTGTTGACTTTCATTACTTGGCTGGCCTGGGAGGAGAGCTGGCCAGGTAAAGGCAGGTGGCATCTCTAACAAGAAATTTACAGTTCTGCCTGCAATGTTGCTGACCCTACTTGACCATCCCCTCAGCTGCAGTGGTCACTTTGGAAGTTGGGCTGAGTGAAGGGCTTTTCAGCTTAGAGCCAATAAGATCTATGGCTCTGACCTGGGCATCCTTCGACTCCAGGGCAGGTCCATTTCCAGTGATCCAACTCTTGGCAGAGCTGCCAGGGCTCTTCACAAGCTGACTTCTGCTGAAGCCCAGGCTTACCACATTGAAAGCCACTGCAGTGGACTGGCCTGTTGGGTCTCCTTGAGGGCAGATCACTGTACAGATCAGCCATTAATAGGCCTGCCACCCATTGCTTCTGATGCCTAGCTTTCTTTTCCTCCTGGTTTGTGTTAAAGCAGACCAGAGGATGCAAGTCAAGGGAGTGCCCGTGTCCCATCTCTAATCTTCTGTGGCCTGAACTACAAGTCTATAGTCACAGGCATGTTCTGTAGTAGTTTTTCTAAGGTAGACAATGTCCGTGAGGAAAATTATATTCTCACTTTCAAACTTTCTTTCCCTTTGGTCTGAAAGGGAGGTTTTTTCTACTTACTGTATACTTCACTGATGGCGAAGAGAATATTCATTGTATACCAAATATATTCAGGAAGTTTAAAAGAAATGGCATTTTCTTCAGAAGGCAAGAATGACCAATAGCAGGTGATCTTCCTTGACTTCAGCAAAAAATTGTACTATATGTGGTCATTACAACTTCTAAACTCAGGGCCTGAACAGGCAGGCCCACAGGAGCAGGCTCTTCATAATGCCAAAATCCTTTTTTTTTTTTTTTTTTTTTTTTGCACAAGATGAAAAGCTTCCAAGACCAAAAAAAAGAAAAAAATAGGGTATCTTCCTCCTTCATGAAGGTCAGTTAAAGAAGGCTACCTGGATTAAAGATAAAAGGGACATTTTCTTTTCTGTAAGTTGTGAACAGCCTTAGGTGAGTAACAAAATTAAAGAGAAGAGATTTAAGAGCAAGCAAGGTCTAAAAAGAAAATTCCTGAATATCTCACAGAAAAATAAATCTCTAGGAGATGGATAAAAAGAATATCCTAGGGGTAAGCATGCTGATGTACAAATGCAGCTTTAGGGGCAGCCCATAAGATTCATATAAATGCCAATCCCCAATGACCCAAAAAGTGTTATCTCTAGTTCCAGCTACTGACTAGCTATACTGAATAGCCTACAGCATTCCCAGGTTTAACATGTCCAAAACTTGGCTCTAGTATTTCTTCTATCCAGTTGTCTATAGCAAAAATTGTACTTAACCCTTTTCATGATTTCTCCTATCATTAGTTAAAGGTAGCTCTCCATCATTTCATGAATAAAAGAATGAACAAAATAGCTAAAGAATAATATTTAAGAGTAACTTTGAAAGAAAATGGTTCAAAAGTGTAATTGGAAATTCTTCATTCAATAAATAGTCATTGATAATCTATTATAGGGGCTGGCACTGTGGCATAGTAAGCTAAGCCTCATCAGCAGCCAGCATCTCACATGGGGCCAGTTTGTGTTCCAGCTGCTCCTCTTCCAATCAAGCTCTCTGTGGATGGCCTGGGAAGGCAGTGGAAGATGGCCCAAGTGCTTGGGCCCCTGCACCCACATTGGGGACCTAGAAGGAGCTCCTGGCTCTTGGTGCTGGATCAGCCCATTATGGCCACTTGGGAGTGAACCATCAGATGGAACACTCTCTCTGTCTCTCCCACTCTTCGTAACTCTGCCTCTCAAATAAAAAGAAATATTTAAAAAACACTTTATTTTTTAAAAAGATAACCTATTATACACCAAGCACTCTGTTGAACAGTAAAATGATGTACAGCATAGTAGACTTCAAATAGAAAGTAGACTTACAAGTGATGACAAAGAAATCTAGTAATATACATATAGGGAAGGTTATGTAGGAATCTCAGTAGGCAAAGTAGCAGAAACAAATTCAACTGTGAAGGTTTCTGGATGTGTCATATGCGCCAAGCTACATTCCTCAGAATTCAACTAATGACTACTTTAGGTGTTTCACTGAAGGTGTTTCATAATGTGACTAAGGTCAGTACTCAGATTCCTCATTTCATGCATGTATGTGTGTATAATGTTTACATATTAGGTAAAAATGCAAAATGTTAAAAATTATTAAATCTATGTATGCTCATTGAACTCTTATTTATACCTTCCTGTATTATTTGAAACATTCTTAAACAAACAGACAAAAAAAAAAAAAAAAACTTTAAAAAGTGATGGCAATGGGGCCAGTTCTGTGGCATAATGAGTAAAGCTGCCACCTGCAACACTGGCATCCAATACGGGCACCAGTCAAGTCCCAGCTGCTGTACTTCCAATCCAGCTCCCTGCTAATGTGCCTGAGAAAGCAGCAGCAGAGGGCCCAAGTACTTGGGCCCCTGCACTCATGTGGGAGATCTGGAGGAATTTCCTTGTTCCCAGCTTCAGCCCAGCCCAGCTCCACCCATTGTGGCCATTTGGGGAGTGGACCACAAATGGAAGCACAATCTTTTTCTTTCTCTCTGTCTCTATCTCTCTCTCTCTCACTCTTTCTCTCTCCAGAACTCTGCCTTTCAAATAATTAATTTTTTTAAAAAAAGTGATGGTTAACAGGTTTGTTAAGGCTGGGAGTAACTAGAGAAGAGAAACCTCCAGGATGAGGGTCCAGAAAAAGGAGGTGATAGAGGAACACTATGTGCTTCCTTGCCTTCCTGTGGAGACGAGGAAAGATACCACAATCTACAAGAACAGAAGACTCTGGTGAGTTTTGGCTTGGGATCATGACAAATATACTTGAAACTTTACAATTTTATGTGCTAAAGGAGAAAGGATTACTAATCCAAATGTCCTTAAACACCAAATCTGGTGCTTAAGATTCCTTCCTTATTCAAATATCACAGAACAGGCATCTGAATATTTCTCTTCTATCACCTTGCATTATTTAAATGTACCTATTTAAATGAAATTTAGTTTGAATTACAATATTATGCATGGCTTTAGAATCATTTTGTCAACCCACTAGTTGGTCATTGCTCTCAATATTTTTTTATTTAATAATCATTCTTCTCACTGATTTGTGGTGTCTTCCTATCACATTAAGTTTATGTATATTCAAGACTCCCATTTGTGCTAATTTGTCTACCCCTTTTAAATGTATTTATGGTAGTATTCTTTCTTAAAAATTGTTTTAGTACCAGCATTGTGGCATAGTGGGTAAAGCTGCCTTCTGCAATGCTGGCAATCCCATATGTTCATGGTTTGTGTCTTAGCTGCTCCACTTCCAGTCCAGCTCCCTGCTAACAGCATGGGAAAACACCAGAAGTTGGCCCAAGTGCTTGGGCCTCTTCCACCCAAGTAGGAAATCTGGAAGAAGCTTCTGATTCCTGGCTTCAACCTGGCCCAGTACTGGCTGTTGCGGCCAACTGAGGAGTGAACCAGCAGATCTAAGAGCTCTTTCTCTATCAGTCTCTCTCTCTCTCTCTGTACCTCTTTCAAACAAATAAATAGATAAATAAGTTTATTTCACCTAAGACAATTGTCCTCCAATTATTCTCTCTTTCAAACTTTTATTTATATTTCTAAGAAGTTTAAAATTTCTGATACACATCACAATTGTTTGTCAAATTCTCCCAATAAAAAGAAGCCATTGTAATCCATAAGCTGTACACTGGAAATTTATATTCATTAAATAAAAGTTTTAAAAAAAAAGTGAGTACTCCAGTCATCTTATCCAGGTATATAAATATATGTTCATTTACGCAAATTCATTGTTTATTCATTAATGGCAATGACTGTGTCTGCACAATTTTTTGTATTAGAGAACTTAATTATAAATAGAAATGCCTAAAGGCCACTGAAAGAAACATCAGGGAAGGCTAGTTAGACATAATGGCATAAGAGACAGAAATACCAGTGAAGGTACATTCTAAAGGCCAATCATAGAGCAAGTTGTAGGAAGACTTATGATCAACAATGTCAAAACTGATCAAAGGGGTGAGAACTGAAGAACAGCTTCTGGATTCAATAATTACAAAGCCACTGATGATTTTTCCAAAGGAAATTTTTGTAGCATAACAAAGTCAGAAGGTATATTTAGTTCACTGAGGAATGAATGGAGTTGCGGCAAAAGAAATATTGAGTGTCTATTATTTTTCTTTCCATACTATTAAATGCTAATGGTAAAGAGAACTAAAGATAATATAGATGAGAACGAGAGATACAAAGAAAAGTAAAAAAGAGAGAAGCACAAGAAATATTTAGAGAATACCAATATTTATTCAGCCTGAAAACAGCCAGAAATCAGAGGCAACAATGTTGAAATTCATCTAAGTAATGAATTTATGTCTTAGGGGAAAAAAAAGGATCATAATAATGGCTAACACCAGCCAGTTACTATGTGCATGCCACCATGCCAAGTCCTTTAGAGCATTGTCCCACATGAGAATCCCTCATACCAGCCTTATAAGTATGTTAGCATCCTCATTCTAAAGGTGTGGGGATGGAGATGAATGTAAAATCTGACGCTAGCCCACAGTTATTCTTCCATTATTAATGGAGCTGGAATCTGACCCCTGAAGTTTGTCTATAGAATTAGAATGCTTGTCAACTGGCCTCTGTCAGAAAGGAAGGTGAAAGAGAGAAGGGACCTGCTATAAAATGGAGTGAATTATCTCCCAAATCACCAAAAACCACCTGCAAACGTCTAACAAGGACTTCCAGCTTTGACCAGGACTCGGGAGCAGCAGATACAGATGAGCTTTGCATGGCAAGGATGCCCAGCACAGAATAGCCTGTGCATGAGTGTGTGAGTCACTTTCACAGGTAACCACCCTCCCCTCATACCAGTTTCAAAACTCAGTGTGCACACTGAATTTCTGCTGTGTGCTCAGGCACCTTCACAGTTTCCACTTTTAAGTTACTTCTTTTGATAATACAGTAACAAAGAAATATAATTGTTTACAATACACTGTCCTAGCATGTGGCTTCTGGTCTGTTCATCTGGAAAGAATCAAGCTGGTGAGTTCCCAGATGCCCCTACTACCACTGTACACTTCCTTCCAAATCAAGCTTAGCCACAATCCTCCATAAAGGCTCCTTCAGCTCCTTCATGTAGTAACTCATGGTTTTCACTGGCACCTTTTACTCCTTAAGGTCAGGGACCAATTCCTACCTATCTCCTTAAAATTTCAGTGTTCAAGACCAGTTTTTCTGAATATGCATCAACTATTTTGATTCATCAGTGAATAAGCTGCTTCTCATGATTACTTCTGATGAAAAAGTGTTCTGATTATGAGTGACTATCAATACTATTAGAGCTTGAGATTTTGCCCCCCCCCCCCATGGGAATAAATATTAAAATGTGCCATCATGGAAAGGGAGCCAGTTTGTGGCTGGAGAATGGAGCTTTTTATTAGTGCAAGACCAACTTGCCAATTGCTTCCTGCACAATTTGGACTCAAATGACATATTCTATCAATCAAGCTAATCACTCAGATTCATTATTTTGTTCCCTGCATCCTGAGGTTGGTGAACACAGTTGGCCATTAGAGCCAAATAAATATTTTAAACAGAATATTACTTCCTTGAAAAGCATTCCTGTTGTCAATTGAATAATTTGTTCACAATATTTTGGCACTCCCAGGCCCATCCCTATAGAGCCCTGACCTGGAATCCCTCCAAAAAAATCCCTCCAAAAAGAAACCTACTTTTTATTCAGTTGACATCGGGCTCAAGTACATGACTTGTTTTAGCCATGTGGGTAGAAGTAAGTTATCCTACAATTAGAAGAAGCTTTAAGAGACATTGTGATATTCGACCATTACTCTCCCTTCTACCATGAGAATGGCCTGGCTTCATCAGCCAGGGTCCCAGAATGAACATGTGGAATGAAGCTTGCAGCAAGATGAAAACTTTTGCTGATATTTGGGTGTTACGCTTCACTAACATAGCATAACTTACTGATAGATGACAAATGGAGAAACCTTCTTATAGACATACCTTATTCTCCCTCTGGCCTTTGTCACATCAAAAATACTCTATTTAAATCCCAGTCTTTGAAGTCAACAGTAACATGAGATAAGAACTATGTCACAGAGTTGGTGGGATTATTTGTTAGGATAACATGTGCAGAGCACCCAGATGGTCTGCGCTCAGTAAATGTGAGCTCCCTCCCACAACTCCATCTCTTACCATTTTATTCCCACTTCCACATTGGAGGTAGGAAAATACAGACAATATCAACCAGGATCTTGAATTTTCTCTCAACTGGTATAATGAACGAGTCCTACATAGTCCCTGCCTCACAAAGTTTGCAGTCTAGCTTCTTACAAGAAAATACAGTATCTGTGGGCTTGCTTCCTTATATGCTAACTGAAGTTCCAGCATCCAAACAGAAAACTAACAAATGTGATTAGAATGTGTCTTGGGAATGGAAGCAATTCATTGTTTATTATTTTTCCCACCACCACCACTTCTGCCCAACCCTCCTCATAGGAACACACTACCACTTCTAGTTGTGATTTCAGGATCCAAAGGCCAAACTAGATTGCCTTCCTTTGTGCTCCCACAACACCCCATACTTCCCTCTTCTCCCAACTACTACTCTGGATCAGATTTACTACTTTGTGAGTAAAATGGTCTTTCTAGTGGACTTGAGGGTCTTGGAGATAAGAAATTCTTCTTTATTGTATTCTGAGAAGTTGGAACATGTCTATTAACATTTTGAAAGAATTAATTTGATAAGCTAATTCCTTCATAATGACTCTTTAGTATCTACTAAAAAAAAAATTGATTGATTTGTTATGCCAGATGCCCAGGATTCCACTCAATCCATGCAGTCTTTTAACTGACAATGGATTCTCCATTATGAAATGGGAATGTGAATTATATATACCTACAATCTTAAGGTACTCATACAGTGCACTGGAAATTTAAATGGGTACTCTATAAATTGAATTAGCAATTCTTGATTAAGCAAGTGTTGACTTTTACTTAAACAGACGTAATATATCCCAGAAGTTAATTAACAGAATGAGAATAATCATGAACCCCAAGTAAAAAGGAAATCTGCCAAAAGGGATATTCTGAGGTATGTACAGGACAGGTCTAATATATGTTCAGTTCAGGACTAATACATGTTTCCATAGCTGATTACATTACAATAACTAAAGAATGAGTAACCTAATTTCTTTAAAAAAAAATTCAAATTTCCTTCATTTTCTGGAAGGACTCCGAAGTTTCCATAATAGGACCACATATCCAGTGATACTTACTGCTGAGTTATCTATAAAACCTCAGTCCTATGAGAATCTTCCTAAAAATGAGGAATAGTTCATGTCTTGCTTATTCTAATAAAACACTTATCCCAGAAAACAAATCCCAAGATTGACCATCTTTCCTTGGTAAAGAAACTATATTCTTCCAGCCTCTCCTCCCATTAGGTTTTAGTCTACTTAACCCTATTCACAGTACAATGCATTAACAAAAGCAAATCATAATTCAAGGCTACAGATTACCGACCTTCCTCCCTCTTGGTCAGTGAAACTCCTTTAAGGCCCATCTCGAAGCCCTGCCCAGTCTTGAGAGGGACTTCAGAGAGCAAGCACAGACTTGCTTTTTGGTTTGAAGAAGGATTTCATTTGTTTAGAATTGCCAAGCTGCAAAAAGAAAATAAGTAAATAAATAAATAGCGCCTTCTCTGGGCAGGCATTTGGCATAGTGGTTAAGTCACAGCTTCGTACTCTCACATCCCATAGCATGTGCCTGGTTTGAGTCCCAGCTACTCTGCTTGAGATCCAGCTCCCTGATAATTTGCACCCTAGGAGGCAGTAGTGACTGTTGAAGACTTGGATTCCTGCCATCCATAAGTGAGACTCAGATTGAGTCATAGGCTCCTGGCTTCTGCCTGGCATAGTCCTAGCCCTGGCTATTGCAGGAACTTGGGGTCTCTCCCCCCACTTCAAACAAATATGAAAATAAATTTTACAAAAATGTTAAATGCCTTTTCCATTCACCCATAAGGCTACTACACTCAGGAAAACAAGCGCAAGACAAGTGTTTGTGGTTGCTGCATGTGTTTCCTGCACTGGTGCCCAATTCTCTTAGACTCTGATTGCATTGAGCCGTCTACAGAAGATTGTCAGGTTCCTTTTAGTGTTCGCCATCTGCCAGGGTTCTAGTTCAGATAGTGTGCCCCCACTGTCTCTCCTCCCCACCCCACCCCCCCAACACACACACACATGCAAGAGCGCATGCGCACTTGCACACACTCAAGTACTGTCAAGCAATCTATGTAGAGACTCAAGCTTTCAGAGTTGCCTAAGTCACTAAGGAAGCTTGACGGGATTCTGGAAAGTCCCACCCAAGGTAACTTCTCCCACCATGCAACAGAACGGAAAATTCCTGGAACTCTAGGAAGGGCCCCAAATCCTCTGCCAGCCTGTCAGACACAAATGTCAGCCCCTCAGGGAGAGGTCCCACCAGAAAAAGGGCGGCCGCCTTGGAGGGTGTCTCGGCTCCAACAGCCCCAGCCCCAGCCCACCTCCTTTCCTCAGCTTTCTTCACACCTCTGCCCCTCCTTCCACTCTGACCACAATTTCCCCCTCTCTCCCTTTGCCCCCTTCTTCTCAGGCGTCTCTTTGAGGCATCCCGTTGATGTTGACTGCCCTCTCGCCTGTGAGGAACGCTGTCACCTCCGTTCGCTTAGACAGGCCGCCTGGTTCCTGTCCCCCCCCTTCCTCAATTCAGGCCCGCCACAGAACAAGCTGGTAGGATCTGCGTCTTGTTGCTGTAGTCGGCCCCTTCTCCCTCTGGGCTGTGGCCAGCGAGGGGCACAGGAGGTGGGACCCTTGCCCATAACTCCAACCCCTTCAGTCAAGCCGTTAGCGCGGACAGCGATGCCCTCTAGTGTTTGCATGCGGGAGCCCTGGGGGCGCCATCGCCTCCAGGATTTCTCTTTTACAGCCTGAGCAAGCCCCAGATCACCTCAGAGCTTTGGCCCGCCGTTCTCCACCGCCGCTGCCCGCATTGCACCCGCCTCACCTGTTCGTCCCACCCACCCCCGGTCCTCTCAGTGCCGCCCTGGGTGGCTCCACTGCGCGACTGCTTGAGTAGACTGCCCCCTGCTCCTGCTCCTCCTCCGTTTCCCCGCTCTCACTTTCGCCTCCTCTTCTAGTCCCGGCTCCCAGACCCGCGAAGCGCAGCGCCTGCAGCCCGCACGCCGCGCTCACCGGCCCCGTCTCGCCTCAGCCCACAGGGCACTGGCGCGTCAAGGGCACTGGAGGGGACAGCGCCCCGGAGCTCAGTGTGCCCCCAAAGCCGGGTGTTGCCAGAAGCGGGGCTCTGTGAAAGCCCGGGAGGAAAAGCAGCGGGTTCCAAGTGAGACTTGTGAGCCAGCGGGACGCGCCAGGTCGCCCCGTGCCACGCGGCGGCACGCACCGTGCACAAGGTGAGGGGCGTATACTCTGCGGGGGCTTCCGTCTCACCCACCCCAGGACGGGCCCTCGTATCTAGCTGGGGGACTTTTGCCTCCTGTGAGGCTCAAAGGGGCGGGAGTCCGGGCGTGGGGCGTGGAGCATGTGGAGGGAGACTCGGGGGCCGCCTGAGCCCCGTGCTTGACCTCTGGGCTTAGTAGAGAATGAACGCATTTCCCCTTCGATCAGTCTCCCAAATGTGTGAACCTGAGTAGGGATCTCCTATGTAACTGGCTTAAGAATTGGATTCTGCATCCCTGCCAAAGGATTCGAGCCGGCATACAGGTTAAATGAATCCGAGAGGGAGGTTAAGGCGAAGAAGTCATGAGTAGAAACCACACGGAGATAGGGTGCCCCGGGACCGCATAAGAATGGGGTGCTTTCAAAGCCTGCGCTGATTGAAAACCGTTTGATTAGGAAAGACTGCGCGATTGCTCCAGCCTCTGAAAATAATAATAATGTGCTCAGCACTGAGAAGCAAAAACCCAGGTGAGGAGGTGATGGGCTGACTGGTTTCTTCAATCACCAAAAAATAAGGCTTGGAAGTGCCAGTTAAGACGGCAACTTTGGTCTTAAGCTATTTCCACTCAATACTGTAAAGTGAGACCTTGGTCCCTACATAGTGAAAATGAAAGGGAGTTCTATCACAGGCTCGTTTGTGGTTTTGCGTTGTTAAAATATAGATATTGGGCATGTTTTTGCCCATGTCCAGTTTTGGAAAGCGCCTTGTATTCAACTGGACCCTGCTTGTCCTTGAGTTAGAAGGATGAGCAGGTGTCAGAATCCCAGACCGCTTCTTCCTAACCTTCCTTATTGTCCTTCCCTGCTTCCTGCACCAAATCTCTCAAGGAGGGAGGAGATACAGGAGGGAATAATGGTCAAAGGCAGGGGGAAGGGAGAGGCAGGGGTTGGATCTCAAGCAACTCGGGCTTGTTTTGCCATTCTTCCTATGTCTTCCCTCAAAATGACATGCTCCTGGTCTGACCTTGATATGGCTTGTGAATATATATTTGCCATAATTACACATCCAGACGTAATGTGCATAATCTTAAGCATCCAGGAAGCTCTTGTGAGTCAGGAGCTTCCTTGACTTTACCCTGTGCATGAGGGAGGAAGTAAGCACCTAGACCTGGCTCCCTGTGCAGCTTCTTTCGTAGGAGCATATTTAAAATTTCTTTGAAATACAAAGAAGAGATTATGAGCCAGCTCTTTCTTCTCTTGCTGATGTACTTATTTTCTCGCTGAATTAGATGAAATGACCTTGTCTTCAACAAATAAATGAGTGGAGATGTTTGAGGCCCCCTTAGCAAACACACAAAAATAGTGCCTGCCTTTTAACTTCCTTCAGAACTTTAGCCTGCAACCCACAAAGCTGTGATGACCTCCTAAATTGGACTCTGCTTCCTTTTGTGCTATTTTTTAAAGTATACAGCCTGCTTCTAAAATTTCACAGCACCTCACAACTATTCCACTGCATAGAGGTGGGAGAAGTGCTTCTGCTGTTATTTCATCACTGACAAAGCTATAAAGAAAAACTAATTCAAATCCAGATTTATGATTTATCAGTATTGAAAGAATTTACATATTATGTCATAATCACTTGAAATAGGTTCTAAAAGCCCCAAGAACTGCTACAGATCTCTATAGAAATTGAGACTTATAATGACAGAGCTGAGAATGACCTTTAAAATCATAACCACCACTTTGGTTCTCAGGGACATGAAGGTTTCAATACTACTTGTAGTGGTAGTTGTTCCTTTCATAAAGATTTCCAGGGATGCCTAGGCTATTTTTATAATAAAAATATTCAACAATGTAGATCCATCAGCTGACAAATTTAAAACTCCACAAGAATCAACATCACAAACACAGTTAACTCAAGTTTTCATTCTTTCTCTTTGCCTGCTGAAGGTCACTTCCCTTGGGGCACATTCCCAGGTCAAGTGCTACTGGATATCCTCCTGCACATGTCAGTTCCTGGGCAACTGCTGAGATGTGAGCCATAGCCTCTCTTGAAACTCAGCCTGATGCCCCCATTGTTAGCCTTTCTGATTGGTGTCTATTCTGTTTGCTCTCCGTTTCTTCTTGTGGATGCCTGGTCATCAGCAATCATGTAAATAAATTGCTACTCTTTTGAGGAAAATAAGCAAGTCAGGAAGTCTCAGAGACGGTATCTAAGAAGAGACAAAATTCAAGACATACATATATATAGTTCAAATGACACTATCATCATTCTTGTTCGCTGCTGTTTGATGGGAATACTGTTGGAAAAGGAAGTAAGATTCTTCAATATTACTAGCCTCATCTTGTCCCCACCTGGCTAAAGCACTCAAAATACTAACCCAATGCACCTCCATCACCACCAAGATACTAAAGCTTCAAATGGCAAATAGATCCCTTTGGGTCATTTTCTCATTACTCAAACATCCAGTTTCCTATATCTCACCTTTACACACAAGTCATTTCTTTTTCATGTTTCTATGACCCTCTTTGGAATTTTAGCTCTATAGTTTAAAAGTTAAAGATCTAACTCTAATATCTTAATATGAAGAGGCCTTCTCTATAATTCTGCAGGCTTACTTACATGAAAAAATAAGTTTTGGACTGCTCAAAACTTGAATTTCAACCAAAGAAGAATGTATCACTTATTCCATAAGTTATCAAGGCCATCTCAGGGTAGAGACAAATCTACCATCTCATGCTTTTTGCTCCATTCTTCTCCACTTAGCACATTTTTATGCATGTGAAAATATATGAACATTAAAGAAACACTAAAGATGAGTATGCTATATGAGTAAGGAGGAGACACATGACTGAAAAGAAAAGAAATCTCTTGGTTTTAGAATACAGCAGTGTCTCTTGAGAGTGGTTGACTTCTCATTTTCTCATCCCTCAGCAATTTCTAGAACCAATATTGTGGCCACAGATATTTGATGGCCCAGTCAAATTACCAAAGTTTATTTTCTTGAGAATTAAGGCCTTTCATTAATATCTTATCTACTTTTCATAATGGAGTATTCATTCCCACATTTTGTGGACTAAGAAAAGCTGAGAACCAAAATTTATAGAGATCTTTTGGCATATTTTTAGATCACAGCAAATTGCTTAAATCCTTGAGAATTCTTTTCCTAATCCAGTTTGATTCTAATTTTATTTTTCCTTTTTAGTTCTCTTGCTTTGTCTCACCCACTATGGATTACCAGGTTCACTATAGTCATTGTCCTAACAGATTTCAGTGTTTTTATTTCTTGGTTATATTACCCTAAAACACGTCACATGAAAATTATACATAGCTGGTAAAACATTTGTAATAGGGTTGTTGTTAAAGTCCTCCCATGCTGCGCAGTTCTCAACATATACAGTTATGAGATTAGGGAGACAAAATCCTTTACATGAAACTGTAGAGCCCAATCGTTCTACATCTGGATCATTTTAAACCAGAAGTTGTAAGAAGAATGAGCATCTTGAGATTCTCATTATCAGTGCAGACCAGATGGAAAGTCTTTTTGAATTCTGGCATGAGGAAGAAAGCATTTTCATAGCAAAAAAAAAAAAAAAGATAATATTTTATGAAACAACAACCAGCAACAATGGCTTGCAGTTCAAAAACTCTCAACTTTTTTATGACCCCATCCACCTAAAGTACTCAAATGAAATAAAACAGAACCCATGAACATGTCTTTCCTTGAATGCAATAAATATTTATCAATTTATCAAATAATGAGCCTTTAGTGACATTCCCAAAAGATTTAGGAAGGATCCAACTTAAACATTAACAATGAACTTTGTTGGGATAGGTGGCCCAAGAAAGTAAAAATTTTGTCAAGATTTGCATTTTTGGGAGTTGAAGATAAGCCAAAGTGTCTTTTTGGAGTGAACTCCACTAAGCGTGTAGTGATATTGAGAAGCAATACCTCCAAAAAGGTGGCTGCGGCTATAGTATCCTAATAATGTTCACAGTTACAAGTTCTTTCACCTGCAGTGGTGGCAAAGGGGAAAGGAAGAAGAAATTAAAATATAGTGAGTATCTGATACATTTCAGAAACTGGTAAGAGCTGTACTTTTTTTTTATTTAATGCTCACAAAAGAACTGCAAGGTATTATCAGTCTCACTATTCATTTTAAAACTGCATTATTCAACTACTTGGGCTGCTATCCTTTTCAGGTGAGTACAAGAAATTCAGAGTGAAGTTAACATACACAAGGGACTAGCTAGAGAGAAGGTTTGAAAAATAGGCAGATCAGAAAGGGTTCCTGTAAATTTGAACTTTATCTTGCAGGCCTGAGGTAATAATTGTAAGGCATTTATCAAGAACAATATACATTCATAAAGGTGTAAAAATGTAAATTTTAAGCTCAGAGACATTTCACAATGTGAATATAACCCCATGTAACTCACCATCCATGTAACTCACCACCACCACAATAAGAAATGGAACATAACCACCATACAAGTTTATTTCCTGTTCCCATCAAATCATTACTCAATCTCCACCCTAAATCTACCTACTACCTGCCTTCTAACATCATAGATTATATTATATATATATATGCATATATATATGTAAATCACACAGAGTGATCTCTTCTGTTATATTCGGGGGATTCATTCATGTGGATGGTTACATCAGAGGTTTGTTTACTTTCATTATTTTATAGCATTATGTTGAATGAATATGCCACAATTTAATTATGCATTCTAACATTGATAAATATTTTGGTTATTTCCAGGTTTTTGCTATAGTAAATAATGCTTCATTATAGCATTTTAAGCTGTTCACCGAGAACAGTATTTTTATGTGACAGCTCACTCTAGCTGCAATATGGAGCTAAGGAGAATGAATTTAGTTCAGACAGTTGCCAAAACAAGAGCCCAAACCAAGTAGGCATGTGGAGAGAGGAAATCAGAAACCATATGAATTCAGACTATAGGAGAAGAATGAAATGATGACATGTAGAAATCACATGGATATGAGAAGCAAAAAGAAAGCATGGAATGCAGAACAATTCCCAGTTTTCTAAATTTGGTGGATAATCTTTCTTTTCACCAAAACTAAGAACATGGGAAAGTGAATGAGATCCTGTTTATTGCATCTGAGAAAGGTTAAAAGAATTCCCTGGGGCCGGCGTCGTGGTGCAGTTGTTTTCCTCCACCTCTGGTGCCGGCATCCCATGTGGGCACCAGTTCTGGTCCTGGCTGCTACACTTCCAATCCAGCTCTCTGCTGTGGCCTGGGAAAGCGGTAGATGTCCCAAGTCCTTGGGCCCCTGCACTCACGTGGGAGACCTGGAGAAGCTCCTGGCTCCTGGCTTTAGATGGGTGCAGCTCCAGCTGTTGCAGCCATTTGGGGGAGTGAACCAATGGAAGGAATACCTTTCTCTCTGTCTTTCCCTCTCACTCTCTGTAACTCTACTTTTCAAATAAATAAATAAATAAATAAAAAGAATTCCCTAAGGTGATTCCAAACTTGTGCTTCTGCTACAAAGCACTGCATTTTTTTCTTCTCTGGTCCCAACCAAACCCCTTCCTCCTGCCATAGCCCAAATGGTAACAGGTAGTTTCCTAAAAAGGAACATGAATTCCATATTCCTGAACTGTTGACCTATAAATCATTCACTTTTCCCTTCAATTTTATCTTCTTCCAAGTGCACAATTACAACAAAGAAGGAGATTAATCAACTAAAAGTTTGTTTTACATTCTAGACTGTAAGAGTTCAGTCTAATGAATGGGGATGGGGAAATAATAAAATGTCAAGGGGCTAGTCATGATCTGGATAGTTCAGGAGGAGAGACCTTGTTAACAAAATGTGCAGAGAGCAGATTCTAACATTTCATAGAAGAATTTTCAAAATCTAATTGAAAATACAATTAGACTTCCCTGTAGTATGTTATCTGCATCATTGGGAAGTGATGAGGCAATGATTTGAGGGGCATGTGACAGGCTGGGTTCACTAAGAAGCAGTCTCTTAGTTGAACTTCAAATTGCAAGATGTTTGTTAGAAAATATCCTTGGAAAGCACAGGAAGCATGATTAGGTAGAGGGAGGAGGTGGACTTCGAATGGGCCCAATAACAATATCAATTGACCTCAGCGGGTATGGGTGTTCTGCACTAAAATAATCCCTCAGAGTTGTCCCAAACAGGGCCACCATGGTTAAACTTTCCAACCATCTGCTTCAGTGGTCATTGGCTGTGATATGCCTAGGAAGGGCATGTTCTTGGATGAGGCAGCTCTGCACAGCTGAGGACATTGCTTAAGGTGCTATGAACCAAAGGCTGTTCTGACAATGATCCCAGCAGCTGGAACTATAAGATTTTTCTTGGAGGATGGATATGGGCATTGTATCTCTGTGTCCATTTCAGATTATCTTTTAATCTAGACTTTAACCATAGAGGACTAAGCTAGATAACTTCCCAGGGTCCATCCAGCTCTGAGATCTACATTGATTTATTTCATTATATTCAAATTTGAAGCCATCAAAGAATTTACAAATTACACTAAATAATATTGCTCTTTCCTCTTAAATCTCTCATATCACCCATTTCAACAAGTAAATATATCACTTGAACCGTCCACATGGATGGGAGGCAGGAATCGCTACAAATTTACTTCTTGATGAAAAACATTTCTTAATAATGTAGAAAGTGTGTATTGCCAACTTTCTTCAGTAGGAACTTTATACCACACAAAGGTGTGTGTGTGTGTGTGTGTGCGTGTTCTGTTGATACCTGTATTTAATGCTTGAAATATTCATAGACTTTACTGTCACTGATCTTTCATGTTCAACCTGCATAGCAACTGATAGGTAACAGAAGAACTGCTTATGAAAACCTCCTCTTACTCTCTCTGCCTAGTCACCTCAGTAACATGGTGTGCTGCCAAGGGATTTTATGTTACACACTTTTGAAAAGGGGCTGACACCTGTCGGTTTGAAGAACCTCCTAACATTCTCTGCTAGGAAGACTCCTTATCTCACTTCAGACAGAGCAGTCTCTGAGCTCATGATTCATTCTGTCTTTGCCTTCAATGCTGGGACTGCTGCTCCCAGCTTTCCCACAGCCACACTCAGTGAATTCCTATCAAGAACCACTCCGCAAAGCTTCTGTAGCCTAGAAAGGGCAGGATTCCTGTTTTCTGCATTCATTCCAACTCCAATCCTGGATGCAATTTGCTTCCTGCTTCCCCATGGCCTCCTTTCAGAAATAGTTTTAGTGTTTGCAAAAGCATAATTATAAAACAAACATGAGCTTTTTTAAAATGTCATTAACTATTTGTCCTCCATTGTGTTAACTTTCTCTAATATTTTTATCCAAATTCTCCAGTTTGCTCTCTTGGTTGTAATTTTATTTCCCCCTTCAATTAGTCGTATCATGAACCAAAATAAGTTCTCTGCATCTCAGCTGACCCATATCTAAAATGAGAATAACAAGCCTTGCCTTATAGACCTATTGGGAGAAGTTGACAGGGTAGCATTGTATAGGCTGTGAAGAAATGGTAATTATTAAAATTGTAATCGTCATTATTTAGGGAAGTAGTCCTGGCCTAAATTTATGCGAAAAGTGTGGTGCTGGCCTTGTGGAAAATAAGTAAAGTTCAATCAACTGAGTTCCATTACCATGATCTGCTGACAAGAATTCATCCTCTCTTAATTCCTGCACTCTGCCCCCAGCCAAGTGTGATCTCAAGCTGCAGATAATGCCCTTGACTGCTACTTTCTCTAGTAACTGAATTCCCTAACTCTGGGTCCACTGCCAAATCATTTCTTTTATACGTGCGAAAGAAGAGATCACTTTTAGTATGTGATGCTGGTGTTCCATTTATAGTTGCTGTATATCCAGTATGTGATTTCTGCATGCTATATAGATGTCTCTTAAACATTGGTGTACTGAAGAATCACCTAGAAAACATGTTAAACTTAAGATTCCTGGGTCCCACCTATAAAGCTTCTAATTAGGAGAGTGGGCGAGGCCAAGAATTTGCATTCCTAGCAAAATCCCAGGGGATGCTGATGTTGCTGGTCTGCAGATCACTTTTGATCAGCATGGATCAGCATGGGGCACAGAACTGAATGTATTCATTATAGCTAAAGAAACATAAAAAAAAAATAGAAGTTACCTTCAAAGAACTTGCTCTGATTATAGATATGTAACATGTAAGTAAGACAACATATTATTATCATGTGTTAAATGTTTTGTTTATAGCCCTGGCTACATATTTGTAACCTAAACAAGAAAACATGTTTCTGTCACACTACAAGTATTTTTATCCCCAGAGTCTTCTTTATAGGAAAATCAAAATTTCTTATAAAATGAGTAAGAACATCACATCCATGGGCCAATGACCATCTCAAAAGTTACGAAAAGTTAATAAAATTCAGCATATTCATAATTTTTCATTACATGTATCATTTCAGAAGGCTGTCATTGTGAAAAAATGTTCTTTAATAATTGATGGTTACATATGATTCCTACACATTAGTTAGATTAAAATATGTGGTTTTTGTAGCATATACTTTGCCTGCTTAATACCAATTTGATTATGAATCTAAGGATGAGGAGGCTTGGAAGAGAGACAGGATCAGAGAGCTTGGGATAATGCTCCATCTTCCAAAATGAGTGAGCTTCATGGTCTGTCATCATTACAATGGAAATATCATACCTGCTTAGCATACCTTAGTCTCCTTTTAAAGAAGTTTCACAGGCCGGCGCCACAGTTCAACAGGCTAATCCTCTGCCTGCAGCACCGGCACCCCGAGTTCTAGTCCCGGTTGGGGCACTGGATTCTGTCCCAGTTGCTCCTCTTCCAGTCCAGCTCTCTGCTATGGCCCAGGAGTGCAGTGGAGGATGGCCCAAGTGCTTGGGTCCTACACCTGCATGGGAGACCAGGAGGAAGCACCTGGCTCCTGGCTTCGGATCAGTGCAGCACGCCGGGTGCAGCACACCAGCCGTAGCAGCCATTTTAGGGGGTGAACCAACGGAAGAGGAAGACTTTTTTCTCTGTCTCTCTCTCTCTCACTAACTCTGCCTGTCAAAAAAAAAAAAAAATGAAAGAAAAGTTTCACAAATCAACTTGTGCTCTTGGAATTGATTATCCCCTGTGTAAAGTCCAGCTGTATCTGTGTTTAAGTCCTAGAGGCAACAGAGCACAAGACTGAGCCCAAACTAGATTCCAGTGAGCCGGACTCACATATTAGCTCTGCAACTTACTAAATGTTTACTTTTGGGAAAATAATTTCACCTCTTTAATTCTCAATTTCCTTCTTTTTTTTTTTTAATTTTTTTGACAGGCAGAGTGGACAGTGAGAGAGAGAGACAGAGAGAAAGGTCTTCCTTTTGCCGTTGGTTCACCCTCCAATGGCCGCCGCGGTAGCGTGCTGCGGCCGGCGCACCGCGCTGTTCCGATGGCAGGAGCCAGGGGCTTATCCTGGTCTCCCATGGGGTGCAGAGCCCAAGCACTTGGGCCATCCTCCACTGCACTCCCTGGCCACAGCAGAGAGCTGGCCTGGAAGAGGGGCAACCGGGACAGGATCGGTGCCCCGACCGGGACTAGAACCCGGTGTGCCGGCGCCGCAAGGCGGAGGATTAGCCTGTTGAGCCACGGCGCCAGCAATTTCCTTACTTCTTAGATGAGTTGGCATAATAGTACTCCCTCATAGGGCTGTTATGATGAATAAATATGCAGTGGTTCTCAGTTACTACATATTACTCCAAAAAGTAACTTAAGACAGCATGTTTTTATTTGCTTACAGTTTGTATGAGCCTGAAATATGACCATAATTTAGCTGGGTCCTCTGGATAAGGATCTTACAGGCCACAGTCACAGTGTCAACGAGGACCACAAACATTTCAAGGCTCACCTGGGGAAGGATAAGCTTCCAAGATCACTCTTGTGGCTGTTGGCCATATTCAGGTTAGCCTGGCTGGCTGGCTGTTAGCTGGAGACATTGGTTCTCGGCCATTTGCAGTTCTTTCCACAGCTGCATATGATACTACTTTCTGGCCTCAGATGAGATAGTTTTTCCTAGGGGGAGGGTTGATAAATGAGGGTTTCCAAGTGAAAACCACAGTTTTTTTATAACCTACTTTCAGAAATCTCATCTGATTACCTGTGTCTCCATATGAATTTCAGCATCATTTTTTCTAGATCTGAGAAGAATGTCTTTGGTATTTTGATTGGTATTGCATTGAATCTATAAATTGCTTTTGGGAGAATGGACATTTTGATGATATTGATTCTTCCAATCCATGAGCATGGAAGATTTCTCCATTTTTTGGTATCCTCTTCTATTTCTTTCTTTAAGGTTTTGTAATTCTCATTGTAGAGATCTTTAATGTCCTTGGTTAAGTTTATTCCAAGGTATTTGACTGTTTTTGTAGCTATTGTGAATGGGATTGATCTTAGAAGTTCTTCCTCAGCCGTGGCATTGCCTGTGTATACAAAGGCTGTTGATTTTTGTGCATTGATTTTATATCCTGCTACTTTGCCAAACTCTTCGATGAGTTCCAGCAGTCTCTTAGTAGAGTTCTTTTGGTCCCCTAAATAAAGAATCATATCATCTGCAAAGAGGGATAATTTGAGTTCTTCCTTCCCAATTTGTATCCCTTTAATTTCTTTTTCTTCCTAATACCTCTGGCTAAAACGTCAAGAACTATATTGAATAGCAGTGGTGAGAGGGCATCCCTGTCTGGTACCAGATCTCAGTGGAAATGCTTCCAACTTTTTCTCATTCAATAGGATGCTAGCCGTGGGTTTTTCACAAATTGCTTTGATTGTATTGAGGAATGTTCCTTCTATACCCAGTTTGCATAGAGTTTTCATCATGAAAGGGTGTTGTATTTTATCAAATGCTTTCTCTGCGTCTATTGAGAGAATCATATGGTTTTTCTTCTGCAGTCTGTTAATGTAGTGTATCACATTGATTGTTTTGCGAACATTGAACATCCCTGCATACCAGGGATAAATCCCACTTGGTCTGGGTGGATGATCTTTCTGATGTGTTGTTGCATTCTATTGGCCAGAATTTTATTGAGTATTTTTGCATCTATGTTCATCAGGGATATTGGTCTGTAATTCTCTTTCAATGCTGCATCTTTTTCCGGCTTAGGAATTAAGGTGATGCTGGCTTCATAGAAAGAATTTGGGAGGATTCCCTCTTTTTCGATTGTTCTGAATAGTTTGAGGAGAATTGGAGTTAGTTCTTCTTTAAATGTCTGGTAGAATTCGGCAGTGAATCCATCTGGTCTTGGGCTTTTCTTTGTTGGGAGGGCCTTTATTACTGTTTCAATTTCTGTCTCAGTTATTGGTCTGTTTAGGTGTTCTATCTCTTCCTGGCTCAATTTAGGTAGGTTGCATGTGTCCAGGAATCTATCCATTTCTGATAGATTTACCTGTTTGCTGGCATACAAGTCCTTGTAGTAATTTTTGATGATTCTTTTTATTTCTATAGTGTCTGCTGTTACATTTCATTTTTCATCTCTGATTTTATTGATTTGGGTCTCTTTTTTTAGTTAGTTGGGCCAATGGGGTGTCAATTTTGTTTATTCTTTCAAAAAACCATCTCTTCGTTTTGCTAATCTTTTGTATGGGTTTTTTTGGATTCAAACCTATTGATTTGTTCTCTGATTTTAATTATTTCTCTTCTCCTACTAGATTTGGGTCTGGTTTGCTGCAGTTTTTCTAGATCCTTGAGATGAATTGAAATCTCATTTATTTGGTGCCTTTCGAATTTCTTGATGTAGGCACCTATTGATATAAACTTTCCTCTTAACACTGCTTTTGCTGTATCCCATAGGTTTTGGTATGTTGTGCTGTTATCCTCATTTACTTCCAGAAACTTTTGATTTCTCTTTTGATTTCTTCTATGACCCATTGTTCATTCAGGAGCATGTTGTTCAATCTCCATGTGTTTGCATATGCTCTAGGGATTCCCGAGTTGCTAATTTCCAACTTCATTCCCCTATGGTCTGAGAAGATGCATGGTATGATTGTAATTCTTTTGAATTTGCTGAGACTTGCTTTATGGCCTACTATGTGGTCAATCTAGAGTAAGTTCCATGTACTGCTGAGAAGAATGTAAATTCTTTATATATAGGATGAAAAGTTCTGTAGATATCTGTTAGATCCATTTGGGCTATAGTGTCGTTTAAATCTACTGTCTCCTTGTTGATCTTCTGTTCTGTTGATCTGTCTATCTCTGAGAGTGGAGTATTGAAGTCCCCCAGTACTACTGTATTGGAGTCTAAGTCTCCCTTTAAGTCCCTTAACAAATCTTTTAAATAAACCGGTGCCCTATAATTAGGTGCATATACATTTATAATAGTTACATCTTCCTGTTCAATTGATCCTTTAATCATTATATAGTGCCCCTCTTTGTCTCTCTTAACTGTTTTTGTGCTAAATTTTATTTTGTCTGATATTAAGATGGCTACACTCGCTCTTTTTTCATTTCTGTTGGCATGGCATATCTTTTTCCAGCCTTTCACTTTCAGTCTGTATGCATCTTTGTTGGAAAGATGTGTTTCTTGTAAGCAGGAAATAAATGGTTTTGTTCCTTAACCCATTCAGCCAATCTGTGTCTTTTAACTGGAGAGTTGAGGCCATTAATGTTCAATCTCACTATTGATAAGTAGTAACTTTGCCCTGCCATTTGCCAAACATATTTTCTAATATATGCTTTGAACTTCCTGCGATCTTTTGCGGTAAGATTTTCTTCATTTACCTTCTTTCATATTGATGACCGTGTTTCTGTGTTTCTGTGTGTAACACATCTTTAAGCATCTTTTGCAGGGCTGGACGAGTGGCAACAAATTCTTTCAATTTCTGTTTGCTAAGAAAGGTCTTTATTTCACCTTCATTCACAAATGAGAGCTTTGCAGGATATAATATTCGGGGCTGGCAGTTTTTCTCTCTTAGTGCTTGGGCTATGTCTCACCATTCCCTCCTAGTATATAGGCTTCTTAAAAATCAAAAATACCAAAGACATTCTTCTCAGATCTTGAAAAAATGATGCTGAAATTCATATGAAGACACAGGAGACCTAGAGTAGCTAAAGCAATCTTGTACAACAAAAACAAAGCCAGAGGCATCACAATACCAGATTTCAGGACATACTACAGGTCACTTGTAATCAAAACAGCGTGGTACTGGTACAGAAACAGATGAGTACACCAATGGAACAGAATAGAAACACCAGAAATCAATTCAAACATCTACAGCCAACTTATATTTGATTAAGGATCCAAAACCAATCCCTGGAGTAAGGACAGCCTATTCAATAAATGTTGCTGGGAAAATTGGATTTCCAGGTACAGAAGCATGAAGCAAGACCCCTACCTTATACCTTACACAAAAATGCACTCAACATGGATTAAAGACTTAAATCTATGACCTGAAACCATCAAATTATTAGAGAGCATTCGAGAAACCTTGCAAGATATAGGCACAGGCAAAGACTTCTTAGAAAAGACCACGGAAGCACAGGCAGTCAAAGCCAAAATTAACATTTGGGATTGCATCAAATTGAGAAGTTTCTGTATTGAAAAAGAAACGGTCAGGAAAGTGAAGAGGCAACCAACAGAATGGGAAAAAATATTTGCAAACTATACTACACATAAAGGGTTGATAACCATAATCTACAAAGAGATCAAGAAACTCCACAACATCAAAACAAACAACCCACTGAAGAGATGGGCCAAGGACCTCAATAGACATTTTTCAAAAGAGGAAATCCAAATGGCCAACAGACACATGAAAAAATGTTCAGGATCACTAGCCATCAGGGAAATGCAAGTCAAAACCACAATGAGGTTTCACCTCACCCCGGTGAGAATGGCTCACATACAAAAATCTACCAACAACAGATGCTGGCAAGGATGTGGGGAAAAAGGGACACTAACCCACTGTTGTTGGGAATGCAAACTGGTTAATCCACTATGGAAGTCAGCCTGGAGATTCCTCAGAAACCTGAATATAACCCTACCATTCAACCCAGCCATCCCACTCCTTGGAATTTACCCAAAGGAAATTAAATTGTCAAACAAAAAAGCCATCTGCACCTCAGTGTTTATTGCAGCTCAATTCACAATAGCTAAGATCTGGAACCAACCCAAATGCCCATCAACAGTAGACTGGATAATTACGGGACATGTACTTTATAGAATACTATACAGCAGTAAAAAAAAAAAATGAAATCTGGTCATTTGCAACAAAATGGAGGAATCTGGAAAACATCATGCTGAGTGAATTAAGCCAGTCCCAAAGGGACAAATATCATATATGTTCTCCCTGATCGGTGACAACTAACCAAGCACAAAAAAAAGGAAACCTGTTGAAGTGAAAGGGACACTATGAGAAACAGTGACTTGATCAGCCCTTGTCCTGACTGTTGATGTACAATTTAATACTTTATCCCTTTTAGTATTTGTTTGTACTACTTAATACTATTGGTTGAACTCTGTAATTAACACACAATTATTCTTAGGTGTTTAAATTTAACTGAAAAGTGATCCCTGTTAAATTTCAGAGTGGAAAAAGAGAGGGAGGAGATGTACAATTTTGAACATACTGAATCAAACTTGCCCCAAATGGTGGAGTTAGAAATGTGCCAGGGGATTCCAATACATTCCCATCAAGATTGCATGTACCAATGCCATCTCACAGGTCCAAGTGATCAATTTCAGTTCACAATTGATCACACTGATAAGTCTAAGAGTCAAAGGGATCACATAAACAAGACTAGTGTCTGCTAATACTAACTGATGGAATCAAAAAGGGAGAGAACAATCCAACATGAGAAGCGGGATACACAGCAGACTCATAGAATGGCAGATGTCCTAAACAGCACTCTGGCTTCGGAATCATCCCTTAAGGCATTCAGATCTGGCGGAAGAGCCCATGAGAGTATTGTAGGCATGGAAAGCCAAGACACTCTGGCAAAAAAAATAAATAAATAAACCTAAATGAAAGATCTCTGTAAGATCCCAGTGGAAAGAATGGGGCCATCAAAGAAGGAGATACCTTTCTCTGAAGGGAGGAGAAAACTTCCACTTTGACTATGACCTTGTCTAAATAAGATCCAAGTTGGCGAACATTAAAGGCTTCCATAGCCTTGGCAACTCATGACTAGAGCCTAGGGAGATTACTGACGCCATAAACAAGAGTGTCAAATTGTTAAGTCAACAATAGGAGTCACTGTGCACTTACTCCTCATGTGGGATCTCTGTCCTTAATGTGTTGTCCGATGTGAATTAACGCTATAACTATTACTCAAACAGTATTTTACACTTTGTTCTGTGTGGGTGCAAACTGCTGAAAACTTAATATATACTAAATTGATCTTCTGTATATAAAGATAATTGAGAATGAATCTTGCTGTGAATGGAATGGGAGAGGGAGCAGGAAGTGGGAGGGTTGCGGGTGGGAGGGAAGTTTTGTGGGGGAAAAGCCATTGTAATCCATAAACTGTACTTTTGAAATTTATATTTACTAAATAATAGTTAAAAAATTCACAGAGGAAAAAAAATAAAGTTATTCTAAAATAAAATGCTTTAAATATTTTTAAATGGATTTAAAATTACTCATATTGCCCCCACCCTTATATAGTCACTATTGATAATTTGGCATATTTCTACCCCAGTGCTATTCCTATATACAGGTAGAAAACTTGTTTCTTTTTCAATAAAATCTGGAGCATGACGTAGATTTTTTTATATCAGACTTTTACCAATTAACATTATATTTTTAACACTTTCACATGTAATTAAATATTCTTTGTTCTTTGAAAACATCAGTGTATAATATTCTGATATATGTACTCCAACTTAATCAAAGATTACTATTAGACTTTTAGGATGTCACTAGTATTTTAATACTGTAAAACTATAACAAGAAAATAAATTTTACATATATCTTTGTCCTTCATTATTCTATTATTTTATTAAAAGTTCTGGAATCCTTGAAGTTGAAGCAATCTTTGAAGTTGCTAGGGAAAAATAAGACTTGATAATTATAGAAACTTGTATATACACAAAGCCTTCTCTTCTCTCTTCTCTATCACGACCTCCCATTTCCCATGAGCAAAATTTTATAGGCTTTTAGGACTGGAAATTGCCAAAATAACAATCTAATTGGGATTGCCATCTGTCAGTTTTTGCCTGCCCAGTTTCCATCCCTTTCTCTGGTAACACCGCCCTGATTTTCCGTGAGGAACCACATGTCTTAATTCTCAGCCCATATGTTTCAGATCAAACTGCACCTTTGGATCCTAGAGTTACTTGCCCTAAAGGCCAATAAAAACACCTGTTCTCTTGACCACTGTGATTGGTTCAAGGATGGCCCATGATCCAGGACAGACCAATCAGAATCAATGAGACTCAGTTCAAGTCTACAGGTGCCATCATCTATACTGTCTTTGGAGATCAGAGTTTGTACATGAATAGCTAGAAATGCTGGTACTCCCAGAAGAAGGAGCCTGCTGATGATAAGACCTGGCATGGAGAAAAGAAGAGCCAAGAGATGGAGAAAGATTCTGGATCATGTTGTTTTGAGTTTCTAGTTTTACCTAAGCCTGATCTTCCCAGGACATTGGAGTTCCTTCATCCAGTTTAAAAGGATTTCTGCCATTTTCCTTTGAAAGGGTCTTCACTAATCCAGAAATCCTATACCCTCAATTAATAAAGATGAGTTGTGATTAAGACAATCTAAACATGTACAATATAAACATATACTTTTTATATTATGAATTGTGGTTCAGATTCTAGAGAGGAATCCTACCTAGTTCCATCATTCACAGGGCAATTGAGGGAAAGTAGTTACATAACCTTTCCCTCCCTACCTATGAAATGAAAATAATACTAATACTTACCTCAGACATTTTTTAAGAGTTAAATGAGTCCATAGGTGAAAAGTGCTTAAAAGAGTGCCTGACACTTCTTAATTGCCATCTACTCATACTTCTGCTGCTGCTAGTTGTTATTTTGAAGGTAGAAAATGAAAAACGGAAAGATAAGTGACCTATTTCACTCATGCCTATATTAGCAAAGCCGAACTTCAAACTTAGGTTTCCTTTCTTCTCTTCTCTGTGTTTATTTCAACAGTTAAGCATATCATCATCTTTACAACAGAAAGGTAAGCAATGAGTTTTCAAAAGTTTCTGCCCACTTATTTGAATGTTTCTGTCAAAAGTGTTTGAAGTCAGTCTGGAGCCCACAAAATATATTTATGTTACTAGCAATGACCAGACTCTACTGTTAGGACTGTAGGTTACTATAACTTCTGACTGAAAATCATTATTTTATTTTAATAACAATTAAATTTATTTTTCATTATTTCATTTTAATGAAAATTAAAAGATGTGTTATAATAAATAACTGAAAAATATACTTGGCACTTTTCATAGTGTTTTATCTTTTGAATAAAATCTGCCTTCCTACTTACCCAGTTGCTCTTTGCAGAATGCTCAAATCATTAGGCTCATGGTTAGTAGATTCATATTACCCACCCAGTGAAGAGTGAATGTGTTCGTTGGAGGAGGCAGCTGGTCTCTCCCAAATGTAAATCATGTTTCATCATGTCTGGCTCAGAGAGAACACGGCATATGGCAAATGAATACACAGCTGCCTGGTGAATTTTTTCATCGAGAATTAGTCTAATACCTAAATGCACAGTGAATAAAACATTTTCAGAATAAGAATATTATGTTAAAATTCATAATCATTGTTAAATATTAAGAGTCAATTCATGCCCTTGAATTATCACAAAATCCCATGTCCTGCTTGAAAAAAGTTACCTGGTATTTAATGTCATACTTTTCAAGCCCAGGCTGCTTTATAACTTCTATTATTAAAGAATATTTTCAGATAACCACATGGCCTGTTATTTAAATGTAAACTATTATTTTTATAGAGAATTTTTCTATAGAGGGAATGCATGGAAAAATCAGAGTGATATGGGACCGTGCATGGGTTATGGGTGAGAGACTGGGCTTGGAATAATGAGGTCAGAGTTCAAACACAGCCACTTCTAGGCTGAAAGGCAGTCAGCAAAGTGATTGACTGCTCTGTTCCTTAGTTTTCTCAACTGCAAAGTGATAATCATAACACTGTAATATGATAATATAAACCTCATAGGGATGGTAAGAATCAAAATGAGAAAATGTATGTGATGGTCTTGGAATAGCACTTTCTACATCACTCAAAATGATGAGAGCTGCTTTATTATTGGCTTTACATTTTGACAAATTAGCTTTGGAGCCATGAGCAGATTATCAAATCTTTCAGTATTGTCATTTTTTTAAATGAGTACATTGTACTGGACTCAGAATAACTGCCTTTTACATTTAAAATGCTATGAAAAATGCCCCTTAGAGTTGGGATAACCTAAAATCTATTGAAAGGTCAAACTGGGGAGAATTTTTCAACCTATTTTTCCACACTGAAATTGAACTAGTTTGTCACAACAGTTAGGTCAATTATGTTGCTGCTTGAGACACCCATATTGCGTATTGGAGTTCCTAGTTTGAGTCTTGGCTGCTCTCCTTCTGATCAGCTTTCTGCTAATGTGTACCCAGAGAGGCAGCAGATGATGACTCAAGTGTTTGGGACCTTGCCACTTATGTGGGGACCTGGATGGAGTTGCTGGGCCTTCCTGGCTTCTGGTTTCAGCCTGGCCCAGCCCTGCCTCTTGAGGATATTTGTGGAGTGAACGAGCAGATGGAAGATACCTCTCTTGCTGACTTGTTCACTCCTCCTCTCGCTCTCTCACAAATAAAATGGAAATAATTTATTTTAAGAAATAAATTCAGCTTCATCTATTCTTTAAGGTTAATCATTTCCACAGGTAATACAGCACAGTCCATATATTCATGGCTTTTCATCCATCCAGTGCTCAAATTTTTCATCACTCATTTGGGAAAGACAATGCAATGGTTCATTGTAGAGCCTTCCTTGCCATGACAGTTTTAATAGTGATTGACATTCTCTCAAATTCCACAGTGAGTCCTTGTAATAAGAAAAGGACTCATGATGTTTATAACACAGACAAAATTAATCAACTCTAGAATTACTTTGACTAATAAGGCTCTCTACTAAAGATTAATTCCTTACTAATTGTTTTGGTATAGTACATTATCTGGTTATCTTCACAGATCAAACCAACCTGAAATTCTCCTTATCAGCGCTTAACTATGTGCTTTACCAACAGTCTTTGAAGTATTTGTTTTTCTTTTTATGACAGGCTTTAAAGTTCTTTCCTGGACTCTGAAGTATGAAATTAAATAGCAATGCATTCAAATTAGATTTCTGAAAGCCTCTACATATCATCATTAAATCTAAATTAATAAGTATTTTTCTTTAAAAGATGCAGCTTTCTATTTCCTGTGTGAATCTTTAGCTGAACTGACTTAAGAACTACACAAGAATTACCATTAGGGAAAAAGACAGGATGGAGGAACATTGGTTGTCCAGCAGATGTGATATTTTAAGTAGGTAAGACTCCTCTTTGAACATGTTTGTATTTTTACTGATATTTATACTAATTTTTGAATGACATATTAATGAAGGATATGTTCAGATTTCAGTTCACTGAAGAAAAAAACAATGGATATGTCTATTTAAATATACCTTAAGAAATTGAAAGTAATTTTGTTCTATAATATAAATGGAATAATACAAATAAGAATATCACCTGAATTTTAGTTGGCAGCTAATATTTAAACCCCAAATTGACTACTGCTATCAGTAACAAAAAGTAAACTAGAAACTAGATACAGCCAGGCACTGGCAAATATCCTTTCAATCACTGCTAGAAACTCACAGTAACTGCCTCATTATTTATATGAATTTTCCTTGGTTGTAACTTACTTGATTACAAATATAGATTTCTGCTTGAAATTAGCTTAATCATAAAGAGAATTAGCTTCCGGGAATATATGGAGAACTTAGAACTCAGTATCCTTATGTCTCCTCCTTTCTCCTTCCCTTTTGTCCCCTTGCATCTTCTCTCCAGATTGACTTTCAATTTTTTGCATGTGGCCACATGCCTGCTTGATTTATATAAGGACACATCAAAGGGGACACAGAAATATTGAATTAAAAGATAATGCTCATTTTCCTTGAACTTTCTGAAGTACTCTTGTATGCCCAGGTGCAAACAACTGACAGAAAACTTACAAGCATTTCACACTCACAGTTCAGAACTCCTAGAAAAGACATATTGGCCCAGCTATAATTGGGTGCCTACCCATAACCCATCAGCAATGGCCAAGCAATGAGGTTAACCTCAAACAGAATTGTTGAGAATGTAGTCCTTACAGGAGAACAGTATTCAGAGAAAGAAGGATTACTTGTACAGATACCACCAAAGTCTTTTTGTCTTCCTCTTACACACACACACACACACACACACTCCTACCTTTCTTCCAATTTATTGAAATATTCCCATCATAAATGATGTACATTGAGCTACATTCTCATCCTTTTCCTAATACATCATTCATATCTAGCAAATGAATTCAAAATCTCAAAGTGAATGATTCTGGATTAGTCCATGTATAACTTGCAAATACTTCATCTCATGGTGTAGGTTGCCTATTCATTCTATTGATGTTTCCTTTTGTGTGCAGAAGCTGTTTCATTTTATGAAATTCCAATTGTTTGTTTTTACTTTTGTGTCTGGTGATTTTGGGGTCTCATAAAAAAAATCCTTGCCCAGTCCAATGTCCTGAAGCATTGCATTTATCCTATGTTATCTACCAGTTTCAAAGTGTCAGGTCTTACATTTAGGACTTTAATCATTTTTTATTTGATCATTCTACATGGCAACTGATAGGAGTCTATCTTCATTCTTCCCCCAGTGAATATCCAGATACAAAACCACAGACTTCAAGAAAACTTAAAAAAAAAGGAGGAGTTTTATTGGAAAGGTACAGGTATATATCAATCAAATTTTTCTCTGTAACAAATTACCCCAAAACTTAAAGACATAAAATAGCACACTTTATTTAACTCAGTTTTGGAGACAGGCTGAGTAGTTTTTCTGGTCTAATCCAGCTGAGTTAGTCTCTGCTGAGATTGGCCATAAATTTGCACATGGATGACAGGTAACTTACAAGCCAGATAATCTAATGTGTTCTCACTTATATGCTTGAGGTTGGCAGGCTATCAACTTAGTATAAAGGAAATGAGTGTTGGGAGGAACTGGGTCATAGGGTTTTTGAGATCCAGGATATTAAACTAGTCACATTCACGGGGTTCTTAGAACAATTGAGGAAACAACAAAGTTCTGAGACACAGAGTGAAAATTAATTCAAGAGATAGTTCAGTGAGGCCAAAGATAAAGTGAATAACCAGATACCACAAGGAGCAAGAATTGAAAACTGTAAAGTGTCAGAGCCTAGATAGATTCTGTTTTTATTCAGGGTGTCTGCTTCAGATCATATGGCCCCTTGCTCTACCTCTCTCGCTAAGAGAAATAACTTTTAATCTATGACTTTCTTCTCCTTCTTGGTTATAGGTGGAGAAGACCAGAGAGGACTGCCTACAATTTCCCATGTGCAGGGTTTCAGTTCAGGTGATCCACTCCAACAACAGAATCCTGTCTCTACCATCAATTCTAAATTCTCAGGACAGAGGATCTTATTGCCCCAGCCTTTGGACAGTGATTCACCCAATCCATCCAGTATATTTGTATGAAGGGCCACAAAATAGAAATATGGTTGCTGAGAGACCTCCCTATGGTAAAGGATGGTGCAGGATTCTTCTAAGAGGCCCAAGAGATGTTTTCTATCGCAGCAGGTAAAGACAAAGCCTGGTCTCATGAAAAAACTCAGATCTCCAAATGAAACAAATACTCTAATACCAAGTCAGCACAAGGCAAATGCAACTGGAATTGAAAGCAAGCTTGTAGTTTCTTTTATTCCTTCTGAATCCAAAGTACCTGTAAATACTTTGTTATTTTAGAACTTTTAAAAGAAACATTTCATGGAAGTCAAATTTCATCTGCAGAGGATTTTTTTTTCATTTTATTTCTTCCCTCTTATCTTGGGGACATCCCTTAATGAGAGAAATATTCACAGGATGCATCTGGGAAAGGAACATAGCATAAACCAGAACAAAAACTTAAAATCTCTGCTCCCTAAGAGTGAGCTGGTTTGCAGCAGCTTCCCTGACCCCCTGTCTTAGGAATCTACCATGCTTTCCTTCACTTTCTAAAGGTCTTACAAATATAAATTCCCTCTCAGTTTTCTCAGAGCACAGAATATCTTGTAATGATTCTCCATATAGGAAGTTAGAGGGAGCTTGAGTTCTTTGCAGATTTTCTTCCCATCGGTGCTATCCAGGTCCACCATTCTATCAACTTTTATCCTGAAAAATTTGGATTTCAAATTTTTTCTCTTGCTGCAGTTTCATATGTTTGTTATCAAGATCATTTCTGCATGTGGCAATACCTTAAAAACAGTAGAATGCTCAGTTTGTGTGAAGAAATGGAACTTCTCTCACAGATACTTGGTAGTGATATAAATTTTCACTGGTCATTTTGTGTCCAATGCTATAGTACAGATGAAAAATCCCACCTTGGTACTGTAGGTAACCATATGGAGAATGTTAGCTCTGCTACCCAGTGAGATCCTACTATACATAGGATTCAGCTAAACCATACTCAAAAACTGAGATAATACATGTGTGTTGTTTTGAACTGTTAATTTGCTACATAGCAATAGACAACCAGTACTCAATCTTAAATCTAAAATAATACTTTTTAAAAGAGGGATTTTGGTTTGTTGGTTTGTTTGATGAGAGAGAGGGAGAGATTGAGAGATCTTCCATCTGCTAGTTCATTTCTGCTTTGAGAGTCAGAGCTGGGCCAGGCTAAAGCCAGGAGTCAGGAACTCCATCTAAGTCCCCCACATGGGTGACAGTGACCCAGGTACTTAGGCTATCTTCTGCTACTTTCCCAGGCATATTAGCAGGAAGCTGGGATAGCAGTGAAGGAACTGGGGAACAAACCTGCATCCACATCGGATGCCAGCATTGCAGGTGGCAGATTAGCTGGCTGTGCCACAACACTGGTGGATAATATAGTACTTTAAGTATCAGTATCTGAATATATATATATATATATATATGTGCATAACACATTGAGTGAAATAATGAGTGTGTATGTTAAAAATGAAGAGTATTAAAAGTGAACATTTTTAAAACATGTTTTTAAGTCAAAAAGAGCTGATTTGCTACTTGTTTGCCATATAAATCACATTTGTCTTTTTTTTCTTTATTTTCTTTTTTAAATATAAATACAACTCTACCAAAATCATAATCTTTTAAGAATAAAATGATAAAGGAATATAAATATATTTAGCACATTATATGGCCGTGCTATGTAACTCTAAAGTTGACTTTGCTTCTTCATTTCTTATTTGTTTCCACTGTATTCAATGGCTGGGTTCTAGTCCATGTCACCCTTGGTTTTAAGTATATAAAGCAATATGAGATTTGGTACCATCATTGAAACAGCCAGATCCCAGAAACCCAACAAAACTGTGGCATTGAGACAGTTTAGTAAAATCTACCCAACAAAATGTAACATGTGCCTTGGGGACATACTTTTTTTTTTTTTTTGCAGACAAACCTTTTATTTAAGGAATACAAATTTCATGCATTTCATAAGTACAACTTTAGGAATATAGTGATTCTTACCAATGTGCCTGCCTTCCCACCCACACTCCCACCCCTCTTCTTTCTCCCTCTTCTATTTGAAGTCTTATTTTATACTAAGATCTATTTTTCATTAACTTTATACACAGAAGATTTAAGTCTATAGTAAGTAAAGAGTTCAATAATTTGCATGAAAAAAGAAAAAAAGAAAAAAAACCTGTTTCTCAACAGTCAAGACAAGGGCTGTTCAAAGCCATTGCATATCGAAGTTAATGTCACTTTTTTTTGAGAAACTTAATTAACTTTAATGAAGCATCCAAGAATGATGCATCTTTTGTGAGCACTTAGACATAACTGTAGCTTATGAGACATAAGAATATCCTCCACTTAATATATTTTTAAAAAGTAAATCTTTGGCAACAAGTTTTATCATTAATTAAAAAGCACCTAAGAAAACAAGCAATGGAGTTGGACACTTCAGCATAATTAAAACTTATAAGACATAAGAATATCCTCCACTTAATACACTAAAATGGAATAAATCTTTGAAAACATGTTTTATTTCTAACTCTCCTAATATAACTCTTTGAAGGCAGAGGTTCTGCATGGTTAGTTAGTGCACAGTGACTCCTGTTGTTAATTTAACAGTTAACACTCTTAGGTATGACAGCAGTTATCACTCAAGGCCCTTGACATGAGCTGCCTAGGTTATGGAAGCTTTTTGAATCCTCAAACTCTGTCACTATTTAGACAAGGCCATAAGCAAAGTGAAAGTTCTGTCCTCCCTTCAGAGAAAAGTATGTCCTTCTTTGATGACCACTTCTTTCCTCTGGGGTCTCATCCATAGAGGTCCTTCATGTACAACATTTTTTGTCTTGGCTTTCCATGCCTGAAATGCTCTCATGGGCTTTTCAGCCAGACAAGAATTCCTTAAGGGCTGATTGAGGTCACAGTGCTATTTAAAGCAATTGTCATTCTATGAGTCTGTTGTATGGACTGTTTCCCATGCTGGAGCATTTGCTCCTTTTTAATTCTAACTATTATTATTACCAAACACTTAATCCTATTTCTGGCACCAGCCCAGGAGGGAATTTTGCTCAAGTAGAGCTGATATTGCAGGACTTTTCAAAAACAATGAGCAATCAACATTGTTCAAGGCTAATTATTTCCTGCCTTCTGAGGTGACTACTTGAGCAATATCTTTCAGAAAATCCTAATCTAAGAGTTTTTCATTTTAACTTTTCAAAAAGGCAATTAAAGAAAATATTTTTCTCTTAATAGATATGTAGAATAACCTCTATTGATAAGATATTTGGAAGTTTCTTATGATCATAGATGCTGGTCAATAATACCTGTGCTTTTGTGAAACACTGTTGAAACCAAAGCCCAGAATTTAGGATGAGCTTTCTCTTACATAGTCATTTTCCTCCCTAACCTTAACTTTTAATAAACTCTCCTTGGATAGCTGTGCTCCCCTCAACCCCTACAATATCAGTTATTTGGTCTATCTCCTGAGTCAACTTATCTAAATGTTTTAGTAATTTCCACTTGCTTTACAATTTCTTACAAAATAAAATATTTTCTCAGTGAGAGCAATGGAAAGATTTATATGCATTTCCATGGGAAAATTCCAAAGATATGTTATTAAGTGGGGAAAGAGGATGTAGTGTAATGAAGATTATACATAGTAGTATTTTATCTGCATAGAAAATGCATGGGAAGGAGCTGGCATTGTGGTATAGTGGGTTAAGCCTCCACCTGCAATGCTGGCATCCCATGTGGGTACTGGTTCAGCCAGCTGTTCCACTTTCAATCCATCTCCCTGCTAATGCACCTGGGAAAGCAGTGGAAGATGATCCAAGTACTCAAGCCCATGCATCCACATGAGAGACTCAGAAGACACTCTGGGCTTCTGGCTTCAGCCTGGCCCAGCCCTGGCTGTTACTGCCATTTGGCAAATGAACCAGTGGATGGAAGATATCTCTATCTATCTATCTATCTATCTATCTCTTTCTCTATCTCTATCTCTGTCTCACCTCCTCTCTCTCTAATTCTACCTTTCAAATAAAGTAGACAATCAATCAATCAATTAATTAAATGTTTTGCAGGACAGCACTGTGGCATAGTAGATTAAGCCTCCACCTCTGGTGCTGGTTTGAGTCTTGGCTGCTCCCTTTCCTATCTAGCTCTCTGACAATGGCCTGGGAAAAGCAGCAGAGGATGGGTTCTTGTATCAACTTGGGAGGCCCAGAAGAAGCTCCTGGCTTCTGGCTTCAGATCTGCCCAGCTTCAGTAGTTGTGGCCATTTGGGGAGTGAATCAATGGATGGAAGATTTCTCTTTCAGTCTCTCCCTCTCTCTGTCAATAACTCTGCTTCTCAAATAAATAAATAAATCTTTTTTTAAAAATCACCCTTTAAAAAATCACAAAAAGGGAAATGCATGGGGAAAGGTTGGCATAGCACACAGTGGTTAGCATTGGCAACCCATGGAGGAGTAAGAAATCTGTTACTGTTTGTTATAGATAATTCCATGGTAGCAGATTTTTTTCACATCTTGACTGCATTCACAGATTGTTTAATTTTAACATTTGTTTTTAATTAGGAAGGGGGCATGGAATATATCCTTTCCCAATAGAGGCATTTTTCATTTATAATAAGCCCATGCAGCTCAACTTAAATGCTAGCTCCTGACAATGACCTTGGCCATTCTATCAGAAGCCCCTGTCTTCCTGCAGTCTATCCCCACCCCACCCCCCTTTTCCTCATGACACTTGCTACCATCCAACATTAACTGTGTAATTGCTTATTGGGTCCTCTCCCAGCTACAATGCAGGCTTGGAGATGGCAGGAGTTTCATTACTTTATACAGTGCTGGTTCCCTAATGTCTAAAAGAGAAAGTAACATAGTACAAATGGTCAATTAATATTTGAATGAATGAAACAGATACCCTTGTACTATCATTCTCAGTTATATTTCTCCAGTAGTACAGAGGACAGCATCACAAATTGCAGTCCATTCAAGTTTTACAACCATTTCTAAAGTACTACTGTCTTCTTTGTTTGAGAAACTGTTTTCAGAAGCCTCAGAGAAAACTTGTCTATTGAAGGATCCTGGCAGCCACAGAGTCTAAAAATGACATATCCACTACCAAGAGGTTGACTTGACTCCCAAGCTGTGTAAGTCAGTGTACAAATCAGGGTTCTCTGGGGAAAAATACCCAACCAGTGAGTGTGAATGGAAGAGATGAGACAGAGAGTCTCTGTCACAATGGATGGGCTAACACAATTGTGGAATGTGGCAAACCCAAATTCTGCAGGGTTGGCCAGCAGATGGGAGACCTGGGGAGGAGATTATCTTGCAGCTAGAATCTTCAGTGCAGTCTGGAGGCTGAATTCCCTCTTCCTTGGGGAACCTCAGCCTTTTATGTTAAAGCTTTAAGGCTTAAAGCTCTAAAGTGATTGGATGGATGAAGTGCGCCAATTATGGAGCACAATCTGCTTTACTCAGAATCTACTGGCTTAAATGCTTATGTCATCTAAAAATAAAAAATACTCCCATTGCAACCTTGAAGCCAGTATTTAACCACATATCTGGAGAACTATGTCCTAGCCAAACTGACACTGAAAATTAACCCTCACAGGCAGGATGACAGAGCCTTAGCTGGTGAAGGTAGAACAAAGAAAACATGCAAAAAGATATAGAAAGAAGAGACAAGTTAATGTAGCCTCCTAACAAATTTTGGACCTCTTGTAACACTCTTTCATACAAAGATGAAAAGAGATCAGAAGATGGAGCCTCGGCCGGTGCTGTGGCTCAACAGGCTAATCCTCTGCCTAGCAGCGCTGGCACATCGGGTTCTAGTTCCGGTCGGGGTGCCAGATTCTGTCCCGGTTGCCCCTCTTCCAGGCCAGCTCTCTGCTATGGCCCAGGAGTGCAGTGGAGGATGGTCCAAGTGTTTGGGACCTGCACCCCATGGGAGACCAGGAGAAGCACCTGGCTCCTGCCTTTGGATCAGCGGCCGCAGCGGCCGTTGGAGGGTGAACCAACGGCAAAGGAAGACCTTTCTCTCTGTCTCTGCCTCTCTCACTGTCCACTCTGCCTGTCAAAAATAAAAAAAAAAGAAGGGCTTAAATCTTTTGGCCAGCGCCGTGGATTAACAGGCTAATCCTCCTCCTTGCGGCGCCGGCACACCGGGTTCTAGTCCCGGTTGAGGCACCGGATTCTATCCCGGTTGCCCCTCTTCCAGGCCAGCTCTCTGCTATGGCCCGGGAAGGCAGTGGAGGATGGCCCAAGTCCTTGGGCCCTGCACCCGTATGGGAGACCAGGAGAAGCACCTGGCTCCTGGCTTCGGATCAGCGAGATGCGCTGGCTGCAGCGGCCATTGGAGGGTGAACCAACGGCAAAAAGAAAGACCTTTCTCTCTGTCTCTCTCTCTCACTATCCACTCTGCCTGTCAAAAAAATAAAAATAAAAAATAAAAAAAAGAGGGAGCCAGACTCAGCAGGAGCCCTTGCTTTGCAGTGCCACCTCAACCAGGAGAACATATAAAACTATTGGCTGAGTAGGTGGCCCTGATGCTCAGCTTTGTCTGCAGTGACACTCTTCCTTAATGCCACTACACTCCAGAGCACCAGCAAGTAAGGCAACCACTTCTACTCCATCTGTGGATAATTAAATCAAAACTCAAACTCATTAAAAAAAAAAACTTACATGACCAGATTCCATTTTTTACCACTGTGTAGTATTCCATGGAGTACATATCCCATAATTTCTTTATCCAGTCTTCTGTTGATTGGCATTTAGGTTGATCCCATGTCTTAGCTATTGTGAATTGAGCTGCAATAAACATTGAGGTGCAGCTAGCTCTTTTATTTGCCAATTTAATTTCACTTGGGTAAATTCTGAGGAGTGGGATGGCTAGGTTGTATGGTAAGGCTATAATCAGATTTCTGAGGTATCTCCAAACTGTCTTCCTTAGTGGCTTTACTAGTTTGCATTCCCACCAACAGTGGGTTAGTGTCCCTTTTTCCCTACATCTTCGCCAGCACCAGTTGTTTGTTGATTTCTGTATGAAAGCCATTCTAACCGGGGTGAGGTGAAACCTCATTGTGGTTTTGATTTCCTTTCCCTAATGGCTAGTGATCCTGAACATTTTTTCATGTACCTGTTGGCCATTTGGATTTCCTCTTTTGAATTATGTCTATTTAGGTCCTTGGCCCATCTCTTAACTGTGTTGTTTGTTTTGTTGTGGTAGAGTTTCTTGATCTCTTTGTAGATTCTGATTATTAATCTTTTATCAGCTGCATAATTTGCAAATATTTTTTCCCATTCTGTCAGTTGCCTCTTCACTTTCTTGACTGTTTCTTTTGAAGTACAGAAACCTCAATTTGATGTAATCCCAGTTGTTAATTTTGGCTTTGGCTGCCTGTGCCTCTGGGGTCTTTTCCAAGAAGTCTTTGCCTGTGCCTATATTTTGCAGGGTTTCTCCAATGTTCTCTAATAATTTGATGGTGTCAGGTCATAGATTTAGATCTTTAATCCATGTTGAGTGGATTTTTGTGTAAGATGTAAGGTAGGAGTCTAGTTTTATATTTCTGCACACAAGATACAGTTTTCCTAGTACCTTTTGTTAAACAGAGTATCCTTGCTCCAGGGATTGATTTTAGCTCTTTTATCAAAGATAAGTAGGTTGTAGATGTGTAGATTGATTTCTGGAGTTTCTGTTCTGTTCCATTGACCTACAAGTATGTTCCTCTGCCAGTTCCAGGCTGTTTTGATTATAACTGCCCTCTAGTATGTCTTAAATTCTAGCATTGTGATGTTTCTGGCTTTGTTTTTGTTGTATGATTGATTTACCTATTTTGGATCTCTTATGTTTCCATATAATTTTAGGATCATAGTTTCTAGACTTGTGAAGAATGTCATTGGTATTTTGACTGGGATCACATTGAATCTGTGAATTGCTTTTGGTAGTATGGACATTTTGATGATGTAGATTCTTCCAATCTATGAACATGGAAGATTTCTCCATTTTTTAATGTCTTCTTCTATTTCTTTCTTTAGTGATTTGTAATTTTCATCATAGAAATCTTTGACATCAGTTAAATTTATTCCAAGGTAAAGAGAGTCTTAATGAAAGAAAGGCCAAACTAAGTGTCAGAGGACCTGAACTCTGGTAGATTTTAAAACCTCTTCCAGTAATTTGGAGCAAATAATTTAACATTAAGCCTCAGTTTCCCTATCCTCCTGCAGCCCTGTTATTTCATGAGATCTCTATTTCCAAGACTCTACTAGCCATAGAGACCTCAGACCCCTCTCCTAGTGCCTAACGTGTTTTAGGGCTTATGTGCCTTCAAATATCCACTACTGCTGTTGTTGGTTTTAGTTTTACCACTTGACGAACAGAAATTTCATATTAAAAGCATTTATTTTCCCCATAATGGTGACTCAGAATATAGGTTCTGAATTGCTTTGCATATAAATTGTTTGTTTATATAATTATAAATAGAAAAAATATTGTGCCAATGATAAAAATGAGGCTAGGAACTAAATACCACTATATTAAATATTCTGGTTTCAAATCAACTTCCAATATTTAGGGATTTGGTTTTTCTTTTGTATTATTCTGTCTGCTCAACTGATTCAGAAAATCTCTAGTTGCTATGGAATTCAAATGAGTTTCTTTCATCTGTTTTAAAATCATCTTTTCATGCCTTTACACTTAAAAGTCATGCCTAATTATAATGCTAAAATTAAATGAAGTGAATATTTTTTTCTAAGTGTATTATTTTTACCAGACTTTAACCCTTTCCCATTCTTTCATGTTCCAACTTAATGAGACCAAAGTGTGAACTAAAATTACATGTGAGTTTAATTTGTCCAAGTTTGGGGTAAATTTTTATTACTCCTTCCTAACCATCTGGTTATTCTAATTATTTTTCTCTTACTTATCCCTGGATTTAATGATTCACTTCCATGTCCTTCTTTTGCCAAGTGCGTCACTGCAGTATTGTTAGTCCAAGGTGTCTCCATGGCTATTAAGAAGCTCTGACTCTGAATGAAGACACAGAGCAGTGTGCTGAGCAGGAGCAGGTGGATGAGATCATGTCTCTGAGCAGCACCTATAATCTTTATTTTTCTCTTCGATTTTGTAATGCACACTTGCACATGCAAATATATGCATGGTTGTGTGCATCTTTATGTGAGAATGTCAAGTGAAGATCACAGCGATTCCACATTTTTTAACCCAGTCTAAATTCAGCTGCTTTGTAGACCTTCATCTGCATAACCCTTTTTAATCCAAGACCTCCAGTTACTCCAGATTCCCTTAACATTTGGTTAATTACACACCACTGCTGCACCTAACAAAGTCACAGGCTCAGATACACAGCAGCAAAGACAAGTACAGGCATCAAAGGCATGGACTTGGGGCAGGCATTTGTACAGTTAAGCCCCAAGTTAATCATCCCACATCAAAGGACCTGAGTTTGATTCCCAACTCTGGATCCTGATTTCAACTTCTTGCTAAGGACTCTGGGAGACAACAGTAATGATTCATTTAGTTTGTTTCCTGCTACCCACATGGAAGATCAGATTGTATTCCTCGCTCCCTGCTCCCTGCTCCTGTCTTTCACCTGGCCTAGTCCCTGCTATTGCAGGTATTTGGGGACAGGAGTCTCTCTCTTTCTCTCTCTATCTCTCTCTCTATCTTTCCCCCCACCAACTCCCTTCTGCCATCTTAATTAAATAAATTTAAATGAAGTGAAATATTTCAATTTTTTAACGCATGGGGGGGCCAATATTCTGATGCAACAGGTCAAACCATTGCCTGTGAGGCCCACTGGCATCCATATAAGTGCCAATTCGAACCCAGCTGCTCTGCTTCCAATCCAGCTTCCTACTAATGCACCAAGGAAAGCAGTAGAAGATGGCCCATGTGCTTGGGCCCCTACATTCATGTAGGAGACCCAGATGGAGTTTCAGGCTCCTGGACTTCAGCATGAAGCCATTGCAGCCACTTAGGGAATAAACCAGCAAATGGAAGATCTGCCCCCATATCGTCCACCTCTCGTGCTGTAAATCTACCTTTCCAATAAATAAATAAATCTTTTTAAAAATTTTATGAACTTGTGACACAATATTGGGCTCCAGGCATACCTGCTCATAACTGGCATTGAGGAAAATAGTCAAAGAGAAAAGGGACATTAAGTGGGTAAAATTTTTGTTTGCACATTAAGGCCCATTCTTTGGTTAGGAACTATTTATAAAATGTGCTAGTGTGATCTCTCAGCCCCAGGGCACATAAAGAAGAAAACAAAAAACCATTTGCCTGAAGTTGTTTGAGTCAGAAATGCAGAAATTGAGTACAAATGATTTTCACTCTATGAAACAGGAGACATAGATATAAAGAGATTAACATAATCACTTATCCTGTAAATACTTTCCAAGCACCTATTATATGCCAAACACTCTGTTAGGCACTGGACACATAATGAACAGATTCTTTTCAAGGCCTTTGTAATCTTAGGAATAAAAACAAAAACAGAGAAGCAGTAATTACAATTCAGGACATAATTCTAGAGAATCCTGGAAGAGAAGCTTGTCCTGAGTGCTATGGAAGAGAGGAGTGGTGACTTCTCTGGGACAATGGCAGCTTAGGGAAGGTTTCCTGGTTAAAATCACCCCACCAGTTCTAAAAGCGAAATTGTCAAGGCAGGCATTTGGCACCAAGAATAAGACCCATATCCCATATCTGAGTGTCTTTGTTCAGGCCCTGGTTCTAGAGTGGATTTAAGTCATCAGCATTTTATAGAGATTTCCCAGGTAGTTCTAACGTGAAGCCAGTGCTAAGGACAACTTCCCTAATAGACCTCATGAGTAATCCCAACTTTACCTTCCCAGTCAATACCAAGACACAGCCAGGGGTGTGTTTCTCTCAGAAGTTAAGATACAGCTTGGGATACCTGCATCCCATTTTGCAGTGCCTGGTTCAAGTCCTGAACTTGAACTTGAGCTCTACTACCAATCCAACTTCCTGCTATTGCATACCCTGGGAGGCAGCAGGTGATGGCTCAATACTTTAGTTCTATAACCTAAATGAGAGACCCAGATTGGATTCTGGTCTCCTGGCTTCAGCCTAACCCAGCCATGATTGCTATGGGCGTTTGGAGAGTGAATCAGCAAATGGAAGCTCTCCTTCTCTATATCTCTCTATCTATCTCTATCTCTGTCTCTCTATCCCTATCTCTGCTCTGCCTTTCAAGTGAAGTGAAATTAAATGAATAGCAATTAAATGAATGATCTTCTAAAAACTTAAACAAAAAGAAGACCCAAGTCATTCCACCCAGTAGTCCTGAACACAAACAGAAACACACAGACATACACACCAGATTTGCTATAAGTAGCTAAAGGAATGATAATAAATAAGTGGTTTTTTTCCATAAACAGTTAGTGCTAGCTTATAGTCTTTCTCAGAGGTGATAAAAAATGAAAGGATAGAGTGGCTTTCCAATTTTTCAAATCCTGAAAAAAAATTTAATAAAGGAAATATCTTGGCCAAGCAGAACTTTGAAAGAAAATGATAGTACCAAAAAGAGAGAAGAAAAACAGTTAAAAACTTAAGTGAAGTAACTGAGTCTGGGGGTAGGGGTATGATATAGAACAGGCAGAGTGAGAAATTAAATACATAATTGTTATTTTAAGAAAAGTTCATCTTGCTTATTGAGAAATTTACATGTAGAATAACTCTATCCAGTTATTAGCATCATCAAATAACTGAGGTCTTGTGGTATGGAAAAAAAAAGTATGAGTCTAAGCTAAAATAGATATTACTTCTGTCTCTTTTTTTAACATTAGACTAATTCATGTTAATCACCCGAAAGAGATGTCTAAACAGCACAATGACACAGTCTTTTTAGCATTAAACATCCTTCTGAGCTGCAGTTACTTTACAAAATCATGCTTAAATAATGTAAAACACAAAGCAGCACAGAACAATATGCATTTTTAATTAGTGAAGTGACTGACATCAACTGTGTGCTTTTTAATTACTTTTACTTTTTAATTTTTTAACAGACACATAAAATCATATATTTTTTTTACTTTTATTTAATGAATATAAATTTCCAGTGTACAACTTATGGATTACAATGGATTCCCCCTCCCATAACTTCCCTCCCACCCGCAACCCTCCCCTCTCCCGCTCCCTCTCCCCTTCCATTTGCTTCAAGATTCATTTTCAATTCTCTTTATATACAGAAGATCAATTTAGTATAAAGATTTCAACAGTTTGCACCCACATAGAAACACAAAGTGAAACATACTGTTTGAGTACTAGTTATAGCATTAAATCAAAATGTACAGCACATTAAGGACAGAGATCCCACATGAGGAGCAAGTGCACAGTGGCTCCTGTTGTTGACCCAACAAGTTGACACTCTAGTTTATGGTGCCAGTAACCATCCTAGGCTGTCGTCATGAGTTGCCAAGGCTATGGAAGCCTTCCAAGTTTGCCGACTCTGATCATATTTAGACAAGGTCATAAAAGACAGAGTGAGGATAGTAACCAATGATCCTAAGAGTAGCATTTACCAGGTTTGAACAATTATACAGCATTAAGTGGAAAAGAAAAGAAGAAGAAATTAGAAATCTAAAAAATATTGTCGGGAATCTACAGGATACTATTAAAAAACCCAACATTCAGGTTCTAGGAGTTCCTGAAGGCATGGAGAGGGAGAAAGGATTAGAAGGTATTTTCAATGAAATACTAGCAGAAAATTTCCCAGGTTTGGAGAAGGACAGAGGCATCTTAGTACAGGAAGCTTATAGAACCCCTAATAAACATGACCAAAAGAGATCCTCACCACGACACATCGTAATCAAACTCACCACAGTGAAACATAAAGAAAAGATCCTAAAATGTGCAAGAGAGAAACGTCAGATTACTCTTAGAGGATCTCCAATTAGACTCACAGCAGACTTCTCATCAGAAAACCTACAAGCTAGAAGGGAATGGCGAGACATAGCCCAGGTACTAAGAGAGAAAAACTGCCAGCCCAGAATATTATATCCTGCAAAGCTCTCATTTGTGAATGAAGGTGAAATTAAGACTTTTCATAGCAAACAGAAACTGAAAGAATTTGTTGCCACTCGTCCTGCCCTGCAAAAGATGCTTAAAGATGTGTTACACACAGAAACACAGAAACATGGTCACCAATATGAAAGAAGGTAAAGGAAGGAAACCTCACAGCAAAAGATCACAGGAAGCTCAATTTCTCTTTGACATAGAATTAAACTCTGATGCTCTGTTAAAGCAATGTGTTAAAGTAATCTATTATGTTCTCTTGATGTCTGTTAATTTCTAATGGTTCAAAAACAGCTGAATTTTTATTAAGAGCTATGGGTTATTTAAATATGTGCTTTTTTCAAAAATTTGAATAATCACCTTGTAACAATGATCAAATTTGGTCTATGTTATGTCATGATTTTAAGGAATCTTATTTCAACCAGATATTTTGGATTTTGAGCCTTCTTGGCATTCTTGACAGGCATTCAAAAAATCAAAGTTTCAAACAATCTGGTCTCTAAAATTTCCAGTAAATCCTGGACTTTGGTTTTTCCAGTTTGGGCCCAAATGAAAAATCGAAGGACCTATGTCTCTCATCTTATAGAGACATCAACTAATCAGGCTATTTGGATTATATTTGTTGGGTCAACAACAGGAGCCACTGTGCACTTGCTCCTCAAAACAAAACAAAACAAAACAAAACAAAACAAAAAAAAAGAAGTACTGTCAAGATGTGATGTGGTACCAGACTTTAAGTTTCTATAATGGAAAATGCTATTAATACAAATTCTTATCTTATAGTTTTGGGTTTTTTCAATAAATAGGCAGTATATTAACATTGTAGTCACTCTACTATGTAATAGAATCCCGGAACTTCTTACTCTTATCCAACTATAACTTAATAACTTAATTTTTTTCTCATTGCTCCTTCTCCTCTAACCTCCCCAGCCTCTGGTAGCTACTATTATACTTTAAAATTCTATGAAGTCACCTTTTTTTTTACTCTATATATGAGTGAGATTATGTGATACTTGTGTTTCTGTGCTTGTCTTATTTCACTTAACACAAGGACCTCCAGTTCTATCCATTTTATTATGAATGACAAGACTTCATCCTTTCTATGGCTGAGTATTGTGTGTATGTACCATATTTTCTTTACCCATTCATCTGTGGATGGACTCTTAGTTTGTTTCCATTTCTTGCTGTTGTGAACAGTGATACAATAAACATGGGAGTACATACTTCTTTTCAGTAAACTGAAATCATGTCCCTTGGAAATATACCCCACAGTGGGATTATCAGGTCATATGGTAGTTCTATTTTGTTTTGGGGGGTGACCATTCATACTGTTTTCCACAATGTCTGTAATAATTTACATCCCCAGTAATAGAGTTAGCTCTGGAATCTTGGGAAATTGTGTGAAGTTTTTGGAGATTTCTCGCAGCAGGTTTTCTTGTCACAAATTCTCTTCTTACAATATGAGATTGAATCAGTTCCTAGTGAAGGGCAGGGTTCATTTTCCCCATCTCTTAAATCTAGAGGGGGCCTATGGCTACATTGGACTTTACACTATATGACCTTTGACACTCATTCATGAGAAGGCACTCAGCCCTTTCTGATCCACATGTAATGGTACCATTTGTATCCCAGTCTCCACCGTGAGGAAGCAGAGAGACCTGAGGTGTGCATTCTGGCCAAAAACTCCAGTTGAGATCCCAGCTAACCATCAGCATTCACCTCCAGAACAAACCTTTACGCAGTTGTAGCTCCCAGGCATTCAGACATTCCCAGCCTTCAAGTCATCCTGATGAAGCACTAATCATCATGGAACAAAACCCAAATACATTGACTGTTATTTCTCAACTCCTGACCCATAGAATAGAAGTATAAATGGATTCTTCATTTATGCCTTATAGTTGGTGTTTTTTCTTGTAGCAATAGCTTAGAACAGCAAGCTACATAACATTTCTAAGGTTTTGTTCCCTCACCTTCCTTGTAAATTGTGTTGAAAATCAGAAACAATGTGCGTAATTTACCTGGCACAAAGTAATGTTTAGTAAATGATATTGATTAGTGAAGAGGGTTGTTATTCATTCTGATTAACTGCTCTCTCTTTGAGACCTGTACTCTGCCATGCCTCTATATTTTCCCTTCATGTTTTTGGAGGCATAAGAATGGTACCAAAAAATCTCTATGATGGATAATCTTTCAAAACATAAGGACCTTTGGTTTGAAGTGGTACCAATCATTTTCCCAATAGCTCAATTATATACAATACTATTTTTAGTTTCATATTCTTCAAATAAATTTTCAAAGATTTTATTACCAGTAATTGTACATATTGTTGGGCTAAAGTGTGACATTTCAAGACACTTATACAATGTATACTGATAAAATAAGGCCAATCTAAGGAATTAGGAAGTGTAACCATTCTTGCCCTAACAAATCAGAGCAATGTCCCCCAAATGTTAATATTTGAGTGTTTTATAAAATATTAGGAAAAGGAGTAGTGAGCCTGTCCTTTTTTTTTTTTTTTTTTTTGGATAAAACTAGTGTGTATAAAGGAGATGCATAGAAAAGTTGCATGTGTTTTTAAATACTTGCACCCATGCTGTACTCATCGCTGTGGGTGGCTCTCCTCTATTACCTTTCCTTAGCAATGCAAAGCAGAGTGAGACCAATCAGCAACTTTAGAGCTTTCTGCATCTAAAACCTAATATAAACATGCTCAGAAATAAAGATTCAGAATAAATGAGTAATTCCATGTGTCCAAAAACAAACAACTAAATAATAAAATAAGGGTAATCAACCCTTTTCCTTATCTGGCAATCCTTTATGATTGGAGGCAAGGAACTTCTAAGCAATTTAATAAGCACTTATTAAGCAATGTGCTATGTATAATGACACAAAAGATAGAATCTGTGCCATATATATATATATATATATATATATATATATACATTAAAATCTAGTTAAGAAAGCAAAATCATCAAAATAGACCTAACGGGTTTCTAATATATATCCATTTATTTTATACTCAAAGAAACAGATCTGGAAAAGTTAGTCCTATGTCTCAGGACTGTACCTTATTAGCAGCAGAGCCAAGATTGGAACTCATGACTCCTTTCTTCCAATCGTGCTTTAACTCATTTCTTCAAGAAAGATTTGTTGAGTACCTGCTTATGTTCCAGGCACTGGATATTCAAAGATGAATATGAAGCACTTGCTGAAGGAGCTCACCATCTGATGGGAAGTTCAGTGACAGAAGCAGATAAAGAGAGCTAGAGAAATGCTGTAGCATTGTAAGATGGTGTAGGAACAGAGAAGAGAGCTGAAACACTCCTTTGTTAGGGAAAAATTCAAGAAAGAGGTGACAGGTTAAGTTTGGATGCTGAAATGGAGTTTGCCAGGCAGAGAAAGGACCTTCCATGTAAGGGTAGCCAACATATATGAATACTTAGAGATATTGAATATACATTTTCACTATACCAGTGTTTCCAAAATCATCTTTATGGACATATTCTTAAAAGATCAAGACGGGGCCGGTGCTGTGGCACAGCGGGTTAACACCCTGGCCTGAAGTGCTGGTATCCCATATGGGCGCCGGTTCAAGACCCAGCTGCTCCACTTCTAATCCAGCTCTTTGCTATGGCCTAGGATAGCAGTAGAAGATGGCCCAAGTCTTTGAGCCCCTGCACCGGCACGGGAGACCTGGAAGAAGCTCCTGGCTCCTGGCTTTGGATCGACTCAGCTCCAGTCATTGTGGCCAATTGGGGAGTGAACCATTGGATGGAGGACCTCTCTCTCTCTTTCTCTCTGCCTCTGCTCTCTCTGTGTCACTCTGACTTGCAAATAAATAAATCTTTTAAAAAAATCCTTTCTAAAAAAAAAAAGATCAAGAGAAATTTTATCTTTTAAAGGGCTAATATTTTATGCAAATGTATTAAACAATCAATACTTCATAACCAAAGACAATAACATATACATATTTTCTAGAAAAATAGAGATTATGAACTGCAGAGAACCTCAAAGACCATTTATCTCAACCCCTTGTATCCATGTACGTGACTGAGGAGTGATAGAGTATAATGAGAAGGAAGACTGTGAAATCAACTAGAGAAAGAGCAATTAAAGGTTAAAATCAGGTTATTATTCCTTTTGATGCGCTTCCCCCTTGGCACATCACAAAATATAAAAGCAAAAGGAAGAGAAAAAAAATAGCAAATGGGAAGACTACACTCTCTAGCCAGCCTATCACAATTATAATATGGTATTTGGAAGAAGAAAAGACCTTTCAAAAGGGCACCATTATTAGTGCCACCAAGAAGGAATTGGAAAGTTGCAGTTTAAATTATTGGTTTTGTGCCAGTTTCTTTTTTAGATAAATATCAATTCTTACTGTGAGTTACTGCACTTAATTTAGTTAGGAATGCATTTTTTTAAATGGCTCGCTGAAAGGTGTGATTCAATGGCAAGAAAGTATTATCAAGTAGTGTGATGATCCATAAATAGCTATTATTATTTAACATTCGTTAAACACCCACAGTGAGCTAAACATTATACTAAACTTTGGAAAGATGTGGTTCTTATTCTGACAAGGAAAGATTAAATACTCACAAGAGAGGAAAGCTTAAGTGTGCTTAGGATCAGGGAAATTTACTCTTCTATTCCAACCTTTTCTTGTTTCACTTGTCAAATTAACATAATTCAAGATATATTACAAGATATTAGACTAGTGCTAATAATAGTTGTCCCTTACTTGTGTTCAGTGTTTTACAATTGACAAAGGGTTTTATATACCTCTCTCATTAGATAACTTGACATGTAATCTTTGGAAGATGTGAGCATAACAGAAAATAGTTTCATTAAGAGGTGAGTATTCTGGCCTGTTACACTTTGGTGGAGGGAAGGGCTTTCTGGATGGGCTAATGCCCTTAATTATGCAGAAAATATTGTCCCTCCCACCTCTGTCTTTCAGCCACCAGTTTCTCTCCCTGGAGCAGTCATTGTAAATAATTCCTCTCATATGTTATTCTAGAGATATTAAATAAGTATATATAATACTACATGTGGTATCATGGTATGTGCATTATTCTGTCCTCCATCTTGTTTCTCTTACATTTTAGAGGTTAATTTGTGCTGTATTAATATTCTTTTGATTTTTACTTATTTATTTTCATTGTTTTATTTTTTTTAATATTGATTTATTTATTTAAAAGTCAGAGTTACACAGAGAGAGGAGAGGCAGAGAGAGAGAGAGGTCTTCCATCCAATGGTTCACTCCCCAATTAGCCGCAACAGCCAGAGCTGCACCGATCCAAAGCCAGGAGCCAGGAGCTTCTTCCAGGTCTCCCATGCAGGAGCAGAGACCCAAGGACTTGAGCCATCTGCTTTCCCAGGCCATAGCAGAGAACTAGATCGGAAATGGAGCAGCCAGGTCTCGAACCAGCGCCCATATGGGATGCCAGCGCTTCAGGCCAGGGTGTTAACCTGCTTCGCCACCGCACCGGCCTCTTCTTTTCATTTTATTTTAAAGACAGAGAGGAACAGATAGATCATCTGCTGATTTACTCCCCAGATGCCAGCAACAACCAAGGCTGTGCCAGGAAAAAGCTAGAAGCCCAGAACTCAGTCTGGATCTCTCTAACCTGATGCCTTCAAGGATGCACATTAGCAGGTAGCTAGAATTGGATGTAGAACCTGCACTAAAACCCAGGCACTCCATTATGGGATGCAGGTATCCCAAATGGCATTTTAATCACAGTACCAAACACTCGACCACATGTTATTACTCAACTAGTCTTCTGTTTATTTATAAAGGACATTTGGATACTCTGTAGGGAAGCCTGTTTCTCTAAACTTCTACCATAAATAATAATTCAATAAATATCCTGCAAGTATATATGTATATGTAAGATATTTATATGTATATGTAAGATATGTATATGTAAGATAATTTCCTACAAATGGAGTTAGTAGACCTAAGTGCATGTGATTTAATAATCTGTTTGTTATGGTCAAGTTCCCTCCAAAGAATATATATTAATTGAAATTCCCAGGATTGTAAGAGTGCTTGTTTCCCTACACTGTCACCAACACAATGTTTTATCAAAATTTTAGATCTTTGATAATCTGACAAGTAAAACACAGGATCTTATGGTAGTTCCATTTGCAGTCTTTCTAGTTATAAGATTGCTTTAACATTTATTTATAGGTTCCTTAAAAGACTAGTATTTACTTTTCTACAAACTCTGTTTATCAGTTTTTCTTATGGGGTGATGGTTCTTTTCCTGATTGATTTTTGGGAGTATTTTAATATGAATGAAATTAGGTCTTATACATAATCTGAATTGCAAATATGTTTTCTATCCTGACATCTGTCTTTTGACCTTGTTAGTGGTGTTTTTAACCTTACAGAAATATCTAGCTTTAATAAATTAGTGTATCAATCAATATTTTGTTTGTGAAGTCTAGAATTTATTTCATATTTATAAGGGTCTTTATTTATATGAGGTTAATTTTAAAAGATCTTCCTAGTTTTTATCTACTACTATGACTTTTTATGTAAGCTATTAATCTCTTGTATTTATTTTCGTGTGAGGTATAGATATCTTTTTTTTCCATTGATGATTACTGATGATTCTCAAACTCTATTCATGAATATTTCAATTTTCCTCCATAAATCTGAAGTGTCATACCCTACATTACTGTATAGGACTACTACTTTGCTAAAGCCATCATTATGCAGTTGAGAGATCTAAAAATTGCCCTTAGTTGCTTTATGGGAGTGTATACTTGATATAATCTGCTTGGTCCAAGTAGATGTGTGTGACAAGGAGCAAAGAAAAGATATTATGCAAGAAGAATGCCTCACTGGACATAAGAAAGCAAATAAGAACAGGGAAATGTTAAGATAAAAATAGTTGGCCGGCGCCGCAGCTCACTAGGCTAATCCTCCGCCTGCGGCACCGGCACCCCAGATTCTAGTCCCGGTTGGGGCGCCAGATTCTGTCCCGGTTGCTCCTCTTCCAGTCCAGTTCTCTGCTGTGGCCCAGGAAGGCAGTGGAGGATGGACCAGGGTCTTGGGCCCTGCACCCGCATGGGAGACCAGGAGGAAGCACCTGGCTCCTGGTTTCGGATCGGCACGGGGCGCTGGCAGCAGCGCACTGGCCATAGCAGCCATTTGGGGGTGAACCAAAGGAAGGAAGACCTCTCTCTCTCTCTCTCTCTCTCTCTCTCACTGTCTAACTCTGCCTGTCAAAAAAAAAAAAAAAGATAAAAATAGTTAAGAGGAAGAAGTAGGAAAGATTCCAAAACACTTTAATGATTTGAACAGAGAAGGGAAGACACTATCCCAATTGCCCTCATGGTATTTTGCAAACTCCATCACATGAACTCCAGGATTTTTCTCATCTGGCCTCTACCTACCTCTATAGCCCCATGTAGATTTCTCACTATGTACTTGTCTTTAGGCTTCATTGTGGACAATATTTCCCAGATTTACTTTGCTGACCTGCCTGAGACCAAGTCAAATACTCCTCTGTGGTCTCTCCAGCATGCTGTACAATGGTCTAATAGTGCAGTCTCTTAATGCTTTCACTTCTGTTATGAATATTTTCCTTCTCTTCCAGCTTCTCTATACCTTACTTCTGATAACTAAATTTCTTTCCAGGTACTCTCTCTTCTCTTACACTGAGTTCAGGTGATTTTGGTTATGTTGACTTGATTTCAGTACAGAGGTCCCACACATGACCTAGAGAAACTCAATGTAGCACAAGTCATTCTCCGAGCCCTAGTGACTGGTTCAGCCATGAGAGTGTGCCCAATGAGATCTAATGAGACACAGTGAAACTTGGGCTAGGGAGCCTGAACAAATATTCATATCAGAATCATCTTACAACAGGAACCTGCAGAATGGACCAAAAATGAAGACCTGAGACCAAGAGAAGGATGGAGAGAAAATTACCTGAAGCTTGGATCAAATGAGAAAATAGTCTTGTCCCTTGATTATCTAATTATGTAAGCTAATAATTCCCTGTCTTTCTTGAAGTCATTTTACATTGGATATTCTATCACTACCAGCTACAACTTCTTAACAATTCTGAAAACTTAAGCTTCTTAAAATCAGAAACTGTCTTAATGCCACTATATTCCCAAGATCTGTGTCTGGAACACAGCAATGTTTAATAAATATATGAAGGGTGAAAAAAGGAAAGAAGTAGTCTGACAAAGTTCTTTTAAATATTAAAGTACCACATGTATAGGTAGCCTACTTGCAAGGGATCGCTGAGCTAACTGATGGCAGCATCTGTATTCAAAGCCAGGAAAACCTGAGTCTAAAACCTTAGCTTTCTTACTCTAAGAGGGCAATGACAATGTCCACTTTGAGATTAGACATAAAAATGATGATGGTGATAACTACACATATCAACTACTCATTCCCTTTTACAACTAATTATTTCATCATTTTTCTCCTGAAGGTTCATTTTTCTTCAAAATGTTTACGGATTATAAAAACCAGATAAAAGTCTCCAAACTCTAAAAGGAAGGTATTATGGGTATGAGTGATAACTCTGATTTCTGCAAATAAACTGTGATTTTTATTCAACTTCCAATTGTCTCTGCTACTGAAGGAATGAGAAGTAGTGGATAATCAAGTCACTGAGATGTGTTTGGGGACCTTGTTCTATGATAGATCCAGCAGTAAAATTTTCTTCCTAATTGCATTTTTCCTACAAAATGGGTTTAGATTGTCTAAGCATATGTTGCCTGGGTGAGAAAGGATATAATAATTGTGCTGCAGAGTTACAGAAACCATTTTAAATTATTCTTAAATTTTGCTTCATGTAATCCAGAGAACATAATGAGCTAATGTCAACAGAGTATAAGAAAAATTTTTGTTCTATTGCATTATTGGGATTTTTAACATAGTATTGTAATTTTTATTTTGCAGTTATTAAAAGCTGTATCTGCTTTAGTTAGTGAAAATTTCCCTAACTGTAAAATATTACTTCTATTTTTTTTTAACTTTTATTTAATGAATATAAATTTCCAAAGAACAGCTTATGGATTATAATGGCTTCCCCCCCATAACTTCCCTCCCACCCGCAACCCTTCCCTTTCCCGCTCCCTCTCCCCTTCCATTCACATCAAGATTCATTTTCAATTCTCTTTATATACAGAAGATCAGTTTAGTATATATTAAGTAAAGATTTCAACAGTTTGCCCCCACATAGCAACACAAAGTAAAAAATACTGTTTGGGTACTAGTTATAGCATTAAATAACAATGTACAGCACATTAAGGACAGAGATCCTACATGATATTTTTTAAAACTTGATTAATTTTCTATGCAATTTCCAATTTAACACCAAGTTTTTTTTTTTCATTTCCAATTATCTTTATATACAGAAGATCAAATTAGTATATACTAAGTAAAGATTTCATCAGTTTGCACCCACACAGAACACAAAGTGTAAAATACTGTTCCAGTACTAGTTATAGCATTAATTCACATTGGACAACACATTAAGGACAGATCCCACATGAGAAGTAAGTACACAGTGATTCCTGTTGTTGATTTAACAATTTGACACTCTTGTTTATGGCGTCAGTAATCTCCCTAGGCTCTAGTCATGAGTTGCCAAGGCTATGGAAGCCTTTAAGGTTCGCTGACTTTGATCTTATTCCGATAGGGTCATAGTCAAAGTGGAAGTTCTCTCCTCCCTTCAGAGAAAGGCACCTCCTTCTTTGTTGGCCCCATTCTTTCCACTGGGATCTCACTCACAGAGATCATTCATTTAGGTTGTGTTTTTTTTTTTTCCAGAGTGTCTTGGCTTTCCATGCCTGAAATACTCTCATGGGCTCTTCAGCCACATCCGAATGCCTTAAGTGCTGATTCTGAGGCCAGAGTGCTATTTAGGACATCTGCCATTCTATGAATCTGCTGTGTATCCCGCCTCCCATGTTGGATCATTCTTTCCCTTTTTGATTCTATCAGTTAGTATTAGCAGACACTTGTCTTGTTTGTGTGATCCCTTTGACTCTTAAACCTATCAGTGTGATCAATTGTGTCCCAAATTGTGCATCTCCTCCCTCTCTGTTTCCTTCTATCTTAAAAACAGCATAAATGATGTCTGAATCATTATTCATTCTATTCATCAGTTAATGCTGTATAGATTCTGTTAGTGAAATATATTAAAGATTAGTTCTTTATGATAGTTGTACTTCACATTTGGCCTGTAATATAGAAGTACTCTAGCAAGTTTGTATATTTTCTTGCTGTTCAGTAGGAAGATTTGCTTGCCTAGGAGGCAAATTGCCTTCTATTCTATTTTCTACTTTCTCACCTTAAATCCTTGGCTTTAAACCCATGATAGCCTCTGTGCTCCTTTCCTGGAGGAGGATGACCTATGAAGACACTTTCAAAATATTATAGACAAGAAATAATAAGCCAGATCCAGGTAATGTATGTATGTGCATGCACACACATCTTTGCAAAAAGCTCAATAAAACCAAACAGCTCATATGTATTCTCTGTCTAGAGCGATCTCTCTTTAGCTCTTCTTGCCCCAGTCCTCCCATCCTTCAAGTTGCCATGCTTCCTTCTCCATAAAACCCTTTTTGTTCCCACAGCTGAAAATAATTTCTCTACTTTGGACTTTCATATTTTGATCTTTTTATGTATATATATTTTTTGAGAGTCAAGCTTACAAAAAAGTATTAGATACAATACAAATAATGTTTTTCCTAAACCACTTGATAGTAAGTTGCTATCCTAATGCCTCATTATCCCTGAATACTTTAATGGGTATTTCTTACCAAAAAAAGAGACATTTTCTACAAAACCAAAGTATAGCCACCAAAATCAGAAAATTAATATTGAAATGTCAATTTCCTCTGTGCCTCAATCCAGTAATGTCATTTCTAGCAAAAAGATCCTGTTTAGGATCATATGCTGCATTTAGTTACCATGTCTCATTAGTCTCATTTCATCTGAGCTGGTAACTCAGTCTTTTATGACCTTGAAACTTAGGAAAATTCCAAGGGGGTAGAAAATCCATTAATTCAGGTTTGTCTGCTGTTTTCTCATGACTAGCTCTAGGTTATGCATCTTTAGTAAAAGTATCACAGAAGTAAGGCCAAGTTTCTATTAAATGCTGCGTGATTGCTATTTGTTCTGTCATTGACTATGTTCACTGTGGTCATGTAAGATGATTTCTATCAGTCTTCTCAACTCTGAAGTTACTCTTTTCTTTTCCCAATGTAATTAACATTTTATAGAGATATACTTTAAACTTTTAATTCCTTCATTTATTTTTATAAGTATGAATCACCATTTCTTGATGACTTGTAATTCATTACAATTATTATTTAGTTTTGAAGTTCAAATTGATAGCATTTGGCCAATGAGAGTCCTTTCAAAGTGGCTCTTGTGTTCTTTAATACATCCTCATGATTTTTTTGAGCATTTCCTTACTTTGCGGTACAAAATGTCCTAAGTTCAATTATGCATTCATTGCCTGAAAACTGAAATCATCCATTTCTACAAGAACTTCTGACTCCGCTAAGAGTGGGATTTAGAAACCAAGATCTGAGTCAAAGTTCTTCTTACATTTGGGTGTCACCACTCCCAAGACCATTCAGTGCTTTGGAATGTTGAAAATACATGTATTTGCACATAAAAATAAATCTACACACATTTACATCTTTATTTATTAAGATATCTATCCACACATTCTGAAGACTATGAATTCACACTTAAATTTTCCAACTACTCAGAGTTTATCCCAGCTTTCTCTCTTTCTGTATTTGCAGTTCCTTTTTCCAACATTGAGAAACCTGGCTAGTATTAACCTTAGCATATAGCTACTTAAACATTTATCTTACATATAACTAGATTCTCAACTTTGAAACTTCTACCCTGCCACACACATAGACATCCTCCTCATTCCACTCAGGCCACAACCACACAGGGAGGACCTCTGTATCCTGTTGAGTCTCTGAACCCCATGCCAAGTCACTCTGTCCTCACCCTCACGATGTTTAACCTTACAGAGCTGCTCATTCTCTGAAAAACACATAACTACCTCCATGTGGATACTCTCTTCATCCTGCTTGGGCCATCCTATAGGTGTATCCTCCTCACTCCTCCAGGCTGCCCCAACATGGACATCCTCTGTGACTACAAACAACAAAATTTCTACCTTGAACAAAAAGATACTCATAGAATTTTTGGTCTACGGACATTCTAATATTTTATCAGTATACTTGAAATATAAGCAATGAAGAAGGATTCCTTCTTTTCTATCCATCAGAATAGTCATCAATATAGTCTTGTCTAAAAGAGAAAATGTGTCTTTTTTTCATCATTAAATATCACACACACTCTCATCCACATTCTTTTCCCATGAGGGTTTCCTTCACTCACTGATTCCTCTGTAGAACAAAAGTTGGCAAAAAGGTAACTCAAATTATTAATTTTTTTATGGAAAACACTGCCTATCACATTCTATCACTGGAAGGATTCTTCTGATGCAATAAGAATCATGGCAGTAATAAAGGAATGATAAGAAAGATATTATAGAATATAGGAAAAAGATGAGAAAATAAGAAATAAAAAAGTGGTAACAAGGAAGATATCAAGGAAGGAGCTGGAGAAAGAAAATCTGGAAGAAAAAAGGCAGAGGAGAGGAACAAATGGGAGAAATGTGAAAAGGGAATGGCATCTGAATGATTATACTTGGACCCCAAATCCCATAGAAGAAGACTCCAATTCCATCATCAATTCTAAAACAGTACATTGCCAAAATGAAAAAATCTACCCCAAAATCACTAACACATGTAAGCAAATAATCTAGAAGCTATTAGCTTCTATACTTCCTTTCAATATACAACTGGATGAAGTTGACATCCAGAAGCTTGGGACAATTTCTGGATTTTGTCTACATACTTGTTTACTGGTATCTTTAAATAATTGCCATTTTGAGATTCACTAACAAACTACACAAGAATCAACATCTCAAAATGGTAAAAGGATTTTGGCTGGTCAAAACTTTAATGAGAAAAAAAACACCTAGAATATTTAGCATCACATATGATTTTGCAGCTTTGACATATACAACATATTCTTTTTTTTTTAACTTTTATTTAATGAATATAAATTTCCAGTGTACAGCTTATGGATTACAATGGATTCCCCCTCCCATAACTTCCCTCCCACCCGCAACCCTCCCCTCTCCCGCTCCCTCTCCCCTTCCATTTGCATCAAGATTCATTTTCAATTCTCTTTATATACAGAAGATCAATTTAGTATAAAGATTTCAACAGTTTGCACCCACACAGAAACACAAAGTGAAACATACTGTTTGAGTACTAGTTATAGCATTAAATCACAATGTACAGCACATTAAGGATAGAGATCCCGCATGAGGAGCAAGTGCACAGTGGCTCCTGTTGTTGACCCAACAAATTGACACTCTAGTTTATGGTGCCAGTAACCATCCTAGGCTGTCGTCATGAGTTGCCAAGGCTATGGAAGCCTTCCAAGTTTACCGACTCTGATCATATTTAGACAAGGTCATAAAAGACAGAGTGAGGATAGTAACCAATGATCCTAAGAGTGGCATTTACCAGGTTTGAACAATTATACAGCATTAAGTGGGGAAGAGGACCATTGGTACACACAGGTTGGGAGTAGAGCCATTGGTGGTAGAGTAGAGATTATGATTACAAAGGAATGAGGCCCAAGTGCACTACACAGGGCCTAGAACAAAGGACAGAGTCATTATTAGAGGAGCTAAGAAAGGTGCTGTCTAAGCTACAATTGTTTTCTGATTGAGAGGCAAATAGAACCTGATAGAAGGGGCTTGATAATAATCTGGTGGGCTTTAGGCCTTGTAAATTCAGAGGCCCAGACCTATCTATCTCTTCACATGGGGTATATCCTAAGGGAGGTGTGAACCTCCTAGGGGAAGGCACTCTGTTGACTTTCATTACTTGGCTGGCCTGGGAGGAGAGCTGGCCAGGTAAAGGCAAGGGGCATCTCTAACAAGAAATTTACAGTTCTGCCTGCAATGTTGCTGACCCTACTTGACCATCCCCTCAGCTGCAGTGGTCACTTTGGAAGTTGGGCTGAGTGAAGGGCTTTTCAGCTTAGAGCCAATAAGATCTGTGGCTCTGACCTGGGCATCCTTCGACTCCAGGGCAGGTCCATTTCCAGTGATCCAACTCTTGGCAGAGCTGCCAGGGCTCTTCACAAGCTGACTTCTGCTGAAGCCCAGGCTTACCACATTGAAAGCCACTGCAGTGGACTGGCCTGTTGGGTCTCCTTGAGGGCAGATCATTGTACAGATCAGCCATTAATAGGCCTGCCACCCATTGCTTCTGATGCCGAGCTTTCTTTTCCTCCTGGTTTGTGTTAAAGCAGACCAGAGGATGCAAGTCAAGGGAGTGCCCGTGTCCAGTTTGGGATTTCATCAGAAGTTTCCTCATGATTAGATTCAAATTATGCTTCTTGGACAGGGATATCACAGAAATGACACTGTGTCCTCCTCATCACATCTGGTCAAAGGAGCACTGTTTGATATATACAACATATTCTATATTTCATGATGTCACTGTATCTGATTCAGTCCACTACTAACCATTCAGAAAGAGCTTATCTAGTGCTAAAGCCTTATCAAATCCAGAATATTTATTGCATTTTAATAGATTTCATTCTAAAAAGTATAACAAAATATTAGGCCATTCTCTACCATATTTAAGTGTCCTGGGTTTCCAAAAAGTAATTCTTAAAACACAATATGGGGCCATCACCGTGGAGCAGTAGGTTAAACTGTCCCTTCTAAGGCTGGCATCCCATATCTTATTTGAAGCCCAGATCCTCTGCTTCTGATCCAGGTTCCTATGATGTTCCTAGTTAATGGTGATCCAATTGCTTGGACCCCTGCCACCCAACTAGGAGACCATTATGGAGCTCCTGGCTTCTGGCTTCAGCCTGACAACTATATGAATTCCAAGCTATCTGAGGACAACAGAGCAGAAATATGGAAAGAATTTAGGTCTCTGATGAAACCACTGAGTCACCAACCTGACCAAAGTTAGCTCTACTTCTGCACTGTCTGTTGTGAGAGATAATAAACATTACTATATAATTCTTCATTGAACTAAGCTATTGTACCTGTAACAAGAAGCATCCTAATTGATATCCAAGCTCCTATGTTAACACAAACATCAATGTCAACCTTGCAGTGCTGGGGAAAGTGCCAGTATAGGTTACATTAAAGAGTTACAAGGCTGTCTGAGTTTCCCTGAAGAAAGAAATCTGAAAATAACTGCAAACATTAGAGAGTTCCTTTGCAGATTCCTTCTGTTCAGACAACTTTAAAGCTTAAACATGGCCTCATAATCATTTCTTTTCCAGCATAGAGAAATTGATAATGCCAGCTTTGCAAAGGTAGCTGCATTGATTTGAAGACAAAAGAAATGATGGCACATAAATTCAACCCAAAAGAGTCTTGGAGAAATCTTGATGTTCTTTAACAACAACCTACCTTTGAGTCAGTCTTTAGCATCAGCTGTCATTAAAATAAAAATCAATCGAGTGTCCAAGATGATGTTCATGTTGCTTTTTTTCAAAGCTTAATTTGGGAAAAATGAAAAATTACTTTTGGGATTTCATACCACAATTAAAATTTATTTCAATTATTTCCTAAAAATCACCACCAACTTACATGATTTTTTTTTCATGAATAAAATACTCTGTGGTCAAAATCAATAAACAGCTTAGTAAAATAAATCTTATGCAGATTTATTATACATAAGTTTTATGTACTTTCCTGGGGAGAAGAATTGTATTTTAATGTGATTCATAAAGGAGTTCATGATTCAGAAAAGTGAAAATTTTTCCTGGAAACTGAATAATAACTATGGATGGTCAAAGAAATTACCATGATAAAGGAAAGGAGACAGAAGGAATAAAATAAGCTGTATTATCTAAGTTTTGCTATGGTTGGGAGGACAGATCATGTAACTCCCTTCGTCAATATAGCAAGGTGGTTGCATATGTATTTGAATGTGTTACAGTATGGTTGGGAAACACAACAAACATAAAAAAGTCACTGGAGACTTCAGCATCCTATCAAGAAATTTAAGGCACAATTCAAAAGGGAAATTAAAGAAATACCAAGAAAAGGACTGTTTGCAAGAGTGGACAAGGAGTTAAGATGCCCACATCCCACATCACAGTACTGAGTTTGACTCTTGACTCGTGGTTCCTGACTTCACCTTCCTTCAATCACACATTTAGAGAGACAATAGTGATGGCTCAAGTTGTTGGGTTTCTGCCACCCACGTGGAAGACTCGGATTGCATTCCCAGCTCCTAACTCTGGCCCCAGACCATTCCCAACCACTATAGGCATTTGAGGATTGCACCTCTCCCTCTACCTCTTCCCTCCCATCTCACTCTCCATCTCAAATTTTAAATAAAAAAAAAAATTAAAATTCTTTAAAAGACTGGCAGGATTAAGGGAAGCTCCCAGGAGACAAAGGAGCATAGGATTGAAAACAATAGGAACCACAAAACTTTCATACTAAAAGAGGCAAGAGGAAGGAGTTTTCACAAAAGGCAGCCAAGTGAGAGTCAAAGCCCTAAAACAAAGGTATCTGACAGAAGCTATAATTGTAGGCAGAGGGATGCAGAAACTACCTTCCTGCATGCAGATCAACAAGAAAGGAGCCTGGGAAATATTGAGATAAAAGTCCTAATCTCACTTTATTGATCTCCTGCTGGAATCACTCATTGAAAAAATCTGAAGGAGGGAGAGCTGGATCATCCTATCTGAAGAGAAAAGTCCTTGTGAACTGGAACAGGGTCAGGAGAGGAAAGGACCCAACCATGCAAACACACACCACCAGATGCATACACTGTTCAAATTACAGCCCCAGAGGGACTCTCATTAAGAACTGGTGAGATTTGATTCCACAGAAGCTCTAGTACACATGTTTGGCAAAGATGTATATTTCAGAATCCTTTCCAATTTGTTAATTCTAGTGTTTAATCATCAAACTTCATTTGGACAACTTGATGAATATAAACAAGTATAAATTTTATAATCACTAACTTCCAACAGTACAATCAATCCTCAAGAAACAATATTGCTCTAGTTTCATGCCTTGGTAATACTTAATAGTTAATGTTTCTATAAACTTGTGACAATTGCTTGATTCCATCTCCAGACTAACCTAATTCATATTAGATTCACGTTTCTCTCTTGAGTTTTTATGAATATAAATTGTATCTGGGAGTGCATGTGGGTGTGTATAATCTACCAAACTGGTTGGGAGTCCATTATGTAGGCAATCTGAAATGTCACCAGCAACCCAACATGTTGATGTCTTTTTCTGGAAAAGAATGTACAGGTGGTATGGTACAGTGGAGAAGGTCTGGACCTTTGGTTCAGAGACACTGATGATGACTTGTCTTTTCATTAGTATGCTGAAGGATTTTGGCAAGTATCTTCACCCCACCAGATTCTTCTCTGTGGAATAATGGGTTAAATAAACAGAGTTTCTCATGATGCTAGCTTTAGAGTTCTGCAGCCCCCTTGCATGTGCCTGATAATCATGCCTCATAGGTATCATCCTTTTTGCTACTTGCTAGCTGCTCTGGTATGAAAAAGGCTTTTTTTGAAATTGTGTAGACAATGCTAAATACTTTTTTTTTTTTCATTTTATTTGGAAAATGAGAGGGGGAGAGAAAGAAAGAGAGATATATCTTCATCTGCTGATTCACTCCCCAAATGTCCACAATGATCAGGGCTAAATTAGATTTTAGATAAAGAAACCAACAAATAACACTACAATTCATTGAAGCTTTAGTACTGTTTTGTGATTGTAACAATTATAGCCTCACATGAACCCCAGCATTTCCCTGAATTGCATAAATTATGCTTACCATTTCTCAGGTAAATATTTGAATGCCTAAGTAATGTCCTCATAAAACTCCAAGAAACGAAGATGTATATATGCCCTGGAATAGATCTACACTTTGTAATCTAGCTCCACAGAAGAAACGCCATTTAATGTTTTCTTCAATGTCTTGGGATAGAAGACAGAACAATTCAACCATTATTGTATTTGCATGCAATATACTATATTGGGTATACTACATACATAACTTAATTCTCACAACTGTCCTTTGATATTATCTCCAATTTACTCATCTCAGAGAAGTCATCTATCTTAACCAAAGACAATAACTATAAGGAAATGAGCCAGGATTTGAACCTAAGACTCTAAAATTAATGCTTCCATACTTATTACCCAAGAAAGTACAGCAACATCCACTACATCTCAAGAGCTCATTGGTTTTTCATATAAAATGAAAATTTTCACTCAACTTTGATCTCTCATATGAATGACATCTCTGCACCTTGAATCCCTTTACAATACCTCTAATAATATCTACCACTCCCTGAGGAATGAGGGCCCTCCAGTGGGCTTGGCCTAGCCTCAAATGTCCATGTTTCTTCAGCTGTGTAACAAAGGCAAGTGCTCTATCCATGTGATTGGTCTTCAAGTATCAAAACTATTTATCTTGTTTCCCTGCTTAATTATAAACTATATTTTGCTATAAATATCTACCTTCTCTTCCCTTCTACCATAATTACCCAGTTGTCCAAGTAACCTAATCCCCACTTTGTCTCTAAAGAGCATCCACATGCTAAATATTCTTTTTACAACTTTATACCTTTCCTGGTGATCTCTGAAAAATGAATAAAATAAATGGCATAACCCTAGACACTCTCCTGTCTCAGATTGAGTCTCTAAGAACTAAATTCTGAGATGGAGAATTGTGTGCAAAAGTTGGTTATGGGGTGTTCTCAGGAGGTACATCTGAAAATAAATCAGAAAAGAAGGACTGGGCAGGAGAGAAGACCTAGGAGTGGATCAGCCCTGAAGAAGGGTCTGGGGAGTACACTGCACTACGCGCTGCAGCCACTCAGAATGGAAGGCCTAACTTGAATGTTCGATTTAATTATCTGTTTTCCTTCTAGACAAAAGATCTCTAAGCTTCTGAACACTGGTCTGGAATCTGACTATGCAGAATTTAAAAGATTCTGAGCTCCCTCTCCAGGGGAATTAAATGGAACAAAGAAGGATTGTAAAATAGGAAAGTTCTAAAAATAATAGGATGTGACTGAATAATTTGAATGAAAGCCAGTCAAATCTATGCGGAATATAGCATCCTACTGATTCATTATCAGACTACATTAATTTAATTTAATTATATTTCACTTGATGAGCGATTTTCACATCCCAAGCCGTTCAGTGTCTAGTCTGTGATATTTGATTAAAAAGAGGAAAGACAGAGGGAAGGGCAAGACAGCAAGAGAGAGAGAGAGAGATCCTAAATTCATACAAATGATGAGTTCAGTTACTGATGACAGAGTGAATTGCAAATTCAGGAACATCTTTAACATGTAAAGTAAATTATGTAACTTTATCTTCTGTTTTGATTATCTTAAATTGTTGGTAGGAATGTCCTTCTCTTTCATCTTTCTGAACTTGAGTCATTTACTATTTGTAACACAGAGAACCATTTTTCAGATCTAAAAACATGTAATTCTTCATTGCTTCCACTGAATTTAAGAAAACCCAGAAAAAAAGTTCTTCACTAAGAAATAATTAATTTCTACAAAGTGCAGATTTAACAGCTGCTAAGTTAGGAACTCACAGATCAGTACTGCCAGATTCTTATGGTCTAAATTTAAAGACGGGTGGGTGTTTGGCACAGAAGCCAAACTTAGGAATCTGTAGCCCATTTTGGAGTGTCCAACTCCACTTCTGATTTCAGCTTCCTGCTCATGTTCACCCTGGGAGGCAGTAGGTGATGGTTCAACTAGTTTTTATCCCTGTCACCCATGGGAGAAACCTGGATTGCATTTCTGGCTCCTGAATTCGGTCTGGCCCAGCCCCAGGTGATGCAGGCATTTGGAGAGTAAACCAGTGGATGGGAAGTTTCTGTTTCTCTCTCTCTCTCTCTCCCGTGTGTGTGTGTGTGTGTGTGTCTTCCATCCAAATAAGTAAAATTTTTTTAACATTTGAAGACATTCTTTCAAAAATATATACTCAACTTCTAGGATAAAGAATTTTTGATGAAAGATGTTGAATAAAATGAAAAACTCTTTATTAAAAGTAATGATAGGGCCAGCGCCTTGGCTCAACAGGCTAATCCTCCACCTTGCGGCGCCGGCACACCGGGTTCTAGTCCCGGTCGGAGTGCTGGATTCTGTCCCGGTTGCCCCTCTTCCAGGCCAGCTCTCTGCTATGGCCCGGGAGTGCAGTGGAGGATGGCCCAAGTGCTTGGGCCCTGCACCCCATGGGAGACCAGGAGAAGCACCTGGCTCCTGCCTTCGGATCAGTGCAGTGTGCCGGCTGCAGCGCGCCGGCCGTGGCAGCCATTGGAGGGTGAACCAACAGCAAAGGAAGACCTTTCTCTCTGTCTCTCTCTCTCACTGTCCACTCTGACTGTCAAAAAAAAAAAAAAAAGTAATGATAGGGCAAGCATTTGACTCAATGTTTGTATCCCTTATCAGAGTGCTTAAGTTCAAGTGCCAGCTCTGCTTCAAATTTCAACTTCCTACTAATGAAAATAGTCAGCAATTGATGACTCAAAGACTTGGGCCTCTGCCACCCACATGGGATACCCAGATTGAGTTCAAGACTCCTGACTTCAATCAGGCCAGCTCTGATTATTGTGAGCATTTGGAGAGTAACCAGAAAATGAAGATTCATTCTCTCTCTCTCTCTCCTTCTCTCCCTTTCCAATAAAATGAATATATTTTTAAAGATTTATTTATTTGTTTTTTAACTTTTATTTAATGAATATAAATTTCCAAAGTACAGCTTTTGGATTACAGTGGTTCCCCCCCCCCCATAACTTCCCTCCCACCTGCAACCCTCCCATCTCCCACTCCCTCTCCCCTTACATTGCCAGCAAGATTCATTCTCAATTATCTTTATATACAGAAGATCAATTTAGCATATATTAAGTAAAGATTTCAGCAGTTTGCACCCACACAGAACATAAAGTATAAAATACTGTTCCAGGACTAGTTATAGCATTAAATCACAATGTACAGCTCATTAAGGACAGAGATCTTACATGAGGAGTAAGTGCACAGTGACTCCTGTTGTTGACTTAACAATTTGACACTCTTGTTTATGGCATCAGTAATCACCCTAGGCTCTTGTCATGAGTTGCCAAGGCTATGGAGGCCTTTTGAGTTCACCGACTCTGATCTTATTTTGACAAGGCCATAGTCAAAGTGGAAGTTCTCTCCTCCCTTCAAAGAAAGGTACCTCCTTCTTTGATGGCCCCGTTCTTTCCACTGGGATCTCACTCACAGAGATCTTTCATTTAGGTCATTTTTTTGCCACATTATCTTGGCTTTCCATGCCTGAAATACTTTCATGGGCTTTTCAGCCGGATCCAAATGCCTTAAGTGCTGATTCTGAGGTCAGAGTGCTATTTAGGACATCTGCCATTCTATGAGTCTGCTGTGTATCCTGCTTCCCATGTTGGATCTTTCTCTCCCTTTTTGATTCTATCAGTTAGTATTCGCAGCCACTAGTCTTGTTTATGTGATCCCTTTGACTCATAGACCTATCAGTATGATCAATTGTGAACTGAAATTGATCACTTGGACTAGTGAGATGGCATTGGTACATGCAATCTTGATGGGAATGTATTGGAATCCCCTGGCACGTTTCTAACTCTACCATTTGGGGAGCATGTCCCAAATTGTACATCTCCTCCCTCTCTTATTCCCACTCTTATTTTTTAACAGGGATCACTTTTCAGTTAAGTTTTATTTGCTTGAAAGTCAGTGTTACTGAGATGGAGACAGAGAGAGAGAGAAAGTCTTCCACCCACTGGTTTACTCCCTAGATGGCAGCAACAGCCAGGGCTGGGCCAGGCTGAATCCAGGAGCCAAGACTCCATCCAGGTATCCCATGGGGGTGGCAGGGGCCCAAGGATTTGGGCCATATTCCTCTGCTTTGCCGAAGGAGCAGTCGGTACATGAACAGGCACCTATATGGGATGATTGCATTGCAGGTAGTAGCTTTACCCACTACACCACAATGCTTTCCCCAATATTCCATTTTAAGATTTATTTATTTACTTTGAAAGTCAAAGTTATGGAGAGAGAGGGAGAGATCTTCCATCCACTGGTTCACTCCCCAGATGGTCACAGCTAGAGCTGAGCCAAGATGGTGCCAGGAGCCAGGAGCTTTATCCAGGCCTCCCACAGGGGTGGCAGGAACCCAAGAACTTGAGCCATCTTCCACTGCTTATCCCAGGCCATTAACAGGGAGCTGGATCAGAACTGGAGCACTGGGACACGAACTGCCATGCATCCTGGTGGCAGCTTTACCTACTGCACCACGAAGCCAGCCTCAGCCCCAGTATTTTTTAAATAAATAAAAAGAATGACTTAGGTTCATCAATGATGTTGTCTATGCTGAAAATGATTATTATTTCTGTCCTAATAGCAAATTACATAACAAATATAAGGATACTTCAAACATCCTGGAAAGATAGAATGAAAAGATAAGGTTATTTTGGTACAAAATTTTTGAAATTCATGCAGATGAGGGGTCTTCAAGCTCATAGAAAATGTGTATTATGAAAATAATTAGGGCCTGCATTTGAAGTAGTTGGATAAACTGCCTCCTGCAGTGCCGGCATCCCAAAAGGGCACTGGCTGAAGTCCTGGCTGCTCCACTTCCAATCCAGCACCCTGCTAATGTGGCTGGAAAAGCAGCAGAAGATGGCCCAAGTACTTGGTCCCTGTCCCTACCTGGGAGACCTGGAAGAAGCTCCTGGCTCCTGGCTTTAGCCTGGCCAGCCCTGGCCATTGAAGCCATTTGGGGGGGGGGGTGGTGAACCAGTGGGTGAAAAATATTTCTCTCTCTCTCTCTCTCTCTCTCTCTGTTTCTTCCTTCCTCTCTATAACTGTGCCCTTCAAATAAATTAATTTAATTTAATTTAAAAAAGAGTTATCCACTAGTTTCCATTTTTGTGCCAAATAAACTTATCTTTTCATTCCATTTTCTGTGAATTTTTTAAAGATTTATTTATTTATTTATTTATTTATTTATTTGAGAGGCAGACAGAGAAACAGAGGGAGAGACAGAGAGATCTTCCATATGCTGGTTCACTCCCCAAATGGCCACAACTACCAAAGCTGGGCCAATCTGAAGCCAGGAGCCAGGAGCTTCTCTTGGGTCTCCCACGTTGGTGCAGGCGCCTAAGCACTTGGGCCATTCTCCACTGCTTTCCCAGGCCATCAGCCGGGAGCTGGATTGAAAGTGGAGCAGCGGGGACTCAAACAGGCACCCATATGGGATGCTGGCACCACAGGCAGAGGCTTAGCCTACTAAGCCACAATGCCAGTCCCCTCCTGTGAAGTTTTTTAAATATTCTCTTATACAAATAATGCTATTAGATTAAACTGATCTTTAAATCAGTAAATACTCTAAAGATTTTTGAGTGCTTTTACATAGAAAATGCATTCATGTACTTTAAACATTTCCTATATTTTGTATTATCTTAGAACTTACATAAAGTATATGTTTAAGTCTGTCTCCAAAGAACCCACATGTAATATTTCATCTTAAACTATGCTGTGAACATAATATTAGCTTGTAGAAGAAAATTTTTAATTTGTTTTGTTTATACCATATCCCAACAACTGGAACAGCAATTGGCACAAAGTAGATCTTAATAATTAAAAGATCTCTGTGAGTGAGATCCCAGTGGAAAGAACAGGTCATCAAAGAAGGAGGTACCTTTCTCTGAAAGGAGGAGACAACTTCCACTTTGACTATGGCCTTGTCAAAATAAGATCGAAGTCGGCGAACTCAAAAGGCTTCCATGGCCTTGGCAACTCATGACAAGAGCCTAGGGAGATTACTGAAGCCATAACAAGAATGTCAAATTGTTAAGTCAACAACAGGAGTCACTGTGCACTTACTCCTCATGTAGGATCTCTGTCCTTAATGCGCTGTACATTGTGATTTAATGCTATAACTAGTCCTGGAACAGTATTTTATACTTTATGTTCTGTGTGGGTGCAAACTGTTGAAATCTTTACTTAATATATGCTAAATTGATCTTCTGTATATAAAGATAATTCTGAAATCTTTGAGAATAGCATACAGGCTTAAGCACAGAACCACAACAGCTTTCTGTCAGTAGAGTGATTAGATGGCCTGTTGGTGAAGTTTCTTTGCCATGAATTATTAATGCTGGGGAATCACCAAAATTCTTACTAATTTAGCTGTAATACTGTGTTACTTAAACAAGAGATTAAATTGGTCCTGGAAAACCCAGGAGACAAGAGAATTTGGCAGGGCTCAGTACCCATGGATTCAATGATCTTCCCATAAAGACCCTAAATACTATATCATCATCATTATTATTATGTGATATACTTTATAGTTTACAAATTTATATATACATAGTTTATAAATGTATATGTTCTGTAATATATATTATCTGATTTAATACTAACAACAATCTTGTGAATCAGGTAATAGTACTGGACTATATTGGAAATTTAGGAATACTAAACACAATTTTTAAAAATATAATCAATTGAAAATAATAACAGATAACACAAATCATAACCATAGCATTTATAACCAACATTTGAATAGCACTTATTATGTGCCAAGTACTATTTGTGTGCTTTTACCTCTGTTAATTCATTTTCTCTTCACAACAATCACAAGCTTTCAGATAGAGATCAAGACACCTGCTTTATTAATTTGGTGGGCAAATTGATTTACATATGATGCAAAAATGGCACTTTTTTCCTATGCCTACTGAATCCCCTGATAATCAGAGAGTACCTACCCTGACTTTCCAACCAAGCATCGTGCTGTAAATGTGGCACATCAAGAATCGAGGTCTGCCAGATCAGACGTGCATGATCTGGTGGTCTGCTCCAGAAGACAGCCTGAATGTGTGGGGCTCCTGAATGTGTGGGCCCCTGAATGTGTGGGCTCCTGAATGTGTGGGCTCCTGAGTGTGTGGGCCCCTGAATGTGTGGGCTCCTGAATGTGTGAGCTCCAGCCTCGTGTGGGTGCAGGCAGGTCTGTCAACACGGGAAGGTAGGAAGAGTGAATGTCGGGCTTTCTTCAGTCTCTCCCAAGTTTTTGCAAGGTGTGGACAGTTGCTCTGAAAATGTTGCTGATTTCTCTAGGGCATCAAAGCAAATACTCTCATGCCTTTGTGGGAAACTTCAGGAAAGAAAATCCTACGCCCAGTATCTCCAACAGCCAGTTGAGAGAAACTGAGGACCATGAAGGCTTAGTAGCTTCCTCAAAGTCAAAGAAATGGCAAGTAGCAAAGACAGGACTTGAGCCCTGGCACTCCATGGCAGAGTCTACATTGTGTTCACACCACACTGAAGAAACTTCCCACTCAGATAAGCCTGATGAAAGCTGAGAGGCAAACATTCTAAAACTCAAAACTCTTGAATATTTTTCTATGAATGTTTGCATTCCCTAAGCAGATTCTCCTTTTCCCATAATTTCTTGTCACATGTGCTGAAAACCTGTCATTCAAATATTTCTTTTCCTGAGCCAAACTGATTGGTAGAATGATCAACATTTTCTTTTATTGAAAAAAAAGGTTGCAATTCATCTCACATCAGGATATTTAAAATTTGATTCAATTTGACTTTGGTATATTTCTGCTGCTCAATAAAACACATTATATTAAATAATAGATTAATACTATGTACTTTGATTCGTACAGTTACCTGTTTTATGAAAACGCCAGACTTGGGACCCACATTACAGCGTAGTAAGTTAAGCCATTACCCTTGATGCCAGCATCCCATACAGGTGCCAGCTCAACACTCAGCTGCTACTCTTCCAGTTCACCTCCCTGAGAAAACTGCAGAGAGGGCTCAACTGCTTGGGCCCCTGCACCCATTTGGGAGACCTGGTAGAAGCTCTGGGCTCCTGGCTTTAGCCTAGCACAGCCTTGGCTGTTGTGGCCGTTTGGGGAGTGAACCAGCAATTGGAAGATGTGTGTGTGTGTGTGTGTGTCTGTAATCTGTATTTCAAACAAAAAATAAACTGTCTAGACTCAGGAGCATATACTACAGTATTCTCCTATTTGTATTTTCATCATTTTTCATGCAAGAGAAATTCCATTATAAAATTACTTGTTAGTTAACTTCCCCAAAATGTATAATATATATATATATATATATATATATATATATATATATATATATTTGATATGTGCTGTTTAATATGCACTGGTTCATGAAGTATTTACCTTACTGTTTATTTACATGCTCAGAGAATAAATTGTGATTAAATCTGATTGCGTATTACCACCAAGAAAGAGTATTATCTGCCTGGTAGAGTTAAGCTCTTTTCTCCAATTTATTTAATGGGGAAAACAGTACAATAGTATTAGGGGACTAGTTTACATGATTTAAAATTCATTTTAAGAATTTCACTATGATAATTTAGAGTTTAGTAGGTAAACTCTCATGTGGCCTCTGATCTCTTGAACTATTCTCTCACCAATAAACTCTCCAAGTGCAATTATAGTGGCAGATGTGTAGGGTTTAATGAAAATTAAGACCAATAGGCCTGCAAATCCAGAACACTGCTGTTGTATCTTTTAATACTTTTTATTATATGAAAAACTTTAAATATATATGTGTGTGTATATGTATATATATATGTATATATATATATATATCCCTGTTTCTTTCTTTGCATTCCAAGAAAATTGAATCAATAAATCATTTTTTAAAAGTAAAGGAAATGAAAACTGTCCCCATTAACTCTGCTAGAGAAAGAAGATCTTTCTACTCACTTTAATTTCACTTTCTAATAAGTTTGGTTAGTTTCACAATTGTGTCTGTTATTGGATATGTGTAGCTTTGGAATGACTCCATTGTTCATGAAAATATAACCAAGCATAGTAAAATCTTAATAATCATCAAAGAAATGCACTTCAATAGTCTTAAAATATTTCAAATCTATTTTTCTCTATTTATATCTGACTGAATTAGCCTATCCATCTCACTAAACAATTATGACTTCAAAAATTACCAATATAGGGACAAGCATTTGATGCTACAGTGAAGTCACTGCTTGGGATGCCCATATCCCATATCAGATTGCCTAGTTCAAGTCCCAGCTACTCTGCTTCTAGTCCAGCTTCCTGCTAATGTGCACCCTAGGAGGCAGAAGGTGATGGCTCAAGTACTTGGGTCCCTGCCACCACTTGGTAGACTAGGATGGAGTTCCTGGCATGGCTCTGGCTGTGGTGAATATTTGAGAAATGAACCAATAGATGGAAGATATCTCCCTGTATCTCTCTCTCTCTCTCTCTCTCTCTCTCTCTCTTTCAAATAAAATAAAAACAAATAAATAAATTTTACATAATCAGTATGTAAATTCAAAAAAGTCAAAAATATTATCTTGAATTAAAACATAACATTTTTAATGTATTTATTTTTATTTATTTGAAAGATGAAAGATAGAGAAAGAGAGAAGTAAAGGCAGACACACATAGAAGTATCTTTCATCCATAAGTTCACTCCCCAAATGCCTACAATGAACAGAACTAGGGCAGACCAAAGCTAGAAGCTAGGAATTCAATCCAGCTCTCCTATGTGGGTGGAAATTACCCAAAAGTACCTTTGCCATCATCTTCTGGCTCCCAGGATACACATTAGCAGGAACCTGGAATTGGAAGTTTGAGCCAAGACTCAAACCCAGGCACTCCAATATATGATACAGTTGTCCCAAGCAGCATTTTAACTGCTACATCAAACACCTGCCTCATTGGAAAAATTATTTAAATATGGACATACGTACACATTTAGAGTAATTTGACCAATCTTTCCCATTAAATTCAGACTTACATCAACCTATATTCACAGTTATTTGAGGAGGTACTATATAAAAATTTTCCAAACCATATTTTTTAACACAGTTCAAATTGTTGAAAAATCATCCAATATGATCTATTTCCTGGTGATATTTAGATCTTAATTGCTGTACCCTTCACTTTAATAGCTTTCTTTCTTTTTTTTTTTTTTTTTTTTTTTTTTTTTGGCATATGCCTTACTTCCCTAATAGATTATGTGACAGGGCATATATATTTAGTCTCAAAAAGCTGCATCTTCAGACTTAAGAAACAAAAGCAGTCGTGGTTTTAGAATACATGTATGTAAAATATAATATTGTTTTCCAGAGCAGGAGGTCATATATTCTATTCTCACTAGGATGTTTTTCACCAAATAGATAAATGAATTTGAATTGATCAATCCACATTCTGTCAATCAACCTGCCTTAATCCATAGCACAGCCATCTGGGCTTCTGGTCCACAGCAGCACTCTCTGGCCTACACAAGGAGTGCCCCATGACTTGCATTTCAGTGCTGTACCTTAACTAATGGTAAGAGTGAGTCACCAACAAGAAAAACCAGGAATGCTAACTTTACGAATTTAATTACAATGACTTATCAGATAGTATATTCCTAAGAAGTAAACAAATAAGCTCAGAAATGTCAGTGTTAACACAGCAGTTTATTTCTTGTTCAAATAATTCCTGAGGTGGCTTTTCTCCACATTTGGGGCCCAGGCTCCTCTATCTTGTGGTCCCACCATTCCAGAACTAATAGGCTTTTGCATTCAGCCAGTGGAAGAAGATAGTATGGAGAAACATCCTTGCTTCATAATGACTACGGCCTACAAGGAACACACATCAGTTATGCTCATATTTCTATTTCTTGTGAAATAATCACAAAACCAAACCTAGATGCAAGGTCAGGGAGAAAGGTAGAAATTAGTGTTCAACCTAGACTACAGAATGAGGAGCACAAATTTTGCTATAAAGCTAACCATCACAAGACAGACATCATCAAACAAGAATTTGTCAATTCTTATTTTGTGCTGGATACTCTACTAATAATAAAAGACAGCATATGCCAAATAATGAAAAAAACTAAAATGTTTTCACTTAGTCATTCAACTAATGCATATTGAACATCTACTGTCTGTTGCTTGATGAGCTGAGAACTAAGGAAACAAAGATGGTGATGTCGATCCACTGTAGGAGACAAGCCTGAGCATTGCCAGGTTACCTCAAAGCAGATCGAATACATTTTTAGGGTTCCCATGCAAAAGCACGAAAAACCAAAGAAAGAAAAAGGAACAAGAAAGCTTTTGAAGCAATGTGATCCTCAATGGGTCCTTAAGATAAAAATATTCATAAAAATATTCATCAAAATACAAGTTAGAACTTTGTGAGATGTCCTTACAGTTATTTAGCACTTTTAATTACAAAATGAATATCAAAATATATTTTTAAAGATTTATTTATTTATTTATTTGAAAGGTTAAGCATCAGAGAGGGGAAGATACACAGGGGAGCGAGTGAGAGAGAGAGAAAATCTTTGTTTTGCTGATTCACTTTCCAAATGGCCACAATGGCAAGGACAGTGATAGGCCAATATCAGGAGCCAGGGATTCCGTCTATCTCCGATTCACGTGGGTGATAGGAGCCCAAGCTGTGCCTCTCAGGCACATTAACAGGAAGCTGGATCTAAGTGGAGCATCCAGGACTCACACTGGCACACTAACATAGGAGGCTAGTGTCATAAGCTGCCTGCCCCTTAACCTGTTGCACCAAAACACTGGCCCCTCAAAATATTTTTATAATGCTTGATCCTTTTAAAGTCTCAAGTTGACCCTGGATAATTAAACAAATAACTATAAGGAATGCCCAAAAAGACCTCACAAATGAAACGAGATTTGGGTGCCTTGGAAAAAACAGTAGGATTCAAATGAACAGAAAAAAATGAGGGAAGATATTCCAGATCAAAGGAAATTGAATAGTATCAGAGTACTTTTAAAAATTATGGAAGCATGCTATGCATGGATTTCTTTTTTTTTATTCTTTTTTTTTATTAAACTTTTATTTAATGAATATAAATTTCCAAAGTATAGCTTATGGGTTACAATGGCTTCCCCCCTCCCATAACTTCCCTCCCGCCCGCAACCCTCCCCTTTCCTGCTCCCTTTCCCCTTCCATTCATGTAAAGATTCATTTTCAATTCTCTTTGTATACAGAAGATCAGTTTAGTATATATTAGGTAAAGATTTCAACATTTTGCCCATATAGCAACATAAAGTGAAAAAACTACCATTGGATTACTAATTATAGCATTAAATAGCAATGTACAGCACATTAAAGACAGAGATCCTACATAATTTTTTTTAAATTAATTTTCTATGCCATTTCCATTTTAACACCAGGTTGTTTTTTTTTTTTCATTTCCAATTCTCTTTATATACAGAAGATCACTTCAGTATATAATTAGTAAAGACCTCATCAGTTTGTGCCCACACAGAAACGCAAAGTATAAAAATACTGTTTCAGTACTAGTTATAGCATCACTTGGCTTTAGACGACACATTAGGGACAGATCCCACATGGGGTGTAAGTACACAGTGACTCCTGTTGCTGATCTAACAATTTGACACTCCTGTTCATGGCGTCAGTAATCTCCCTAGGCTCTAGTCATGAGTTGCCAGGGCTATGGAAGCCTTTAGAGTTCGCTGACTTTGATCTTATTCCTATAGGGTCATAGTCAAAGTGGAAGTTCTCTCCTCCCTTCGGAGAAGGGTACCTCCTTCTTTGATGGCCCCGTTCATTCCACTGGGATCTCACTCACCGAGATCTTTCATTTAGGTCTTTTTTTTTTTTTCCATGATATCTTGGCTTTCCATGCCTGCTATACTCTCATGGGCTCTTCAGCCAGATCTGAATGCCTTGAGGGCTGATTCTGAGGCCAGAGTGTTGTTTAGGACATCTGCCATCCTATGAGTCTGCTGTGTATCCCACTTCCCATGTTGGATCTTTCTCTCCCTTTTTGATTCTATCAGTTAGTATTAGCAGATACTTGTCTTGTTTGTGTGATCTCTTTGACTCTTAGACCTATCAGAGCTATCAATTGTGAGCTGAAATTGATCACTTGGACCAGTGCGATGGCATTGGTACATGCATGGATTTCAAAAATCAATTTATCTTTTAATTGCACTTTTCCATGAACTTTTGGAAGTATCCTTGTACTAATCAGTAGAAAGACACATACAGACTTCCATCATGGTTAGAAATTGTCAGTTCACGTGGGGTCAGAGATCCAATCAGCATAGCTTCACTCAGGTTATGATTTCTCTTCTCCAGAAGAGAAAGTAGGTCAGCTTTCTCTGTTGAACTGAGAGCACCTCAACAGTAAGGACCACAGTCATTGTTTAATCATGACCATCATTTAGCTACAATGGTAAACCTCTTACCTAACTCATACTAAAATGCTTCTTACAGCTATCACAAATTAAACTTAATGAAATCTTTCCTTTTCTTTACATTTCTCTTTCTATCATCCCTTCTTACTTTGTGTGGTACATATGAGCTCTTTTGCTACACACAATATTCACCTCAGAAAACTGCCACTGTTTATTCTATATGTCCTAAACATCTGAAGAATTGGTACGATGGCATTTGTCACATTTTGTAGAACAAATTTGGTAATGTTTATTATTTCCAATATCTAGCGAGCAGGTGTTAACTATTTATGCTGTTTTAGAATGTTGATTCAATCTATATGACAGTACTCATGACTTCTGCTGCCATTTGAAGGGCAATGATTTTTTTTTTCAGATCCAGGGAAATGAAAAGTCAACTTTTCAGATATCAATCAAAGATAGTCACCACGGATTGATAACTGATCAGTTATAACTCTTTTGCTGAGTCAAGATGCCACTCTTGAATGCTCAGGCCAGAACCCACGAGTTGGAGTTCATATGAGATGAAACTATTTGCTTTTCCAATTATATTAGCAGTTTAAGAAAAAAATATAATCCTATAATATTTACAGAGAGTAGTGCTACTAATCCCTATAGACTTTTTCAATTCTTTGCTAAAAAAAATAGTGAAATCTAATTAAATATATCCTAGGTGGATCTGTATCTGATAATAGTTTAGCAACTAAGGAAATTCACCAGGGGTAAGAAAAAATATACCAAAGTCCCATTGCCCCCCTTAATAACCATAAAAATGACAGAAGGAAAAGAAATGTGGAAGAGAAGGAAGGAAACTGACAATGTAAATATTGTAAACTTAGGAATCAGCAATATAACTATGTCTATACAAAGAGAAGTGCAAAACACATTTCCTTTTTGAGTAAAGAAACAAATACAAAGTAAATAAACAAACAAACAAAAAGAAATACCTATAATGCATGCTCCCCAGCCCTTTCCCACACTTATGGCAAATATCAATGATCATTTTTAAGTAACTACCATGATGAGATGATATGCAACATTAGAAAGTGCAATACAACAGCTAGCACAGCTGCTGATACATGAAATGAAGTTTGGTTGCCATTTCCAGCTTTGTCTCTGTTGGTGAACTCTTCCTTATTTTTTATTGTATATAAAAACTAGGATTCTCCATGACACATATGAGTTGTAATATGTGCCACAGTTAGCAGTAAAACAGATGAGCTTATTTCATCCAACCTCCCCATAATAACAAAGGAGTAAGAAAACTTTTATTTGTATAACATTCCATAATGTATAAAGAGCTTTGTCGGCACTGTCCAGTAGAATTTTAAGCAGTTATAGAAATACATCTGTTCTATCCACTATGATAGCCACTAATAACACATGCCTATTGAATATTTGCAAAGTTGCACTAAGGAAGGACATTTATCTATTGGCTAAGAAGCCAATTAACACACCCACACCCTATATAAGAGTACTTAAGGTCATGCCCTGACTCTGCTCTCAATTCCAGCCTCCCGATAGTGTCCACTATGGGAGGTGGGAGATTATGGTTCAAGTCATAGGGTCTTTGATACACATCAAGTGGGAGATCTGGATTGAGTTCTGGGCCCTTGGCTTAATCCTGACCCAGCCCCAGCCATTACAAACATTTGGGAAATGATCCAGTAGATGACAGCTTTCTCTCTGTGCTGTTTATAACTTGTAGAAATGGTTGTTGTAAGAGTAGCTCAGGAATAAAATATCTGGTATTGGAAGATTCCACTGACTTTATAATGCCAAATTAAATAAGCATTGGAAAATAATGGACAATATTTGAAAATAATAGACAATATTATCTCATCAGTGACTTTTAACCAATTCCTTTCTTTTTTTTTTAATTTTTTTTTGACAAGCAGAGTTAGTGAGAGAGAGACAGAGAGAGAGTTATAGACAGTGAGAGAGAGACAGAGAGAAAGGTCTTCCTTCCATTGGTTCACTCCCCTAATGGCCATCACGGCCAGCGCTGCGCTAATCTGAAGCCAGGAGCCAGGTGCTTTCTCCTGGTCTCCCATGCAGGTGCAGGGACCCAAGCACTTGGGCCATCCTCCACTGCCCTCCTGGGCCACAGCAGAGAGCTGGACTGGAAGAGGAGCAACTGGGACTAGTACCCGGTGCCCCAACCGGGACTAGAACCAGGGGTGCCAGCGCCACAGGTGGAGGATTAGCCAAGTGAGCCACGACACCGGCCTAACCAATTCCTTTCTAACATATTAATCATACCTTTAAAAAAGATATAAACCAGGGGTACAAATCATCATAACACTAACTGTAACCAAAACATAGGACATTAGACATGAAAGATGCTCGTAAATAATGAAGCTCTAACTTTATAAATGGATAAACCAAGGTATAGTGTCTTTTTCAGGGCCACACAGCCAACTATCAGTAGATCTGAGATGTATTTGAATCTTTTTTTAAGATTTATTTATTTATTTATTTATTGGAAGTAAGAGTTATACAGAAAGAGAGAGAGACAAAGACACACAGAGAGAGAGAGAGAGAGAGAGAGAGAGAGAGAGAGAGATCCTTCATCTGCTGGCTCACTCCCCAGATAGCCACAATGAAGCCAGGAATCAGGAGTTTCTTCCAGACTTCCCCTGTGGGTGCAGGGGCCCAAGCACTTGGACCATCTTCCACTGCTTTCCCAGGCACATTGGCAGGGAGCTGGATCAGAAATGGAGCAGCCAGGACTGGTGCACCAGTGCCCATATGAGATGCTGGCATTGCAGGCAGCAGCTTTACCCACTACGCCACAGTGCTGGTCTCCTGGAGGCCTCTGTTCTTGACCCCTCCAATTCTGTACAACACCCTGTCCCTGGTTCCTCAAGATGAATTAGGTTGAGCCAGTAGCACCAACAAAGATATACACAAACCTCTCCCTTGTAGGACATCCCTTAGAGGCAATTGGGACAGGACCAAGTGGTTTAAGATAGCAGTGTTTCCCAGGTGGGATCCCAGTAGGAAATCAGTCCTCCAGGCAGCTTAAATGCTTATTCCCTAGGATCTGCCACAAAAGCACACACAAAAGATTTAAAGGAAAAATGTGTGCACCGCACAGAAAGGAACCCAGATCTCCTCTGAGGAACTCTCTATTTCAGCAGTGTCATTAAGCTGGGTCAAAAGAGTCATTTCATATTTTTTTGAAATATTCTAATACAATCTCAAGCACCAGCTAGCTTAAATGACAGGCACTTCATAAATTTCATTTTTATTGTTCTCAGTTGCAAAGTAAATAACACTCCTACAGGTGTCCTTCATATTAAAAGGCTTTATTTGCCCAAAGAATGGACTCTATTGACTAAAACCTTACCTATATTTCACAAGACAGATAATTTTCCTCATCACCTTTCAAAGCATATTGCCAGTCGATACAGGACAAAGGAAAACAGTCTGATAAAAGAGGTGGTACAATAGGAGCTAACTGAAAGAGATTCTACTTGCCAAAACTGGGACACTTTAGCCATAAAATAATGTTATTGGATTATGGCCCAAAGAACTAAATAAACATCTGTGAGTTCATACTGAGATAAGAAAATATAAACAGGCATCAAAAATAATTTTATTAAAATAATTTCCCTAAAACTTGATGCTACAGCCCCCTAGGAACTGAAACATGCATATGTGTATGGTAAATGCCATCACAAATAAATGAATGAGTAAATAAAGTAGGTACAATTAATATAAAACTGTACCAAAATTATACATATATATATATATATATATATATATCTAAAAACTAATGTAAATTTACACCAATGCATGCTCTAATTAGAGTATGGCAGAGATTTATAGCTAATGAATTGCCAAATCCAAGGAGGACAATTAAAGAATCCTTGTGAGAATTAAATTAGTTCAACAGTCAGGAATAGAATAGTGACAGCAGGCCGTAGAATGGTAACAAAAGCAATACTGTTTTTCCCTGAACAAAATGTCATTTGTACAGTAGTCTGAGAAGGAGAATATGTTCTGAACCCAGCAAAAAATTGAGGCAGGTAAATCCAAACTAACAAGCTGACTAGATTTCACAGAAACACATGCGTGTGCTGGCTATCCAAATGAATGTTTAATAGTAGAAAATACTCTAATTACAAATATAAGTTTTAGGAAAACTCTTCAAATTTGAAAACTTTCTCTAAATTCTTTGTACAAGTCATCTAAGATATTATAATAATAAGTAACTTTTATACTAAGATCTCAAAAATGATAACATATTTTGCCAGTAAATTGCATCCCCTTGCTGAACCCAGTCTTCTAAATCCCTCCCTCTGCCACTCGGGCCCTCCCCTGCTTATAACTTTGAGGGTTTCAGTCCCTAGCCTGTTCCTCTCAATCCTTCCCACCTACAACATCTAGCTTCCTTAAAGAAATCTCAACCACCTTCTTCGTTTGACACCTCCCTTTGTATTTGTCTTCTTTTTCCTTCATTTTTTTTTAGAGGCAGAAAGTCAGAAAGCTCTCATGCACTGGTTGTCTCCTCAAATGACTGCCTGCAATGGACAGTACTGGGTTTGTCTTATAAGCAATAATCCCGTCAAAATGACTTTATGAATGAACAAAACTGAGTTACCGGTTAGGGAGGCATGTATCTGCCTTCTACATAAGCATTAAGTAAATGAGGAAAACTACTTCTATAACTTGCCTTTTTTCTTCTCATCTTTCCTTGGAACGTAAATTTTATTTCCAAAAAACAATTTCTAGGAAAGTTTATGATGCATGTGGTCTGAGGTTTAGTCAAAATAGTTCATAAATTCAAGGTCACAAGCCCACTACCAGTGTTTTTTAAGAAACGATGTTAAGTAAGCTGACAAATTTATAATATTTTGGTCAAAGTATATTAGGTTTACATTTTGTTTTCTCATTTTGATAGCTGAAAAGTAAGTTTAAAAGGGATGGACTAGGGACTGGTGCTGTGGCGTAGCTGGTAAAACCACTGCCTGCAGGGCTGGCATCCCATGTGGGCGCCAGTTCAAGTCCCGGTTGCTCCAGTTCTGATCCAACTTTCTGCTATGGCCTGGGAAAGCAATTGAAGAAGGCCCAAATCCTTAGGCCCCTGTACCCACGTGGGAGACCTGGAAGAAGCTGCTGGTTCCTGGCTTTGGATCAGCACAGCTCCAGCCATTGCAGCCATCTGGGGAGTGAACCAGCAGATAGAAGACCTCTCTGTCTCTCTCTCTCTCTCTCTCTCTCTCTCTCTCTCTCTCTGTCTCTCTCTCTCTGCCTCTGCCTCTGTTTCTCTGTAACTCTGCCTTTCAAATAAGTAAATAAATCTTTAAAAAAAAAAAAGGATGGATTAAACATTCAAAGATAGAAACACAAGTAAATAGTCTTTAGTTCAATATGGAGATAAATCAATTGGTAAATCAACACATGAACATTTTCGGCAAACAATAGATTGAACAAATGTTTGTTGAGTATCTCTTAGAAGCCAGGAAATGTGTAAACACTTTGGCAAATGCTGTTTTCTTTGTGAACATGTAAGGTAGATTTAATTATCCTCATTCCAAATTGTAAAACCAGGTTTCTAAAGATTAAGTAACTTTCTCAAGTAGTGTTGATATATAACTTAAGTAGGGGCCAGCGCTGTGGCACAGCAGATTAAAGCCCTAGCCTGAAGCACCGGCATCCCATATGGGTGCCGGTTCTAGTCCTGACTGCTCCTTTTCCAATCCAGCTCTCTGCTATGGCCTGGGAAAGCATTAGAAGATGGCCCAAGTACTTGGGCCCCTGCATCCATGTGGGAGACCCAGAGGAAGCTCCTGGCTCCTGGCTTTGGATCAGCTCAGCTCCAGCGGTTGCAACCATCTGGGGACTGAACCAGTATATGGAAGACCTCTCTCTGTGTCTCTACCTCTCTCTGTAAATCTGTCTTAAAAAAAAAAAACAAGAAAGGGCTGGTGCCGCGGCTCAATAGGCTAATCCTCCGCCTTGTGGCACCGGCACACCAGGTTCTAGTCCCAGTAGGGGCGCCGGATTCTGTCCTGGTTGCCCCTCTTCCAGGCCAGCTCTCTGCTGTGGCCCGGGAGTGCAGTGAAGGATGGCCCAAGTGCTTGGGCCCTGCATCCATGGGAGACCAGGAGAAGCACCTGGCTCCTGGCTTCGGATCAGTGCGGTGCGCCGGCCACGGCGGCCATTGGAGGGTAAACCAACGGCAAAGGAGGACCTTTCTCTCTGTCTCTCTCTCTCACTGTCCACTCTGCCTGTCAAAAAAAAAAAAAAAACTTGAAACAACAAAATGTTATTTCTCAATCATATCGCCATCACATGCAAGTCAATAGTGGAGGTGGCAGAAAGTAGTCTGCTACAACTTGTCAGGCACCCAGGATACATCCATCTCACTGCTATGCCCTCTTCAGAGTCTTCAGAGACCTTTCCATCTAACTGTTGGATGGAGATTAAAAGCAAGGATAGCACATTGGAGATGTTTGTGGTTAAAGTCTGAAAGTGGCACACACCACTTCCACTCAGATTTCATTCCCCAAGAAAAGGACCACAAAAGGGACAGCCTAGCAAGAAAAATGCTTTAAGATAACAGCCATTCTATTCAATCTCTCCCACACCATAAAAAGAAAGAAAAAGGAGTGTGGCTTGATCCCCTACCCTGCAATGAAGACTGAATTTGCTGGCTTCCCACCTCTGACTGGCAGTATTTAGGCAGCACCTCTCTTCCCTCCCTGGAGCAATATCAGAGGAGGACCACCATAACAAGATTTAAAGATCCAAATTTTCATAACACAATAATAATAGTAATAAAAAGTTACTCACGCAGGACAGGCATTGTGGTGCAGAAGGTTAAGTCCCCACTTAGGACATGCGTCTCCTGTATCAGAGTGTCTTGTGTTGAGTCACAGCTGCCTCCAATCTAGCTTCCTGCTTATGTTCTTGGGAGGTGGCAGATATTGGTCCAAGTACTTGTGCTCCTTCCACCTACATGGGAAAGCCAGATGGAGTTCTTAGCTCTTCCTGGCTCAAGGCTTCAGCCTGGCCTTTCAGGGGCCTTTGGGGAGTAAACATCTCTGTCTCTCCCCCCACCCAACCTTGTCTACTTCTCTCCCTCTATGTCACTATGTCGAAGGAGGGAAAGGGAAAGGGAAAGGGAAAGGGAAAGGGAAAGGGAAAGGGAAAGGGAAAGGGAAAGGAAAGGAAAGGGAAAGGGGCATGGTAGGAGGCAGCAGGTGATAACTCAAGTACTTGAGTTCCTGCTACCCAGATGGGAGCCTAGATTCAGTTCTAGGCTCCTGGTTTCAGTCTGCCACACCACTAGCTGTTGTGCGCATTTTAGGAGTAAACAAGAAGATGGAAGAGACCTCCTTTCCCCACCACCACCACCTCATAAATGAAAATAAATATTTGTGTAATAATGCAGGGAGAATCAAGACAATCATTGGTAAAAGAAAACTAAGAGAATTTGTCAGGAGATCTTCTCCAAAAGAATAGCTTTTTAAAAAGTTCCATAATCAAAAATTAAATTATAAAAGGAGGACTCTTGGAACATCAAAAAAGATAAAAGAATAACAGAAAGGCAAAAATATGTGTAAGGGGAATACAATTTAATTTTCCTCTTTTTTTCTACAGTATGCTTGATTGTTGAAGCAAAATTGTAAAACAATCTGATGTGGTTCTCAATGGATATAGGAAATATATTTAAAACAATTTTATTATAATTAGGAGAGGGTAAAATGATGTAAAGGGAAGTAAGATTTCTACACTTAGGCTGGAAAATGGCAGTACCCTAAGTTATGTGTGTGTAATGTAATATCTACAGCAACCATCAAAAAAGTGCTACAGAGAAATAAGCTCAAAACCACTAATGATAAATTAAAATGAATTCTAGGAAAATATCCAAATGACTCACAGGAGGGCAGAAAAATAAATCCAAAATGCAAAGGGAGAAAAAATGAAAAACAAAAAAATAAAATAACAGAAGAACTAGCACATCAATAATCATATTACATTTTAAAGGTCTAAATGTACCAATAAAAATACATTGGCATAGTGGGTACAGAAACATGAGCCAACTTTATGCTATCTACAAGAAACTCCAAACATGCCTATACAGGTAGGTTGAAAGTAACAGAGTAGGAAAAAATGTACCATGAGCATATTAATCGAAGTTGCCAGGAGTGTCTATAGAAATATCAGGTAAAGTGGATTTTAGAGCAAAGAAAATGACCAAGAGCAGAGAGTGACATTACGTTATGATAAAAAGGTCAATCTACCAAGAAGACAGCAATCCTAAATATGCATGAACAGAAGAGCAGCTGCAAAACATGTAGAGCAAAATACAATAGAATTGAAAAGGGAAACAGACAACCATCACCAGACATCAATAACCTTCTCAACTGGGATCAAATCTATCTTCCACTTCTCATCCAGGTTACTGATACAGCCCTAGGAGGCAACATATGACCCAAGTACTTGGATCCCTCTTACCCATGGAAGACCCAGATGGAACCCCTGGCTCCTGGTTTCAAGCTGGTTCAGCCCTGATGCTTATAGGCATTTGTGAAGCAAACCAACAGATATCATTCTCTCTCTCTCTCTCTCTCTCTCTCTCTCTCTCTCTCTCTCTCTCTCTCTTTCTCTCTCTCTCTCCCCTACCTCTCCCTCCACCATGCTCTTTCACTCTCTGCATTTCAAATAAATACATTTAAAAGAAAGCAAGAATACAGAGATTATCATCCTGGATAAAAAGGCAAGCTCCAACTCGGGGCTGTATATTTAAAAATCCACTTAATATAAACACATAGGTTAAAAGTAAAAGGGTAGGCCGGTGCCGTGGCTCACTAGGCTAATCCTCCGCCTTGCGGCGCCGGCACACCGGGTTCTAGTCCCGGTCGGGGCACCGATCCTGTCCCGGTTGCCCCTCTTCCAGGCCAGCTCTCTGCTGTGGCCAGGGAGTGCAGTGGAGGATGGCCCAAGTGCTTGGGCCCTGCACCCCATGGGAGACCAGGAGAAGCACCTGGCTCCTGCCATCGGAACAGCGTGGTGCGCCGGCTGCAGCGCGCCTGCCGCAGCGGCCATTGGAGGGTGAACCAACGGCAAAAGGAAGACCTTTCTCTCTCTCTCTCACTGTCCACTCTGCCTGTCAAAAATAAAAATAAAAAATAAAAAAAATAAAAAAAGTAAAAGGGTAGGCAAAAGATATGCTATGGGGGTCAGCACTTTACCCACTATGGGGTAAAGCCACCGCCTGTAGTGCCAGCATCCTATATGACCTCCTGTTCAAGTGCAGGCTGCTAAACTTCCAATCTAGCTCTCTGCTATGGCCTGGGAAAGCCATAGAAGGTGGCCTATATCCTTGGACCCCTGCACCCATGTGCAGCTCCAGGCTCCTGGCTTCAGATCATACCAGCTCTGACCATTGCAGCCAACTGAGTGAACCAGTGGAGAAGATCTGTTTCTCTCTCTCTGCCTCTGCTTCTGCCTCTGCCTCTATAATTTTGCCTTTCAAATAAACAAATAAATCTTTTTTAAAAAATATATGCTTTGTAAATATTAGTCAAAATAAAGTTGGGATCCTTATATTAATATCATACTAAATTGATCTTCTGTATATAAAGAGAATTGAAAATGAATCTTGATGTGAATGGAAGGGGAGAGGAAGCGGGAGAGGGGAGGGTTGTGGGTGGGAGGGAAGTTATGGGAGGGGGAAGCCATTGTAATCCATAAGCTGTACACTGGAAATTTATATTCATTAAATAAAAGTTAAAAAAAAAAAGAAAAAAAAAATCATACAAATTGAACATCAGAACACAGAATATTATCAGGAATAAATGGAGATATTACATAGTAAGAGTCAGTCCATCAAGAAGACACAGCAATTCTAAATGTGCATGCATCTAATAAAACAGCTTCAAAATACAAGATTCAAAAATTGACAGAACATGAGTGGGTGTTAGGTGCAGTGGTTAAGACACCTCTTGGAATGCCCACATCCCACATTGGGAATCTGGGTTCAAGTTCCAACAAGTTGCAGCTCCACTTCCAAATTTTCCTTCCTGCTAATGCAGATTCTAGCAGGCAGCCAAGTGATGGCTCAAGTAGTTGAGTCCCTGCCACCAACATGCAAGATCCAGAATAAGTTCCTGGCTCCTGGTTTCAGTATGACCCAGTTCCAGCTGTTGTATACATTTGGAAAAGTAAACTGTAGATGGGATACACCACTTGATGTCAAGACTGGAAAAGCTACAATAAGAAAGATAGTGTTACACTATCTAAAAGTAGATCCATGAACAGAAGACTGACACATAAAAAAGTCAACTGAATTTTTAAAGAGGCCTCCAAAATATCTCAATGGGGAAAGTCTTATCAACAAAAGGTGCTGAAATAACTGCATATCCACATGGATGAGTAGAGTGTGGGTGAGTGGGGGGGGGGAGGAATAAACCTCAATATCTATTCACACCAAATGCAAAAACTTATTCAAAATGGAGCCAGCTTTGTGACCCTGAGTGTAGAAACTCTTTAGGACACAAGAAGCTCTCATCACAAAGAAGTCAATAACTTCTATCTCATCAAAAAAAAATCTGCTTATCAAAAGATACTATTTTAAAAATACAAAGACAAACCACACAGTGGAAGAAAATGTTTACAAAACATAATTCTGACAAAACATTTGTGTCTAGAGTATATAAATATCTCTCAAACTCTACATACTCTGTTTTTGCTTGAAGTTTTGCATTGGCAGTGTTTCCTCAGTATTATGAATGTAATTACCTTATAATAACCACAGGCTACGTCTCATTTTCAATTTAAATGAAGAAAAAAAGAATAAGGAACTCCACAGACTAGTATCTCCTCTTTTTCTTCCTGAACCTCCTACTGAAGAACAAAGTGAGAAACTTAGCATCCACCTTCCTTCCCCTTGAATTGGCAAAGAAAAGCCTAGAAGCTGAAGAAGTAAATTAAACAGAGAATAAAAGTAGTGATATTAGGACAAAGCACCACTCTTGAATTAACAAAAAAAGAAATTGGTACATATTAAAGATTTTTTTAATGCCTTGAAGTACTTAGGGCAAAATGAGACAACCAAAAAAGAGATAAAAGAACAGTTATGGTACATAATTTATAGTTATTGAAAACAAATAGCACTGATAAAGTCATGAAATTAAAAGTGAGGGGAATGTGCCATTTGTATCAGTGTCCAAAAGCAGCCATTCTCCAAGAGGGAAGGTAGGTGTTGACCTTTCCTACAGACAGGAGAGCCTTGAGAATTGAATTCACAATGCTTAGCCTAGAGTGTGAAATACAGTATTATAGTTAACACATGAGATAGAATCATAGGATAAATTGTTATGCACATTTGAGAGTATTTTTAAACTTTTTCAAATAAAATAAATGTATTTAATGAAATATTATAAGATGATCACCCTTGCAAACCCCTACCTAGGTCAAGAAGTAGAACTTAGGATCAGGTGTTGAGGCAGTTGTTAAGATACAGCTTGGGTTACCCACATCCCATATGCAAGGATATGGGTTGAGGCCTGGCTCCACTTCTGATTCAAGCTTTCTGCTAATGTGCATCATGGGAGGCAGCAGTTGATGAATCAAGTATTTGAGTCCCTGTCACCCACACTGGAGACTAAGATCGAGTTCCAGGCTCCTGGCTTCAACCTGACCCAACTCTGGCTTTGGAGGGCATTTGGGGAGTGAATCAACAAATGGAAGGTCTCTCTCTCTCTCTCTCTCTCTCTCTCTCTCTCTCTCTCTCCTTCCTTCCTCTCCTCTCTCCCTTTCAAGTAAAATGAAAATACACAAGCATGTTTTCAAAAAAGAAAGTGAGTGGAAGGAAGAAAAGGACTTCTCTCATAGTATGTAAACCAATACCCTCATAATGGGAAAATAGAAAAATTACTGGGGATTCAAGATGTGGTAGAGAAATTGTAAAATGCCCAGGCAGTATAATATTCCAGAAAGGATAAATGCAGAGTATGGCTGGGGCATAGGACCCTAGACATTGATTCCCAACCTTAGAAAAATCTGTAAGCAAGTTAGGAAGGCAATCATGATCTGAAAGAACTCTAGAAGAGAGACATTAAATGTTTTAACAGGGACTTCTCTATTCAGGTGACTCACCAGAGACATTCCCCTACCCCCAGGTCTTGGTCTTGAATAATCCTCCAGAAACTTAGGAGTAGGGGAAGTAAGAGTCCCAATATTAAAAAAAAAAGAAATGAGAAGCTTAGTGACAGAAATGATACTGAGTTATAAAAAGACCTCTATTACACATCAGAGTTTGTGGAATAGAATTTATCTCCAGTTACTCAATGCGAAAATATCTGAAATAATTCATATAATAAACTATGGCAAACACTATTTAATACTTTCTATGTGCCAAGCAATTTCCTAAGAATTCCACATGTATTGATTCATTTGATATTCAAATTACTCTAGCTCTATGATGGCCATATAATTATGTCCATTTTAAAGAGGAGGAAATTGAAGCATGCTAGCATTAAAGACCTTGGACAGCTCAGAATCAGCCCTTAAAGCATTCGTATCTGGCTGAAAAAGCCAAGAGTGTCTCAGGCATGGAAAGCCAAGAGACTGTGGAAAAAATGATTTACATCAAGGATCTCTGTAAGTGAGATGCCAGTACAAAAAAGAGGCCTTCAAACAAGGATGCACTTTTCTCTGAAGAGAGGAGAGAACTTCCACTTTGCTTATGGCCCTGTCTAAATACTGATGGAGTTTCTGGACTCAAAAGGCTTCCATACCTCAGAATCAGCCCTTAAGGCATTCAGATCTGGCTAAAAAGCCCATGAGAGCATTTCAGGCATGGAAAGCCAAGACACTCTGAAAAAAAAAAAAACAAAAACAAAAACAAAAACAAAAAAAAAAACCTAAATGAAAGATCTCTGTGAGTGAGATCCCAGTGGAAAGAACGGGCCATCAAAGAAGGAGGTACCTTTCTCTGAAGGGAGGAGAGAACTTCCACTTTGACTATGGCCTTGTCTAAATAGATCACAGTTGATGAAAAGAGGCTTCCATAGCCTTGGCAGCTCATGACAAGAGCCTCAGGTGATCACTGACATCATAAATAAGAGTGTCAATTGTTAAATCAACAACAGGAGTCACTGTGCACTTGCTCCACATGTGGAACCTCTATCCTTAATGAGTTGTACTATGAGAATTAATGGTAAAATTAGTCTTCAAACAGTACTTGATACTTTGTGTGTCTGTGTGGTTGCAAACTATTAAAGTCCTTACTTAGTATAGAGTTGATCTTCTGTATATATAGATAATCAAAAATAAAACTTAATGAAGAATGGGATGGGAGAGGGAGTAGAAGGTGGGATGGTTTAGGGGTAGGAGGGTGGGTATGGAGGGGAGAACTGCTATATTCCAAAAGTTGTACCTATGAAATTTATATTTATTAAATAAAAGCTTTCTAAAAAAAAGAAGAACTTGGTCAGGATTATGTCTCAGCTGATGAGTGGCAGGGCCAGCATTTGAGATCCTGTGTATAGTCACCACTCCTAGCTTCTTGTCCAAAACCTCACACCCAGGCACACATTTTAGGATGAAGTAAAGCAGAACTTAACAACTGAATGTCAGTATACTACTGAAGGAACTGCCTCCAAAATATGAAACCCCCGCTAAAATGGGTGGCAGGCCTATTAATGGCTGATCTCTACAGTGATCTGCCCTCAAGGAGACCCAACAGGCCAGTCCACTGCAGTGGCTTTCAATGTGGTAAGCCTGGGCTTCAGCAGAAGTCAGCTTGTGAAGAGCCCTGGCAGCTCTGCCAAGAGTTGGGTCACTGGAAATGGACCTGCCCTGGAGTCGAAGGATGCCCAGGTCAGAGCCACAGATCTCATTGGCTCTAAGCTGAAAAGCCCTTCACTCAGCCCAACTTCCAAAGTGACCACTGCAGCTGAGGGGACGGCCAAGTAGGGTCAGCAACATTGCAGGCAGAACTGTAAATTTCTTGTTAGAGATGCCACCTGCCTTTACCTGGCCAGCTCTCCTCCAAGGCCAGCCAAGTAATGAAAGTCAACAGAGTACCTTCCCCTAGGAGGTTCACACCTCCCTTAGGATATACCCCATGTGAAGAGATAGATAGGTCTGGGCCTCTTCACTTACAAGGCCTAAAGCCCACCAGATTATTATCAAACCCCTTCTATCAGGTTCTATTTGCCTCTAAATCAGAAAACTTAATTGTAGCTTAGACAGCACCTTTCTTAGCTCCTCTAATAATGACTCTGTCCTTTTTTCTAGACCCTGTCTAGCGCACTTGGGCCTCATTCCTTCGTAATCATAACCTTTACTCTACCACCAATGGCTCTACTCCCAACCTGTGTGTACTGATGGTCCTCTTCCCCACTTAATGCTGTATAATTGTTCAGACCTGGTTAATGACACTCTTAGGATCATTGGTTACTATCCTCACTCTGTCTTTTATGACCTTGTCTAAATATGATCAGAGTCGGCGAACTTGGAAGGCTTCCATAGCCTTGGCAACTCATGACGACAGCCTAGGGTGGTTACTGGCGCCATAAACTAGAGTGTCAATTTGTTGGGTCAACAACAGGAGTCACTGTGCACTTGCTCCTCATGTGGGATCTCTGTCCTTAATGTGCTGTACATTTTGATTTAATGCTATAACTAGTACTCAAACAGTATGTTTCACTTTGTGTTTTTTATGTGGGTGCAAACTGTTGAAATCTTTACTTAATGTATACTAAATTGATCTTCGGTATATAAAGAGAATTGAAAATGAATCTTGATGTGAATTGAAGGGGAGAGGGAGAGGGAGAGAGGAGGGTTGCAGGTGAGAGGGAAGGTATGGGAGGGGGAAGCCATTGTAATCCATAAGCTGTACATTGGAAATTTATATTCATTAAATAAAAGTTTAAAAAAAACCCACTAAGACAATTTTTCAGATGAGGAAGTGCCAGCTGACTCAACCTTTTTTTAAAATTTTATTTTTTTATTAAACTTTTATTTAATGAAAATAAATTTCCAAAGTATAGCTTATGGGTTACAATGGCTTCCCCCCTCCTATAACTTCCCTCCCGCCCGCAACCCTCCCCTTTCCAGCTCCCTTTCCCCTTCCATTCATGTAAAGATTCATTTTCAATTCTCTTTGTATACAGAAGATCAGTTTAGTATATATTAGGTAAAGATTTCAACATTTTGCCCATATAGCAACATAAAGTGAAAAAACTACCATTGGATTACTAATTATAGCATTAAATAGCAATGTACAGCACATTAAAGACAGAGATCCTACATAATTTTTTTTCAAATTAATTAATTTTCTATGCCATTTCCATTTTAACACCAGGTTGGTTTTTTTTCATTTCCAATTCTCTTTATATACAGAAGATCACTTCAGTAAATAATTAGTAAAGACCTCATCAGTTTGTGCCCACACAGAAACGCAAAGTATAAAAATACTGTTTCAGTACTAGTTATAGCATCACTTGGCTTTAGACGACACATTAGGGACAGATCCCACAAAAAAAAAAAAAAAAAAAAAAAAGTTAAGGCCAGCGCCGTGGCTTAACAGGCTAATCCTCCGCCTTGCGGCGCCGGCACACCGGGTTCTAGTCCCTGTTGGGGAGCCGGATTCTATCCTGGTTGCCCCTCTTCCAGGCCAGCTCTCTGCTATGGCCCAGGAGTGCAGTGGAGGATGGCCCAAGTGCTTGGGCCCTGCACCCGCATGGGAGACCAGGAGAAGCACCTGGCTCCTGGCTTCGGATCAGTGAGATGCACTGGCCGCAGCGGCCATTGGAGGGTGAACCAATGGCAAAAAGGAAGACCTTTCTGTCTCTCTCTCTCACTATCCACTCTGCCTGTCAAAAAAAAAAATTTATTTAATAAATATAAATTTCCAAATTACAACTTTTGGATTTTAGCGGCTTTCCCCCCCACCCCATAACCTCCCTTCCACCCGCAACCATCCCATCTCCCACTCCCTCTCCCATCCCATCCCAATCTTCATCAAGATTCATTTTCTTTTTTTTTTTAACTTTTATTTAATGAATATAAATTTCCAGTATACAGCTTATGGATTACAATGGCTTCCCCTTCCCATAATTTCCCTCCCACCTGCAACCCTCCCCTCTCCCGCTCCCTCTCCCCTTCCATTCACATTAAGATTCATTTTCAACTCTCTTTATATACCGAAGATCAATTTAGTATACATTAAGTAAAGATTTCAACAGTTTGCACCCACATAGAAACACAAAGTGAAACATACTGTTTGAGTACTAGTTATAGCATTAAATCAAAATGTACAGTACATTAAGGACAGAGATCCCACATGAGGAGCAAGTGCACAGAGGCTCCTGTTGTTGACCCAACAAATTGACACTCTAGTTTATGGCACCAGTAACCACCCTAGGCTGTCGTCATGAGTTGTCAAGGCTATGGAAGCCTTCCAAGTTCCCCAACTCTGATCATATTTAGACAAGGTCATAAAAGACAGGGTGAGGATAGTAACCAATGTTCCTAAGAGTGGCATTAACCAGGTCTGAACAATTATACAGCATTAAGTGGGGAAGAGGATCATCAGTACACACAGGTTGGGAGTAGAGCCATTGGTGGTAGAGTAGAGGTTATGATTACAAAGGAATGAGGCCCAAGTGCACTAGACAGGGTCTAGAACAAAGGACAGAGTCATTATTAGAGGAGCTAAGAAAGGTGCTGTCTAAGCTACAATTAAGTTTTCTGATTTAGAGGCAAATAGAACCTGATAGAAGGGGCTTGATAATAATCTGGTGGGCTTTAGGCCTTGTAAGTGAAGAGGCCCAGACCTATCTATCTCTTCACATGGGGTATATCCTAAGGGAGGTGTGAACCTCCTAGGGGAAGGCACTCTGTTGACTTTCATTACTTGGCTGGCCTGGGAGGAGAGCTGGCCAGGTAAAGGCAGGTGGCATCTCTAACAAGAAATTTACAGTTCTGCCTGCAATGTTGCTGACCCTACTTGACCATCCCCTCAGCTGCAGTGGTCACTTTGGAAGTTGGGCTGAGTGAAGGGCTTTTCAGCTTGGAGCCAATAAGATCTGTGGCTCTGACCTGGGCATCCTTCGACTCCAGGGCAGGTCCATTTCCAGTGACCCAACTCTTGGCAGAGCTGCCAGGGCTCTTCACAAGCTGACTTCTGCTGAAGCCCAGACTTACCACATTGAAAGCCACTGCAGTGGACTGGCCTGTTGGGTCTCCTTGAGGGCAGATCACCGTACAGATCAGCCATTAATAGGCCTGCCACCCATTGCTTCTGATGCCTAGCTTTCTTTTCCTCCTGGTTTGTGTTAAAGCAGACCAGAGGATGCAAGTCAAGGGAGTGCCCATGTCCCATCTCTAATCTTCGGTGGCCTGAACTACAAGTCTATAGTCACAGGCATGTTCTGTAGTAGTTTTACTAAGGTAGACAATGCCCATGAGGAAAATTATATTCTCACTTTAAAACTTTCTTTCCCTTTGGTCTGAAAGGGAGGGGTTTTTTTTCCTACTTACTGTATACTTCGCTGATGGCGATGTGAATCTAGCTATGAGATTATTATTTAAGCTCTTATTTTGGCTATGCTATTACAGAAAAATGTTAGCCATCTCTTATAAGGTCTAAAGATTAAATTGTGCGTCCTACAGATTCCTTCATAATAGAATTAGTTCCCTACCTTGAAGAGAATAGAGAAATGAAAGAACAAGTTGGGCTTAGAATAGAGAAATGAGGGAGCAAGTCCTAGATCACTTGCTGACAATAGCAATATTACATGAATACTTAGCAAACCGTTTCAACCCTTAGATAAGAACTTAATAAAACATTTACCAGAAGGTCCAATGCCTTCTATAAATTTTAAGAATCATGTATTTGAAAACACCTCTTAAATATCTAACATGGTGTAGTTTGTTTAACCAGTAAACTTAAGCACAACCATATAAAATGTTTTTAGTTTCTTTCTACCAACAAGTTTAAAACATATGATACACAGATTCAGGTCACACAAATTAAAATGTATCTTTGATTGATTTTAGCAGCTTAAATTTATGGACAATCTTATCTAAAAGCCATTTAAAATAAAACTCTTAATAAAATTTCCCCATGTGGACATACAATATGTACGCACATATAACATAGCATAATAGACCAATATCAAAATCCAAAATATCTGGTTGAAATAAGATTCCTTAAAATCATGACATAACATAGACCAAATTTGATCATTGTTACAAGGTGATTATTCAAGTCTTTGAAAATAAGCACATAGTTAAATAACCCATAGCTCTTAATAAAAATGCAGCTGTTTTTGAACAATTAGAATTTAACAGACATCAAGAGAACATAATAGATTACTTTAACACATTGCTCTAACAGTGCATCAGAGTTTAATTCTATGTCAAAGAGAAATTGAGCTTCCTGTGATCTTTTGCTGTGAGGTTTCCTTCCTTTACCTTCTTTGATATTGGTGACCATGTTTCTGTGTTTCTGTGTGTAACACATCTTTAAGCATCTTTTGCAGGGCAGGATGAGTGGCAACAAATTCTTTCAGTTTCTGTTTGCTATGAAAAGTCTTAATTTCACCTTCATTCACAAATGAGAGCTTTGCAGGATATAATATTCTGGGCTGGCAGTTTTTCTCTCTTAGTACCTGGGCTATGTCTCGCCATTCCCTTCTAGCTTGTAGGGTTTCTGATGAGAAGTCTGCTGTGAGTCTAATTGGAGATCCTCTGAGAGTAATCTGACGATTCTCTCTTGCACCTTTTAGGATCTTTTCTTTATATTTCACTGTGGTGAGTTTGATTATGACGTGTCGTGGTGAGGATCTCTTTTGGTCATGTTTATTAGGGGTTCTATAAGCTTCCTGTACTAAGATGCCTCTGTCCTTCTCCAAACCTGGGAAATTTTCTGCTAGTATCTCACTGAAAATGCCTTCTAATCCTTTCTCCCTCTCCATGCCTTCAGGAACTCCTTGAACCCGAATGTTAGATTTTTTAATAGTATCCTGTAGATTCCGGACAATATTTTTTAGATTTCTAATTTCTTCTTCTTTTCTTTGGTTTGCCTGTTTCCTTTCCTGTTCTCTGTCTTCTAAGTCTGATATTCTCTCTTCTGCTTCGCCCATTCTGTTTTTAAGGCTCTCTAATGTGTTTGTCATTTGATCTATTGAATTCTTCATTTCATTATGATTTCTCGTCACAATCACCATTTCTTGTTCCACTAGTTGTTTCATTTCATTTTGATTCCTCCTTAATATTTCACTTTCACGAGAGAGATTTTCTATCTTGTCCTTAAAGGATTTCTGTAGTTCAAGAATTTGTTTTTGAGAACTTCTTAATGTTCTTATCAATTTTTTTAGATCCGCTTCTTGCATTTCTTCTATCTCATCATCTTCATAATCTTGAGTTGGGGTGTCTTTTTCATTTGGGGGCGTCATAGTGTCTTCCTTGTTCTTGTTACCTCGGTTTTTGCGTTTGTTGTATGGCATGTTGGAGATATTTGGTTTCTTCACTGTGGTGTTTTTTTTTTTCTTGTTATACTATGACTCTAGATTAAGTGGACTGTCTGCTTTTGGTGGAGCCTTAGAGGCTTGAGATGGGTGTGGACTGAGAGCTGTGTTTGGTTCCTCAGGGTTGAGGGTGTGTCAAGATGACACTCCCAGGTTAGGTGTGGTAAATGTCTCTCTTTTGTTGATTCAAAAGGGAAGTAATTCCGCACAGCTGAGCAGAATTGGAGGTAGTTAGCAGGCAAATGATATACCCACAGGAGGCAGAGATTGGAAGCTCTTTCCCAAGGACCACACAGGGAATCTCTGCTGCCCTCGGTGTGGGCTCCAATTCTCCTGCAGTCTCCCACTGGGTTGCCAAGTTAGATGCTAATCTCCTGTTATTTCACCCCTCCCCCCAGAGTCAGGTTTTTCTGCTAGGCTCAGGGCCGGTGCAGACCTGAGGTCGCCCTGCTTATGACGTATGTCCAAAATGGCGCCTGCTCTGTCTTGCTCGCCCTTGAGGGGTGAGCGGAGAAAGAGAAACTCGTGTCCGTTTCGGTCACTTTTTTTTTTCCCTCTCTCTCTTCTAGTTAGCCTGGTGAACTCTTCCCCACGGAGTTTCAAGCCTCGTTCCCTCTAGCCTCCTCTTTCCGCTTGCCCGCTGGTGTCTCGGGCTATGGAGGTTCGGCTCACCTCGCGTTCCAGCGCTGGTGCGTTGAGTCTGCTGCTGGTGTCCCGAACTTGGGCTCCCACGCTCTCCACGCAGGTCCACTGTGAATCACTAGTTCCGGAAGAGTTTCCTCTGCTGTTTCTTCCCCTACTCTTCCTTGACCCTGCAGTATCTCCACTTTTATTAACCTGTGTCTTGCCGAAGAATATCAATGTGCTCCCTTCCTATTCCGCCATCTTGGATTTTGAAGATTCATTTTCAATTATCTTTATATACAAAAGATCAACTTAGTATATACTAAGTAAACATTTCAACAGAATGCACCCACACAGATACACAAAGTATAAAGTACTATTTGAGTACTAGTTTTACTGTTAATTCACATGCTTTGAAAACCCCTCCTGTTCCCAAAGACACCCCAGGTTTCCTGAAAAACACTCAAGTTCCTCTCCGTCTACTTGCATAGCAAGTAGCACGGTGTGTGCCAGGGGCCATCATTGTGGCATAGCAGTAAAGCCACCACCTGCAATGTGGGCATCCCAAATGGGTGCCTATTTGTGTTCCAGCTGCTCCATTTCCAATCCAACCCCTTGATAATAGCCTGGGAAAACCAGCAGAAGGAGGCCCAAGTGTCTGGACCCTGCCACCCAGGTGGGAGACCCAAAAAAATTTCCTGGCTCCTGTTGCAACCAACTGGGGAGTGAACCAGAAGATCTCTCTCTGTGTGTCTCTCACTCTATGTATAACTCTTTCAAAACAAATAAATAAATCTTTGAGGAACAAATGCAGGTCAAAGTCTACTTTAACGTCTCTTTTCTTCAACCTCATCTCCCTGGTATTCCAACCTTCAGCGGGGTGATGTGAATCAGAGGTTCTGAAGTATTCTTACAAATGGGGAGTAGTATGCTCTGATCAGTTTGATTCTGATTCCCTCTTATTTGTAATTTTAATCAAAAAAATTTAAACAAGGTTTTGAACAGTGAGAGTATTTTCCATGTCACAATTAAAGCAAAAACTGAAAGTTACAAATCCCCAAGAAATTTATATATCAGCAACTGATAGGATATATTCATTTTTAGCTATGATTAGTGCAGTTAATTTTCCATTCAGGTAGACTAGTAAAGTCTGGTGTGTTTTTACTATAGTTTGTATTGATTCTGCAGAATGTATTTTAAGTGTTATTATGGTCCCTTTCTCTATAGTACATGAAAAGCTAAAGAGGCTTAAAGGGATTTATTTCCAGATGTTATTTAATCAGCACTATTCTTATTAGAAAGCATATAATTTACTAAGAAGTTACAGTAGTTATAAAACCATGCATTGGGGCTGGCATTGTAGTGTAGTGAATAAAGCTGTCGCCTGCAGTTCTAGCATCCCATATGGCTGCAGGTTGGTGTCCTGGCTGCTCCACTTCTGATCCAGCTCCTTGTTAATGTGCCTGGGAAAGCAGTTAAAGATGGTCCAAGTGCTTGGGTTCCTGCTCCCACATGGGAGACCTGGAAAAAGCTCTCGGTTCCTGGCTACAGATGGGCCCAGCTCTAGCTATTGCAGCCAACAGGGGAGTGAACCAGCAGATGGAACAAAAATCTGTCTCTGTCTCTCCATCTACCTCTGTATTTCCTTTGAAACAAATAAATAAGTCTGTTTTAAAAAGTATTATTTTCTTAAGAAGGTAAAAGGAACTTAAGATAATTGATATTGAATTATTTCCTGAATGTGAATGTTTTCTTTGATCACCTTGCTGCCCTCAACTTGATCTCCTAAATTGCTCAAGTAACACTACTTAGCTGGTGCTCCCCAGATCCCCTAGACTGACTCCCATCCTGCCTCCTACATTACTGGTTTCTTTCTTGCTCCTTCACGTTTCACTGACTCCAGAAACTCTCTGTCCTAACAGAAAGGCTTGAGTGTAGGAGAAAAAAACATTGTCAACTGCTTAGCTTAAAAGGGCAATCTTGGGGCAGGTATTTAGCCTAGTGCTTAAGATGCCCACATTCGATATCAAAGTACCAGTTCAACACCTGGTTTCAAAGCCCAACAACAGCTTCCTGCTACTGTAGATCCTGGTGACAGCAGTGATGCTGGAAACCACTATATCAGCCTTTCATTTACCTTACCTCACCAAATTACTCTTTTTCAATGTCACTGAAGTCATTATATTGCCCAACCCAACCGGTCAATTCCTCATCACTCTTGGTTTGTCGGCAGTATTCACACAGTGGATCATTCTTGCTTGACACATTTTCTTCACATGGCCTTGAATTAAAATTGTGTCTTATCATTTTCCTCCACTTCAGAAGCCTCCCCTCTCCATCTACTTTGCTGCTCTTCCCTTATCTCCCTGGCCCTTCAATGGTGAAGAGCTCCAGGACTTAGTTCTGAGACTTGTTCAGTCACTTCCCAAATTAGGGTTTCCTGGGTGTAATTTCACCCAGTCATTCAAAAGAATATGGTGCATGTGTTGTTATGGACCAAACTTTAAGTTATATTGCTAAGTTAAAAAAAAATGAAAGGTAGTAAACTGGATATCTGCAGGAATTTGTAGCAACTGAGAACATAGACATATAAAATGCAACTCCTAATCTGACAGGATTGGGCTCAAAATAAACCAGGATAAAGGGATCAGTTTAAGTTCACAACTGATCATAAACATAGGATTAAGTGTCAAAGGGATCACATAAATAAGACCAAGTGTCTGCTAATAATAATTGATAGAATTAAAAAGGAGAGAATGATCCAACATGGGAAGCAGGACACATAGAATGACAAATGCCCTAAACAGCACTCTGGCCTCAGAATCAGCCCTTAAGGCATTCAGATCCAGCTGAAAAGCCCATGAGAGCATTTCAGGCATGGAAAGCCAAGACACTGTGGCAAACTATGACCTACAGGAAAGATCTCTGTGAGTGAGATACTGGTGGAAAAAAAGGGGCCATCAAAGAAGGAGGTATCTTTCTCTGAAGGGAGGAGAGAACTTCCACTTTGACTATGGCCTTGTCTAAATAGATCAGAGTTGATGAAAAGAGGCTTCCATAGTCTTGGCAGCTCATGACAAGAGCCTCAGGTGATCACTGACATCATCAATAAGAGTGTCAATTGTTAAATCAACAACAGGAGTCACTGTGCACTTGCTCCACATGTAGGACCTCTGTTCTTCTGTATATAAAGATAATCAAAAATAAAACTTAATGAAGAATGAGATGGGAGAGGGAGTAGGAGGTGAGATGGTTTGGGGGTGGGAGGGCAGGCATGGGGGGAAGAATAGCTATAATCCAAAAGTTGCAATTATGAAATTTATATTTATTAAATAAAATCTTTCTATAAAAAAAGAAAATGTGATAAAAATAAATAAATAAAAATAAAATAAACCAGGAAGTCACATTAAAGAGTTGAGAATGTATCCCCCTATAATGTTTTCGCTGGTTTCACCAGAAGTTGTTAAAAAAGGAAAATTATATCTACATCCCACCCATCAGAAATAATATCTGCTAACAGGAATGAAAAATAAATAGCTATAAAGATAAGAATAAAATGGTATTACCAGGGAAATAAATATTAAGAGTTACAAAAGCTCAAATAAATAAAACAGCTTTTAAAGGTTTTAAAAACTGAATTACTTTGGAATTTTTTTACTGCATGCTATCAAAATAAATACATTGTTCCTACTATAAACTGAAATTTCTTTTTTTCACATATTTTATTCAGGTAATAGTCTCAACACATATGGTTCAAATCCATTCAAATAATAAATCAAATATGTTAAAGATTGCTCTTTAAATGATGCCAAGTTTGCCTATGATCTCTCGGATATAAAACCACATCCACACCTCAGTGGCCACCAAACCATTCAGCACAGCTTCCTTAGCTGTAAGCTGTTCAAAGCTACCAGTCAGAGCACAATTAACTATATTTTTCAGGTTTCGAATAGCTGTAGGGAGCTCAGCAGTGGTTAGAGGAGCTAGCTCAATCCTGTTGTACTGACAAAATGTGGCCAATCAAGGCTTTGAGTAAGTCACAGCAGCATTCACCAGTGCCAAGGCCTTCCCCACTAGGTTCAGGGAAAATTGGGCCAGGGTATTAGCTGCAAAGTCCCTATAAATTGAAATTTCTAGTTACTTACCTGTCCCTTATCCATGCAACTTTCTATACTCTCTAACTTATAATTGGAATGGGAGAAAAAAAGCCTTTTTACTGAAAACTACCCTACCCAGTAAATTTCAAGAATCCAAAAAAAAAAAATAATCAAGGAGCAAAATATACACAAAAATACATTTCAATTTATTAGAGAAAGAGATCAAAAATGGAAGAAATAAACACTCAAGAACTGGAAGAAGTATATAGCAGTTGACCCAGGCAGCTATTAGATGGCCCAACGGAGTCTGAATCCAGGACTGTCTGATTGGATTCCAAAGCCCATCTTCTTTCAATTTTATAGTCTGTCCCAAATATATGTTCAAGTTTAAACTGTCTATAGGAGGGAGAGATACTAGAGGATGCAGCAGATGTTTAATGCAGCACTTAAGCCACCACTTGGGATGCCCACATCCCATATTGGCACCATTTTCCAATCCAAGTTCCTCCTAATGCACACCCTGTGAGGCAGCAGGTGAAGGGTCAAGTGCCTGGGTCCCTGATACCCAGATTGAGTTCCTGGCTCCTGGCTTTGCCCTGGCCCAGTCATGGTTGTTGCAGGCATTTGGGTTGTGAACCAGTAGATGGTAGAATATGTATATAGATAGTAGAATATAGATAGTAGATGGTAGAAAATGTATATGTATATATAAAATATTATATATATATATACCATCCAAGCACATAAATAATAAGGATGGCTTGTTTTTTAAAAAGATACCAGTGGAAAGAAAATGTTTAATCTACAAGAGAAGTGCAAAAGAGGGGCTTGTTGGCATAGCAACCCTCATGGAAGAACCAGAAAAAAAAAGAGACACCCCAAAGCAAATATACCCACAGAAATACTAAAAGCATAATGAAATGGGTAGGCAGAAAGTGTATCATTTAATTGTATACAAATACAGACTACCTTAAAAATAACTGTCCCATTTAATATTTAGTTAAATCATTGTTTTCCTTTATTTTCCATATTTACAGATTAAATAGTGCCTTTATTTTCCATATTTAAAGAAAAAATGGTGCCCTTCCTCCCACCCTCTTAATTATGCTCTATGGGCAGGAAAATTAACTCCAGGTTTAGATCTGACCCACAGGCTACAGAGTTTTATTCCCACCCTCCAAATTTTAGGCCCCAATTCACCCAAAGACTCCATTCACATTCACTCCCTGTTTCATACATACCTCACCTGCTCCTGCCCCAACCTTTTTTAAACTAAAATCATTGTGTCTGTTAATACTGATGAAAATCAATTTATTTCCTTTCTTAAAACTACTGAAACACTAATTTTTTAGGTCTTCCAGAATCAAATAAGAGGCTTAATTAGCCTTCTATCTACCAGTGGTTATCAGCTGTGGATAGTCCTTTTGGATTTTGATTGCTTTAAAATTGTTTGCAAATATACATTTATATTTGACTTTATCTTTCTTTAAAATGTCACTGATAGGAATGATGCAGTGGTTAAGATTCTGCTTGGGATACCTGCATTCTATATCAGATTGCCTGGTTTTGAGTATCAGCCCTGTTTCTGATTCCAGCTTCCTATTAATGTGCACCCTAAGAGGCAGCAGGTGATGGCTTAAGTACTTGGGTCCCTGACACCCACATGAGAGACCCAAATTGAGTTCTTGGCTACTGCTTTCAGCTTGGACCAGTTCAGCATGACCCAACCCCAGCTGTTATAGAAATTTGGAGACTGAATCAGCAGTTGGTCTCTCTCTTTCTCTCTCTCTCCTTGAAATAATTTTTTTTTAAATTAACTCAATATTTGGCCGGCGCCGTGGCTCAACAGGCTAATCCTCCGCCTTGCGGCGCCGGCACACCGGGTTCTAGTCCCGGTCGGGGTGCCGGATTCTGTCCCGGTTGCCCCTCTTCCAGGCCAGCTCTCTGCTATGGCCTGGGAGTGCAGTGGAGGATGGCCCAAGTGCTTGGGCCCATGGGAGACCAGGAGAAGCACCTGGCTCCTGGCGTAGGATCAGCACGGTGCGCTGGCCGCAGTGCGCTGGCCGCAGCGGCCATTGGAGAGTAAACCAATGGCAAAGGAAGACCTTTCTCTCTCTCTCTCTCTCTCTCACTGTCCACTCTGCCTGTCAAAAAATAAAAAATTAATTAATTAATTAACTCAATATTTTATTAGGATGTCACTATCTCAATGAATGATCAAATCAATCACAGCTATGATTTCAAGCAGTGAGGCATGAAAGCCGCATGGGTGGATGAATGGATGCATAGATGAAAGCACAGACAGATATAACACAAATGTTAACCCAAATTAAACATATTTTTAATGTAGAGACCTCTGAGCTTAGTAACAATGCTATTTAAAAGTTTATTTATTGTATTACTCTACAATTTACCACAAACATCAGAGTAATGTTGTATACTTTTTCTTCAGAGAAATGCATAGTGGGATATGTAAAATGCCAGAAATAATTAAACAAAATTTTACAATTTTGACAATTGTGACACTAGTACAGATTTGGAGGTGAATATTTGCTGTGAAAATTTAAAATCTGGTTTGAATTCAGCTGATTATAAACAGTATAATTTTTCTTCAGTGTAATGATCCCAGAATTCTTAAAGTATTATATAATGGGAATATGTCTTTGAATGCAGAAAAGACTTTTTTCTATATTTATCAATCTGTACACACTTATGTGTGCATCTGAATAATTACAAATAAGAAACTAATTTAGATTGGCAAGATAGACTTAAAAATTGGCAATGTAGTCCTCAGAAAGAGTTTGGGAACCTTCCTCAACAAAGTGTTTTTTGAGAAGTGATGTAAGCATTAACTCAAATTGCAGAGGAGAAAAATGAAATTATATTTAAATAATTTTTAACACTAAGATATCATGTTTCCCAGGAGGAAGTAGCCTTTTCATTCACTAACCAGTGCACAATATTTTCCAGGATCCTCCATTCAGCAGAAATGCCGTGGCCATTCCCTTTATCCACAGGAACTGAAACACAAGAGACTACATAGCTGAAGAAATTGTAGCTTACTTACAGATGAGAAACATTCAAGGCTACCTGGTTTCCAATTGAAGAAAAATAAGCAACAGCTTTTCCACAGGGTAGATTGGAACAAGAGCAACATGAACATCACGAACTGTACTACAGAAGCCAGCATGGCAGTGAGACCCAAGACTGTCACTGAGAAGATGCTCATTTGCATGATTCTGGTGATTATCACTACCCTGACCATGTTGCTGAACTCAGCCGTAATCGTGGCCATCTGTACCACCAAGAAGCTACACCAGCCTGCAAACTACCTGATCTGTTCTCTGGCCGTGACGGACCTCCTGGTGGCGGTGCTTGTCATGCCCCTGAGCATCATGTACATTGTCATGGAGAGCTGGAAGCTTGGGTACTTCATCTGTGAGGTGTGGCTGAGTGTTGACATGACCTGCTGCACCTGCTCCATCCTGCATCTCTGTGTGATTGCCCTGGACAGGTACTGGGCCATCACCAATGCTATTGAATATGCCAGGAAGAGGACAGCTAAGAGGGCTGGACTGATGATCCTCACGGTCTGGACTATCTCTATCTTCATCTCCATGCCTCCTCTGTTCTGGAGAAGCCACCGCCAACTCAGCCCACCTCCCAGTCAGTGCACCATCCAGCACGACCATGTCATCTACACCATCTACTCCACATTTGGGGCATTTTATATCCCTTTGACTTTGATACTGATTCTCTATTACCGGATTTACCATGCAGCCAAGAGCCTTTACCAAAAAAGGGGATCGAGCCGTCACTTGAGCAACAGAAGCACAGATAGTCAAAATTCCTTTGCAAGTTGTAAACTTACACAGACTTTCTGTGTGTCTGACTTCTCCACTTCAGACCCTACCACAGAGTTTGAAAAGATCCACAGCTCCATCAGGATCCCTCCCTTCGACAATGATCTCGACCACCCAGGAGAACGCCAGCAGATCTCTAGCACCAGAGAGCGCAAGGCAGCACGCATCCTGGGACTGATTTTAGGTGCATTCATTTTGTCCTGGCTGCCCTTTTTCATCAAAGAGTTGATTGTAGGTCTGAGCATCTATACCGTATCCTCGGAAGTGGCGGATTTTTTGACATGGCTTGGCTATGTTAATTCTCTGATCAACCCTCTGCTCTATACAAGTTTTAATGACGACTTTAAGCTGGCTTTTAAAAAGCTCATTAGGTGCCGAGAGCATACTTAGATTGTAAAAAGCCAAAAAACATGACTGACCAGATCCTCATGAGTGGACAGGGGTGAGGGGTGCAACTTATTAATTCTTGAACTTACTTGGTTCGGAAGGATTTGTAAGTATGTGTGGTCTTTTTTTTTTTTTTTCATTAGTTTGTTTTGTTCTGTTTTGTCTGAGGCTTGTTATTTGCTGTGCTGTTTTCTACCTCTGGTCTTATCTGTGGCACATAATATAAAATAAACATTATCGTACAAAAACAGAAATTTCTTAGAAGTAATAATAAAATGAAATAGTATGGTTTTTAGCCATTTCAATTAACCCTGCAATTAAAGAATGCCCAAGAAATCCTTAATTGCAGAATTTCTTGTGACTTATTTATCAAATAAATGATAACTTGCCCATGAGTGACATTAAATCTGAGATTATAGCTCTAAATGCACACACATTCCAGTAGAAGTTGCATGACTACATAAAGAATAATAAGAAAAGGATATCATGTCATCTACCACTTGCAGACCTGAGTTAAAGTTACTTACTGTAGCACTATGTCTACAAAGCCTACTCCTTTAAGGAACAAATAGTATTTCTGGCATGTTCTTTTTAGTGCTTGATTAAATAAACATCTTCAGTATCTAAAAAAGAACTTGCAGTGAATGCACTGGCAATTTCCTACATCTTTTATTATCAATGTGAAGCATAACCAATTGAGAAATTACCTAAATCTGTTTTGATCAGTGTGTTGCTATATTACCTGACAGACACATTGGGCCAGCTCACATTCTAAAAAATATTCCATCTAAGTTTTGTTATATACTCTCTCACTAGCAGGATTTTGGTGAGAGTACATATCAGCTTCGGGGAACTTTTTAAGAAGTGTAACGGGATGGAGTGATCAAATGAGGGACTACATTATCTGAATAACTGTTGGAGAATCTGGAAAGGAATAAAAAGTTGAAAATCTATGTTTACAGCAAAGATCATCCATCAGGAAATGAGTATGAAACTGTGTCTCCTGGAATTCCTGTGGCTTCTGTGCCAGACTGCACCCTGGTCCAGAAAGCTGCAGGTGGGACCTGATGCTGCACAATGTAGCCTGGCTCAGCCTCACATGATGGAGAATGACAGCTCTAGTAGTGTGGGAGAGAGCACCACTATGAGCAAGAATATTAGACTGAAAGCTTATAAATTCCTATATGACATCCTCGATCTTTGTCTCTCAGCTACATCTTCTCCCCATCTCTTCACTTTTCTGTGTTCACTGATATCAGTTGGCCTCCTCTCTACCCCATGTTTTTACCCCTTCAAGATGTATCCCCTCCCAACTTTTTGGTAATCTGTTCTTTTTCTCCTCTCTCTCTCTTTTTCTTTATTCAAGCCACCCCTTTTCCTCCCCACTATTATTTTAAAAAGAAAGAAAGATTTATGTATTTGAAAGAGCTATAGAGAAGGGAAGAGGTAGATCTTCCAAGTCTCCCACATGGGTGGCAGGAGCCCAAGCCCCTGTCCTCTTCAGCCTCTATCAGGCCATTAGCAGGGAGCTGGATTGGAAGTGGAGAAGCAGGGCCATGAAGCAGCACCCATATGGGATTCTGGAATCGCAGACTGCAGCTTTAGCTACTATACCAAAATGCCACCCCCTACTCTTCTTCAATCTACCTATTAATTTATCCAAGTCTTTTGTACACTAAAATCAACATTCTCTGGTCCTGCTTCCCTATCAAGCTCCTGCTTCAACTCTCCCTGAAACTCTCACCTGAGTTTCTCCAATCATTAATCTGCTCATTCTGTCTTCTTACCTTCTACTGATTATTCTATTCTTTGCCATTATAGTATGCCCTCCCAGTTCTCCCCAAACTGGTCTCCCAAAGATGATTGATGACTTTTCAATAGGAAAATCCAGTGACCTTCCTCTGTTCTTATCTACCTCTCTTTCTCTTATCAATTAAAGCAGCTAACTCTCCTTTTCTTGTTTAAGCCCATGCCTCCAGGATATTTCACTCTCCAATGCTCTGGACCCCTTATTTCCTCATTCATTGTCTTCTCATTCTCCATCCTCAGCAATCACCTCCTATATTTCCATAAACCATCCCAACTATTATTCCATCAATAAAGTCTATGCCTCTGTCTCTTAAATTTGTGGCTTTAGTTTTAATTACCCTTTTTCAGGCTCCAAACCCAAATATTATGTCTGGTGACCACTTCCCTATGAACATTCCACTGGTCCCCCAAAAACCTTTCCAAAGTCAACTCATGATTATTTTCTCACCCTCAAACCTTCTCTTACCTTCACCTTCAAAGTCTCAGATCACAGAACTGATGTGTCTTTAATCATTCATACTAGATTTGATTGTTTCAGTTTGTCATAGGTCTCCTACATCCAGATAGTCTTAATGTCTTGTCCATTTACCTCTACAGAAACATTAGTAAATACTACCTTCTTCTTCAATGATTTGGTCTTCTCACCTGGACCAAATCCCCTTATCTAATCCACTTAATTCTGGAATTCTGCACCTGCAATTCTGCCCCTACACCTACTAGAGACACCTTTCTACAATAGGTCAAGTACCATTAGCAACACCTGGGAACTTGATAAAAAATGCAAGCCTTGGACCCCACTCAAGATCTGCTGAATCATAAGTTCAAAAGTAGAGGCCATCAATCTGTGATGCATGCTACAGTTTGAGTCACTACCTTAGAGTGTACCCTTGATTTTTAATTGTATTCCCACCCCTCTTTCCCCATTAGCAGAAAATAATGATTCCTCAGTGGAGCATTCAAGATTCCTTCACTGTGTAGCCTCAAACTGACTTTCCAGAGTTATGCTGCATGACTTCTCAATCACATCACACTCCAGTAAAGTCTGAATATTACCTGTGCTTCTAAGCCTCCTAATGTTTGTACCCATGCCTTCAGAAACGTGAGTCCCCATGGCTTCCCATCTTCTTTCCACCAATTCTTCAACATGTAGCTCAAATAAAGTCTCTTCTGTAAAGTTCTCCTGAGATCCTCCTTCCCTATGCCTATCCCTATGGAAGCCCTCTCTCCCTACCACATGCTCCCAGAGAACCTGCCTTGCATGCTTACTATTATGTGCATCCTACTGTCTAGGGCCTTTGTGTATTTGTGCTATCTTCTCCAGTAGATTGGGGGCTCCTTGAGGGCAGGGACAGTATCTCTCTCATCTCTGCATCTTAGGGCCGCTACAGTGTTTTACACACAGTAGGCACTCAATAAATGTCTGTCAGTGTGAATGAAAGTAAATCCCTGGAAGAGAAAATGTGAATATGCCATCTTCTCTCTGTGAGAAAACCCATGGTGAAATATCAACCTCATTTTTCCACCAAACCTTAACCTTGCCATTACAGATTTGTTCCAAATAAAAATGTCAGGAAAAAGTTCTTCATGGGGGAAAAAATGTCACAATGAATAGAAGTAAATATCCTTTATTTGTTAGGATTTCAGCCAAGCTGCCCTCAAAAAAGAGACACACACAACCCCCTCCCCAAAAAAAGTAGCTTTCTTAAAAAAAGATCTCTCTCCTCAACTTCCATCAAGAGGTGGGAGAGCATCCCAAGATGCCTAGTGGCCTCTGCTCCACAGTTACATAGAGACTCAGATCCCTTCTATCTTGGCTCTGCCTTCCCCTCTGGAGGTTCAAAGTTGTCTCACCATCACTTTGAAGCTCCTGTCCATATGAAGGAAGAGAAAGGAAGGAGAGAAGAAATTTCCTTTTCAGAATGTGTGTAGAAATTGTCCACATCACACCTGCTTACCTTACATTAGTAAGCAAGGAGGGAAGTCTCTAGATGGGCAGTCATGTGCCTCATTAAAGATGTTGAATGATGGGTCAGCATTATGATTCGGAGGGTTAAGTCACAACTTGTCACACTGGCATTCCATATCAGAGCACCAATACAGTTCCTGGCTGCTTCACTTCTGATCCAGCTCCCTGCTAATGCATCTGGGAAAGCAATGAGTGACAGTACAAGTACTTGAGCCCCTGCCAGCCACATGGGAGACCCAGATGGAGTTCCAGGCTCCTGGGTTTGGCTGGTTGCAGCCATCTAGAGAGTGAACAATCAGAGGGATGAGCTCTCTCCCCCTCTCTATGGCACACTGCCTTTCAAATAAAGAATCTTTTTGAAACTGTGGTATCTGACCTAATAATAAAAAGAAGGTGAGAACATATACAAGGGAACAATGAGCCATCTGCTATAAAGGGGTATTGGTTTTGGTATAAGTAGCTTAAATATTACTGAGCAAATCACATGTCTGCCCAATTAATAGTGAGCTATGTACAAGGATGTTGACATTTAAATTATAGGTGATTCAACTAAGATTATGAATACACTAATAATATCTAATATTCATCTTGACTATAATGTCTAGAAAGTATATGAACAATTCATGTTACTTTCATTGTCCTCCATATATCATAATTTAAAATTCTTGGTAATTGTAAGAGCTTTACAATTTTAATAAAAGCAAAAAGAAGATATATAAAGAATATTCACTTGCTCACTTTTACTACCTAATTTTCAATTTACTAGACAAGTCCTTATTAAATGTATTTCTGCTACTTCGACCATTAGCAAAGAAATTCCATATATTTCTAGCATAAGACAAACCTTTTGAAAAATATTGTTTTATTTGTTCATTTAACTAGCAGTGCCAGCAACTATTAACCACTATTCCCCCTTGAAATTAAAACTTGAGAGAATAGAAAAACACCTTATAATATTTGTATAGTCTGTTTTTCTAGTGAAAACATTAGCATGTTAAAAACATTTCATTTGCCTCCACTAGAAATTAGAACTTCTCAGTTTGTACACTTGGTGAAAGAATTCTTGGACATAAGTCACTCCATGGTATACCTGGTAGATCCTTTCATTACAAATGGTAGCCATGAGAACCACTATCTACCATGGACAACCATATGGGCCTCCTGTACGCATAGTTTCTAAACTCTGATAATGATATATGAGGTAAATTTTCTTTTTTTCTTTTTTTTGGACAGGCAGAGTGGATAGTGAGAGAGAGACAGAGAGAAAGGTCTTCCTTTTTGCCGCTGGTTCACCCTCCAATGGCCGCTGCAGCGGGCACATCGTGCTGATCCGAAGCCAGGAGCCAGGCGCTTCTCCTGGTCTCCCTTGCGGGTGCAGGGCCCAAAGACTTGGGCCATCCTCCACTGCCTTCCCGGGCCATAGCAGAGAGCTGGCCTGGAAGAGGGGTAACCGGGATAGAATCCGGCACCCCAACCGGGACTAGAACCCGGTGTGCCGGCGCCGCAAGGCAGAGGATTAGCCTGTTAAGCCACGGCGCCGGCCATGAGGTAAATTTTCAAACAATATCCAGCAACTGTTCTACATACAAGGCATTTCAAGCCCAGCCATCACATTGGTATTAGACTACTAACGCAGGGTTGCTTTGCTTGATTTGCTTTTAAGGCCCCTCACACAACATGTAACTCCATTATACACTGCATTTGTCAAAGAAGTGTGAAAATCAAGAGTTTGTGAAAAGAAACATGACTATAATAAAAAATACAAGTAAATGCAATTTTTTAATAAAAAGTACTGATAAAATGGCAACTATTGCATAGAAGAGTGGGAATCTATCTTGTTCCATTTTCAAGGGCTATCGCATGCAATACGTGAAAAGCACTGTGCATAAATTTTTGACTATAATCAGTAGGAAAATTTATCAAAGAGACAGAAAAATATCTGAGCATAACTCAACAGATTTTTTTGGTTTTTTTGGTTTTTTGTTTTTTGGTTTGTTTTTTTTTTTTTTTTTTTTTTTTTTTTTTTTTTTTTTTTTTTTTTTTGCTTTTATTTGAGATGCAGAGAGAATTTGAGATGCAAACATGCAAAAGGGCTTCCATCCACTGGCTCACTCCCCAGATACCTACATTGGCTGAGGCTGGAACACAATCCAGGTCTCCCATGTGAGTGGCAGGAAATCAATTACTGGAACCATCACCACTGCCTCCCAGGGTCTGCATTAGCAGAAACCTGGAGTCAGGAGTTGAGAATCAAATCTAGATACTCCAGTGTGGGAAATGGGCATCTTAGCTGATGTCTTATCTGCTAAACCAAAGGGCAATTCTTAACTCTAGTTTTAAGGGGGTTTGGGAATGTACGTGGGCATTTCCATTATCTCCACAGAACATACTAAAGGTATCCTGAGGTACGATTCGTCAGGTTAAATCCTGAAAAAGACAAGCCAATTCCACTCAATAAAGAATTACCCACTGAAAATATCAACATCATCACCTAGTGGGAAACAAAAGAGTATCAGCATCAACATGGAATGCTCAGAAGCCAAATGTCAGTTCAGGAGTTGGTGAAATGTTATTTAAAGATTTAAAGGCTAAGCATAGTGGACATGTTAGTTATGAAGTTTTATAGCAAGTCATGTGGGTTTTTTAAAGGTTCAAAGACAGTTTGAATTTGCCCAATATCAAAGTCAGGGTCAGACCAGTGAATACAGATATCACATCAGTTAAAGAGTTTCCTATGACACTAGCAGAGATAATTAGTAACAGGTGCCCAATCAAATGTCTATCATCAAGGAGTAGTGTATGCATATTAATGTTTTTGAAGATTGACTCATATCCTTACATGATGAAAAAGCTTCCAAAGCTGCTAAGTGTATTCTCACTTTAGTCCTTTTAAGATAGAATTTAAAGGGAATTATTGACAAGCTTTAAGACCTGAACTAAACTAGTTTGTAAAATGGAGAGCTCTTGTTATATTGGAAAGGAAACGCCACATGTTGTCAAGTAACGATGCTGTGAAGTGGAATCTCAAGCACCATCTATTGGAGGAAGAGACATTTCAAAAGGTAGGAAGGAAGACTCTGGATGTTCTTGAGACCATTTAAGGATAATTAAAGGCAACCTCCTCTCTCCCCAAAAAACACACCTGGAGAATACACAAGCAACTTTCAGTTTTACAAAAAAAATGATTTGAATGATTTCTGTCACACCCAATGGAAATCACTCTGAAAGGACTGCTTCAGTGTTCTATCGGCTTCCTGGATGCACCTGGCACAGAACCAGGCCTGAGGGCATTCCCCTGCTACAACTTCCATGCTTGCTGAATTTAATTGAAATGGACACACTGATAACAAACTTCTAGAAATTTACAAGCAGAACTATGTAATGGGTAAGGAGGGTGACTTCTCATGTAAAAATGGAGTTGTCAGGTATTTAAAAATCTTTGAAAGAAAGGCCAGGTCATTAGAACAATGACAATGATACAAAGAAACAGCAATGGGAGGAATTAGAAGATAATATCAGCAGAATTTTAGGTAATCAAATAGAGACTAAGCATCTGCAGTAACTTTTTAAATACATTATGAAAATTTTTAATTGAAAAAAAAGGCAATATAACAGCAAGGATTTGAAGGAAGAACTAATACAGCAGAGGTGGGCACTTGGTGCAGTAGTTAAGACATCATTTGAGACGTCCACATCACATATCAGAGTGTCCGGATTGTGGCTCCTACTAATGCATACCTTGGGAATAGGAAGGAATAATAGTGAAGGGCAGGAGCTAAGTAGGGAGGTGAAAGTACTAACAGGCTTTTGTAAAGGGTTATGAACTAGATTTACCAGCCCCACTTGCACCCTCTCTGTGTTTTTCAAGGGCTTAGTGGAGCAAAGGCATGACCTTAACAAACCTCCATGGCTTGAGTTTGGTGCAGCAGTTAGTTAAGACACCATTTGGGGTGCTTGCATCCAACAGTGGGGTGCCTGGGTTCAAATATCTGCTCCACTTTGTTTCTATCTTCCTGCTAATAAAGATCTTAAGTGGCAGCAGGTGATAACTCAAGTAGTTGAGCACCCACCACCTGTGTGGGGGACCCATATTTAGTTCCTGGTTTCTAGCTTTGATGTGGACCAGCCCTGGATATTGCAGGCATTTGGGGGAAAGAACCAGACAATAAGAGATTCTCTCTCTCTCTCTCTCTCTCTCTCTCTCTCTCAAATAAATAAAATAAATGAATAAATTTAAAGTCTTTTTAAAAATTGCCACTATGTACACAGTCAGGCTTAGCTCAGTTACAGCCATCCTAAGAATAGCATCACTTCCCTTAACTTACAAAGCTATTATAGAGGCCAGCACTGTGGCTCAGCGGGTTAACGCCCTGGTCTGAAGCGCCGGCATCCCATATGGGTGCCAGTTCATGACCCGGCTGCTCCACTTCCTATCCAGCTCTCTACTTTGGCCTGGGATAGCAGTAGAAGATGACTCAAGTCCTTGGGGCCCTGCACCCATGTGGGATACCTGGAAGAAGCTCCTGGCTCTTGGCTTCAGATCAGTGCAACTCCGGCCATTGCGGCCAGTTGGGGAGTGGGCCAGCGGATGGAAGACCTCTCTCTCTCTCTCTCTCTGCCTCTCCTCTCTCTGTGTAACTCTGACTTTCAAATAAATAAATAAATCTTTTTTTTTAAAAAAAAGCTATTATAGGTCTGAACATACTCTGGCAAATAAAATGGACATATTACTAAAACCTATCAAGGGGTGAAATGTAATCTATAGCATTAGTCAGGGTTTTATAGACTCAGACTTGGTAGGATATGTATATAGATCCATGAAAGAGGACTTATTAGAGAAACTAGTAGCCAAGAAGTGCCACACAGGTCATCTGCAAACTGGAGACCCTGATATGCCAGTAGTACGATTCAGTCAAAGCCCAAAGATCACAGAACCAGAGATGCCAAGGGTATTACTCTTGGCTCGAGGCCAGAAGCCTGAGTATCATCAAGAGGGCCACTGGTGTAAGTTCTGGAGGCCCAAGGCTAGCAAGCTGAGAGTTCTGATGTCCAGGGCAAGGATCAAGTAAGTCAAACAAATCCCAGTTCGCAGAGTCAGTGACACCTTCACTTTTTGTTTTCATTTCTTCCAGAATCCCAGCCCATTTACGGTGCTACCTACATTGAGTCTGGGTCATCTCACCTAGTCTGCTCAGAATCACACGCTTAACTAATTTGAAAACACTCTCCAGACACACCCAAAGTAATGCTTTTCCAGGTGTTCTAGGTATTCTTTAATCTAGCCAAGTTCACATCTAAAATTAACCATCATATTTACTAATAATTTGAAGATAAAGTTCATTCAAGCTATAAACATTTATTAATATCTAGTGTCAACACACTATGTTATGAATAATACACAGCACTATCCCTTAAGGAAAATACGGTCTGGTGGAAAAGAAAGCCAAGTAAGCAAGAGTTTGGTACATTTCATGACAGAGATATGTACAGTGTGCTATATACAGCAAAGAGAAGAAATAAGCTGTTTTACGGGGGCTAGGGGAGAGGAGCCTAAAATAATCACATTTTGAACCAGAACATGATGTAAGAATTCACTGGCTGACAATGTATTCAGATAAATAGCATGAACAAAGCATAGATTTGCAGACAAAATTCGTGTTTGGGAAATGAGAAGTGGCCTGCAGTGGCCACAGTATAGAGTAGGGAGGAGAACAACAGAAAAGGCTGGCTGGGTAGGCATGTCCAAGAAGGGTCTCAAATGCCTTGCCAAAGGGGCTGGATCTTATCCTGCAGGCAGTGGGAAATCATCAAAGATTTTTAACTAAATGAGAACACAATCAAACCTGAAGCTTTAAGAATATCCTTAAATAAATCCAAAGAATGGAAGAGTGAACATCAGATACATGAATGTGGAAAAGGTCAAAGGGGCCAACATAATACAGTAAGTTAAGCTACCACCTGATGCTTGCATCCAATATCTTAGTGCCTGTTCAAGTCCCACCTCCTCCAATTCCAATTTAGCTTATAGCCAATGAGCCTGGGAAAGCAGTGGAAGATGGCTCAAGTGGAAGGTGGGCCTCTGCCACTCATGTGGGATACCCAGATGCAGTTCCAACCTCCAGTCCTCAGCCTGGCCTAGCTCCCTGGCTATTCTGGCCATTTAGGGAATGAACTAACAGAAGAAAGATCTCTCTCTCTCTCTCTCTCTACCTCCCACCCTACCCCTTCCTCTCCCCCCCCCCTTCAAATAATAAAAATAAATATTTAAAGAGAAAAAGCCAGAGAGAAATGGGAGGAGGGATGGATCTACACCAAAGAAGTGAAAGAAAATGAGGGGAGAGGAAAGAAAAGGTAGGGAGATAACAGAAAAATTTCCAACATAAAGTCGAAGGTCAGACAATTCAGTGGATTTCACTAGAATTTGACCTTTTTCAATTGGAAGAACAAAGTTTCCACCTGCAAAAGAGACCATCTAGTAATTTCACAGTCTAAGGGTATTATAGAATAGTGCAAGGCACCCTTATGCCAAATAGACAAATCCTTTTCTCACTTTAACAAGTGTCTATCTTTGCTTAATCACAGTCAACAGTGCAGAAGAATCTCTTCTAGGAAATAACAATATCAGAGGTGTTAATTACACAGCTCATTTGTCCCACTGTTAACACTACTTTCATTCAGTCCTTCTAATCACATTGGTTACTTAACAACATAGTTATGCAAACAACTCCCACTCCAGCAGATATTCACACATGGATCACACAATAAACAATTATGGAACACCTACTATGTGCCAGTGATTATACTAGGTTCTAAATACCCAGCGGAAACTAGACATACAGATTCCTTCCAGACTGAGATTTCAGTCTGATGAAAGAGTGATGGTTTAAGTAGCATTTTTAATGCAGTGTGCTAAAGTTCAGTCAATGGCATTATTAGTCACACTACTGATTTTATAGGTCTGGAGTAGGATCTGAGATTGTGCATTCCTAACAAATTCCTAAGTGATATTGATGCTTCCCCTCAATTACGCTGAAATTCACTATTCTAAAAATAGTTTGTACCCATAGGTTCCCATCTTCTCAGCTAATCCTTTTATTATCCTAATAAAAGCCTTAAATATTCTCTTCAGTCAAGACTAAAGAGTTTAAGCTGAACTAGGAGAGTTTAATTGACAGGGTCCAGAGATAATGGACTTTGTCTTTTTAAAGGAAATTAACAGGACAAAAGAAAAAGAAATAAAATGCAAGAGGAAGGAAATCACTCCTGTTTATGGAGTTACCCTCTTTCACATCTGATTGCTTTGGACATTGCAAATACAGAGGCCTAACAGATACAACAGCAAGACACAGAAATGCAAAACAAGCAATAAATGTGAAATTTTTAACACATTAATTAATTTTAAATTATTAAATTTATTGAAATTATAAATTTATTAAAATTATCTATTTATTAATATTAATAAACTTATTGTTTTATTAATAAATGTGGAATTAACACATAATGCCCTCTCTCAATGGAATGCTCTTTACTTTGTGTTTAACATATTATAGAATCTAGAATGTGTGCTTAAATTCTAAGGTCTACAGGGTTCTTCAAAAAATTTGTGGGAAAAAAGACAAAATTGAAAGATAAGTTTATTCTGGTGCAACAAGTTTTTGAGATCTATGGGTAATTTTTTCATGGTATGTGTGCTTTGTGTACTTTTTGAGGAACCCTATACCATTGACAGAAGATATTTAAATGTGCACCTCAGTCAGCATCAGAGAAACAGCTCATGGCTTCCACAGCTCCCCCAGACCATATTCTGTAAGCTTTACTTCACTTTCCTCCACGAAGCTGTAATTCCCAGTTCTGTGTGTTCTCATAAAAGCCTCAGTAGTGGTGACCCCAAGTGAGGAGGCACACTATACCTCCTCTTGTGGAGGACAAGCCCCACACTAGCAAGAAAAGCCGGGAATCATAATTTTGTGTTCCTTGGCTTTTGTTATATTGGTAACCAAAATGTATCACACAGAATATTTCTAAAGATTAACCCTTAACACGGTGACATTCTTTTTTTTTATTTTTTATTATTTTTTTTCTTCTTTGACAGGCAGAGTGGACAGTGAGAGAGAGACAGAGAGAAAGGTCTTCCTTTGCCGTTGGTTCACCCTCCAATGGCCGCCGCGGTAGGCGCGCTGTGGCCGGCGCACCGCGCTGTTCCGATGGCAGGAGCCAGGTGCTTCTCCTGGTCTCCCATGGGGTGCAGGGCCCAAGCACTTGGGCCATCCTCCACTGCACTCCCTGGCCACAGCAGAGAGCTGGCCTGGAAGAGGGGCAACCGGGACAGGATCGGTGCCCTTTCCTACACTTCCTCTTGGTTACATTGAGCCTGGCATGGTCCCCAATTAAGGAGCCAGACAAGAGAAATTCGGCTTCTGTGCTCTGTACTCCCTTGATTACCATCAGACGAGGGCTCTCCTGTTCCTCCCAACTGCTCACCAAGTCTCCCTATAGCACCCTCCCTGGACCAACACCCTGTGCTTAGAAAGCAGATTCTTTCTCTGTTCTGGAAACAACCCCTCAACAGCTTAGAGAAATCCTTCCTGTCATCATCTCATGTGGCTCCAAGGAGGATTCTAAAATGGAACCCCACTCCCAGCAAGGAGTGGACAGTGGCCAAGACCTTGCCAAAGTCCTTTTGTGGGAATATATGTGGCAGCCAGAAATTATAACAGTAGAACTCACAACTGCAATGTCCTTATTCTCTGCAATTTGAAGGAACCCAAGTTAATGATACCAACAAAAAGACAGAGTTAATAGTTGGAGACAGGGAGAAGAAAACCTAATTCTTTCTGCCTCTAAAATCATAAGATTCTTGAACATATATTTGTGAATAAGGATAGTTCATTAAGTTACCACTCTAAAGCATTATCTTTGGAATTCAATTGACACTTATTCTGGTAGATTGAAAATAATACTGAATGTGGAATAAAAAAAAAAATCTGCACTTAAAGTTCCATTCCATGGAATAGACAATTAGCAAAGCAGCTAAGACAGCCCTGCCATGCCATATCCCATACTGGAGTGCTTGATTGAGTCCAGTACCTGCTCTAACCCACCCTTCTGCAATGGAAACTCTAGCATGCAGCAGGTAATGGCTTAAATAATTGGGCCCCTACCACCCTCATAGGAGACCTGGATTGAATTTCCAGGCTTCTGGTTTTGGTATGATCCAGTCCAAGCTGTTGTGGGCATTTAGAGAGTAAACCACTGGTTGGAAGATATATTTCTTTGCCTCTTTGCCTTTCAAATAAAATGAAAATAAGTACATAAAAGTGTTTAAAATTAGGGTAGAACTATTTACTGACCAGATGAACTCAAAAAGTTCATTTGGTCAACTACAAAGCCAGCAGAGACAGACAGAAACAGAACAGAGTTTGGAGGGGATGGAAAGTGAAATCATAAAATCTCTAAAAGTTCATAAGTGCCCCGGCCCACGGGGTAATCAACTAGGACATGAGGAGGGCAGACCTGAATGGAGAGACAAACCAGACATGAGACGGGAGACCAAGACAGTATTCTGATCAAGGTCTCACTTTATTGGAGAAGGAGGCAGCTTATATAGTACAAGGCAAGGATTGTAACAGTCGAGGGCAAGCAGGGGTCATCTTACAACATAGTTCAAAGGAATAATTTCACAGGAATCAGTATCAATTTGACAAAGGGAGTTACAGCGAGGTCTTACAGCTACCAGACGTGCTTATTAAGGTACAAGAAAGAGAGCACTGAAGCCAGATGGCCAAGTGCTAACCATATCAGTGAGCCATACAAATGGAATTTTCTAGTGAATCCTCGTTATGGGAACACAGTTGAAGGTTAATCTAAACAAAGGCCTATACAGGGAAACCAGCACAGTGGCTCCCAACACATAAGATAATGCAGTAATATTCAAAGGGTCCTCATCTGATAAATAATGCCAAGAAATTGGGCATTCAATGTCCACGTTTTCCATGGCACTTTAACTTGATCTCTGGGTCCCTCTAGTATTTCATATAGTTTGTATTTAATCATCCTATTTGTAGTGGTGTTCCCAGAAGAATAAATCGTTGTTGTTGAAGATAGCAGAGTAGCAACGCCAAGCAATCAGCACCCAGTCCCTGGGAAGACTTCAGTCCTGGTCTCTAAAGCAGCAGTGATCACTGAGCAAAGGGTGCCTAGGGTCAGGGGCCAAGATGCCAAATATCAAAATCTAGCAGAAGCTCCCACCAGGACTTATCCCAGAAAACTGCTGAGCGCCTGGGCCTGGAACTAGGCAGGGTGGTTGGAAAGAAATTGAGCAACCTGAGATCTGCCTGGAAATCAGCAAACAAACGCGTATGTGGAGAGATGTCTACATTGTACAGAGTGGCTGCGGTGAAATCAATGACAATCTGATGAAGCTTCTGATCATGATCGATGCCTGCAAGATTGCTTCAGCCAGCCCAGTGACTGCAGTCATCCCTGCTTCCCCTTATGCTCAGCAGGATAAGGAAGATAAGAGCCAGGCTCCAATCTCAGCCAAGCTTGTTGGAAACATGCTATCTGTGGCAGGTGCTGATCATGTCATCACCATAGACTCACATGCTGCTCACATTTTTTGATATCCCAGTGGACAATTTGTACACCAAAGCAGCTGTCCTGAAGTGGATCAAGAAGAACATGTCAAAGTGGAGGAACCGCACTATAGTCTTGCCTGATGCTGGCAGAGATAAGAGAGTGACCTGCATTGCGTATCCCTTGAATGTGGACTTTGCCTTGATTCACAGACAGCAAAAGGCCCATGAAGCGGACTGCCTGTTGCTGGTGGGAGGTGTGAAGGATCCGGTGGCCATCCTTGCAGATGACATGGCTGACACTTGTGGTACAATCCGCCATGCACTTGACAAACTTAGCTGGAACCACTGGAGTTTATGCTATCTTAACTCAGGGAACCTTTTCTGGCACAGCCATTTCTCACATAAATAACGCGTGCTTTGAAGCGGTAGTAGTCACCAATACCATCTCTCATGAGGACAAGATGAAGCATTGCTCCAAAACACAGTGATCAACATCTCCATGATCCTTGCAGAAGCCATCAGGAGAACTCACAATGGGGAATCAGTTTCCTATCCATTCAGCCATGTCCTTTTAGAAAAGTATAACTTCTCAGGCTTTTTCAAAATAAAATTAACCCCACGCCTTGTCTTGCCCTTGATACCTGAAGACACCTTCAGCAGAAGACCCAGCTTGATCCAGTGTAGTTTTCTCCATCCCATATTAGGTATATTACAGCTTATCCTAATGGGGAAAGGCAGATTGAGATGACCTGCTGGGATTTCCCAGCTGTCTTGTCTCATTCTGGCTCCCTTGATGAATTTGTTGTGAGCTTTGCAGCTTTAAGTACAGCACAGCTGCTGCAAGATTTCAGACTCTTGAGGGTGTTATGCAGGGATGCTTGGATGTGATGCTGGCTGCTCAGACTATTTTGCATGTGAATGTTCAGGCTTTCTTTAAGTCTACCACAACTAGCAACAAAGCCTCCCACTGTGTGACAAGCTCTTCAAGATCTGTGCTAAATTATAAGAGTCCTGGGTAACATCAAACCCAGTCCAGTAGCCTATCAGGAAGAAGCGGGCAATTCAGCTCCAGCAGTTGTTAGGTGGGATCCGAAGGGGGATGGGATAGCACAATACTGTAAATGCTTCTCAGGAGGAAGAAGCCTGATCCATCATCATCTTGCTTGACTATGGAGCTTCAATTCTCCTTCGTATCTATTCCTTTTGGTTTGGGCTTTACCTTCAGCCATCTTTTCCTTTCTCCTAGCCAAATACACTCTTGGGCTCAAGTGACCATTTCCCTGTGCCTTCCTTAAAGAAAACTTGCTTCCTGCTTGTAACTGCTAACTTTCACATTAGATGATTTGCCTTAGCTTAATCTTCCTTAGCCTATTACCACTGTGGTCATAGGTTTCTAGGTGCCTTTGGATTAGTATTTACTTTTCATCTTCCTCCCTAGGATCCGTTTGGCATCTCAAATGACATGAGATATCTGTTAAAAACATTGATGTGATTATTCCCTTTTAGATGAGTTTAATAAAGTGTCAGTGTGTGTGAAAAACTAATTATTGTTATATTCTATCATGACCAGAAAAGATGATGGTGAGCATTTTTTCAGTTTCCCACATTGGAGAGATGAAGAAATAGAGACACCAAAAGGCTGCATATACATGTTTCAAAATTCAAACATTGTGCTGTTTGTTTTTAAATTTAACATATTTTTCCTAATAGCATCAAAATGCAACAATTACCATTTAGATATAAGATCTACTCTTACTTAAAATATGTAATTAAGGTGAGTCTATACTAATTTAGATACAGAATTATCATTAAGTAGTGTAAACATGATGCTTTAAACATCTCTACATCATAGAATTATTTCAGTGTAGATGCTTTGTCTAAAATTGTCCTACAGTTAAAACAAGTGTTTTTGTCCTAGCAGAACCTGTACTTCTGACAATTCTTTGATGCCCTCTACTGGCCATCATGTTGTCATGCATGTACAATATGAATTCTTTCTGCCTGTACATTTTTTTTTTTTTTTTTTTTTTTTTGGACAGGCAGAGTGGACAGTGAGAGAGAGACAGAGAGAAAGGTCTTCCTTTTGCCGTTGGTTCACCCTCCAATGGCCGCCGCGGTAGCGCGCTGCGGCCGGCGCACTGCGCTGATCCGATGACAGGAGCCAGGTGCTTCTCCTGGTCTCCCATGGGGTGCAGGGCCCAAGCACTTGGGCCATCCTCCACTGCACTCCCTGGCCACAGCAGAGAGCTGGCCTGGAAGAGGGGCAACCGGGACAGAATCCGGCGCCCCGACCGGGACTAGAACCCGGTGTGCCGGCGCCGCAAGGCGGAGGATTAGCCTAGTGAGTCGCGGCACCGGCCTGCCTGTACTTCTAATCTACTTCATAATATGCCTGAACACGAAGAAGGTTAACTTTGAGAATAAAATAAGTAAATTAAGGTATATACAAAGTTCAAGAATGCATCAAAAGCATTCATACAATGAAAAAAATCAAAATATTACTGGATACATTGTCTAATGTTAAATACTTAAGAAAACAACTGATCTGCAAATGAAATAACTATGCTGTGAATATTGCTCTTAATTTTAAAATTTCTAACTGTACCATCTTCTGTAATATTGTCTATTGAGAAATGCAGACAAAATAAAAATATGACAAATGCACTAGTCACTCAGATAAGCATAAGACTGTAATGAACTTAACTAAGATAGATGTCCCAGGTTCCCATATAATTTTATACACATACATGCACTTATGCACATATACATGCATGACCTTCATTGCATTAAAATCTTATGCTTGACCTAAAGAAAAATCACAACCCCTAAAATAAACCAAATTATGGTTAGTCTAAAGCTACAATCAACCAAAACATTGATGATCCCCCATGAGTCTCTACCACCACCAACACATCAGCCTCTATAAGCTAGTCTACTGATACATTCCTCACATGAAGGCCCAGGAGGATCTATTCCCAAACAGTCATTCCTGAGACCCACCATCTAACCATGTTCAATACCCTAACAGAGACCTGCGTTGCTCCCCTGGTCATATTTGCTGCTACTCAGGCCTGAGACTTTATGCTCCCTAAATCACAATTCTTCCTGTTCCTGTAGACCCCAGCTTTCAGGCCTAGGCTTTTAATTCCTACCCCCAAACTCATTCTACCTGTCCCTAACATCCCTGCCCAATGTTTGGATTAATCTCTAGGCCCTGGCATATCAAAATATCATAGACTTGGTGGTTTAAACCACATAAAGTTAATTCCTTACAGTTCTGGAGGCTGGAAGCGCAGGATCAAAGTGCAGTGGGTTTGGAGTCCCTTGAAGCCTCTCTCATTGGTTGACTGATGGCTGCCTCTTCACTGTCCTCTCACGGCTTTTCCCTCTGTGTACACACCCCTGATGCTGCTCTGTGTGCCCAAATTTCCTCTTCTTATAAGAACGTCACTCAGATTGGACTAGGACCCATTCTGATGGTATCATTTTAACTTTAAAGGCCCTATTACTAAATACAGTAATATTCTGGGATACTGGGTGCAATGACTTCAACATGAATTTTGGGAGGATACCATTCAGCCTATAAAACCAATGCATGGCCCAAGGGAACTGAAATTAGCAAATTGCAGGGGAATTCACAATAGCTAAGATATGGAATCAACCTAGATGTCCATTAACTGATGATTGGATAAAGAAATTTTGGCATAGGTACACTATGGTATACTACTCAGCCATAAAAAAGAATGAAATCTTGCCTTTTGCAACAAAATGAATGCAATTAGAAACCATTATACTTAGTAAAATAAGCCAGACCCAAAAAGACAAATATCATGTTTTCCCTGATCTGTGGTAATTAATAAAGTACTAAAAATGTAATATATAGAAGTGAAATTGACATTTTGAAATTCAATGAATGTTTAAATCCCTTGTCTCTACTGTTGATAAGCAGTGGTCCTTTCTTACTATTTGTTGCACTATTTACTTAGAATAGGGTTAATCGTATGAGCATAAAGTAAACTGAAAGCAGATATTGTAAAAATTAAGAGAGAGAGTAGAAAAGGAAGGAGGAGGAAGGGTGGGAGCGTGGACAGACGGAATGCAGGGTGTGAAATGTCACTACATTCCTAAATCTGCATGCATGAAATTTGTATACCTTAAATAAATTTTTTTAAAAATACAAAAGATAACAAGTGTTGGCCAAGATGTGGTGAAAACAGAACCCTTGTACACTCTTGGTAGGCCTGTAAATTAGTACAGTCATTGTGGGAAACAGCATGGAGGTCCCTCAAAAACTAAAAATAGGACTACCACATGACCTGGCAATCCCACTTCTGATTATACATCCAAAGGAAATGAAATCCATCTGTCAAAGAGACATCTACACTCAAATGTTTATTGCAGCAGTATTCACAATAGCCAGGAAATGGAAACATTCCAATTTTATATCAACTGACAGATAAAGAAGATGTCGTACATACACCCAATGGAGTATTACAGCATCATAAAAAATGAAATCTTGTCATTTGCAACAACATTGATGAAACTAGAAGTCATTATGCTAAATGAAACAAACCAAGCACAGAAAAATAACCATCACATGATCTTATACTTGGAGTCTAAAAACCAGATGATATTATAGAAGTCAAAAATATAATGGTGGCTACCAAAGGCAGGGGAGGGAAGTTGGGTGGGAGGGTTGAGGAAATGTTGATTGACAGGTACTAGAATATAATTAGATAGCAGTAAAAAGTTATGAGGTTCTATTGCACAGAAGAGTGAAGGAAGATAGATGTTAAACTACTGTATATTTCTCTATATAAAAAGCTAGAAGATAGGATTTTTGGATGCTTTCACTATAAAGAAATATTAAATACTTGAAAAGATAAATATACTTACCTGGATTGGACATTGCACAATTTGTACATATAATTAAATAGCACATAGTTCCCAGATAATATGCACAATTTGTATATCTGTTGAATTTTTTAAATTAAAAAATTAAAATTAACTTTATTTTAATAGAATATAAAGAATCCCTGCTACCATTCTATCAAATTTTCACTATGATTTACAAAATGTTAGCAAATTTCATTGATTAATTTACATAAATATTTGATTATAAACTCAATTAGCTATTTCATTATTCATAGATGTGATATTTAATAAACCCAAAAATCAAATGCCACACTTTTGATGCTAACACTTTGATTAGTTATGCTTTCTCTCGAATACACTTCCTACCATCTGTCATCTCATACACATATCCTATGAACAGCTTTCATACCTAAGATAGCATTTGGTTTATTTATTAGTTTTACTTAGCTGTCCTTAATATCTCACATTGCAATGTTCACAACTATAAAATGTATTTTTCTGCTTTGCCTTTCTATGTTGATTATAACCTATTGATGACTTATATTGAGATTTTTTAAGATTTATTTATTTATTTGAAAGGCAGAGTTATAGGAGCCGGCTCCGTGGCTTACTTGGTTAATCCTCTGCCTGCGGCACCAGCATCCCATACGAGCACCGGGTTCTAGTAGTCCTTGTTGCTCCTCTTCCAGTCCAGCTCTCTGCTGTGACCCAGGAGGGCAGTGGAGGATGGCCGAAGTGCTTGGGCCCTGCACCCGCATTGGGGACCAAGAGGAAGCACCTGGCTTCTGGCTTCAAATTGGCACAGCACCGGCAATGGCAGCCATTTGGGGAATGAACCAATGGGTGGAAGACCTTTCTCTCTGTCTCTCTCTCTCTCTCTCTCTCACTGTCTATAACTGTACCTGTCAAATAAATTTAAAAAAAGAAAAGAAAAATAAAGGCAGAGTTACACAGAGAAAGAGGGAAAGACAAAGAGCAAGAGAAAGATTTTTCCATCCACTGGTTCACTTCCCAAGTAGCCTCAACAGCTGGAACTGGGCCAGTCCATAGCCAGGAGCCAAGAGCTTCCTATGAGTCTCCCTTGTGATTACAGGGGCCCAAGCACTTGAACTGTCTTCCACTGCTTTCCTAGGCACATTAGCAGGGAGTTGGACAGGAAGTGGGATGGCTGGGACTTGAACCGGTGCCCATATGGGATACTGGCATCACGGGCAGCAGCTTTACCCCTATGCCACAATGTCAGCCCTATACTGAGGTTTAATTTTGATTAATCCTTCAACATTTCCCTCCCATTCTCAATCACAATCATTGTTATAGTAGAATATTAAATGAGATACTTTCTAGGTTCAATGGAAACTAATAGGTAATAGGTATTCCTACATTATAAAGAGAGGAGAAGAGCTGGCATTGTGGCATGACAGGTAAAGCCAGTGCCTGTAATGCTGGCATACTAATATGGGCACCAGGTCATGGCCTGGCTGCTTGCCTTCAGACCCAGCTCCCTGCTAATGGCCTGGGGAAGCAGCAGAAGATGGCCCAAGAGCACCTACACCCATGTGGGAGACCCAGATGAAGCTACTGGCTCCTGACATGGCCCAGCCCTGGCTGTTGCAGAAATTTAGAGGGTAAACCAGTGCATGGAATCTCCTCTCTCTCTCTCTCTCTCTCCCTCTCCCTCTCTCTCTCTCTCTCTCTCTCTCTCTCTCTCTCTAACTCAAATAAATGAAATCTGTAAAAATAAAAAGAGAGGAACCAAATACAGGACTACTAAAAGCACCTAAAAATCAAAATTTCAAACCTTAGCACATCGCTAGGATATAAACAAAGTTCAGAAATTGCTTGTCTATTGCTAAGCTCTTTGAACAGATTGGGCAGGTCTGGCCTGTCAGAGAATTGCTCAGAGAGAAACAAAGTGTTTACTGAAAGAATCAGAAGTGAACAGTGTTGAGGGAGCCCACTTTGAATATGGCCTTGTCTAAATAAGATCAGAGTTGGTGAACTCAGGAGGCTTCCATGGCCTTGGCAGCTCATGACAAGAGCCTTGGTGATTACTGATGTCATAAATAAGAGTGTCAATTGTTAAATCAACAATGGGAGTCACTGTGCACCTGCCCCCCATGTAGGATCTCTGCCCTTAGAGTATTGTACTATGAGAATTAATGGTAAAACTACTACTCAAACAGTACTCTATATTTTGTGTGTCTTTGTGGGTGCAAACTGTTGAAATCTTTACTTAGTATATACTAAGCTGATCTTCTGTTTATAAAGATAATTGAAAATGAATCATGATGAAGAATGGGATGGGAGAGGGAGTGGGAGATGGGATGGTTGCAGGTGGGAGGGAGATTATGGTGGGAAAAGCTACTATAATTCAAAAGTTGTACTTTGGAAATTTATTTTTATTAAATAAAAGTTGAAAAGAAAAAAATAGGTTCTGTTGAGTTGATAGATTTTTTTTCTATGACAAAGAGATTAGAACAGGTAGGATTTTGGAAGAAAGAAGAGAAAGGGACTAATTATTATTATTATTATTATCATTATCATTATTATTCATATTGTTACACAAAACAGTATCTGGCAGGTCACTTTAATCTTAGAATCACATAAATAGATTTTTAAGGGAATGTATATCCTAAAAGAGTTCTAGAAAACGTAGGCTGAATTACCTTTCAAATCATATTGATTCTGCCTGGAAACTTAGTATTATACAAATACAAGTTGCAACATGGGATTAATCAGGACAAAGAGCTTGTTGGCATAATATCAAATAATTTCCACCAACCAAATGATAACCTACGTGCCACCCAAATACATGTGTCAGTTCCCATTATTGTCAAGAGATTATTCATTCACAAACCTCATTTAGACTCTGTGAATCAATACCCTTTATTAAGAAAGATTGCTTCTCATCAGCACAGAAGTGTGGATTTCCTTAGGGAAGTTTCCTCATGAATTTCTCATGCATGACCAAAATTTGTAATAGTCCTTGCAAAGGTATCGCCAAGTAACTATCCCCCTGACATTTGAGAATTCTTTGATCACTGTGATAGTAAATCCCAAGACTTAGGACCTTGTACTTTCCAAAGTAATTTTATTAGAAACTTTAGACACTTCCCATGTCTAGAACTCAGTTATGAAGAAGAAGGCAAATTATGCAGCTCTAAGCCATGGGCCCTAATGCTCTTCATTCTGAAGGTAGTACTGAGTTAGTCTGCTCAGGCTACCATAGCAAAGTGTGATTGGGTAAGCAGCTAAAACAACAGAGGTTTTTTGTTTTTTGTTTTTCTCACAATCAGGAGGCTAGAAGCTCAAGATCGTAGTGTTGGCAGATTCTGTTTCTGGTGAGGACTGTTCCTCCTGGCTTACAGAAGGCTTCCTTCCAACCAAGTCCTCACATGGCCAGTACTCTAGTGAAGGGAGAGAGCAGTCTCTGCGGTCTTTTTCTCTTCTTATAAGGACACTAACCCTATTGGATTAGAGTTCCATCCTTATAATTTTATTTAACCTTAATTAAGTTAAATAACCTTAACTAAGGTCAAATAAACCTTATTTATAACCTTATTATAACCTTTTTTATTTAAACCTTATTTATAACCTTAATTAAGGTTAAAGGTCCTATCATCAAAATATAGTCACATTGGAGGTTAGGGCTTCAACATATGAATTTGGGAAGAGCACTACCTATTCTGGAATAGCAACACTCTAATAAAATGTAAGACTGCCTGAGATAAAAATGGAAATTTTAACTCTGTTCTGTAGCTTTTTATAAGTCTAAGTTAGGGCCCAGCCCTGGCCATCTGAGGAGTGAACCAGCAGATGAAAATTCCCTCTCCCTCTCCCTCTCCCTCCCCCTCCCCCTTCCACTCCCCTCCCCCTCCTCTTCCCCCTCTCCCTCTCCCTCTCTAACTTTGCCTTTCAAATAAACAAACAAATATTTGTAAAAAGATGTCTAAATTAACTTTATTCAATATAATTAATGCCTCATTGATTCAGTTGCTGCTAATTTAAAATTGGCATTATTCCACCCAGAGAATCCTAAGATTCCATTTGTACCACCTATGCAACAGGAATAATTGTAAGTATTAACAAGATTGCAGCTGAACTGGGGAATCATTCGAGGATAAGTGTCAACAGCCACCACTGTTACGTGAGCTGGTTTTTAATTGCCCTTTTCCAGTCCCAAGAGCAGCACTGCAGGCTCTGCCTTCTGGCACTCACTGTCCATCTTCAGCAAATAACTGGACACAAGAGTGTGCAGCCCCCAGATCTTAAAGGTGTATTTTCTTTTAATATTTCTGGGATCCTAATGTATGTAAATCCAACCTAAAATCATTTGGATGGTTAAGGCCCTTTTGACTTCATGTCTAATCAGATACTCATGGCTGACTCCCATTACTTTGCCATTGTGAACCCCGCCCCCTGCCCCTTCCTCTGGGCCCTGGGAATCCCAATGCAGTTGAGTCCTGTCTTACCCTTTTTGTCCTCAGGACCTTAAACCTCATGCTCTGGAGTGGACTCTGACAAAGCAGAATCTAGAATTTAGTGATGTGTCCCATGCTTTGGACTCCAACAGCTTTCATTTAGGGTCACACACAATTCCTTAGTGACTTTCATTTTGAGAATTCCCGCTTGACACACGTTTTACCTCAAGTCTCACCACCTTGAAGGACTTCTGTTTTATAGTCATTTTTATGTAGTCACGCTTCTCAGGATTTCAAGATCCATTTCATCATTTGAGTTACGTAGTATGATTTTTCTTCCCAGTTTTTGTTCATAAATAAGTCTTAAAATGGAGCATAAATTTCTTCAGATCAGGTACTATTGACTTGTGCTAGTTTTTTAACATCCAAAGAGCTCAACACAGCATGGAAACATAATTCAATAAACATTTTCTCATCAAAGCAGCTTGAGTTCATAGCTTTCTCCTTCAAACCACTGAAGCTGTACTGCATCTGGCATTTTATTCCGGTTTGATGTCACAAACTCATTCTGGAGGAACAAGTGTAGGAAAGCAAGAAAGTGACATCAAAGGAATCTGCAAATGATCAAATTTCTTAAAAGATATCAAAAGGATCACTGAGCAGTAGTCAAAGAAGAAGCCACTTAGAAAAGTTTGGGTGTAGAAAATAAAGTTCTTGGGGCCAGTGCTGTGGCTTAGCAGGTAAAGCCACCACCTGCAGTGCTGGCATCCCATATGGGTGCTGGTTCAAATCCTGGCTGCTCCACTTCCAATCCAACTCTGCTGTGGCCTGGGAAAGCAGTAGAATATGGCCCAAGTCCTTGGGCCCCTGCACACATGTGGGAGACCCAGAGGAAGCTCCTGGCTCCTGGATTTGGATTGGCTCAGCTCCGATCATTGTGGCCAATTGGGGAGTGAACCATCAGATGAAAGATCTCTCTCTCTCTCTCTCTCTCTCTCTCTCTGTAACTCTGACTTTCAAATAAGTAAATAAGTCTTCAAAAAAAGAAAGAAAAAAAAGTTCTTACTTGTAATACTCAGTTGGAAAACAATTTAACTTGTGTACATTAGTGTTAATTATTTAGATAAGATCAAAATCACATTCCTAAAACTAAATATAGCCTGTGCCGTGGCTCAATAGGCTAATACTCCACCTAGCGGCGCCGGCACACCAGGTTCTAGTCCCGGTCGGGGCGCCGGATTCTGTCCCGGTTGCCCCTCTTCTAGGCCAGCTCTCTGCTATGGCCCGGGAGTGCAGTGGAGGATGGCCCAAGTGCTTGGGCCCTGCACCCCATGGGAGACCAGGAGAAGCACCTGGCTCCTGGCTTCGGATCAGCACGGTGGGCTGGCTGCAGCGTGCCGGCCATGCCAGCCATTGGAGGGTGAACCAACGGCAAAGGAAGACCTTTCTCTCTGTCTCTCTCTCTCTCTCTCTCTCTGTCCATTCTGCCTGTAAAAAAAAAAAAAAAAAAAAAAAAAAAAACTAAATACAATATCCTTTTGAATTTTCTGAAGTACATGGCAAAACTTTGGTAGAATGGACAGGGTGGAATGGGGGTGGGGTGATTGTATTTTTTTGTTGCAGATGAATCCCATCACCTGAGAGCAGGCTCTATCAAAAAACAACCTGGGGAAGGGGAGGGTCCACACCCTGGCCTCACAGTAGTATTATGCGGTGACGAAAAATTACCTCTTTAGCTCTATGAATCAACAATTCTCAACCATTCAGAATGTGTTACCTATTTCAAATTGCTTTATAAGCACCATGTCACTGAAAGACATCTGTGGTATAAAGTATGCACCTTAAAACATATAAGCTAAAAATACATACTTTGACTAAAGCCCTATAGCCACTGAAGAAATAAATGGATTGCATTGAATTGCCTAAGGTAGACATGCCAAATCCTAAGCAAAGGTTCTCAAAAAAGGCACCGTGCAATGTGGACTACAGTAACTCTAGACAGAGAGGGCTCAGAACTCCCACAGAACCATGAAGTCTGCTAATCCATACAACATTACCAAAAGTTCTGGGGTAAAGTATTAGCTTTAGCTGGAAGTAGTGTTTTTGTCATTAAGCCCATCTCTGAAATCCTCTTAAAAAAATTAAGATTTATTTATTTATTTGAAATTCAGAGTTACAGAGAGAGGAAGAGACAAAGAGAGAGAGAGAGATTTTCCATCCCCTGGTTCATTTTCCAGGAGGCTACAATGGCCAGGGCTAGGTCAGGCTGAATCCAGAAGCCAGGAGCTTCATCCAGGACTCCCATCTGGGTGGCAGGGACCCAAGCACTTATGCCATCCTCTGCTGCTTTTCCCAAGCCGTTAACAGGGAACTGGATTAGAAGTGGAGCAGCCAGGACACAAACTGGTGCCCATATGAGATGCCAGCACTGCAGTTGGCAGCTTCATCCACTACACCACAATGCTGGCACCAAAACCCTCTAAAATTTAAAAACAAAACATAACACTAACAGCTTTTGGGTTGTGCCAAAATTATTCCCCAGCTTAATTCAATGTTTTTTCAACAATTGTTTCAGAACAGTTTTAAATTTGCAAAACTAAAATTGTAAGTTAGTAATATGAAGAGTTTCCATATACTGTTCATCATTTCCCCAATTAACACCTCATATTAGTATATTTGTCACATTTAGTGAACCACACCCAGCTTCCCCTAATTTTTCATTGAAAAACCTTTCATCTCTCCCTCTCCTCCCAGCTCCTAGAAATCAACATTCTGTATTCAGAGTGAGGTGTTTTTTTTTTTTAATTATTATTATTTTAGCTTTCTCATACAATGGAGAACACATGGTGTTTTTCTTTCTGTGTCTGGCTTATTTCACTCAACATGATGTCCTCTAGTTCTATCAATTTTGCTACAAATGGCAGTATTTCATTCTTTTGTATAGCTCAATAATGTTCCATTGAATGTAGTTGATCTTAATAAGCTATTATAATATGTGAAAAAAATGGCCACACAAGCTTCTCCCCATATCTATATCTTTCTTGTAATGTAAGTTTGAGTGCTCTCAAACTTGACTCTGAACTTGACTATGTGACATGTTTTGACCAATGGATGCTAGTAAACATGTTACAAGCAAAGGCTTGAAAAGGACTTATGTACTGGGGCCTCCCCTCTAGCTATCGCTGCAACACCTGCCACCATCACAAATATGTGAAGAAACCCAAACTAGTGTATTGGATGATGAAAGGTATGTGGTCCATCCTGCCACCCAAACCTAGGTCCACCTGACCCCCTGGAAACAAACTGACAAACAGCTGACTGCAGATGAAGGCAAGCCAACCAAAGCCAGAAGAATCACCTAGTGCACATCTCAGTCCAAACTGCTGATTCAAAGACTTTTGAACTAAATAATGGGCTGTTGTTCTAACTTGCTACATTTGGGAGTGTTGTTTTATTCACTAAAAGCAACTGACACATCACAAAAATTCAAATAATAGCCTATCAGTCAACTCATCCCTTGACTAACTCTTATGATCCCTTGTGTAAATTGGTCATCACTGGATATTTTATTGTTCCTAAACATAGGGAGATAACACAGGGAGATGGCAATCTGAGAACTAATTCAGAAATTTGAGAGATTGTCTCATAAATGGAAACTTGGAAATGTAATTAGTTTTCCCCAGCTGGGTTTTACTAGTATTCAGCTGTTCAATCTCTATAATGTATGGCAAACAGCTGAAATAAAAGCACTAAAGTCCACCATGAAATATTAATCTGAAATCTAGTGAAACAATGAAAGCTTTTCAAACGGAACAATAATTTTTATTTGTTTTTTAAACCACATCAAACAGGTGGCATACTAGAACCACAAAACAGAATTCAAATCTCAATCAATCTTAACAGAAATATGACAGCTATTTGGGTTAATAATGAATTAAAGTTCCCAAATAGTTCTAGCTTTTACTCTAGTTAGAGATTCTAACATTGAACCAATGGGGAACCATAAAATTGAGTGTAGCATGTCCAAAATAAGCCATTCACTTATGTCACTGATGAAAATCATTATGTTTTAATGTCATTACAGTTACTATTATTATACATCTAGTTTTTTCCTTTACCCATCACACAATAAAGTATTTTTTAACTTTTCATACTTGATGACCATTCTTGCTTCACTTTAGACATTTGGATAGATTTCTGCAGGATAAAATCCACCTTCATACCAAAACTTATTCTGAATTATTTTTCTCATCAACTAATGAGGACACAAAACTAACAACTTAAATAGAGACTCACCACAGGCAAATGCCCTGGTGAGGAACCTTGTAACATTTTCAGACAATTCTTCAGACAACGCTATTTTTCCTAAAGTTTTCTGCAGTTTTTATGCTTGATTCATTGCAGGGGCATTAAAATACAAAACAGCATTAATGTTCTCAGTGGAATCTTATCTGAAATATTGGAGATCTTCTCTGAAAAATGAATTCTCCCCCAAGTGTCAGAAACTCTGTTCAGATTATGGGAAAATGAACTGAAGTAAGAAACAGACAGCTCCTTTAGAGTGCAGGTGTCTAGAGAAAGATCAGTTAGATGTGATACGTTTCTGACCACAAGCCAACCATTTCCTTTTTCAAAGCCCAGAAATTTGGTGGATTAAAACAAAATTCGCATTCTGTCACATTGATCAGACACAATTTACATTTCAACAGCAATAATTTTACTTGTGTGCTGGATGAGAGGCAATGAGGAGAAAGTAGAGGGAATATTTCAGGATGTATAGTTAATAAAAATGAAAAATGGAGTCCTCTCTCCCCACCATCTAATAATTAAGAATTATTTAATGGCTTATTAAATCCTTGGAAAGAACAGGCTATGATTAACTTGATGATTATTAGAAATTGACATTACACATGCATGAGGAAGTATTTGAAAATTATTCTCTATCTATAGTTAAAACACTGTAAGTTTCTATCACTTACATAGTGATTATAGGCTTGAGTTCACATTATAAAAGTACATAACCCTGGGGCAAGGCTTTGGCAAAGTGAATAGATGTCACTTAAAGTGCCTGCATACCATATTGGACAGCCTGGGTACAAGTCATGGATCCACTCCAAATTCTAGCTTCCTCTTAATAAACACACTGGGAAGCAACCAGTGGGCTGGGTCTCTGCCACCAAAGTGAGTGACAAGGTTGAGTTCTGGGGTCTTGATTTCAGCCTGGCCCAACCCCAGCTATTGCAGGCATCGGGGGGTGGGGTGAACCACTGAATGGGAGATATATGTATGTATATATGTGTGTATATAGAGGTACAGATATATCCCTTTCAAATAAGGTTTTTAAAGGTAGTTAAATTATAAATAAATAAATAATCCAATAAATGTCCATTAATGAGAGAAAATCAGAGATAGAGTAAAGAGAATATCCATTCAACCTGGAAATTCTATGGTTTCACGTAACAGACATGCAACCTCAATCCCCCAGGACATTTAACAAGAGAGAGTAATCGGAACTCCTTCATTCAGAATCCAGTCATTATGCACACAGAAAAGCAACTCTATAGGGTTTTTTGGAGGGTGTAAATTTATTGGAACAGATATAAACTCCTCAAATAAATAAAGTGTTCAGAGTGGTTTGACTAGCAAATTCAGTTATCATGAAGCACCCTGGACATGCTAAACAAAAACAGTAGCATTGTGACAGTGAATCACATTCATGGTGCTAGCAAATGCATTGTTTACATGTACTAACTGAAACAGCTCACTAAAACAAATATAGCAGTCAAAATCCACAGAAGGGGCCAGCGCTGTGGTGTAGCAGGTAAAGTTGCCACCAGTGAAAGCATTCCATATGGGCGCTGCTCCACTTCTGGTCCAGCTCTCTGTTATGGCCTGGGAAAACAGTAGAAGATGGCCCAACTCCTTGAGCCCCTACACCCACATGGGAGACCTGGAAGAAGTTCCTGGCTCCTGGCTTTGGATAGGCGCAGCTCTGGCCATTGCAACCAACTGGAGAGAGAACCAATAGATAGAAGATCGATCTCTCTCTCTCTCTCTCTCTCTGCCTCTCCTCTCTCTATGTAACTCTTTCATTGAAGCTTTTTAAATTTTCAGTATTGGAATAACGCATTAAATGGATAGCTTCATTTAATAGATTAGTGACTTAATATGAATTCCTTTTAAAAGACAGAATGACTGCAACAGTGGTCTACTATGTTTAACATCAAAAGAATCAGATCCACAGATGACATATAAAACCTAAATACTTTTAATATTATATATTAAATCTGTTCTTATAAATTACTACAGAAAAATATTCTGTCACATTAAATTAATAATTAGTCCTTGCCTTGGTGTTATAAATGTATGTATTTAAATTTTATCATTAGTCAACACTGAGGGCCCACAGAAATTTACCCTCAAAATGGGTTCATATTTTATTCTGGTCTTCCAGCCAAGGGCTAGCATTGCGGTATAGCGAGTAAAGTCACCACCTATTATGCCAGCATCCCACATGGGCACCATTTCGAGTTCCAGCTGCTGTACTTCTATTCCAGCTCCCTAACAATGGTCTGCGAAAAGTCATGAAAGATGGCCCAAATATTTGGACCCTGTCACCTATGTGGGAAACCTGGATGAAGCTTCTGGTTCCTGACTTCAGCAGGGCCCAGCCCTGGCCTTTGCAGCCATCTGGAGAATGAACCAACAGATTCTCCCTCTCTCTTTCTCTCTCTCTCTTTCTCTCTCTCTCTCTCTCTCTCTGTCTCTTTCTCTATTTCTCTCTCTCTCTTCCATCACTATGTACCCCACTGCCAGCTATGCATTGTGGGCAAGCATGCTGATGGTATCCACAAGGCAAAAAAAAAGACTAAGACTCAATGAGAGTAGGTCTGCCTTCACAAAGGAGATACTGAAACAAGGCAATGATGATGAGATACTCAGATCATTCTAAGACAGGAAACAGCATATTCTTATGAGGGTACTTCCAAAGGTGCATTAAAAATGGAGTTAAAAGGGGCCTGCTCTGTGGCATAGAGGGTAAAGCTGCCACCTGCAATGCTAACATCCAATATAGGTGTTGGTTCAAGATGCAGCTGCTCTACTTCCAATCCAGCTCCCTGCTAAGGTGCCTAGGAGGGCAACGGAGGAGTTCTCTGGGCCCCTGTACCCACGTGAGAGACCCAGAAGAAGCTCCTGGCTCCTGGTTTTGGACCAGCCCAGCTCAAACTGTTGTCATTTGAGTAGACAACCAGCAGATGGAAGATCTCTCTCTCTCTCTCTCTCTCTCTCTCTCTCTCTCCTTCTCTCTCTGTAACTCTGCCTTTCAAATAAATTAAAAATAGATTAAAAAAAAAAATGGCACTGCCAGCCGGCACCGCGGCTCAATAGGCTAATCCTCTGCTTGCGGTGCCAGCACCCCAGGTTCTAGTCCCGATCATGGCGCCAGATTCTGTCCCAGTTGCTCCTCTTCCAGTCCAGCACTCTGCTGTGGCCCGGGAGTGCAGTGGAGGATGGCCCAAGTCCTTGGGCCCTGCACCTGCATGGGAGACCAGGAGAAGCACCTAGCTCATGGCTTCGGATCAGTGTCATGTGCCAGCTGCAGCATGCCAGCTGCAACAGCTATTGAGGGGTGAACCAACGGAAAAGAAAGACCTTTCTGTCTCTCTCTCTCACTGTCCATCCTGTCAAAAAAAAAAAAAAATGGCACTGCTTGCAATGCCCATATCCTATATTAGAGTGTCAGACTTCAGCAGGTGATGGCTCAAGAACTTGAGTCCCTGATAAGCTACTCAGCTTATCTGAAAGAGTTTTTCCCATGCAGATGGTCGCTTCTACTATGTTTTTGCTGAAATATCCCATTTCCAGTCCCTATGTATAATACAAAGCTGTTCCCTCTTTCCTGCTTGTTTCTCTCAGTAGACTTTATCTCCATCTGCCACACTATATATTTACTTATTTATTTGTTTATAATATAGATATATATCATATATAACTTCATGATACAAATAAATTATACAATAAAATATATAATTAACATATTAATTGTACATGCATATTAACTATATATATAACTAATTTCATGTTAACTAAAATACAGACTATAATAGGATAAAGAATTTGTAGGCTTTGCTCACTGCTGAAATTTCAGTCCCTAGAACTGTGCCTGACACATAGTAGGTACCAATAAATACACACTGAATTGTTTTTATTGAACAAGAAAATAACATTAAAGATTAGCTTTGTTTAGGACAGCTCTGGAGCTTAGCCCTAAAGATTCAGAAGAAGAGAGTGCATTTTGCATGTGGAACAAGAGGGAAAGAGAAGACACACCCCAGACTTCATAGGGAAACTAAAGGTGAATACGTGTTAGGAAATTTGACCAGAGACAGATGCTGATCCTGAGAAGGGCTGAGCATGCTCAGAAACAGGAAATGAGAGCAGCAGAGCCAAAGGATCCCAGCATGAAATTCTCCCAAAGGACATGATTGCTTGAGACACTGTGTGAGTGAGGAGAGGGAAGGTCCTAGAAAAGGAAGAACAGGAAGGAGAAGCTCTTTCTCCATAGTCAGTTATAGGTTTCCATTGCTGACTGATTAAGCAGGAAACAACTTTTTAAATAAAAGAACTGGGGGCAGTTAGAAGAATTATGAGAAAGAATTATGAGAAATATTATTATTATATGGCAGACATGAGTTTGATATCACAGTGATTGGTAAAGATTAGATAGATAATTTTAAGTTCATGAGCTGGAAGATGCACCTCCTTCACTTTGTATTGTCATGTTCATTTACCTGTCAATCAAGGGACCTCCTCCCCAGGAAGTAAACTTTCAAAAGTAATATCCAAACTTCTCTACGAAATAGGTCTGATTTGGGAAACACCATACCAGAGCTGTCTCTCCACAGTCTGATTTAACAAGACCCAGAATGTGCCTTTTGACCCAGAGGGTCAAGACCTCACTAATCATCACTCACAAGGATAGTTTCTCATCTCATTAGTAACTAATCATCCATGAGCTCAGCATACAAAATCTTGTTTGGGGTCTGAGCCATTGGATAGGAAATATTGTGGCCAGTTTTTGAGAGAAAGGGTGGTAGGTGGGAAAAAGAAAGGAAAGGCTGGCATGAGGCACAGGACAGCAGCAGGGGACACTACAGTCTCACATGGTTAGGCTTCAACACCCACAAGAAACTTTCTGTTTAAAGGAAAAGGGAAGAAAAGAAACCAGTAACATGAAGAATGAGGCAAGAATGCTCTCTTTTCCCTAAGATTGGCTCCTAAAAGGCTCCAACCAAAATCTGTCAAGGCTCACAGGATGTCCCCCTTCCCTTTCCTGTCACACTGCAGAGGGACCAGCAGGTTCACCTCTAATGACCCATTTCCAGGCTGGGCTAGATAATGGTACTGAAATTCAATTGAGGACAGGATAACACATCACCTACTCCAGATATAACTAGTAAGGAACTATGAACTAAATCAAAAAGTGACTGAGAAGCCAATGTAGATATGACAAAGTTTGTCTACTATAACTTGTGCATTTTCTGAGACTCAGTTTCCATGCTGTGTCCACTTGGACTCTTTTATGCAAAACTCCGCAGGTATAATTTACATTCCAAGTCCTCAAGAGGTTAGATGCAGAAGAAAGACCACACACAACTTCTACAAGGAATGGCAGACATGAGTTTGATATCACAGTGATTGGTAAAGATTAGATAGATATTTTAAGTTCATGAGCTGGAAGATGCACCTCCTTCACTTTGTATTGTCATGTTCATTTACCTATCAATCAAGGGACCTCCTCCCCAGGAAGGACCTCCTCTTACCTGGGATGAGGGTGGTACCACGGAAGCACTTCCATTTTTCTAAGTATATGAAAAGCTAGGAAGAACAAAAGCTCGCTCTCTCTTCCACATGGACTCAGAATGAGCAGAGCAGGGTATGATAATTCCCTTTCCTTGGCCCCATTCTCCCTTAATAAAGCCATAATGGGCCTGTGTATTTTTCTCACTTTCTAAGTAAAGTTTATCACACTGCATGCCGTGTTTGGGCCTGTATTTAGAAATCTTCTCTAAGTAAAAGAAAAGAATCTGGAAAACTAATTTAGGCCCTAAACCCAGCCCATAACATTTGGTGTAGCTAGCCAGGAGACATATTCATTTTCAAACACAGCGGTGTGATTTGATAAGCAAACATGGGGCTTTTACCTCAGCAAATGTGCAGAGCATTTTCGTTTTTCTCAGGAAACGCTCCTGAAGCGGTTTTCGGTTTTCAGAAATGATAGAGCTCAAGCGGTTGCGGTTTGGATTTTGGTTTCGGTTTCGGTTTCAGTTTCGGTTTCAGTTTCTGTTGCAGAAGCAGCAGAGGGCTGGAGGCTTGGTAGCTTCCGTGGTGAACAAGTCAATACAAAATGCTAAGGTTAATGGAATTAGGGAGAAAAGGTGAGAAGAAAAGGGGGCAGTTTACAAGTGTTTGCTGATAAGTTCTTCCAAGTTGTTTGCGTTTTTAATTATAATGTATGTATTTGGGAAAGCTAAAACTTAAGCCTTTAAGTTGTATGGAAGGATTTCACATATTGACAATAAATTTGCCTCAGGTTTTGGTTTTGAAAATCGGGAATGATAGAGCAACTTTTCATTTGCCAGTTGTGAGTTCTGCAAACGGGAAGAAAAACCAGTTCTGATTCCTAGTAACCACATGGTCTCAGGAAGTGGGTGTCCAAACATGGCAGAGGCTCCACACACACACACACATCTCTTGTGACAAAGGGTGGGACTTCCACTCCAAAATGGCAGTTTCCAGTGAAAACATGTGAATGCCAAGTGGGCAGACACCACAAGGACTTTGTCCTCATCAGTAGATGAGTAACAGGCTCCATCCCCAAGATGGTGACCCCCATGGCTGGCCTCATGGTGCGTGCCTATCAAAGTAGCTTTTTATTTTTTTTTATTTTGGCCTGTTATTTATTGACTATGAGCAGATGATGGAATTCATGTATTAGGATTCCCAGTCTCTTTTTTCATTTTATGGCTTTGCACTGGCTCCCTTACCCTTTTGGCTTCACGCTGGAATATGTGGGCCTCCTGGGATTCCATTCCCCAGGCATAGCTGTGACCTCCTGGAGTTCAGTATCCTAGGCATGACAGGCCTTCTGAGATTTCATCTCAGACCAGGCAGCATTTTCTTTTTGTTTTAGTATGGTGTTTTAGCTTTACAATTCTTTAAGAAAAAAAAGGGAGAAAAAAATTGGAAACTCCTCAGTGGGCATGGTAAAATAATGGACCCCATTTTGCATATAAATGGAGACTCAAAGTGTCAGAATTATAGCAATGTATCCAGGTCACATGCTTAAGGATAATTAAGCTTGTGAAGAGCTGTGTCTGTTTTGGCCCTCCAAAGAAACTGTAAAGCTGTATAATTCTGCATACATTACTACGGACTTACCTCTGAGGGTACAGTTTGAAAACTTGTCATGGGATTCTAAATCCTCATGAGCTAAAAGGTAAAAGTAACATTTTAGGTGTTTAGTGATCATATAGATAGGATTAAGTGTTTAGTAATATTATAGACAGGGTTGAAAGAGAAGGAAAATCTCCAACGTGGGAAGCAGTCCATACAGCAGACTCATAGAAAAATTGTTATAACACTCAGTGACCTCAGAGTTAGACCATAAGGCATTCTGGCATGGCTAAAAAGGCCACAAGAGCATTTTACGTGTGTAAAGCCAGGACACTGGTGCAAAAAGTCTCTACATGAAGGACCTCTGTGGTTGGGACCCCAATGAAAAAAAGCGGTCATCAAAGAAAGATGTGCTCTTCTTTGAAGGGAGGAGAGGGCTTCCACTTTGTTCATGGCCTTGTCTGAAAACTAGTGGGGTGTGAAGATTCAAAAGGCTTCCATAGCCTACACAGCTCATTTTAAGAGCCTTGGGTGATCACTGACATCATACCCAAGGGTGTTAATTGTTAAATTAACAACAGGAGTCACTGTGCGCTAACTTCCCGTGCAGGACCTTTGCCCTCAAAGAGTTGTATTATTAAAATTAATGGCAAAATTTGCTCTCAAAGACATACTTTGTTTTAGTGTTAAGTATAGGATATTCTTATGTCCCATAAATTGTAGTTATTATGTCTAAGTGTCCAACTCTATTGCTTGTGAGATTTGTTATTATCCTTAAGTACTTCTTTAAAGTTAGTTAAGTTTCTCAAAAACGGACTCTTATTTCCCTGTCATTCTCCCTATAATACTTGCCAGTTTTAAAGTTAAATAGAAAGTACAGAATGGTTCATGTCCTCAGGGCTATTAATGAGGAGTTGTTCCAATGCATCCTATTATGTGCTAAACTCTTGCCTAGGGAATACTTTCTTCTGCATCCCATTAAGCCCAGTTCTGAGAAAACAAAGTTCCAGAGGTTCCCCCAAAAAGCTCAAATTTCTAAATAAGAGGTAGATTGCCTGGGATATATTCTAACCCCAGGAAAGCATGCTCTTTTAGTCAAGAGAAATGAAGCTATGCTATGTGTAGGGTCACCACAGGCAAAAAAGCAGCTAATAACATTTCTAGGAAAGTCAGGATTCTATAGAATATGGATTCCATGATTTGGGTTAGTAGCCAAGACTTTGTATGATGCTTTAAAAGACCCTGACACAGACCCACTTTTTGGACAGGGGAACTACCAAAAGTGTTCGAAAGAGATTTTAATAGAAGCTCCAGCATTAGGAATCCCTAATCTCAATAAGCCATTCACCTTGTTTATAGCAGAAATGCAGAGGGTTGCTCTAGGAGTACTGACTCAGAAATTGGGTCCACTTCCATAACCAGTGGTCTACTTTTCTAAACAGCTAGATTCAGTGGCTACAGGGTGGCTACATGCCTAAGGGCTGTTGCTGCTATATCATTCTTAGTGGAGGAAGCCACCAAGCTGACTTTAAGCTAAACACTTGAAGTTCAAACTCCACATCAGGTGCGAGGGGTCTTAGAAATTAAAGGACATCAATGGCTAACAGGAGAGCATCTCAGAAAATATCAGGCTCTATTATTGGATTCACCTGAGATAATTCTTAGAATGTGCCAAGGGCCAGAGCCGTGGCTCACTGGGCTAATCCTCCACCTGCGGCGCCGGCACACCGGGTTCTAGTCCCAGTTGGGGCCCTGGGTTCTGTCCCGGTTGCTCCTCTTCCAGTCCAGCTCTGCTGTGGCCTGGGAAGGCAGTGGAGGATGGCCCAAGTGCTTGGACCCTGCACGCGCATGGAAGACCAGAAAGAAACACCTGGCTCCTGGCTTTGGATTGACGCAGCGCCGGTGTAGCAGCCATTGGGGGTGGTGAACCAACGGAAGGAAGACCTGTCTCTCTCATTGTCTAACTCTGCCTGTCAAACAAACAAAAAAAAAAGAATGTACCAAGACCTCAACCCAGGAACTCTGTTGCCACCTGAGGGTATTGGAGAGTTAACTCATTCTTGTGTAGAAACTATAGAACAGGTGTATTCTAGTAGCCTCTGGAAAATCCAGATATTGAGTGGCTTATTGATGGCAGTAGCTACAGGAAGGAAGGATCTCCTTCAGAGCAGTTACAGCCTAAATGGAAGGGACATTACCAGGTGCTACTGAGCAGGTCTACCTCAGTGAAACTGCAGGGCATTGCAAGCTGGGTACATTTGTCAAGGATTAAACTTTTACCTCTTGAGTCTTTGCAGGTGAACTCGAAAGACATGTCTGCTTATTCCTGTGAGCTAAAAATCTTAAATACCTCTTCAAAAAGCAAAAAGATAAATAAAGCTTCTTTCTTTTGTCCTATCTAGACTGCTGAACTTTAAGGCAGACATGTTATACCTACCTCTTTTAATTCTCTCTGGGAGCTGTTATTGGCAGGAAAACTCCTTGGTGAGTTCTTCTATTATAATATCAGAAGATCCCAGTGTGCCACATGAAGCTGATTTTAAAAATCTGACCATGGCTTTTGGCAATTTGGCTTACCTTCAGGCCAGCTTTTACAGCAAGTACTTATGTCTGTGGACAGTCTGTCCAAGGTAGTTATGGATAATCAACAGGCCTTGGAATATGCATTAGTAGAACAAGGGGGAACATATGCAGTGATTGATGGAATCCACCACATTTACTCAAACAGTAGTATGTTTACTGAAAGAGACATGAAAAATCTCCATTTCAGACTGAATGTTTTTATAATATACATAAAGATAGCCTACCACCACCCATTATCTGGGAGTCTGTAAAATATGTTCTTTCCATCTTAAAGGGCACTACACTTGCAATTTGTTTTCTTTCAGTTTTGCTCATGCTGATTGATAACTTGTGTGTTTCAGAATCCAACAACTTTGAAAATAATGATGATGTTGTAGGATGCAGTCATTGGCAGTGACTGAAAATTCTCCAGCTCATGATACGGAGTCATTAGATGAAATAGGAAGGGATTTTCGGACCCGAGACAGGCAGGGCCTATGTCCCTGATAAGCACAAAGTAGCTATAGAAAATATGATGAATCTACATCCTACAGCATCCTCTTAAGAATAAGGGTCAGAAATCTCTGAGGAAGGGCTGATGTGGTAAAGAGTAGATAGATATTTTAAGTTCATGAGCTGGAAGATGCACCTCCTTCACTTTGTATTGTCATGTTCATTTACCTGTCAATCAAGGGACCTCCTCCCCAGGAAGGACCTCCTCTTACCTGGGATTGGGGTGGTACCACGGAAGCACTTCCATTTTTCTAAGTATATGAAAAGCTAGGAAGAACAAAAGCTCGCTCTCTCTTCCACATGGACTCAGAATGAGCAGAGTAGGGTATGATAATTCCCTTTCCTTGGCCCCATTCTCCCTTAATAAAGCCATAATGGGCCTGTGTATTTTTCTCACTTTCTAAGTAAAGTTTATCACACTGCATGCCGTGTTTGGGCCTGTATTTAGAAATCTTCTCTAAGTAAAAGAAAAGAATCTGGAAAACTAATTTGGGCCCCAAACCCAGCCCATAGCAATAGGAGGAAACATATCATCAAAAATCAAAAGCCAGGATGGACATTTAAGCTACCAGTTAAGATATTGATTAGGATGCCCACATCCCACATTGGAGTACCTGGGTTTAATTCCTGCTTCTAGCTCCTGACTCCAGCTTCCTGCTAATAAAGACCCTACAAGGCAGTAGTAAAGGATTCTGCCATCCATGTGGGAGACCCGGATTGAGTTCCCAGCTTCTGACTCAAACCTCAGCCAGCCCAAGTCATTGTGGGCATTTGAGGAGTGAACCCATACAAGTGGGAACTCAGTCTACTTCTCCCTCAAAAAAAAATTAATTTTTTAAAATTGAAAGCCCAGCAAGCTAAAAACATTTAATCAAAGGCAAAATATAGCTTAAACATCTCAGAAGCCTCTATGATATCATTAAACTATAATAAATTATAGTTTTTATAGTGAAAAAGTAATCAATTTATTCATTGATAATATATTCAAGAATAATTATTCAGCATCTACCATGTGTCAGAAAGATGGCCAGCTGTTGAACAACTGTGAATTACATAAGGAACCATTCATAAAGAAGGTTTAATCAAAATGAGGTTCCAGACCACTTTAATACAATAGGGAAGGTTATGATAGAATAATACAGTGAGGCAAAGAACACTATAGCACCACAGAGGAATAGCATGAAACCCAGCTGTGGGTGCTCAGGAGACGCTTTCAGGGAAACTAGAGTCCACGCCAGAGCCTGGAGGATAAGTGGGAGTTGTCAGGGAGAGTGGAAGCAGGAGGGAGAATGTTGAAGCAGAATGGTGTGTGCAAAAGTCCCGAGGCAGGGCTGGCGCTGTGGCGCAGTGGGTTAAAGCCCTGACCTGAAGTGCCGGCATCCCATATGGGTACCAATTCTAGTCCCTGCTGCTCCTCTTCTGAACCAGCTCTCTGCTATGGCCTGGAAGGGCAGTAGAGGATGGCCCAAGTCCTTGGGCTCCTGCACCTGCGTGGGAGGCCTGGAAGAAGCTCCTGGCTCCTGGTTTTGGATCAGTGCAGCTCTGGCCATTGCGACCATCTGGAAAGTGAACCAGTGGATGGAGGACCTCTCTCTCTGTCTCTACCTCTCTCTGTAACTCTGTATTTAAAATATTAAATCTTTAAAAAAAAAAAAAAGTCCAGAGGCAAATGACAACACAGCCAGTTTCATGGCCATGAAAGCTGTGCAGGTGGCCTCACACTCAGAAGTACCCCCCCCCCCCCATTCACACACACACAGACATACACACCAACTTGCCCACTTAATTTATCACTCTGTTCTCATCATCTAATTTTTTCATAATTTCATCTGTGAACGTGTGTTTTGTAACCGAGGTCTGAGAGGACACTGGCACATGCACCTAAGCAGAGGAGATACCCACAATGCACAAAAGGTACCCACCATCCTTTGCTGCCCTGTTTGCATACAAAATCCATCTGGTCAGCATGGGATTCTGGCAAGCTCATGACATGTGGGAGTTCATTTGGACTCCATGCAAATACAAAATAAACATGTCACATCTTTGATCGAGAGAGTGGGGACTTCACAGCCCAAGAGGCTGTATTCCATTCCTACTAGAGCTTGCTTTAAGTGAACAAAGATGACGATGACATTCTAAGACATATCCATAACCAAGGATTTCTACTATGTGCTCTTATGATGTGACTTCTCTATATGAGTAACCACTTACACTGAAAGTGATGACCAACAAAGAGCAAAAAGGGGGGCTGGAGTTGTGGTGCAGGGTATGAGCTGCCACTTGAGATGCTGCAACTCCCATTTTGAATCCCAGCTATGCTGCTTCTGATCCAGCTCCCTGATAATGCTCCTAGGAAAGCAGAGGAAAATGACCCAAGTACTTGGGGCTCTACCACCCACATGGGAGACCAGGATTGAGTTCCCGGCTCCTGGTTTAACCTGAGACCTGGCTGCTGCAGCCATTTGGACTGTGAGCCAGGAGACGACTGAAGGAGATTAAAGATCTCTCTCTCCCCCTCCCCGCTCCCTCCTCCCTCTCTCTCTCTCTCTCTTTCTCTCTTACCCTCCCTCTTTGCCACTTTGCCTTTCAGATAAATAAAACAAATAAGTCAGAGGAGAAGAGAAGGGGCCGGTACTGTGGATTAGTAGGTTAAGCCTCCCCCTGCGGCATGGCATCCCATATGGGTGCCCATTTGAGTCCTGGCTACTCCACTTCTGATCCAGCTCCTTGTTGATGGCCTGGGAAAACAGTGGAAGGTGGCCCAAGTGCTTGAGCCTCTGCACCCTTGTGGGAGACCCAGAAGAATCTCCTGGTTTCATATCCTAGCTCCAGCCATTGCAGCCATTTAGAGAGTGAACCAGTGAATGGAAGACCTCTCTCTATGTCTCTCCCTCTTTCTGTCTATAACCCTGCCTCTCAAATAAATAAATAAATTTATTTATAAGAACAGGGAAATGTTAAGATAAAAATAGTTGGCTGGCGCCATGGCTCACTAGGCTGATCCTCCACCTGCGGCGCCGGCATCCCATATGAGTGCCGGGTTCTAGTCCCTGTTGCTCCTCTTCCAGTCCAGCTCTCTGCTGTGGCCCGGGAGGGCAGTGGAGGATGGCCCAGGTGCTTGGGCCCCTGCACCGCATGAGAGACCAGGAGGAAGCACCTGACTCCTGCCTTCGGATCAGTGCAGCACCAGCCATAGTGGCCATTTGAGGGGTGAACCAATGGAAGGAAGACTCTGTCAAATAAATAAATAATAAATAAATAAATAAATAAATAAATAAATAAATAAATAAACTTATTTTAAAAAGAGAAGAAAGAAAAAGGAAAGGGGATAACTCATAGCTCTTTTTCATTTCAATCCTCTCTTAAGTCATCAATAAATCAAAGGTATGGGTACTGGTAGAATATGCATGTATCAAAAAGTAAAACAAAAGCAGCTAAGTTATTTTTGTCAAGTGTTGACACTGTGTTGGCGAGAACCCAAAACATAAATGAGTTATGAAATGCAAATTATGTAATTTCAGTGATTCATAAAAGGCTAGGAATGCCCATATTCAAAACCTGGCATTGTTCAGTATAAAAATTGAAGAATACACTTCATGATGAAATTTTTTTACTTAGTAAAACAATAGGTAGCAAATAGCAAGCACTATAACAACTGGATAGAGAAGCAGGTTAAGGAAGGAAAGGCTTCTATTTTTTTCCTTTTGAAAAGGGCATCTTGTATGGCCAGCTCTGTGGCGCAGCAGGTTAAAACCCCAGCCTAAAGTGCCAGCATCCCTTCTGGGTGCCAGTTTGAGTCCCAGCTGCTCCACTTCCTGTCCAGCTCTCTGCTATAGCCTGGGAAAGCAGTAGAAGATGGCCCAAGTCCTTGGGCCCTTGCACCCACGTGGAAGACCCGGAAGAAGCTCCTGGCTCCTGGCTTCAAATCGGCTCAGCTCCAGCCATTGCAGCCATTTGGAGAGTGAACCAGCAGATGAAAAGCCTCTCTCTGTCTCTACCTCTCTCTGTAACTCTTTCAAACAAATAAAAATAAATCTTTTTTTAAAAAAAGGAAACTTGTAATTTTTATTTTGTACTAGACCCTGAAAAGCATGTAACTGGTTGTGTGGTAGCTTAAGAACTTTGTGTGACATAAGAAGTTCAGAATTAGAGAAGTGTTCAGGGTATTATATCAGTGGAAAGTTTGACAGAGGAGGCAAAGACTCAAGTCAGACCATCTGGCAATCTGGATGCAAGTGGAGTATATTGTGTGTTATTGAGAAAATATCAGTCTTTAGGGTCAAATTATGGAGAAAAAAAATCTGAGAGATTCTAAAGAGTGAAAGTCCTTCTGAGAATTGCAACTTCAGGCCAAAAAGTTAGACCTCACCTAAAGGTGAACAGAATGTGGAAGTGAAACAACCTAACAGACTTCTGCTATGACAAAAGCACTGTGTGGAGAAGAGACCAAATGTGACAGCCAGAAGAATGTTGGTAAACTGACCTTCAAGAAAATCTAAACCAAAACAATGTGAAAACCTATCATCTGCATCATTGACTGATTTCTGGCATAAATACCACCAACAGGGCCAATTTCAAGCTAATAATAGTTTAGCAACCAGATGGAAAAATTCCTGAATGTCTAACAATGGCCTTCCTAAGCCTTGCTCCTCTCTGCAAAAAATATCTACATGGTTATCTGTACTCTTGTATTAAAAACCAGGAAGATATACTTCACAGTTTATAAATATTTCTTAAATAAGTCAGTTATCTCTAATCTGAACATTTTGATCATCTCTTCTGATTCATTATAGGTTGTTAAAGATACAAAGAAGAGAGGAGCAAATACTATTTGAAGAGATCATCACTGAGAAGTTTTCAGAACTGGTGGAATAGAGCAATCCAAAGAGTCCAGAAACTGACAAATCTTGGGAACTTATTTTTTTTTTCTTTTTTTTTTAACTTTTATTTAATGAATATAAATTTCCAGTGTACAGCTTATGGATTACAATGGCTTCCCCCTCCCATAACTTCCCTCCCACCCGCAACCCTCCCCTCTCCCGCTCCCTCTCCCCTTCCATTTGCATCAAGATTCATTTTCAATTCTCTTTATATACAGAAGATCAATTTAGTATAAAGATTTCAACAGTTTGCACCCACATAGAAACACAAAGTGAAACATACTGTTTGAGTACTAGTTATAGCATTAAATCACAATGTACAGCACATTAAGGACAGACATCCCGCATGAGGAGCAACTGCACAGTGGCTCCTGTTGTTGACCCAACAAATTGACACTCTAGTTTATGGCGCCAGGAACCACCCCAGGCTGTCGTCATGAGTTGCCAAGGCTATGGAAGCCTTCCAAGTTTGCCGACTCTGATCATATTTAGACAAGGTCATAAAAGACAGAGTGAGGATAGTAACCAATGATCCTAAGAGTGGCATTTGCCAGGTCTGAACAATTATACAGCATTAAGTGGGGAAGAGGACCATCAGTACACACAGGTTGGGAGTAGAGCCATTGGTGGTAGAGTAGAGGTTATGATTACAAAGGAATGAGGCCCAAGTACGCTAGACAGGGTCTAGAACAAAGGACAGAGTCATTATTAGAGGAACTAAGAAAGGTGCTGTCTAAGCTACAATTAAGTTTTCTGATTGAGAGGCAAATAGAACCTGATAGAAGGGGCTTGATAATAATCTGGTGGGCTTTAGGCCTTGTAAATTCGGAGGCCCAGACCTATCTATCTCTTCACATGGGGTATATCCTAAGGGAGGTGTGAACCTCCTACGGGAAGGCACTCTGTTGACTTTCATTACTTGGCTGGCCTGGGAGGAGAGCTGGCCAGGTAAAGGCAGGGGGCATCTCTAACAAGAAATGTACAGTTCTGCCTGCAATGTTGCTGACCCTACTTGACCATACCCTCAGCTGCAGTGGTCACTTTGGAAGTTGGGCTGAGTGAAGGGCTTTTCAGCTTAGAGCCAATAAGATCTGTGTTTAGCTGTCCTCCTATAGGTTCCCACGGACTTTTTCCAGCCACTTTTATTGTATTCAGTACTTTGGGATGGCTCTGTAAACAGATGAAGCCAATAATGTATTAACAGTACCAACTGAGAGAAAGTATGGTTAACTGAGGTTACTAAAAACAAAAAGCAATTCAAATCAATTGGTAATCTACAAAAAGAGTTAAAGATTTTAAAAGCTATTATTAAAATTGCTATATTGGTCTATTATGCTATGTTATATGTGTGTACATATTGTATGTCCACATGGGGAAATTTTATTAAGAGTTTTATTTTAAATGGCTTATAGATAAGATTGTCCATAAATTTAAGCTGCTAAAATCAATCAAAGATACATTTTAATTTGAGTGACCTGAATCTGTGTATCATATGTTTTAAACGTGTTGGTAGAAAGAAACTAAAAACATTTTAGATGGTTGTGCTTAAGTTTACTGGTTAAACAAACTACACCATGTTAGATATTTAAGAGGTGTTTTCAAATACATGATTCTTAAAATTTATAGAAGGCATTGGACCTTCTGGTAAATGTTTTCTTAAGTTGTTATCTAATGGTTGAAATGGTTTGCTAAGTATTCATGTGATATTGCTATTGTCAGCAAGCGATCTAGGACTTGCTCCCTCATTTCTCTATTCTAAGCCCAACTTGTTCTTTCATTTCCCTATTCTCTTCAAGGTAGGAAACTAATTCTATTATGAAGGAATCTGTAGGATGCACAATTTAATCTTTAGACCTTATAAAAGAGATGGCTAACATTTTTCTGTAATAGCATAGCCAAAATAAGAACTTAAATAATAATCTCATAGCTAGATTCACTTCGCCATCAGCAAAGTATGCAGTAAGTAGAAAAAACCTCCCTTTCAGACCAAAGGGAAAGAAAGTTTTAAAGTGAGAATATAATTTTCCTCATGGGCATTGTCTACCTTAGAAAAACTACTACAGAACATGCCTGTGACTATAGACTTGTAGTTCAGGGCACCGAAGATTAGAGATGGGACTTGGGCACTCCCTTGACTTGCATCCTCTGGTCTGCTTTAACACAAACCAGGAGGAAAAGAAAGCTAGGCATCAGAAGCAATGGGTGGCAGGCCTATTAATGGCTGATCTGTACAGTGATCTGCCCTCAAGCAGACCCAACAGGCCAGTCTACTGCAGTGGCTTTCAATGTGGTAAGCCTGGGCTTTAGCAGAAGTCAGCTTGTGAAGAGCCCTGGCAGCTCTGCCAAGAGTTGGATCACTGGAATTGGGAACTTATTTTTAAAATCAATACCCAGACACACCATATTGTAACTACAGTTTTTACAAACAGCCTAAGAGACTACTTAGAACAAAAGCTGACTTCTCAGCTTTGGAGCAATAGAAGCCAAAACCAGTGGACTAATATTTTCAGTTATATAGAGCAAAAATAACTACTAACCTAGAATTCTATATCCAGTCCAAGAAAGAAAGAAACTGCCCCTGGGCCAAGTGATGGAACATACAACTCAGAGGACCAGCTAGGTGCATGTTCCTCTGACAGGGCTATTAGAATAAATTTTTTCCCTCTAAAAGCTCTTGGAAGAAAGGGATACGGACAAAGCTGAACATTTCCCATGAAAACTGCAAACATCTTTCACATGGACACCACCATCAGGTGAGGAGAGGGCCAACTTCATGTATATGCGACCAGTACAGCTGCATAAGGACTCACATTCAGAAGAGCCTCCTGCTTCAGATTTAATGTTGTGTGATCACTGTCTTAAAGTTTTCTTTTAAATTTTTTAAAAACATTTATTTTATTTATTTGAAAAGCAGAGTGACAGAGCAGGGAGAGGCAGAGAGAAAGAGATCTTCCACACATTGGTTCAATCCTCAAATGGCAATGACACTCAGGGTTAGGCTAGGCAGAAGCCAGGAGCCAGGAACTCCATTTGGGTCCCTGACATGAGTGATAGGGGCCCAAATAATTGGGCCAACTTCTGCTGCTTCCCCAAGCAAGATTAGCACGGAGCTTCAATGGAAGTAGAGCAGCCAAGACTGGAGCTCTGATATGGAATGCTGACATCACAGGTGGCTGCTTAACCTGCTGTGCCACAACACCGACCCCAAAGTGCTTATTAATTTCTTTCTTTAAGAAGGAAGGAATAGGCCGGCGCCGTGGCTTAACAGGCTAATCCTCCGCCTAGTGGTGCCGGCACCCGGGGTTCTAGTCCCGGTTGGGGAGCCGGATTCTATCCCGGTTGCCCCTCTTCCAGGTCAGCTCTCTGCTATGGCCCAGGAAGGCAGTGGAGGATGGCCCAAGTGCTTGGGCCCTGCACCCGCATGGGAGACCAGGAGAAGCACCTGGCTCCTGGCTTCGGATCAGCGAGTTGCGCCATCCGCAGTGGCCATTGGAGGATGAACCAACGGCAAAAAGGAAGACCTTTCTCTCTGTCTCTCTCTCTCTCACTATCCACTCTGCCTGTCAAAAAAAAAAAAAAAAAAAAAAAGAAGGAAGGAATAAGGGCCAGTGATGTGATGTAGCAGGTAAGACCACCTCCTGCAGTGCTGGCATCCCTTATGGGCACTGGTTTGAGTCCCAACTGCTCCACATCTGATTCAGCTCTCTGCTGTGGCCTGGGAAAGCAGTAGAAGATGACCCAAGTCCTTGGGTCCCTGCACCCACATGGGAGACCTGAAGGAGGCTCCTGGCTCCTGGCTTCGGGTCAGCCCAGCTCTGGTCATTGTGGCCATCTGAGGAGTGAACCGCCTTTCAAATAAATAAATAAATCTTAAAAAAAAAAAAAAAAAGAAGGAAGAAAGAGAGGGAGGGAGGGAGGAAAGGTGGAAAGGAGAAAGGGAGGAAGGGAGGAGAGAGGAAGGGGGGTGGGAAGAGAGGAAGGGAAGAACTGGCATTGTGCTGGAGTAGAGGGGGTTACGCCACTATCTGCAACACCTGGCATCCTATATGAATCTGAGCTGCTCTGGTTTTTTTTTTTTAAGGTTTATTTATTTATTTTTAAGTCAGAGTTACACAGAGAGAGAAAGAGAGGCAGTGAGAGAGAGAGAGGCCTTCCATCCAATGGTTCACTCCCAAATTAGCCCCAATGGCTGGAGTTGCGCCAATCCGAAGCCAGGAGCTAGGAGCATCCTCCAGATCTTCCCACACAGGTGCAGGGGCCCAAGGACTTAGGACATCTTCTACTGCTTTCCCAGGCCATAGCAGGGAACTGGATCAGAAATGGAGCAGCCAGGTCTCAAACCAGCACCCATATGGGATGCCAGCACTTCAGGCAGTGGCTTTAACCACTATTCTACAGCAGTGGCCCCAACTGCTCCATTTCTAATACAGCTCCCTGCCAATGCACCTGGAAACCCATGAGATAATGGATGACCTAAGTACTTGAGCCCCTGACACCAGTGTGGGAGACCCAAGATTGAGTTCCAGTTTCCTGGAATTGCTCTGGCCCAGCTCCAGCCATCATGGCCATTTGGAGAGCAAATCAGCAGCTGGAAGATATATATCCCCTCCCCCTCCTCCCCCCCTCTCCTTTCTCTCTCTCTCTACTTTTCAGATAAATAAATAAATCTTTAAAGAAAGAAAGAAAGCAACCAAGTAAAGGAGGGTAGATAAGGGATAAAGAGGGAAAAAATGTAGCATCAGGGCAAGATAAGAAATTTCAGACTAACAACCTGAAACATGGTTACCAAGCAACCTTCACTTCAAAAATTGTGAGTATTCCCATTTGTTCAGAAGTAAAACTATCTCCACTGAAAGACTAATAATGTAAAAAAGAAAGAAGTGTTCTCTGCCCGTTAAGAATATTTTTCAAGCCATCCCCAGTGCAACAGCTATATATTGCTAGTTTGCTTCCACATAAAAGTCGTACCAACAAATTACATAGAAACAGAAAAAAGACTTCCATCCCCTCATTCTTTCTTTATTTGTGGCACCAGGCCCTGGAATGCGATAGGGCTTTTGTCTTGCTATCTTGGCTACTTGCGAGGATGGGACAGGGGAGAAGTTTCAGAGGCTTCCTCTTGACTTTCCCTATATGATAGCTCTTAACCCATGATCCAAGAACCCAGTTGGGTGTTGAAGAAGAAAGAAGGGAAGTTAGCCAAAAAGAGCCTCAAACAGCAGTGTAATGATTCCAAAAATCAGCCAGGCTAATAGGAAAGGAGGAATCCCAAGTCAGATAGAAAAGGCCTGGCGCTGGTACCCAGGTTGTGCTGTGTAAGGACCCATGCACCGAGGACATGAACCCACCATACATCCAAAGGTGTGGCAGGGGAGGCTTCCAAACAACTACGCTCCTTGAAGTTGATGCTTCTGAAGAACACTTGACCACAGCACCTCCATGGCTGCCACAGAGAAGAAACACCTTATGTGCTCTGAGAGACATACCAGGGTACTTCAAAAATTTTGTGGAAAATGGAACTTAAGGTTAAGTTTATTTTGGGCAACACATGCAATTTTTTATATACATATGTATTTTCTATTACCTTTTGGAAGACCTTTCATATATGAGAATATTTAAGTTACAGTATTTATAAATAACCAAAATCTGGAGACACTTCAGATGTTGATGAACAGGAAGGTGAATGAACACATTGGGTTGCCAGCCCATAATGAAAAGCTATTGGGCAATGAATCAACATGAGTGAAACTCACAACAATGCTGGAGAAAGAAAAGCAAGTACAAAAAAAGTAAATACTATGTGTTTTCATTTATTAAGTTCAAATATAGGCAAAAGTAAACTATTCTTATTGACAAATACCTGGGTAGTGAAACCAATAAGAAAAACAAGCCATTAACACAAGTGCAAGAATAATAATCAGTTCCAGGAAGAAAGAAGCAGAATCACCAAGGGTTTCTAAAGGATGTGGATTCATTCGAGAATGTTCATGGTAATATTGTTCTCTGGGCCATACATATGTACTGTGTGACATTTTTAGTATATTTGATGTACTTTACAATAAAAATGCTTAATGTGGCCATTATATTAGACACATAAAAAGCACTCAATTTTCTAAAGTCATTTTACCAAGTTAGATATAGAAGGAAACTCTTTCATCCTAATAAAAGCAATCAAACAGACATTTACAGCAAGCATGATACATAAGGATAGACCATGAAAACATCCCTGTTAGGGGGATCAGGACAGATTACTACTCTTCATCCTATATGACAGGCATGGTTCTTATGAATGTGAAAATGTTTACCTCACCAATACATAGTTGGTACTAACTCCATTTATCATATTGACGAAAGCTAGCCTGACATTCTCACCACAATGTGACTGTCCTGTTTCCAGGAACAGTTAAGTCTACAGTCCCGGGCGGGCACTGTGGGTTATGCCCTAGCCTAAAGCACCGGCATCCCATGGGTACCAGTTCTAGTCCCGGCAGTTACTCTTCTGATCTAACTCTCTGCTATGGTCTGGGAAAGCAATGGAGGATGGCCCAAGTCCTTGGGCCCCTGCACCCACGTGGGAGACCTGGAAGAAGATCCTGGCTCCTGGCTTCGGATCGGCGTAGCTCCAGCTGTTGCGACCAATTGGGGAGTGAACCATCGGATGGAAGACCTCTCTCTCTCTCTGCTTCTCTCTCTCTCTCTCTCTCTCTCTCTCTCTCTCTCTCTCTCTGCCTCTCTTCTCTCTGTGTAACTCTTTCTAATAAATAAATAAATCTTTGAAAAAAAAAAAAAAGACTACAGTCCCAACCTCCTTTAAGAATGAATTAATTGTGCCAATAATGCCACTTCAACTTTTGTGGATTTGTGGCTCAATTTCTCTGCTTCTTTTGATCATGGATCTTTTTAGAAAAGAGTCATGCCCCCAGAAGTTTGAAACAATGAGGCAACTGGTAAGCACAAAGTGTGTAGTCAGTCAGGTGTGTGTTCACATCCAGCTCAATCGCTTCCAAATTGGCTTTGACCTAGGCCATATCATTTAAACTCTCTATTCTTCCATTTAGCATCTTTAAAAATTAGGATAGTACTTCTTACTTTTTACAAATTTTATTAACCTTTCAAATAATATGTGCCAGGATCCAAACCCAAATTCTAGATATAAAAGATGGTCAAAACTAGTCATAGTTGTGATTGTGTCCTGAACTTCACAGTAATCACTGAATTCCTGTAACCAGTCCCCAAAATGATAATTAATGGTCTTGACAGAAAACTGCAGTGTGCTTCTATGCACTTGGTGGCCTGCCCTATTCAATATGTTTACCGATAGCTTGGGACATGGTTGAAATGCCTGTTAAAGTTCTAGATGACATAAAATTAGACTAGGTGATTAAAACACTTTAGTGGTACTCAACAGCACTGGAACTAAAACCACCAAGATGAAATGTGAGATCAGTTCAACAAAAGTCTTGGGGTTGGCATTGTGGTGCAGTGGGTTAAGCCACCACACATGATGCTGGCATCCTATATGAGCACCAGTCAAGTCCTGGCTGTGCTGCTTCCAATCCAGCTCCCTGATAATCTGCCTGGGGAAGCAGAAGATGGCCCAGGTACTTGGACCCCCGTCACCATGTGGGAGACTCAGCCTGGCCTAACCCTGGCCATTGCAGCCATTTGGGAAGTGAACCAGTGGATGAAAGATTCATTTATAGTCTCTCTCTCTCTCTCTCTCTCTCTCTCTCTCTCTCTCACTCCCCCTTCCTCCCTCCCTCTCCCTGTAACTTTGCCTTTCAAACAAATAAAATAAATCTAAAATAAAAAAAATCTGTGTGCTTCCTGATATCTGCACTCGACACAGGACTACAATGTGTCTTGTCTGAAAGACCCACTTGGGTTTGAATTTGGTATGAGCTAATAGTGTGTGAGTGCCTGAGTCACGTACAAATGTAGTTTGCTTGACAAGATGGCCAATTCCCTAAGGGGAGCAAAACAGAGAAGAATGACATGGCAGGCCCACCTTCAATGGGCAGGAAAGGCAGATGCCTCATCATTAGAGTCACCTTATACTTCTTTTTTTTTTATTATTTGACAGATAGACAGTGAGAGAGCGAGACAGAGAGAAAGGTCTTCCTTCTGTTGGTTCACTCCCCAAATGGCCGCTACAGCCGGCGCTGCACTGATCCGAAGCCAGGAGCCAGGTGCTTATCCTGGTCTCCCATGCGGGTGCAGGGGCCCAAGCACTTGGGCCATCCTCCACTGCCCTCCCAGGCCACAGCAGAGCTGGACTGGAAGAGGAGCAACCGAGACTAGAACCACATGGAATGCCAGTGCCGCAGGCGGAGGATTAACCAAGTGAGCCACTGCACTGGCCCCGAGTCCCCTTATACTTCTAGAGACCCCTGTGAAGCGGCAGAGGGCACATGCAGTTTCAGATTAAATTTCCATTGAACCAATTTTTCTTAAATATTTATTTATTTATTTGAAAGACAGTGTTACAGAGAGGCAAAGGCAGAAAGAGAGATCTTCCACCCACTGGTTCACTCTCCAAATGCCCACAATGGCTGGAGCTGTGCTGATCCAAAGCCAGGAGCCAGGAGCTTCTTCTGGGTCTCCCAACAGATGCCGGGGCCAAAGACTTGGGGCATCTTCTATTGCTTTCCCAGGCCATCATAAAGGGCTGGATCAGAAGTAGAGCAGCCAGGAATCAAACCAGCACCCATATGGGATGCTGACACTGCAGGTGGTGGCTTTACTTGCTACACCACAGCACCAGCCCCAAACCAATTTTTAGACTACTAAAAGTCAATTTCTGTAACAGCTAAAGGGAAAAGGCCAAACTATCACAAAAGCTTGTTGGGTTTTAAATGCATGACAACAACAAAGTTTTAAAATTGCACACACCATCCACGGAAGAAAAAGCAAGAAGAAAAGGTCATGATTGCTGTCGTTGGTTTCAACAACCCCTCATATTCTTACTTTTGCAGCGTTGGGTTCTGTAGTTGGCTTAAAAGAAAACTAATTGATTGCTTCTGATGTTTTCTTCCGTCTCCAAACTTTTGTTAAGATTTTGGCTACACATTGCCACTAGGTGGTGCACAAAGTCCACAAAAGCATCTCAGAATGTCCCCACGCCAGGAAATGGAAAGCAGCCAGCCCCTGACTGGTTTTCAGATACACATCCTTAAATTATTTTTCTCTTGTATTGACAGATCAAGAAGCACAAAGGACAGGAAGTGGCCATCTTTAGAAACAAAACATCTCTGCAACTGAAAATAACAGAACACAAAACAAACCCAGGCAGTGAGGAAAGAGGCTGCTGAAGCAGTTTCCAAAGATCAATACCGTGCAATCTCCTGGAGCAGGGGATGTGATGGGTGGCTTACAATAAAGAGGGAACCAAGGTCACGCACAGAGGTTTGGTTTCCTTTGCTTTGCTTTGCTTTGGTTTCTTCCGTTGGCTTTTTCCAGCTACAAGGAGGCCCTTACCACTTCAGCACTATCTTTTGCATGTGTGCACCAAGTGCATGTGTGCTTGTCGGGGTGTACACAAACGCATTCCTGCAAGGAGGCCCAGAGACTGCCCTTGGAGCCCATCTGGCTCCACAGCAATCCCCTTGGGAAAATCAAATGTAAGATGTCACTCAGACAACCAATTATTATGCTGCTTTAGATAAGGCAACTTGCACTTTTTCTCCCTGTCAAACTCCTGAAAAGAAGGGTTGCAAAGTAGAGGGAAGAAGACTAATGAGATTTTCACTACCTATAGAGCATGTGCTGAAAGGTCCTTTGACAAAGAGAAGATAGAAATCGGGTATGTCTTGCCTGGCTCCACATATATTAGCATTTTCCTTTGTAACTATACTAGCATTTTTCCAATTTTCCTTTTCTCAGGCTGACTTATCTAATAGTCACTTAACAAAGCAGTTTAATAATAACAAAGTAGCCGATAGTGTTGAGTAATAAGAAAATAACTAACACTTAAGGATCATTTGTTCTATGCTAGGTGCTGAGCATTTTATCTCCCCACTGCCTTTAATATTCACACCTGTCTAGGAAGAAGGAGCCATTAGCCTCTCCATTTTGTGGGTATGTAAACAAAGCCCCAGCAAAGTTAGGTGATTTGTACAAAAACACACAGCTAGGAAATGGCAATGCCTAGCCCAAATGCCTTTCTGTAGCAAGTCCATGCTCTTCCTTCCTCATGTGCACATTTCACTGAGCTCCCAGGGTGTTCTAGCTTAAAAAAAAATACCTCAGCCTGAGAGAAGGTGGCCTGGCTGAGAGCTACCTTGCTGGCCCTGCTCTATCAGCCCCTGGGTCCACAGAGCATCATTTGTGATCTGAGGATGAAAGAAGGTAAAAGCCTGGCTTCCCAAGGGGAGGTTTCCCACAAAATGGGTTCTGCATCTCGTCTGTTTCCAGCAGAGAGATGAGATTCTACCCCCACCTTGAAGGGAAGTCCAGCTGATCCTTTGGTACCTGAATCTGCTGAAACAGACTGACAACAGATCAACAGGAAAAAGGCACACAGATTTATTAACACACACATGTGCATGGGAGCCACACAACACAGGAAATGCAAAGAGCCAGCTACCCGAGGCTTAAATGCCCTCTGTCTAGGAGAGAGGGAAATTGAGGCAGTAGGCATCTTTAGAGGAGCAGTAAATGATTTTGCAGGAACTGAATCAGCCCAGAAGAGTAAACAATGGTCTGGGACAAAGTTCCCCTGGGCTCTGGATGTGGTATTCGACAAGTCTCTTCCTCTGTGATGAATTCAGTCTTCGAAATTTCAGTATGAAGACTGTGTTCCTCTTTGGCAGATCTGGTCTTCAGGCTGATGAGGGGATTTAAAGGAAATCCTTCCTTGCATCTGCTGCCCCCACAACCAGGTGCTCTCAGTTTGGAGTCCAAGAGACATAATTGAGGCCCAACATCCTCCAATCCCTTTCCATGGTAGGTACAGAACAGCACCTAAATTTTCATGGCTGGGAGACCTTGGGCATGTTACTTAGCCTAACTTGTGTTTTTAAGCCCATGAAACATAGGTTGTTGTGGCAATTAGATGAATTATTGGACATGATGCTTCTTACAGAGCCTGGCATGGTGCACCAGCTAATAAGTGTTGACTGTTACCTTACAAATGGTCTGGGGGTCCCCAGTTTGCACTCCCTTTCATGGTCGCAGCCTACTGAGCTGCCTCCTCTCTCCCCACATGACCACTGTCTACAAAGAAAATCTCACACACACAGCACTGCCCTCCAGTGAATTTTGCTATTGGCTGACAGACAAATATCACACATGTCTTGTGGTTTTTTGTTTTGTTTTTGATACTTCATCATGCCTGTGTTGGTCAAGTCTGGGTAGGGTTATTGCAATCTCAGTGGCTCAAAAGAACAAAAGTTAATTCTTCACTAACACTCTATGTCCATTGCATGGGGAGGCCTGTTGTACAAAGTCACTCAGGGACCTGGGCTGGAAAAGGCTCCATTCTCTGGAACATCATCAATATGAGCCCAGAAGTGATGCCTCACTTCCACTCATAGCTCATATGCCAGGAATAGTCACACAGGTCTACTCATCTGTAAGAAGGGAAATGTACCAGGAACTCTTGGTGAACATCCATGCATTCGTCCAAAATGTCTCAAACATCTAAGCATTCAAATACTCTATATTTCTCTAATTACATCACTGTTCTTCATTTCTCCATTCTAATGATCTATTGCTTTTATGAAAGGTATAGGAAACTCATTAATGTACTCAAATAAGTCAACACCTCAGGAGGACAAGTAGTCTGAGTGGGTGATTTCTGTATATTTAATTCCTAAGAAGCTAAATTCCAGGGGCCAGTGCTGTGGCATAGTGGGTAAAGCCACTGCCTGCAGTTCCAGCATCTCATAGGGATACCAGTTCAAGTACTGGCTGCTCCTCTTCAAATCCAGCTCTCTGTTATGGCCTGGGAAAGCAGTGGAAGATGGTCCAAGTCCTTGAGGCCCTGCATCCATATGGGAAACTCAGAAAAAGCTTCAGGCTCTTGGCTTCAGATTGTTGGCCCAGCTGCCCTTGCAGCCATTTAGGGAGTGAACCAGCAGATGGAAGACCTCTCTCTCTCTCTCTCTCTCTCTCTCTCTCTCTCCCTCTTTTCCCCCTCCCTCCCTTTCCCTCTCCCTGACTCTGCTTCTCTGTAACTCTGCCCTTCAAATAAATAAATCATAAAAAAGAAGTTAAATTCCTTTTGAGACACATCCACATGTGCCACTGTGAATTATAATACTGATCTAGGCCTTCTTTGATATTTCTGATTGATGGAATGATTACTGCATATAACTAAGTGGAATACCTTTTTAACTTCTGAATGGACAAGGGACAAACATTTGAATTGATTTAGTCAAAGGCTAAAACGTTAAAGATTTCACATCTTCATCATGCTGTGGCTTTGTGGAGTTGTTACATATGGTAGTGGTCATTGTTGTCATCATGAAGTTATTATCTGTGTCCTATGGGAAACAGCATGCAGTGCTAAGAACTCCATAACCCGCTTTGTTCACATAAAAATGTGAAATGACACGACAAATGAACCTATCAGGAAACTCCTCTAATTTGAGTGAAGCCAAAACTCCAGGTACTAAAGGCAATGATCTTTGTTGCTTCTTTTTGCTGATGTTTAGCTCAAGATGGAACGTTAAGGGGAGAAGAAATGTGAAGTGTAAGATTTTCAAGAAGTGTTTCAAATTTAAGAGCTCACATCCTCGGGAAAAACTATTTCAACAGCAAAAACCGATGTCACCAGTTTGCATTCTTGTCTGAGCTCTTATACCAAACGGAGTTTTGCTCATCATTGGGAGCAGCGGCTTTCCATCACACATGCACATTAGAAACAACACTTAAGTTTTAAAGTGCACATATACCTGGGCTCAAGCACCAAGAATTCTGATTCCCTGGACCTGAGTTTCAGCACTAGGGTCTGTAATTTGTACAGACCTAGATAGAAATAGCTTAATTTTTAATTAGCAAGGGCCGATGTAAAGGTAAGACTTCTTTTTTTTTTTTTTTTTTTTTTTTTTTTGTACAGGCAGAGTGGATAGTGAGAGAGAAAGACAGAGAGAAAGGTCTTCCTTTTTGCCGTTGGTTCACCCTCCAATGGCCGCTTCGGCCAGCGCATCGCGCTGATCCTAAGCCAGGAGCCAGGTGCTTCTCCTGGTCTCCCGTGCGGGTGCAGGGCCCAAGGACTTGGGCCATCCTCCACTGCCTTCCTGGGCCATAGCAGAGAGCTGGCCTGGAAGAGGGGCAACCGGGATAGAATCCAGCGCCCCAACCGGGACTAGAACCCGGTGTGCCGGCGCCGCAAGGCGGAGGATTAGCCTGTTAAGCCACGGCGCCGGCCAAGACTTCTATTTCTTAAAAGAACAGAGAATTCTGCTTTCTATCCTCCAGTGGAATTTTTAGTCCCTAATGTAGCTTCCATTTATTCAGAGAGGGAAACTGAATCAGGCAAGCACATGGCCACCACCACAGGAAGAGTCGCTATCAGAGCCGAAAAGGTATCCAGGATGTTCTTAACCAGTAATCATTCCCCATTATTTGCAACCAAGTGATAGTTAAATCCTTATTATCCAAGTTTCTCTCTGAATTGTGTGTAGTCATTGTATGGTGAATACCAAGATAGAACAGTAAATAATTACATTAATCTTCTCTCTGTTCTTGGGATAAAAACAAATCTTATGTGTGTTTGCAGGGGCCGATGCTCGCTCATTCCAGCCGTAGCAGCCAGCTTTATTTAACTCACCATGTCAAGTGGTCTCTAGACAAGGCAGGTGAGCAAGGAAGAACATGGAACAAGCAAGAGAGCAGGGACATAGCTGTGGCCTGGTGGCAGTCCAATATGGCTGGAAGAAGGTATCCTCTGCTCAGGGGTGACTGGTCAGTGTTAGGGATTAGGGACATCCACCACAAAGTAGGAGTGGATGGGGGAAATGGCCACCAAGAATTCAAAGGTAGTTGGAGTCTGGAAATCCACAAGCAGCAAGATCTCCAGGAAAAACATTAAATGAGGACCTATGCCTGGTTCTGAGTCTCCCAGAAACTAAGGTAAAGGGTCAACAAACCGATTTGCATAACGCTCATTTTCTGCCCTAATACACATAGAAAATCACCTTAGTTAAATGTTTAATGAGATTGGGAGTCAAGGAAGAGTACATCGCAGGAATCTTTGATTAAGAAACAGCTAAGTAGCTTAATTGACTTTCTTAAATGGCTAGTTTTTTTTTTTTTTTAATGAAAACTTGGATAATTATTTTACTGACCCAATTACATAGGTTGAGAACAAAACTTTCAGCAGAGGGGCAAAGCATCTCCTTTGTCATCCAGGCCTCACCATTTTACCATATCTCCCACAGTTCCCAGGCCACAGCGCTGACCCACAGTGCTGGAGTACTGGACTACTTCCTCCCCGAATCTGGGCTACATTGTTCCTCTCATTGGAATGTTCTCTGTCTTCTCTTTCTGTATTATGAGACCATGTTTATAGGTCACAACACAGCTTCAATGTGACCACTTCTGACCCCAGCAGGGCTGTTTCTCTATCACCCCCACACAAACACTATATGATGACAGCATCCTCAGAGCACTCTCAGGGGATCCAAGGCTTCGAATCATTGTTACATAATTAGTATTGATCACATATTTATTTGAACTTCAACAATTCTATTTCTTTCACAAGGTTGAGCCCAAGTGACACTAAATGGTGGTGTTTTCCATTTAACCAGCTTGTACAGTATTATCACTTCTGCACATTTGTCCCTCTGTACAGATATACAAGTATGTATTAAAATGTATGATTGTGGTTATTGCAGTTAAGTGATAGGATTATGGGTAATTTTTGCACTGATTTTTACACATTTCCCTGTTGCCAGAATTTTTTAATTGAGAATGTTTTTAATAAAATCAGTAAGAAGGGCCGGTGCTGTGGCACAGCTGGTTAATGCCCTGGCCAAAGCTCCAGCATCCCATATGGGCGCCAGTTCGAGACCCGGCTGCTCTACTCCTGATCCAGCTCTCTGCTATGGCCCGGGAAAGCAGTACAAGATGGCCCAAGTCCTTGGGCCCCTACACCCATGTGGGAGACCTGGAAGAAGCTCCTGGCTCCTGGCTTCGAATTGGCACAGCTCCGGCTGTTGTGGCCAATTGGAGAGTGAACCAGTGGATAGAAGACCTCTCTCTCTCTGCCTCTCCTCTCTCTGTGTAACTCTGACTTTCAAATAAATAAATAAATAAATCTTTAAAATAAAAGAAAATAAAGTAATCAGTAAGAATTTAAAAACAAGCCCCTGGGTCTCTTATCTAAAAGTGCCCACCCACTCCTGCTCCTTTACTCAGTATCCCTGAATGCTATTAGTTTGCTATATAGCCCCTACCACAATTTGTACTTGCATAGTTATTTATTCCTATGTGGCCTCTTTAGTTTGTGTCTTTGCCTTTTAACAATAAACTCCCTGAAAGAAGAACCATTGTCTTCACCAAAATACCCATCAAGTAGTGCAGTGCCTGGCATATAGCAAATGCTCAAAAATAGTTGTTGTTTAATGAATAGTTGGATGAATTAACATGTGATACAGTAAAAGAAACATGAACTGAATCTTAAGCAATTAACAGGATTTAAAGGACAGTTTTCTAGGCAGTGATGACACCAAGGGCAAGGATGCAAAGGCATAAATGGATGCTCGTATATCTGTGAAACCAAGGCGAGTGTGGCCAGAACACAGACTGGGTTATATGGGGAAATAAGGCTGCAAGGATAGGTTAGAGCTGATTGTCCAAAAAAGCCTCGTAATTTGACAAATAAGTGGGTAAGTGATATCCATAAAGGTACTCAATACAATACAGTAGGGGGTGCAGAGAGGAAATAAAGGGGATTTTTGTTAATGTTTTCTTTTGAAATAATTTTATATTTACAGAAAAGTGGTGAAGTAAAGTTCCTGTGTGTCCTTCACTCATCCCTCCTAATGTTAATAAGTTGCACTTTGTAAATTCACATTTATGAAATAAAAAAATATCATGAATAACAAAAGTAAAAAGATCAAAATCAAGAAATAAACACTGATGCAACACTATTAACTGAAGTACAGTTTTTATGCAGATTTCCCCAGCTCTTCCACTAATTTTTTTAAGATTTATTTTTTGAAAGTCAGAGTTACACAGAGAGAGAAGGAGAGGCAGAGAGAGAGAGAGAGAGAGAAAGAGAGAAAGAGAGAGAGGTCTTCCATCTGCTTGTTCACTCCCCAATTGGCCGCAACGGCCGGAGCTGCACTGATCCAAAGCAAGGATCCAGGAGTCAGGTGCTTCTTCCGGGTCTCCCACGTGGGTACAGGGGCCCAAGGACTTGGGCCATCTTGTACTGCTTTCCCAGGCCATAGCAGAAAGCTGGATCGAAAGTGGAGCAGCCGAGACTCGATCCAGCGCCCATATGGGATGCTGGCAGTGCAGGCGGCTGCTTTACCCGCTGTGCCAAAGCATTGCCCCCCACCCCCAACTAATGTTCTATTTTCATTCTGGACTCCAATATAAGTATCTCACTTTCCATTTAGTTGTGTCTCCTTGGTCTCCTCCCCTCTGTGTCGGCTCCTCATCTTCCCTTATCTTTCATGCACTTGACATTTTTTAAAGAATCCTGGCCTGTTATTTTGTAGAGTACCTCTCAGTTCAAGTGTGATGCTTTTTCATGATCAAATTAAGGGTATGCATTTTTGGCCTTCCTCAGTGCATCATTTTGAGGGGTGTGCAATGTTGGTAACACATTACTGGTGATGTTAATCTTGATCACTTAGTTAAGGTGGTGCTGCCAGCTTTCTATATAAAGCTTTTTTTATAAAGTTATAATTTGTTCCTCCATATTGGAGTACATGCTTTTTAAAATAAATTTTATTTTGTATATTTAAAACATTCAACATGATGTTATAGGATACATATAGATAGTAAAATAGTGAAGCCAATTAGTATAGCCAGCTCTCATATAGTTGAAGTAGACACTTTCTGACTATGAAAATACCCTATTTCTCCTTAAAGTTCTGACTGCTAATTTAAGCATCTACAGTGGACTTTACCTGCAATTATTCCTGTAGTGATTACTTTCTGTTTTCCTCATTCCTTCCACATTTATTAACTGCAATTTTTCTGTAAGGAAGAATTATCCCTTCTCCCCATTTATATATACAATTAATCATTCATATGAGCATAAATTTATGTATTTCTTATGTGATTTATAATCCATTACTATCTCTATTATTTTTTTTGCTCAAATTGTTCCAGCTTTGGCCATTGGGAGTTCTTTTAGATTGTTGCTGTGCATTTCCAATGTGCCTCTATTCAGAGGAGCACCTAATTTGAAGATTTGATTTTGAATTTTAAAGTAAAATCAGCCTTGTGGAAAGATTGCATTGCAGTATTTTACTCTAAGAAAGCTTTCGGCTCAGTTGCTCCTCAAACCTTGGAACGAACTAACTGGCAGCCTTGGATAACATCAAAGGCTACTATAAGATAGATAGCATGAGTTTCGATTATTGGCTGCCAACTTACAAGTGGAATGAAGACACATACTTTGTGGAGGAGGATATCAAAATCACCTGTGTAGCCCCAATCACAACATCTCCTTCCAAGCTTTAATGAGCACCTGTTACCTGTTCATGAGGTCTTCAAAAATGTATGTTATGAAAAAAATTAAGTGTAGTTCTCTCTTTTTGCACCAAAATTAATTTTAATTCAATTTTCCATGAATTTTTGAAGTATCCATATAAATACAGAATCTTTTAAGTCAGTTGTGGTAGAAAAAAAGTTAAGAAACACCACTATAAGAAGTCATGGAGGCCAGTGCCACGGCTCAATAGGCTAATCCTCCACCTGCGGCGCCGGCACCCCAGGTTCTAGTCCCAGTCGGGGCGCCGGATTCTGTCCCGGTTGCCCGTCTTCAAGGCCAGCTCTCTGCTGTGGCCCGGGAGTGCAGTGGAGAATTGCCCAAGTCCTTGGGCCCTGCACCCCATGGGAGACCAGGAGAAGCATCTGTCTCCTGCCTTCAAATCAGCCCGGTGTGCTGGCCGCAGCAGCCATTGGGGGGTGAACCAATGGAAAAGGAAGACCTTTCTCTCTGTCTCTCTCTCTCTCACTGTCCATTCTGCCTGTCAAAAAATAAAGAAAGAAAAAAAGAAAAAAAAAGAAGTCATGGAAATGAGACCACAGCAATTAGCTAGCTCCCTCCTAAGCTGCCTTGGACCATAGATTTATTGTCCTTTTGTAACACAACTTCAATGTGCAACTGTCCTGAATTCTTGGGCTCATTAACCTTTCTAAAGAACAATTCTGAAAAGCAAAGCGGGAGCCCCTTGGTTTTGTCTAGGGAAGCTAGGGGAATTTTAGGGGGTACTAATAGATTTTTACATTCCCAGTGTAGGGTGAACATCATCCCCAAGAGAATCTCTCCAACTCCCAACTTTCACCTCAGGTTGCTGTTCCCTTTCTCATGTTTTTCTTGAAATTAGGTCAAACTAAGAGGTAAAAGTATATCATTTCTATTCTAAAATAAAATCAAAAGTTGACTGAGGTTCTGACATCTTGGATAAAAGAGCCTGAAAACTTCAAAGGTTGATGCGACTGGATGCTGCCCTTAGGAAAATTGTGGAGTAGAGGCTGAATTTCTTCAAAGACATGGGGTACAGTTCTTTGTGAGGGAAGTTTGTAAAGTGCCAGTAAAGGAACCCATAAGCCTGCCTAACTTCCCAACTTTTCTCCTCTACCCTTTACCTCTTTTTTTCCCCTCCTCTTCCCTTCATGCTGCTGAAGGAGTTGGGAGAGCCAACTAAATACACGCAGAGGTCCAGGCACAAGCCCTCGCGTGGAAATTGCCAGTGGCAAGTAGACAGGTGCAAGGAAACAGTTCCCCTTAAAGGTGAGAGTCACTGGTCTTATCCCATTTTTCCTGTAAACTGAGACTGGAATTTTCTGAACCCTCTTTAGCAAATGATTTTCACTTCTCTATCCAAATCCAGCTTTCAAATTCACATCCAGAAACTCATGAGGATTGGGAATTTGCCCTAGCAGTGAAGATACTGGCATCCCACAGCAGAATACCTGAGTTTAACGCTCTGTTCAGGTTCTTGACTACAGCTTCCTGATAACGCAGACCCTAGGAGGCAGTAGGTGCTGGCTCAAGCTGTTGGGTTTCTGCCACCCACATGGGAGACCTGGATTAAATTCCTGGTTCCTGGCTTCAGGCCCAATCCCAGCTCTTATGAGCATTTAGATAGTAGATCAGCAGGTGGGAGATCCCTCTCTCTTTACTCTCTCTCTCTCATAAATGAATAGATGATAAAGTGCTTTTTTTAAAAAAATGAGATGCATAAGTAAATGAGTCCATAAATATGAAAAATACATAGATTGAGTTGCGTTTCTCCAACTAGAGGAGAAAAAAAGGACTTGGCAGAATGAGCCTATGAAAGCACTTAGGAGTGTTTTTATGTTTACTTACGTGAAACAATAAACACAACAAACCAAATGAAGATAATGTTACTGGAATTTCACACATCTTAAATTAGTAATAGCAGGTTACTATATAATTAATTCCATTTTCCATCCAGTAATGGCTGAACATTTTTCAGGATCTACCTTTCCTGAATATTCAAGTAGGTGCTTTTGTGTATGTTTTGTTATGTTGCAGAGGGCAACAAGAGTCCTTTTTCTTACCTTATCCCCTAGCCAACTGCTCCCCAGTCTTTCAAGCTATGGTACACAGAATAGAATGGAGATAAACTTGAAGATATTTAAGGATGTTCATTTAGAATTTGGTTTTAAAAATTATTTAGAGAGGGGCCGGGGCTGTGGCGTAGTGGGTAAAAGCTGCCACCCACAATGCCAACATCCCATAAGGGCACCAGTTTGAGTCCTGACTGCTCTACTTCCAATCCAGCTCTCTGCTATGGCCTGGGAAAGCAGTGGAGGATGGCCCAAGTCCTTGGGCCCCTGCACTCACGTGGGAGATCCGGAAGAAGCTCCTGGGTCCTGGCTTCGAATCGGTGCAGTTTCAGCCGTTGCAGCCAACTGGGGAGTGAACCAGTAGATGGAAGACCTCTCTCTCTCTCTGCCTTTCCTTCTCTCTATATATAACTCTGACTTTCAAATAAATAAATAAATCTTAAAAATTATTGAGAGAAATACAAAGGATAATATTTGTATAAAGTTTTCAAATAAAATATTTTCAAAGATGTCAATGAAAAATTTGAGTGTATTTCTTTATAACTTTTTTGTCAGATGTTATTATTGAAATGGCTACATGAAACTAATCATCATGACATTTTAATGACAATCTCTTCAGATTCTAGGGTTTTTCTCCGCCATTTTATTTGAAGTGCAGAGAGACAGCCACAGAGAGGTCCTCCATCTGCTGTTTCATTCTCCAAATGCCCACGATAGTCAGAGCTGGACCAGGTTGATGCCAGGAGATTGGAACTCAACCTGGGTGTCCTACATAGGTAGCAGGAACCCAAGTATTTGAGCCATCACTACCTCCCAGGGTGTTTTGCAGCAGCAGGAAGCTGAATTGGGAACAGAGAAACCAAGTCTCAAACCAGGTCTCCAATATGGAATGTAAGCATTCCAAAATGAAATTTAATTGCTGTGCCAAACACCTGCCTTCAGATTCTTGATAGTCTCCACCAGAAAAACACTTTATGCATATAGATAATAAAAACTTTAAAAATCCTTATTTCAGAATTGCTCAAAACCTTACAGAACTTTAAACTGTGTTAAAAAAAAAAAACTAATGTTTTTGCTTTCCTTTATTAACAAATGTAGTGTTGAAATACTCATAATAATATGAAACAGGATACGAGTTGTAGCAACATATGTTAAGCCAATGCTTGGGACACCCACATCCTATATCAGAGTGCTGGTTCAAGTCCTGACAACTCTGCTTCCCATTCAGCTATCTGCCAACGTGGCTTGGAAGTAGCCCATAGTAGCTCAAGTACTTGAGTTCCTGCCACCCATGTGGGAGACCTAGCTCCTGGCTTCAGCCTGGCCCAGCCCCAGATGTTGCAGCCATTTGAAAAGTGAACCAGTCGGTGGAAGATCTCTCCCTGTGTCTCTCTCTGCCTTTCAAATAAGTAAGTAAGATCTTTTTTTAACAAAAAATGAATGGATTTTGAAGTTTAACTTTAGTTCATCAAGTATTTCTACATAATGCTGAAAGTATGATTTTCTAGTTGCAAGTGTATTAAAGAGATCACTCATACTAGTTAAATGCCACTGAATGGGCTCATCATAGTCAAATAAACAAAAGGACCCCATAACTATGAAGACACATGTGCCCAGTAAGCTAGACCCATCCTGCTAGGAAACTCTAGAATAGCACATATCTCTCCCCAGCCTCACTCACTAGCTCTTCCTGGAATACAGTAGGCTGCTTGTCCACAAGATGCAACGGTGAGTTCTGCAGCTGACAGAAAATACATCAGTGGAGAGCTTCTCCTTGGCCAACCTCAGCTACACAGTGTTATACTGAGCTCTTAGGTCTTCAGCTTCAGGAACAAAAGTGCAGCCTCTGAGCACTCTTCATGGGTGAGTGCATCTCTGATGTAAAGACTTTAATCTGGGGTCGGCACTGTGGCATAGCAGGTAAAGCCGCCGCCTGCAGTGCCAGCATCCCATATAGGCTCTGGTTTGAGTTCTGGCTGCTCCACTTCTGATCCAGCTCTCTGCTGTGGCCTGGGAAAGCAGTAGAAGATGACCCAAGTCCTTGGGCTCCTGCACCCATATGGGAGACCCAGAAGAAAGTTCCTGGCTCCTGGCTTCGGATCGACGCAGTTCCGGCCATTGCGGCCAAGTGGGGCAGATGAAAGAATCTCTCTCTCTCTCTTCTCTGTGTATGGTGTGTGTGTGTGTATGTGTGTGTGTGTGAAACTCTTTCAAATAAATAAATAAATCTTTTTAAAAAATATAAGCCTTTTAAGAAGAAGACTTTGTTCCACATAGAGCATGTGCAGTGACAAGTGGTCTTCAAAATAACTGTGATGATAACCATGATTTAATTTAGATAACTAATACATTTTCTCCCTAAGATCCAAATTTAAGACTTTAATTCATCTCATCATAATATCAACACAGCCACCTGTCAGCAAAATGTTATACACCTGTCCCATCTCAACATCTTCACAAAGATGCAGCAGATTGCTAAATCAAGCCCACATTTCCCTTCCTCCTTTTTCTTTCTCTCTCTGAAGCCATCTTGAGCAAACCACTGGAAACTCTACATCTGAATTCACCTCCATTTCCTAGACCCAGCCCTATGGCAATCCTCATCTAATTGTTCCCAGCACAAGCTGCGATTGAGAAAAAGCTCTATAGAAGTAAATTTGCATCTACTGAAATTTTGCTTATTGCTGACTTTGTTGAGAATCAATTACCTTCCACAGACAATTTGCAACTAAATAAGTGACTGTAATTCAAACACACCTTCTGATCAAGAGCATTTGGAGAAAATTGATACAGCCTTAGCGCTTTCCACTTTACTATACTACTTTCTCCAAACATCCCATTGATGTAAATGGCTTTAAAACAACAGAATGTGTTCACCGGAAACTTTCTTGCAAATTTCCAATTGTGCCAAGCTCTTGGCTGCTTCATCAGAACAACTTCCCTGAACACTGTTATAGGCTGAGTAGGATTCTTCTCCCCAAATCTCATGCAACTGATTAAACTCTGATGTCCTCATGTTAATGATTGATTGCACAAGGGTGGAGTCTTGATCTAATGATGGCATCTGAGAAGTGGGGCCAATGGGATGTCTTTGGGTCATGGTGGGTGTACCCTTGGAAGGTGGTTCTCTTGAGAGGTTTGATTACTTGAGTTCAAGTTCTACCTCACTGTTCTCTCTCTCTGCTTCCTGGCTCATTAGGTGAATGTACCTCTGCATCCCCCAAGACCAGCCTCCATCAGATGCCAGACTATAGTCTGCCAGGTCCTACAACCTCCAACGGTAAGCCAAAATAGACCTTTTATTTTCCAAGAAGCTCCTCAAGTTTCTTAGTAGAAGTAACAAAAATCAGACTAATACACCCTTATTTCCCCCTTCTCTATTCCCAAAGCCTCAGCTTTTAAGGCCTGGAGATGAGTGAGCCCTGGACGTCAGGTTTGATAAAAAAATACTATTCAGAGCGTGCTTTTCAGGAGTCCAGAAGGGAAATTCCCTAAAAGCATCCAACAGTTATGCTTCCGTTTGAAGTTTGATGCAGTTACTAACTTCTGTCTTTGCTTCAAGGAAACTCACAACTGACATCAGTTCTTTGTGAAAACAGTGCTTAATATTTACAATGCCATATACTACACAGTTTGGAACAGGAGAATATGAAAATCTTTCTAGAATTTTGGAACAGAGAAGTCTCTTTGTGTTTCTCCTCCTGGAAGCTGGGAAGGCTGCAAGGTGCTAATTAAGTTCAATAGGAAAGTGTCTAAGGAGGTGTCGAGCAAATCAAGAGAAGCTATGGGGGAACACTGAAGCCCAAGCTTCCAGGAAAAAAAATCTGGAGGTAATTCAATTCTGATTTTGTTAGGTAGCAAGGTTGACATTATTTACCTATATGAGTGAGAGGGGCTAAAGAAAATGACAATTTTTGTGCAGTTGGATCAGGGAAGAAATGTAGAAGCAAGCCCAGGAAGCAGACCAGCATTTGTACATCAAAAGTCTTGCCCTTGTTAGATAAACTTACTGGGCGGGTCCCAGCCCTCTAGGACCTCTGGAAGCTTAGGGGTCTTTCCTACCCTACATCGGTGCTGGAAAAATCCTGGGAGGAATCTTATCAATTCTACTCCCAGAAATCCCTCCAGCCACCAATATGGGAGCTGTGACTACAATAACCCATATCTATAAAAATTCCACTCTGAATACAGACTGGGTCTCAGTTCTTTCCTGAGATGTCTGCCTGGTCTGTCAGGTGCATCTGTTCATTAAGCTTGGCTAGCTTGCCTACTGCTACTCCACTCACATCTGAAATTCTTTTCTTTCACATAGACAAGAACTTCTGTTCAGCCTGTCTCCTGTAACTATTTCATTTTTTTTTATTTGACAGGTAGAGTTATAGACAGTGAGAGAGAGAGAGAGAGACAGAGAGAAAGGTCTTCCTTCCATTGGTTCACTCCCCTAATGGCCACTATGGCCAGTGCTGCGCCAATCCGAAGCCAGGAGCCAGGTACTTCCTCCAAGTCTCCCATGTGGGTGCAGGGACCCAAGCACTTGGGCCATCCTCCGCTGCCCTCCCGGGCCACAGAAGAGAGCTGGACTGGAAGAGGAGCTACCAGGACTAGTACCTGGTGCCCCAACTGGGACTAGAACCCGGGGTGCCAGCGCCGCAGGCGGAGGATTAGCCAAGTGAGCCACAACGCCGGCCTCATTTCTTTGAATATGATATCTTCTCACACTGGGAAAATCTGCAAGAAATTTCTCCTATTCAATGTCCAGGGAGAAATAGGTTCTTTGTAAGTAAAACAAAATCTTCGTATCTTTAGGAAGAAATTGGAACTTGAAAGAAGCAGCACCAAATTGGAGATGCCCATGGATCCATGCATTCTTACACTCTATACAACCAAAAGTTTGGTACCTCCGATTATTTATCCAGTTGTCTAACAGAGATGGTACCACATGCCCTGTCTTGCAGTCTGCATGAGGCTGAGAGCGTCTCATCAACACATTAGTCATGGAAAGTTCTGAGAAAAGTACTGGCCTGATGTCAGGTGGTTTGACGTTGTTTGACTTTTTGTCAGGTAGAAGGAACTCTTTACTGCAGTTGGGGTCCTAACTAGATTCTTCATGTCAGCTTCATGGTCATTTACAAATACATTTTTGGTTTTTATCTTCCTGTTATTTTTCCAGTTCTGGACATCTCTTCTAGTTTCCCCTTAATTAAATAAATAGAAACAGCAAAACAAAACAGCATTTGAGAACACCATTTTCTCCAGGCGTCTGCCCTCCTCCAGTGGTATAAGGAAAATGAAGACATAGACATTTGGAATCTTTGATGTCAATAAGATTCTATACCAGTTTGAGACATTGTCCCAATGGTCATATTAGGATGATGAAATTATGGGCAGGGATGCCACGTAAGGCTGCCTACCTTGTATACTGCACAAAGGGCCCACCCGGTGAGTAAAGGCTGATGGATATCCAGCCCTTCTCTGCCTTTCTCTGAAGGAAAGAGGTTTTTTCTGTGCTATTTGACTGAGAAGCCATTTACTTAAGGTACTGCACCTGCCCAGAGAGGACAACTTTGTCAAATTTGTACAAAGATTTCACACAAGCTAGAGATCTTGACTACAGGTGATTGTTTGGATTCTGACAATGAGGTGTGGATGGGGTCAACCATATGAGTGGAGCTGTGGTTTTTCTTCTGCTTTAAAACAATTTTGCCAATACTTAGGAAGAATACTTTAACACTTCTTTTAGGTATTTTTCACAGATGGGCTTAAAACAAATCTGCAAGAGCCATGCCTGCCTCGCTTCCTCCTCTCAGGGTGTATATCTGAGATCCTAATCTTTTCTCAGAGCTTTCAAGGTGCCTATCCTGAAAGTCATAATGGCCACTTTCTCAGCCTGGCTCATTCAGAATCTACCCTTAGTGGCTCAGTATCTACTCTGCATTCCCTCACGCCCTCCTAAGCAATCTCAGTCACCCCAGTGGTTTTGATTTCACCAACTGCTGATGGCTCTGAAGTCTGTCCCTCCAAGCTGGAGTCCTTTCCTCAGCTCCATGTCTCTGTGCACATTGCCTGGCAGACATGCTTACCTGGTATTTCTTTGGCACTCCAAAGAGGCAGGTCCCCAACCAAACTTGTCATCTCCCTTCTCTGCTGTCACATAAACTTTTTCCATTTCTCAGGTATCAGCACAATCATCCACCAGCTGTCCCAAAAACCAGGAGTAACACCCGCAACCATGTCCCTCCCCAGTCCTTCCTAATGCTTCCTCTTGTCCTCACTCTTACTTCCTGTAGGCCATGGCCATCTCTTGACAAGACAACTGCAAAGGGCCTAACTAGTGATACCAGATCCCATCTCTCACCTTTTCAAGTCCCCCTTTACGCTGCCAGAATGATTTTTCTAAACTGCAAAGCTGAACCTATTCTTTAATAGATCTCCAACTCCAAGTTAAGCATGAAAAGTGAAACGGAGAGGTCAGAAGAGCAGGAACCAAAAAACCCCACCCACAGTAAGAAGTTTCACTTTAAGACACTGTTTTTAATCTCACTTTTGCGATTTTGGATTGTGTTCTATAATACATCCATTTTTATTTTTAAAGCACATTTCTCCAAAGCTTCAAGCAAAATAAATCCTGCAAAAGGTGTGTGGGGGTTGTGCTGTGTCTCCAGCAGCCCTCAGGCCGTCCTAGTTGAAATCTGCATCTCTTTTCATGAAACACAAAGACGCTCTTGACAGCTGACTCTTCCTCTCCACATCTCCAGTACTCCATCCAGCTTCTTGCAGTTCAGTGCACTGAATTCCTTGCAATTCTGTGACTATCATGCTGTTTCCCATTTCAGGATGTTTGCTTACACTGTTTCCCAAAACTAGAATGCTCCCTCCTCTACCTATCTGTTTGTCTTCAGGCATCAGTTTACCCTAGGAAGCTCTTCATGACAAACTCCAGCAAGCTGAGTTAGCCATCCTCCTTTTATACAACCAAAGTCACCTCTCCCAGAGTACACATTCACTAGATTTTAATTCATTGTTTTTGTTTGTCTTCACCCACTGGACTGTGAACTACTTCATATCAGGGTTTGCATTTTATTCATCTTGGACTTCCAAGGAGCAGTACCACGCCTGACACATGGTAAGACAAGAGGTAAATATGGATGTGAAAGCTCATTCTAGGGCTCTCTAGGATTGATTTGGCTGAGTTGGATAACCACAGCGATGTCCCTTTCCCCTCTCATTATCCCTTAAAGATTCCTTCTACTCCTATTGCCAAATAGGATGATCCCACACCAACAAGACTCTCCAGGCAAGGATGCCATAGCTTTCCTCTCCTGAGGAACCCTCCAAATTCCCATGATCTGATATTTAGTATATTTTCAATGAATTTCCACTAAATATTTGATTGAACCAATGATCCTCACCATTGTTCTCTTAGATTAAGCTGCCTTATATTTTCTCAACCTTATCTGTAAGAGAATCCTGATATCTGAAACCTCATGATCTAACAATCTACCAACACTTTACTATAATCCAATAAATGTATAACTAATAAATGAAAGAATGAAAAAACTGATGTCTTCATGTGCATTTCTGTTTTTCTTTTTTTTTTTTAAGCTGCCTGTGTAGACTATTGCTTTGAGAAGAAGCTTTCTGGGCTGTGGAAATGTTCTATATTTCAGTCTGGGAGCTGGTTATTCAAGTGGGTTTCTATCAATAAAGCCAATTATTTATTTTATTTTATTTTATTTATTTGAGAGGTTGAGTTACAGATAGTGAGAGGGAGAGATAGAGAGAAAGGTCTTCCTTCCATTGGTTCACTCCCCAAATGGCTGCAATGGCTGGAGCTGTGCCGATCCAAAGCCAGGAGCCAGGTGTTTCTTCCCAGTCTCCCATATGGGTGCAGGGGCACAAACACTTGGGCCGTCTTCTACCGCTTTCCCAGGTCATAGCAGAGAGCTTGATTGGAAGAGGAACAGATGGGACTAGAACCGGCGCCATAGGTGGAGGATTAACCTACTGCACCATGGAGCAGGCCCCTTCTGTTTTTCTTAAACAGTACGTTGTACCCATTTTAATTTTTTTGCCCTAGAACCTGGTATGTTTACCAACCTGCTAAGTAAGTAACTCATCTCACAGAAATTGAATCTTTACATATTGATAATGATTGAAATTTCTTTTTGAACACCTTATCTATGCCTGGTATGATTTTATTTTTTTCTCAGGCTTCAACTATAAAAACTTCAGACTCCTTTAGGAGTAGAACTTTGAGGTGGCTTTGATCTCTACCATGGCTAATAGAATGTAATGGATATAAAACCATTGTCCTCCAGGTAAGGACTACCTCTATTCTAAGTATTAATACACAATAAACAAGCCTTTGAAGCATGGTATGATTCTTAAACATTTTGATAGAACTAAATGAAAGTGCTTGGTATTCTACATGACCCACACTTGGTGTTCAGTGAATATTTTCCTCATCCCTTATTTATTCTCATCTTGACCTAACCAAGGAATAGAAGATCTGAATCCCATGGAATTTCAGAGCCGAGTCCACTTCTATTTAAAGGCAAGGATTCCCTTTCCCTAGCCACCATTTGGTGATAGGCTGCCAAAGCCTAATATAATGCACTTCTTTTTTGCCTGGGCGTAAGTCAAGCACATAGAAACTTTGTGAAGGATTTTGTCTTTCCTCTACTTAGGGCAGTAGTCTCCACTTTTCTTTTTATGACTGAAGACTTTTACCATTTAAAAGTTTCTGATGAAATATCATCAATGTATGCATACTTATTTATAAACTATATACATATATACCGTACTCATATATCTGTGCTTTTATAAAACCCATCAAAATGGAAAAGTAAAGTGATTTAAAATGAATAGCACTAGAAGTTCTCATATTTTCTTCTCTCAGCCCAATGAATTATCTCAAACTAGCTCACTATCTGACAGGATTCACAGCTTGCTTCTTGACAGCTTGGAGGGAGCAAGACTCTCCAATGTGAAGTCACTAAGTACATGAGGCCCTACCTCCCTCATTGGCTCACTTCCCTCAGTGAATCCCACCAAAAGCAATTGGCTTTACTTTAAAGGGAAAAAAATGACAATTCAATGATTGATGATTTAAAAGGCTTTATTTCCAATGGTCATGCTTAATGCTGTATTTCCTTCCACATGAAAAAAAAAAAAAAGTAGACTGCCAATTCTACTCTAGGATAAGGAAAAAGGCAAAAAAATCTACAGTGCATATCTCAGGCATGTCAAAATGCTATGGTAAGGAAAAGGAGGATTTTATCTCACAGAATCACAAGCACTGAACAACTTAATTTTGCATCCCAGGAAATCAGCAATCATCAACATGGCATTTTGCAAAATACTTAGGATTTGTGATAATAACATGTACTGCAGTGGCACTCTGTGTGATTCTCCACTTTGGCATTTCCCATTACTGTAGCCTAAAAGGGAAGAAAAAACATGATAGATGATTAGATAGGTGGTACATAGACAGATTATATATAATAGATAGACAAAATTGAAAAATGATACATAAAATTGTTTATTCCCAGTTGAACTAAATAGATACTTCTACCATTTGCATTTTCTTCCTTTCAAGGGATAGTTTTACCATAAAAGGTTAGGTTTGCCATGACTAGGTGTGCTATACTTCAACCCAATATCTCCCCTTGTCACCTCTACCCCATTCTCTTCTTTCTAAATAAGTCCAGTCTATATTCACAAGGCAACTGACTCTTAATTGCAGGGTACAAATGCCCAGCAAAATACGGGTCATTAGACACCTATGACATTGAATCCTGTGGGTGTGCTCTATGAACCTTTCTCTGGTTGGGCTGGCAGAAAGCTGCTGGGGCCCTTGAACTTCTTACCTTGGTAAAGGCTTTAGCCACACAGCACGTGGCCTCTGAGGTGATGTTCTTGGGAACCAACATCGTCTTCTTGGATCTTGCTGGAGTGGGATAGGCTCTGGAAAAGCAGCAGCCCATGCACTGGTAAATTGGGGCTCCCAGCTTGGAGAAGTATTTGTTTTCTTTTAGTTTACATTCTGGACAACCTATCAGAAAAAACAGATTCAAGGAGAAATTATAAATTTTTCATTATTATAAGATGGTAAATATTCTTTTTTATATTTAAAATATTTTTGCTGTATGTTAGTCACCATTGATATCTATTTGAATTGATGGTAATTATTTTTGAGGAAAGCCAATTTTTGGAGACATGCATGGGAAATCTCAGTTGTAGTAGTTTCTGGCTCTCCAGGAGCAGATTCTCTGTCTCCGTGCTAATAGCATGCCTAGAAGAAACAAAATTTGACAGATGAAAACACCACATTCATTTAGAAGGAGCATTTTGCCCAGGGGCAGAATGTTTCCCCTTTAGAATCTGCTATTGTTTTTTCCCCATAGAAACTCCAAATATTGGCAGAGAAAAATATGTCAGAATTAAGAAAGCTTGATGAGTGTAGAGAACCTGATATTAGATCAGGCATCTGCACTGGAGCCTGGGATTAAAATATTGCCATTTATCTAGAGAGAAACTCTAATAATATCTCACAATGTCAAGCCAATGGAATTATATCAGGTGCTAGATGAGATTTTTTTTCCCCAACAATATAGCAAACAAATTTATTGCATAAAATGGTTTGTTTTTCTCACTTGTTAACTGATGTGAAAATTCATCAACAAAGGCAATGCTAAAATCTTCTCAAATCTTCTGGGAGAAATGTACCCAAAACATAGAACAGTTAAATGAATGAGAAGTATTTTCTTCTTGTGAAACTTAGATAAAGAATAATAATGGATGTATTTCAGACAAAAATGTACAGGCTGCTATTTAAATGGATATGTAAGATATAGTTTTCGCTGTATCTTTTCTGAACTTAATTTAATTTTATATTCACAACCTACAAGTGACTAGATACATATCCAGCAGTGAAGATTTATCACATTTGCAACGGAGGTGGAAATGTAATTAATGGAGTTATTGATGTACATCTAGAAACTGTTCTCCTTATTGCTTCAAACCCAAGTTTGGCCACGCACCCTGCATTGCAAACTCGCCATCAGGAAAGGAATGGAGAATGTGCAGAAACACAGACAATGTGGCCAGAATGACGGCTGCATATTTTCTGTAGTAACCCATGGCTCTCCTGCAAAAAAGACATAGCAAAAAGAAAATTAACGTGAAATTGGCCTGCTGGTCATGAAAACGATCAATAGTCTCAGCATTATCAGTCATAATAGTCACCAATGCCTTGATCCCTCTGGTTTCAGCTCCCAGCATTCTTTAAAGCATTGTAAATACAAAAAAAAATCCAACTTCTCTTTAGGAGAAAAGTAGGGAGTTGAATCTTTCCATCTCTCATATAAGCCAGTAGATTGGGCCTAACAGTAACCATAAACCTTCTTTTGAAATGTGTTATCCGTTAATAAGCCTAATTACTTCATTTATAAACCATGAAACTTAAATATCTAAGAATATACTCATAAACTTCTATATAATATATAAAATATATAATCACTTGAAACCATCCTTCTCATTTCTCACATTCCCAAGCTAGAGGAGAGAAAGAAAGGACAATGTTTATCCTGCTTTTCACTCACAGGTAGTAGGTAAGGTCAAAGTCTTGTTACCAATAAGCAAATGCTAACCTAACAAGGTGACAGGGCAGACAACAGAGAACGTTGACTAAAGTCTTCCATTTCAGTTTTCTATCAGGTACATTTGTCCTTTCTTTACATACCTATACCTATAGATACAGCTTGACCTAAACAGTGTGTATGTGTAACTTCACTGCATCTGAGAATGAGGAAACACAGAAAACTGGATTGCATCCTCACGTGTCCTAGGAATACTCTTACATTGGATAAAAGGGACAGTTTTCATTCCCATTTATAAGTGAGAGAGTTATGTATATTCATGTTAAAACCATGAAAGATAACAGACAGAATATCAAATGCCAATAAAAAGACAAATCAGAACATCTAAAGAAAGGGAAAATTAAAAGCAATTTCACAAAATCTCTTTTAGAAATTGAAGAGGAAACAGTTCTCAACTCATTCAATGGGTCAGGATTACCCTGAAAACAAAACCAGGCAAAGATAAAACTGAAAGAAAGAAAATGGAAAACTACAGAACACTGTCACTTATGAAATTAGATACAATAATTCTAAACAAAGTAATAGCAGACTGAGCCCAGTGGTTAAGACATCCTTCTCCCATATTGGAGTACCTGGATTCGACACTCAGCTCTGGCTCTTGACTCCAACTTCTTAATAATACAGACCCTGAGAGGCAGCTCAAGTACTTGTGACCTTGTCACTCATGTTGGAGACCTGGATTACGTTCCAAGCTCCCAGTTTTCGCTCAGGCCAGCCTTCGCCATGGTGGGCATTTGGGGAGTGAATCGGCAGATGAGATCTCACATTCTCTCTCTCCCTCTCTTTCTCTCTCCCTCTCTTCTCCTCTCCTTCTATCTATCTTTCTCCCCATTTGTTTCTCAAATAAATAAATAAATAATATTTTAACTATTAGCAAATGATCAACTTGGAGTAATTCAAGGTATACAAAGCTGTCTCAAAATTTGTAAATCACCTAATATAATCTGCCATATCAATAAGTTACAGATGAAACAAGTTATACGGTTACATCAGCTGACTAAGGGAGAACATCTGCCAACATCTAATCTCTTTTATGATAAAAACTCTAAGGAAACAAAAATCAAGGAAGCTTATCAACTTGATTAAAAAAAAAAAGCCTACAGCTTACATCAGACTTAATGGTGAAAAAACTGATTGTATTTCCCCTAAGATCAGAAGCAGGGCAAGAATGTCCACTTTCACCCCCTTGATCAACATAGTATTGGAAATTCTGGACAGCTCAAAAAGGCAAGAAATAGAAAAGCACACGGATTGGAAAGGAGGAAATAAAACTACCCCTATTCATAGATGTCCTGATCACCTATGTGAAAAGGAAAAAGAAGAAGAAAACTCCAAGGAAAGTACAAAAAGAATCTGCTGGAACTGTTAATGACTTCAGTATGATCGCGTAGCCCAAGAACAACATTCAAAACTATATACTAAAAATAACATGGAAACAAATTAAAAACACAATGCCATTTACAATTGCTCCAAAAACAGTATTTAGGTATAAATCTAACAAAATATGTCAGGACTTTTATGCTGAAAAACTACAAAATTCTAAGAAAATTAGATCTAAATAAATGGGAAAATATATCATGTTCAAGCCTTGGAAGAATCAACATGGTAAAGATGCCAATTCTCTTCAAATTAACCTATTTTTTAAGTAAGATTCCTACCAAAATCCTATCACAATTTTTGTAGATGTATTTAAGACTATTATTACTATAAATAATAATATTGACAGGCAAATGATCTAGAATAGATATAACAATTTTAGAAACAAAATGGAAGGAATCACTATTATCAGTGTTAAGTCATATAGCTGGGGCCAGTGCTGTGGCGTAGCGGGTAAAGCCGCTGCCTGTAGTGCCGGCATCCCATATGTACACCGGTTCTAGTCCCGGCTGCTCCACTTCCGATCTGGCTTTCTGCTATGGCCTGGGAAAGCAGTAGAAGATGGCCCAAGTCCTTTGGCCCCTGCACCCATATGAGAGACCTAGAAGAAGTTCCTGGCTCCTAGCTTTGGATTAGCACAGCTCTGGCTGTTGTGGCCAATTGGAGAATGAACCAGTGGATGGAAGACTGGAAGACCTCTCTCTCTCTCTCTCTCTCTCTCTCTCTTTCTCTCTCTCTCTCTTTTTCTCCCTCTCCCATCTATTTATCTATCTGCCTCTCCTTCTCTCTGTGTGTAGCTCTGCCTTTCAAATAAATAAATCTTTAAAAAGAAAAATTATTTAACTACAGTAATCATAGCATGCTACTTTCAAAGGCTTATATACATAAACTAATGGGAGAAAATAAAGAACTCAGCAATAGGCCTACATAGGGAAGGGCATTTAGCATAGTGGTTAAGACTTGGGACACCCACATCTCCTGTCCGAATGCCTGGGTTTGAGTTCAGGCTCTGCACCTGATTGCAGCTTCCTGTTAGTGCACACTCTGGGAGACAGCAGATGGTGACACAATTAGCTGGGTCCCTGACATCCATATGGATCACCCAGACTGAGCTGTAGGCCTGGCCCAGCTCTGGCTTTTGCGGGCATTTGAGGTATGAACCAACATAGAAGAGAATGCTCTCTCTCCCTCTTTCTCTCTCTGCACCTTTCAAATAAAATATGTAAATAGAAATTGTACAAACATAAATAGATCCACAGAAATATACTCTGCTGTTTTTTGACAAACTGAAGCAACATTACAGAGGAATTCTACCCTCTCAACGACTTCTGCTAGAGTAATTGGACATCCATAACAAAAGGAAAAAAAAGAAAAACTGGGGCCGGCGCTGTGGTGTAGTGGGTAAAGCCACTGCCTGCAGTGCCAGCATCCCATATGGGCTCTGGTTCAAGTCCCAGCTGCTCCACTTCCGATCCAGCTCTCTGCTATCGTCTGGGAAAGCACTGGAGGATGGTCCAAGTCCTTGGGCCCCTGCACCCACGTGGGAGACCCGGAAGAAGCTCCTGGCTCCTGGGTTTGGATCAGATCATACAGCTTCAGCCGTTGCGGCCATTTGTGGAGCCAGCAGATGGAAGACTCCTCTCTCTCTCTTTGCCTCTGCCTCTCTGTAGCTCTGCCTTTCAAAAATATAAAGAAGGAAGGAAGGAAGGAAGGAAGGAAGGAAGGAAGGAAGGAAGGAAGGAAGGAAGGAAGGAAGGAAGGAAAAAACTGAGCATAAACTCAACACCTCATATGAAAACTAACTCAAAATTGATCATGGACTTCAAAGTAAAATGTAAAACTATAAAATTTTTGGCAAAAAAATTTAGGACCTAAGGCTAGGTGGACAGTTTTTAGACTCAGCAAAGGCATAATCCATAAAAAGGAAAAATTGATAATTGTACCTCATTCAAATTGTAGGTTATTCCTCTGTTAAGGGAATGAAAATGCCAGCTACAGACCTAGAGAGAACATTTGTAAGCCACACATCTACCAAAGGATGAATATCTATACAATATAAAGAATGCTCAAAACTCAACAATTACAGGGGGAAAAAATGAACAACTCAATTATAAAATGTGCATCATAATAAAGAGGACCTATTAATAGAAAATAAGCACATGGGGGCCAGCGGGGTGGCGCACTAGGTTAATCCTCCACTTGCGGCACCAGCATCCCATATGGGCACCGGGTTCTAGTCCCGGTTGCTCCTCTTCCAGTCCAGCTCTCTGCTGTGGCCCAGGAAGGCAGTGGAGGATGACCCAAGTGCTTGGGTGCCTGCACTCGCGTGGGAGACCAGGAAAGAAGCTCCTGGCTCCTGGCTTCAGATCAGCGTAGTTCTGGCCATGGCGGCCATTTGGGAAGTGAACCAACAGAAGGAAGACCTTTCTCTCTGTCTGTCTCTCTCTCAGTGTCTGTAACTCTACCTGTCAAATAAACAAATAAAAATCTTAAAAAGAAAAAAAAAAAACGAAGCACATGAAAAATATTCAACATCATCAATCATTAAGAAAATGCAAAATAAAACAACAGTGAAATAGCACATACCTATCAGAATGACTTAAACAAAAATTAACACCAAATATTGGCACAGATGCAAAGAAACATTATAACTCAGACTTTCTAATGGGACTATGAAGTCATACAGTCACTCTGGAAAGCAAATTGGCAGTTTCTCACAAAACTAAACATGGGCAGGCATTTGAAAGAACAGTTAAAACACCACAAGGGATGCCCACACTCCATATCAGTATATCTAAGTTCAAGTCCTAGGTATTTCCAAGTCAGCTTCCTGTTAATGTGCAACATAAAAAGCAACAGTCCCTGGGGCTCTATGGGTGACCTTCCTACAGTTTCTGGTTCCTGGCTTCAGTATGGCCCAGCCCTAGCTGTTGCAGTCATTTGGGAAATGAACTGGTGAATGAAAGATCTCTCTCTCTCTTTCCCTCTTCCTCTCTTTCCCCCTCCCCCTCTTCCCCCACCCCCTGCCTTTCACATAGATGAAATTTTTTAAATAAACATTTTTTAAAATAAGTACTTCAAAACTTTTTCTTAGTTTATAAAGCATTTGCTATTGGTTAATATGAAATCAATAACAAAAGTTCTTTGGGCTCTTCAATCATTTCTAAGACTGCAAAATGTTCTGAGGCCAAAAAAAATGAGAACCACTGCCTTGACTGATATACAAAGCCATAAGGAAATTTTCAGAATTAAAATTGGTTTCCTTTTTTAACTAGTATTATTTTTGTGCTTTGATCTTACAGCTCATATATTATGAAAATTGAGCCAGTATGCCATGAACAATTATATCAAAATTAATTCAGAAAGAAACATTCATAACAAGATTTCAGAATGTGAGAAGATGTAGTCAATGTCATTTTAGAATCTGCTTTATGAAAAAAAGCAGAGAAGATTCGAAGAGCGGACCCAAGTCACCATTGCTGTAGCTTACCATAGCAGAAACTACTATCTGTTTTTATTTTTAAGAGAAATGATATTAAATAAGAAGAAATTTTTTAAGATTTATTTATTTTATTTGAAAGAGAGTTACAGAGAGATAGAGGGAGAGACAGAGAGAGAGAGACAGAGATTGTCTGTCCACTGGTTCACTCCCCAGATGGCTGCAATGGCTAAGGCTGGGCCAAACCAAAGCCAGGAGCCAGAAGCTTCTTCAAGGTCTCCCACGTGGGTGCAGGGGCCCAAGCATTTGGGCTATCTTCTGCTGCTTTCCCAGGCAAATTAGCAGGGAACTGGATTGGAAGTGGAGCAGCCAGGAATGGAAATGGCACCTCTAAGGGATGCTGGCTTCGCAATCAGCAACTTTACCCAGTACACTACAGTGCCGGCCCCAGGAGAAATGTATTAATCCTGAGATTTTTGTGGTTTTTTTTTTAAAGATTTGTTTATTTATTTGAAAGTCAGAGTTACACACAGAGAGAAAGAGAAGCAGAGTGAGAGAGAGAGAAAGAGAGAGAGAGAGAGAGAGAGAGAGGTCTCCATCCACTGGTTCACTCCCCAGTTGGCCACAACTGCTGGAGCTATGCTAATCCAAAGCCAGGAGCCAGGAATTTCTTTCCCTTCTCCCACATGGGTGCAGGGGCCTAAGGACTTGGGCCATCTTGTACTGCTTTCCTGGGCCATAGCAGAGAGCTAGATTGGAAGTGAAGCAGCCAGAACTTGAACTGGCGCCTATATGGGATGCCAGCACTTCAGGTGGTAGCTTTACTCGCTAAGCCACAGCACCAGCCCCCTGTGGGCTTGTTTTTATTTTTTTTAAAGCATTTTGCCCCATGGTTTTTTTTTTTTAAGAATTTTCTTTTTTTTTTTTAAGATTTATTTATTTGAAAGTCAGAGTTACACACAGAGAGAAGGAGAGGCAGAGAGAGGTTTTCCATCGGCTGGTTCACTCCCCAACTGCCCGCAACAGCTGGAGCTGAGCTGATCCGAAGGCCAGGAGCCAGGAGCTTCCTCCAGGTCTCCCACATGGGTGCAGGGGCTCAAGGATTTGGGCCATCTTCTACTGTAAAGCATTTTCATAAATCTTATTAGCCTAATCAGCTTCAGGTTTTTATCTTTTAAAATTTGGAAGAAAAAAAATCAGGATAGGAAAAATAATTACATTCAGCTGGAATTTATGCTACTTTGCAAAAATATGTTCAATCTAAAGTCAGATTTGCTAAATCATCCTCTTTAGGTATTCTAAGGGAGGATCTTACAAATATCATAGGCTGTATCATCCAATCCCAGATAATCTTCAATGTCCACTTTATATGCCCTTACCTCCTGCCACACAACACATTAAAATAATATGATCCAAGAAAAGCTGTGTTTTCCTACATTGAACTCTTATATTACCCTCCAGTTCTCAGTCCTTCCACCTCAGAGTCCTATTAGGAGTTGCCCACCTGCTAGTATGGCTGTGAAGGTTTCACCCAGTCCCAAAACCAGAATAAATAATTTTCTAACAGTATTGACCCATCACTTTTAAAACAAATTTTTAGGAGACCTCCTATTAAGTGTCCTGAACTTTAGCCAGTTAGTCTGTGTTTATCCCTCCATCTATATGAAATGTTCCTAAAGATAAAAATTATGCCCCTATAATCTGCTACCACCCTAGCACAAGGCTTTACATAAAACAGATTTTTTAAAAAGATTTATTTTATTTATTTGAAAGACAGAGTTACAGAGAGAGGCAGAGACAGAGAGGTCTTCCATCTGCTGCTCACTCCCCAAATGGCTGCAATGGCAGGAACTGAGCCGATCTGGAGCCAGAAGCCAGGAGCTTCTTCCAGGTCTCCCAATGGGTGCAGAAGCCTAAAGACTTGGGTCATCTGCTGCTGCTTTCCCACACACATTAGCAGGGAGCTGGATCAGAAGTGGAGCAGCTGGGACTCAAACTGCCATGCATATGGTGTGCCGACACTGCAGGCTGGGGCTTTAACCTGCTGTGCCACAGCGCTGGCCCCACAACAGATGTTCAATACAATGATGTTATACTGGGGCTTTAGAAGAGCAATACTAATAGCAATAAAATGATGCTAAAGGAAGGGCAGATATTCGGCCAGTTTGTTAAGATGCTGCTTGGGATGCCTACATCCATACTGCAGTGCCTGGGTTCAAGTCCCAACTCTGCTCCCAATTCCAGCTTCCTACTAATGCAGACCAGGGAGAAGCAGTGATAACTCAAGTAATTGAGTTCCTGTCACTTATGAGGGAGAGCTGTATTGAGTTCCTGGCTCCTGGTTTTGGCCCCTGCAGGCATTTGGAGAGTGAATCAGAGTATGGGAGCTCTCTGTCTCTCTGCCTCTCAAATAAATAAATAAACAAACTTAAAAAAAAAAAAAAGAACATAACTCATTCTGGTCAAGTCCCTTTTAAAAGTTGCCAAGGTAGAGTTGTCATTCACATTGAGGAACAAGATAATCTTTGAATGACAACTTAGAATAAATCTTTAATAACAAAGTATTTTCAGATAAATTCATTAGGTGCAATATGTTCTCACCAACCTATGTAATTTATAGCTGGCTAATATGTGAATCTATCCTTATAACATAAGCCGTAGTGAAGATATTGTGTACTGATATAAAAAATCATTAGAATTCAAGAGAATTAATTAATTCAAATTCATTAGTAAAAAGTATATATAAGAATTTTAGAGTTTAGATTGGGTGTCTTGGTTCATCTACTGGGTGAGAAGTGGAGCAGACAGGACTCTAACCAGTGCCCATATGGGAGCCAGCATCGCAGGCAGAGGCTTAACCTCCTACACCACAGGGCCAGCCCCCAAATTTCAATTCTTGAAATAATGAGATTCTGTGAGGAAAAGATAGTATTCTTGAAAGTATAAAAGTACATTATTACGGCCGGCGCCGCGGCTCAATAGGCTAATCCTCCGCCTTGCGGCACCGGCACACCGGGTTCTAGTCCCGGTCAGGGCATCGGATTCTGCCCCGGTTGCCCCTCTTCCAGGCCAGCTCTCTGCTATGGTCTGGGAGTGTAGTGGAGGATGGCCCAAGTGCTTGGGCCCTGCACCCCAAGGGAGACCAGGAGAAGCACCTGGCTCCTGTCATCAGATCAGCGCGGTGCGCCAGCCGCAGCACGCCAGCCGCAGCGGCCATTGGAGGGTGAACCAATGGCAAAGGAAGACCTTTTCTCTCTGTCTCTCTCTCTCACTGTCCACTCTGCCTGTCAAAATAAAAAAGTACATTACTACTATAATTCATCATTTTTATTTAACATGATTTCCTAATATCACTTATCATCATTATATACAGTTGATATATTAAATATATGAAATAGGTAAATATTCTAGCAGTGTACCCTATATGCCATAAATGTGTACACACCAACGTTTACTTTGACACATCAAGAAACATGCACACATATACATTTCCACATACATGTATTAGACATTGGTCAAAGTCAGTTACAAGTGCTTGAAACAATGTGACATCCTGCCCTTGGCTTGCAAAGACCTCCCCACTGCAGAGGAGGGGTGAGGTTTGTGGGTTTTCTAATGCTGGTGGTAGCTGGGGTGACTCATCCGCCCTCTCCAAATCAGGAAGCTCAACTGACTCATAGCACATTTTTGATATGACTGGCCAGGATTATAGGCATAATTCTTTGTTAACCAAACAGATTAAATCTAACTGACATCTAGAGGGTTAACCTAAGACTTCATATCCACAACCCCATTTAATCAGCTAACTACCACTGAGAGGAAAGTAGGCTACCATTGGCGAATGATAATTAATGGCAAGGAGTCCTTTGACACTAAGGCTTTGAATTCCCTGCACGTTGCCTGATGAAATATGAGAATTCAATAATTGTTTATTAAATGGGACATAGACCTGTGTTAGTGTCTTGCCTGGTCCACGGAAAAGAATAATAGTTCAGCTTTAATGAAAGCTTTGAAGGTGGAAAGTCTAAAAGGAAAGTAGAATCTGTAGCCTCTGTCCCACCAACTTCCAAGGTGCAGGCCCCTCTGCATAAACCTCACCTCCACCTCCTGCCACGAGACCACCTCTGTCTCCAGGTGGACAATCTCAGGAGCCTGGGCTCAGTAGCCACAAAACAGGCGGGAGTGAGCCTAGCTACTTGTTCTCTTTCTTTGTGTGCCATTGTTCCAAGGAGTTTCTACCTTGTTCATGTAACATGTTCTGAGCCCCACAACAGTAGTGAGTGTCTTTCATGATCCCAAGCTCCAGACCCCCAAATTCAGTTTTCCTCCAGGTTTCCACTTCTTCCAAACAGATGCTCAAACATTGCTCCAGGCAATGGCCTTGAGACCTAACAGCAAATTCATTGATAGTTTTCTCCCAAGGTGATGACAAGGGATGATTGAGAGTTGGGGGTAGGAGGAGAGAGGGAAGGAGAGGTGGGGACAGATGGACAGAAGAAAAACTGGTTAATACTCCCAAAATCTGTCTTATCTATTATCTGACATAGATCATTAATGTTTATCTTATAAATAATAGGATTTTAGATCATTCGACAGGAGTTCAAATGTTAAAAATACAAAATCTAAGGTCCAAATTTAATGCTTTGAATATTTAAAGTACCTTTTAAAGTATTTAAAGTACATGCCACATGCCAGTTACTGTGCCAGGTATGGGTGATAGAAATATTAATAACTTGGGGCAGGTGTTTGATTCACTGGCTAAATTGCCACTTGGAATGCCTGCATAACATGTTGGAGTGCCTGGTTCAATTCCCTATTACCCCACTTCCAATCCAGTTTCCTGATAATGCACACTCTGTGAGGGAGCAGGTGATGGCTCAAGTACTTGGGTCCCTGCCACCTATATGAGAGACCTGGACTGAGTTCTGATCTCCTGGCTTAGCCTGTCCCAGCCCTGGCTAAGGTGGAGCTCAGAGCACAATGAGAGCAGATACAATAGCAAATAACTGGGAGTTGAAGTGGTGACTCCTGTAATATCTTTATTTGTAGACAGAGACATTTGGCAGGCTGGAGACAAGATAATGGATAAATGAAAAACTAGTGATGATAACAACATGCATTTGAAAGAAACGGGAACATGACCTTAGGAAATGTCCATTTTAGTGTTTTGACACTCACACAGGAGCTTCATGTATTCAGCAGTCCATGTAATTGCCCCAGCAGGTAGAGCAGACAAATAAGAATTCCCAAAGTACCCTAATGTCCAGTAGAAAATAAGGGCAGGTGAAGTCACACAGTTTGGCAGCTGTATTTGGGATGGGGTTTCTATTTATTAATCACTGAATGGTGTTTTGTGCTTCACAAAGTCCTCAGAATCAGCTCTTTTTCCATATGAAATGGAGAAAAAAGAAGAAGAAGGAAAAAAAAATGGGCTGGGGCCAGTTTTGTGGCACAGCAGGCTAACGCCCTGGCCTGAATCACCAGCATCCCATATGGCACTGGTTCAAGACCTGGCTGCTCCAATTCCAATCCAGCTCTCTGCTATGGTCTGGGAAAACAGTACAAAATGGCCCACATCCTTGGGCCTCTGCACCCACATGGGAGATCCGGAAGAAGCTCCTGGTTCCTGGCTTCTGGCTTTGGATTGGCACAACTCCGGCCGTTGCAGCCATCTGGGGAGTGAACCAGCGGATGGAAGACCTCTCTCCCCCCCCCCCCCTCTCTCTCTGCCTCTCCTCTCTCTGTGTAACTCTGAGTTTCAAATAAATAAATAAATCTTTAAAAAAAAAAGTGGGCGATAGAAGACAGACTATACCACAATTTTCAATGCCCTATAAAAATGTGGGAGGGGCATAAAGAATAATAGAATATTTTTTTAAAAATAAAGAAAAGCTGGAAACTGGCATTGTGGCACACTGGGTTAAGCTATGGCTTGCAACACCAGCATCCACTTCCAATCCAGCTTCTGCTAATGCACCTGGGAAGCTGCAAAGGATGGAGCAAGTGTTTGGGCCCCTGCCATCCACATGGAAGAACCAGATGGAGTTTCTTGTTTCTGGCTTCAGACTGATCCAGACATGGCTGTTGCAGCCATTTGGAGAGTTAAACACCTATTGGAAGAATGTCTCTGTCTCTGTCTCTGTCTCTCTCTGTCTTTCTCTCTCTTTTCAGCCCTCTTCTTTGCTCTGCCATTCAAATAAACATAAATAAACTTTAAAAATAAAGAGAAAGAGCAAGCAGTATTCAGAAGAAAGCTGAAGGACTCATAGTATTATAAAAATGATTTCCATTCCCTTATGACCATTCTTTTTTTTTTTTAATTTTTTTTTATTTTTGACAGGCAGAGTGGACAGTGAGAGAGAGACAGAGAGAAAGGTCTTCCTTTTGCCGTTGGTTCACCCTCCAATGGCCGCCGCGGTAGCGTGCTGCGGCCGGCGCACCGCGCTGTTCCGATGGCAGGAGCCAGGTGCTTCTCCTGGTCTCCCATGGGGTGCAGGGCCCAAGCACTTGGGCCATCCTCCACTGCACTCCCTGGCCACAGCAGAGAGCTGGCCTGGAAGAGGGGCAACCGGGACAGGATCGGTGCCCCGACCGGGACTAGAACCCGGCGTGCCGGCGCCGCAAGGCGGAGGATTAGCCTGTTGAGCCACGGCGCCGGCCTATGACCATTCTTGTACCACTCATAGTTTAAGGAGTTTTTTTCCCTAATTGACTAAATTGAATGGACTTAAGATGTACACATTCTATGTAATTGTTACTTTAAAATGCTTTACAATGTTAACATGATTATCTAATTAAAATCTTGGCATTTTCCTTTGCCCTTCTGTTTTTTCTCACACATCAGCATTTTTAAAATTCTCTGTATACTAAATCTATATTGCAGAAAATCAATGAAAAATCTGGATAGGACAACTTCTATGCACCATGAAATATTGCTTTAAATGAGAATTTCAAATGTTTGCTGCTGAAAAATACCCAAGTTTTAAAATTATTGTAGAAGTAAATACTCATTCTATCAGGTACAAAACAATGGCTCATGTTAATCTATCACCCAAAAAAATAAAACTTCCAAAGGCCTGAAATTTTTATATTGAGCATTATTATCTTCCTTATAACTTTTTGCATTTATTTATTTCATTTTTTATGTTTCTTTGAGCTATTTTCATACAATCTTTTAACATACCAAGTATCATTCCCATTTAAAAGCACTGAAGTATAAAAGCATTTAATTATCCTGGCACCTTACTTTATAAGGATTTTTTCTGTGATAAAAACATAATAGAGGCTGGCGCCATGGCTCAACAGGCTAATCCTCCGCCTAGCGGCGCCGGCACACTGGGTTCTAGTCCCGGTCGGGGCGCTGGATTCTGTCCTGGTTGCCCCTCTTCCAGGCCAGCTCTCTGCTATGGCCCAGGAGTGCAGTGGAGTATGGTCCAAGTGCTTGGGCCCTGCACCCCATGGGAGACCAGGATAACTACCTGGCTCCTGCCTTCAGATCAGCGCGGTGCACCGGCTGCAGCGTGCCGGCCGCGGCGGCCATTGGAGGGTGAACCAACGGCAAAGGAAGACCTTTCTCTCTGTCTCTCTCTCACTGCCCACTCTGCCTGTCAAAAATAAAAAACAAAATTAAAAAAAATAATAATAGAGGGGCCAGGTGTTGGACCTAGTCATTAGGAAGGCTGTTAGAATGTGCACATCCCACCTCCGATGATCTGGGTTCAATTCCTAACTCCAGCTCCTGATTCCAACTTCTTGCAATGCAGACTCTGGAAGACAGTTGTAATGCTCACTTTGGGAGATGCTCAACTGAGTTAGCACCCAGCGTTGGTCACCCAGGTGTTGTGGACATTTGGGGAGTCAACTAGCAATGGGAGTTTCTCTCTCACACACTCTCTGACTTACAAATAAATTGATACAGAGCAGAGGGGCTGCAAAGTCAGGAGCCCAGAACTCTCTTGTTGTTCATCACCCCTAGGTTTTCACTACTGTGGCAGGTTGTGTGTACTTCCCAAAGATGGCCTCAAAAGTGTCTCTCAGCCTCTGTCCCTCACACTGTGACCTTGTCACTCCCACACCAAACAGTGGTGTGTTTACTTTGTACCCCTTTTGATCTAAGTAAGGCTTCCAGGACTGCTTAGTCCAATAGAATATGGCACAAGTGGCCTGGGCAAGTGTGGGTTCATCCCTTACTTGACCTGCCAATTCCTTTTCCCTGTATCCTAGAAATCAGTTGCCATACAGAAATGCTGCTACTCTGAGCAATCATAGGATGTAAAGGCCACATCACATGGGGAGAACCTGCAGGATTAGATGCCACATAGAGAGGGTAGAAGAGGCCAAGAGTTACTGAGGCATCAGGCATATCAGCGAAGAAGCCATCCCAGATAACAAGCCCAGTCGCGCCTCCAGATGAGTCCAATCCACCATGAGAAGTTTGAGAAATAACAATTTGTTGTTTTGGTCACTAAATTTTCAAGTGGTTTGGTAGATAGCAACAGATACCTGGAAGAACTACTCTCTCTTACAACAACTCTTTCTCCAAAGTCTCGGCTATGGGACCATGATCTTGCTTCTCTACATTCTCTGGGTACTTTTCTTCTGTGTGCGTGTGTGGTGTTGGTGGTGAGGGGTGTTATTTATATAACACACAGTCAGTTACTCTACTGGGGAATAAAGTGTGAGAAACTCTTGGAGTTGACATTCTACACAGTGACTGAAAACATGAATTTGCTAACAATAATATCTGATACAAGTATTTAAAAATGTTTCTTTATAATTCTAGTCTCCAAGCTCTGAGCCATACTTCATCATACTACCTTTAAATCTTTTTTTTCTAAAATTTTTAAAAATATATATTTATTTTGTTTATTTGAAAGGCAGGGAGAGAGAAAAATCTCCCATCCAGTGGTTTACTCCCCAAATACCTCTAAGAGCCAGCGCTGGGCCAGGCCCTAGCCAGGAGCTGAGAACTCATTCTGGGTTTCCTATTTGGGCAGTAGGGACCCAACCACTTGAGTCATCACCTGCTACCTCCCAAATACACATTAGCAGGATATTGGAGTCAGAAGCAGACCTGGGGCTTGAACCCAGGCACTTCAATCTGGGATGCAGTTGTCCTGGGGCATCTTAACCACTATGCCAAACTCCCAACCCAGAACTATCTTTAAAAAGCATTTCATTTTGGAGAAACCTAAGTTCAAGCATTTTATAATTAAATCAAGTTATAGGACTACTATCTTATAGGTGGGATGCAGGGAAAGAAGAAAAACATTGGCTGCCAATTATATTCACTTATTTGATTCTCTTTTAACTTCTGTGGGGGAAGGCACTACACAGCACCTGTTTCCTCAACTAGAATTACACATCAAAGAATTTAAAAGATTTATTGACATCTCTCAGAAAATAAACTGGCCTCTTGCACTACCCTGAGAGCCCAGAAGTACATTTACCCCATGTTCACCTTGATGCCTTCAGTCCACACATGGGTCGTGTGTTATAGCTGTCTTTTCTAAGCTGATTACTAATGCTGCCCTCGACTCTGCCTCTACTCTAATCTAGGTGTCTGTCCACCCCCTCAAACCCTAGGGTATAAGAGAAGCTGGAGCCTTTCTATGAGAGATCTTCAAAAGATTCACGGAAAATGCATGGATTTCAAAGTTTTTAAACCAAAATAAACATATATTTAAGTATTTTTAAGAGGTGCTGTCATAGAAGATGGATTTTTTAATGTTTATTTATTTTTATTTACTTGAGAGGGAGAGAGAGTGAGAGAGAGAATGCTCCCATCTGCTAGTTTACTTCTTAAATGCCTGCAACAGCCAGAGCTGGATCAGACCAAAATCAGGCGCCAAGAACTCCATTTGGGTTTTCCCCAAAGTATTTAGGGAACCAAGTACTTAGGCCATCCTCTGCTGCCTCCCAGGTGCCTCAGCAGAAAGCTGAATTGGAAGCAGAATAGCTAGGACTTGAGCCAGATACTCCAATATGGGAAATGTGTGTCCCTAGCAGCAGTTTAACCCACTGTGCCACAACAGCTGTCCTTAAACTTATCTTTTTTATTTATTATTTTTTTTTTGACAGGCAGAGTGGATAGTGAGAGAGAGAGAGACAGAGAGAAAGGTCTTCCTTTGCCCTTGGTTCACCCTCCAATGGCGGCCGCGGCCGGTGTGCTGCGGCCAGCACACCGCGCTGATCCGATGGCAGGAGCCAGATGCTTCTCCTGGTCTCCCATGGGGTGCAGGGCCCAAGCACTTGGGCCATCCTCCACTGCACTCCCTGGCCACAGCAGAGAGCTGGCCTGGAAGAGGGGCAACCGGAACAGAATCTGGTGCCCCGACCGGGACTAGAACCCAGTGTGCCGGTGCCGCTAGTCGGAGGATTAGCCTATTGAGCCGCGGCGCTGGCTAAACTTATCTTTCTAAATCCATTTTTCCACTAACTTTTGAAGTATCTCCACGTATTGTTATCTCTGAATCTGCGAAACCAAGAAACCACTGGATCACTTTGTGAAACATTACAACAATACCGCTGTAATGATGTAAAGCACCCAAATTGGAACATCCCCGGATCACAGTTGACAGTAAAATACTCTGTGAGAAATGGAAGCTCAGGTGTGGAAATTTGGCCTAGCAGTTAAGCAACTGGTTGGGATGCCAGCATCTCATGTCAGAGTGCCTAGGTTTGAGTCTCTGCGCTTTGCCGAGTCCAGCTTCCTACTGGCAGGTACCTTGGGAGGCAGCAGGTGATGGCTCAAGTACTTAGGTCCTTGCCACCCATGTGGGAGGCTTGGGTTGAGTTCCTGGCTCCTGGCTGCTGCCTAGCTCAGCCCTGGTCATTGGAGGTTTCTGAAAGGTGGAACAGTGGATGGCATCTTTCTCCCTCCCTCTCCCCCTCCTTCCCTTCCTCCTTCTCTCCTCCCCTCCCTCCCTCCCCCCCTTACTCACTCCCTCACTCAAATAAGCTTCTTAAAAATTTATTTTCATGGAAGTTTGGTGCTATAGGCTGCAATGTTATCAACAGAAATACTAATGAATGCCTATAAACTTTCTCCTTATGAAAGCAGGTTAGCTTGACTTGCTTTTGAACAAGGTGCCCATTACCTTCAGATTTTGCCATTTTGGTTTCCCAGCTCTTATTTTGTTTTGCATGTAAAATTGGAGTCCCACATTAAAAAGCAATGTACAATGAAACTGAGAGTCTGTTCTAGAACACACTCAATTGCTTTTCTCACACTTTTCACATGCTACCTTTTTCAGCTGGAAATGGTAAGAAATATGACTCATTCAAAATTTCAATGACTCTAATACTGCAAAAAATCATAAACCAAAGAAACCTAATGTTTAAATTGAAATAAAAACACATAAACCTCCCATATTTTTGTCTTTTTTAAATAATTCAAGGCTCTAGCAATGCAATTTATGTGACTAAATTTTTGAATAATTGAATTGGTGTCATCAGTAATTATTTAAAATATATCTTGGGAAACCTAAAAAGATTCCTGTTTTAATGCAAAGATCTCATTTTTTGAGTAGGAAAATGATGGAGAGATTATGACAAAAATCCTCAATGAAATAGAGCTTCTTCATTCCCGAGGGAGCCACACAGGCTCAGCCCATAATTCTTCACATGAACCCAAATCCTGTTCCTTAGCATGAGTAAAGAGGGACAAAGAGCACTTTTGCTTTCTAATCTCAATTTCCCAATTAGCCACAATTTCAACTAGTAGTCATGCAAATAAAACTACTGATGTCTCTTGGTATCTGCAAGAGATTGGTTCCAGGGCCCACACTAAGTACCAAAATTCTCAACTATTCAAGTTCCTTAAACGAAATGGCATAGAATATTTAAGTCCTCCCTATATTACTTATAATACATTATATGAGTACATGCCATGTAAACAGTGCTGGACTATATTACACAGGGAGTAAATGACAAGGGAAAATGTGCACATTCAGCACAATTCTTTTCTTTCTTTTTTTTTTTTTTTTAATCTCTCGTTGGTTAAATTTGAGGATAGAGAATCCATAGATACAGAACACTAGCTGCAGTTTTAACTGGAGAAAATATTTCCAGAAACTCCTTGGAGCTACCCAATCAGAAACAGGCAAGTAATTTATCATGGCAGGGCCTTCTATAATAGTTTGAGAAATAATACCACTTCATTTTTGCAGCCTTTTATGAAAGAAGAAAATGGAAACACTGATGTCCAAGAAATCCCAGTGTTATTATTCAAGTCTGCATGTTCAGTTCAAAAGATAATCAGAAATTACAGTCATTCCCTGAACAAATGCTTTATCACTGGCCAGCTTCAAGATACAGTTATACATCACTTAAAAACGGTTACTAAAACAATATCAGCAACTTACATAATATCTGCTTGCCCTCTGCCTGGCTCCTGGAAGCCACTCAAAAAAATGCCTTTCAAAGGACATCCAATAATTCTTGAGGAAAATTTTTAGCTACTGACAGGCACTCAGGCATCTCGGCAGGAGACGTTTGGTTTCTGGCTTCTGTTAGATAACATCTTAGCCCGTGAGCACAGACCACAGTTTTGCAGACTTCCTCCCCCTTCAATCGTAAGTACTGACAAGAGAATGAGTAAATGGCTATCTAACTCTCTTACTAAGGTTTGTACACAGACTCTGAAATCTCCATGATAGGCTCAAATATTTTACCCCTCAACTGAAACCCCCCAAATTAGTTCATTCACATTACCTTTCTTAGAACTTTCTGCAGGATGTGCTCAGGGCAGATGACTGTGGGTCTGAAGAGAGATTTTAGTTTCGTCTCGTGATTTCTCAGTAACTGTGGTTAATTAAGTCCTCACCTGTCTTTTATACCAGCAGAGTAATACAAACTGCATGTTCCCACCTGCATCTAAGCCCAGGGATCAACAGCAAATTCCACCCACTGATTGAATGGTACTTGGTGTAATTACCATGACATCAATTTGATATTATCTTGTTTCAACCCTTAGATCATTTTTTGTTTTGAGTCATTTTCAGGCAGTTGTGTCTACAAGGTCAGCTTATGAAAAGAGACTACGCTGTCATTTTCTACGTAATTTTATTGAGAATTACAGACAACATCCTGAAAGCTGACACTTTCCTATAAACAAGACTTTAAGAGTATCACATTTAATTAGCTAAGTACCTGATGTTTACTTAAAACAGAAGAGCTATAAATTTGAGATAATAGATATAGTCCGTTTCCAGGCTTACAAAATTATTCCAGTAGGAAACAGAAAAATAAAACACATACCTATTTACACTTGTCTAAAATTAATGTGCCTCTGCGTTTAATAAACATGCATGAAAAGGGTATGAGGCAGTTCTCAGAAGAACTGAAGTGTTTTTCATTTATGTGCCTGTTTTTTCTCATTCATTTTTGTTAAGTTCAGTTTCTGTCTGAACAGGAAATACATGTTATGACCTGTCAGTTGAGAATCCGAAGTTCCCAGCCCAGTATCTCCCTAAAACCTATAAACTCCTCAGACTATGGCTGAAGCTATTTTTTTTTTCAACACAGAGATTGCAATTTTCAAAGATCCCTAAATCCTTCTCCTCTGCCTGGGAGATTTCCCCAGTGTAAAGCTGAGAAGATCCACATCATGCAAAATCCAACTCTTGCTAAACAAAAAAAGGGATCTTTAAAAAGTTCATGAAAAATGGATATTATGAAAAAACTATGCATAGATTTCAAAACATTTTTGCACCAGAATGAACTTAACTATAAAATACATTCATCCTGGAGGCTGGCACTGTGGCATAGTGGGCTAAGCCTATGCCTGCGGCACTGGCATCCCATATGGGCACTGGTGTCCCAGCTGCTCCTCTTCTGATCCAGCTCTCTGCTAATGGCCTGGGAAAGCAGTGGAAAATGGCCCAAGTCCATGTGCCCCTGCACCCATGTGGGAGACTCAGAAGAAGTTCCTGACTCTTAGCTTCGGATCAGCCCATCCCAACCATTGCAGCCATTTGAGGAATGAACCCGCAGATGGAAGACCTTTCTCTCTGACTCTCCCTCTTTCTTTTTTTTTTTTTTTATTTTTATTTTTTTTTTTGTTTTTTTTTTTTAACTTTTATTTAATGAATATAAATTTCCAGTGTACAGCTTATGGATTACAATGGCTTTCCCTTCCCATAATTTCCCTCCCACCCACAACCCTCCCCTCTCCCGCTCCCTCTCCCCTTCCATTCACATTAAGATTCATTTTCAATTCTCTTTATATACAGAAGATCAATTTAGTATACATTAAGTAAAGATTTCAACAGTTTGCACCCACATAGAAACACAAAGTGAAACATACTGTTTGAGTACTAGTTATAGCATTAAATCAAAATGTACAGTACATTAAGGACAGAGATCCCACATCAGGAGCAAGCGCACAGTGGCTCCTGTTGTTGACCCAACAAATTGACACTCTAGTTTATGGCACCAGTAACCACCCTAGGCTGTCATCATGAGTTGCCAAGGCTATGGAAGCCTTCCAAGTTCCCCGACTCTGATCATATTTAGACAAGGTCATAAAAGACAGGGTGAGGATAGTAACCAATGATCCTAAGAGTGGCATTTACCAGGTTTGAACAATTATACAGCATTAAGTGGGGAAGAGGACCATCAGTACACACAGGTTGGGAGTAGAGCCATTGGTGGTAGAGTAGAGGTTATGATTACAAAGGAATGAGGCCCAAGTGCACTAGACAGGGCCTAGAACAAAGGACAGAGTCATTATTAGAGGAGCTAAGAAAGGTGCTGTCTAAGCTACAATTAAGTTTTCTGATTGAGAGGCACATAGAACCTGATAGAAGGGGCTTGATAATAATCTGGTGGGCTTTAGGCCTTGTAAGTTAAGAGGCCCAGACCTATCTATCTCTTCACATGGGGTATATCCTAAGGGAGGTGTGAACCTCCTAGGGGAAGGCACTCTGTTGACTTTCATTACTTGGCTGGCCTGGGAGGAGAGCTGGCCAGGTAAAGGCAGGGGGCATCTCTAACAAGAAATTTACAGTTCTGCCTGCAATGTTGCTGACCCTACTTGACCATCCCCTCAGCTGCAGTGGTCACTTTGGAAGTTGGGCTGAGTGAAGGGCTTTTCAGCTTGGAGCCAATAAGATCTGTGGCTCTGACCTGGGCATCCTTCGACTCCAGGGCAGGTCCATTTCCAGTGACCCAACTCTTGGCAGAGCTGCCAGGGCTCTTCACAAGCTAACTTCTGCTGAAGCCCAGACTTACCACATTGAAAGCCACTGCAGTGGACTGGCCTGTTGGGTCTCCTTGAGGGCAGATCACCGTATAGATCAGCCATTAATAGGCCTGCCACCCATTGCTTCTGATGCCTAGCTTTCTTTTCCTCCTGGTTTGTGTTAAAGCAGACCAGAGGATGCAAGTCAAGGGAGTGCCCGTGTCCCATCTCTAATCTTCGGTGGCCTGAACTACAAGTCTATAGTCACAGGCATGTTCTGTAGTAGTTTTTCTAAGGTAGACAATGCCCATGAGGAAAATTATATTCTCACTTTAAAACTTTCTTTCCCTTTGGTCTGAAAGGGAGGTTTTTTTTTTTTCTACTTACTGTATACTTCGCTGATGGCGATGTGAATCTAGCTATGAGATTATTATTTAAGCTCTTATTTTGCCTATGCTATTACAGAAAAATGTTAGCCATCTCTTATAAGGTCTAAAGATTAAATTGTGCGTCCTACAGATTCCTTCATAATAGAATTAGTTTCCTACCTTGAAGAGAATAGAGAAGTTAAAGAACAAGTTGGCCTTAGAATAGAAAAATGAGGGAGCAAGTCCTAGATCGCTTGCTGACAATAGCAATATCACATGAATACTTAGCAAACCGTTTCAACCCTTAGATAAGAACTTAATAAAACATTTACCAGAAGGTCCAATGCCTTCTATAAATTTTAAGAATCATGTATTTGAAAACACCTCTTAAATATCTAACATGGTGTAGTTTGTTTAACCAGTAAACTTAAGCACAACCATATAAAATGTTTTTAGTTTCTTTCTACCAACAAGTTTAAAACATATGATACACAGATTCAGGTCACACAAATTAAAATGTATCTTTGATTGATTTTAGCAGCTTAAATTTATGGACAATCTTATCTAAAAGCCATTTAAAATAAAACTCTTAATAAAATTTCCCCATGTGGACATACAATATGTACGCACATATAACATAGCATAATAGACCAATATCAAAATCCAAAATATCTGGTTGAACTAAGATTCCTTAAAATCATGACATAACATAGACCAAATTTGATCATTGTTACAAAGTGATTATTCAAGTCTTTGAAAATAAGCACATAGTTAAGTAACCCATAGCTCTTAATAAAAGTTCAGCTGTTTTTGAACAATTAGAATTTAACAGACATCAAGAGAACATAATAGATTACTTTAACACATTGCTCTAACAGTGCATCAGAGTTTAATTCTATGTGAAAGAGAAATGGAGCTTCCTGTGATCTTTTGCTGTGAGGTTTCCTTCCTTTACCTTCTTTCATATTGGTGACCATGTTTCTGTGTTTCTGTGTGTAACACATCTTTAAGCATCTTTTGCAGGGCAGGATGAGTGGCAACAAATTCTTTCAGTTTCTGTTTGCTATGAAAAGTCTTAATTTCACCTTCATTCACAAATGAGAGCTTTGCAGGATATAATATTCTGGGCTGGCAGTTTTTCTCTCTTAGTACCTGGGCTATGTCTCGCCATTCCCTTCTAGCTTGTAGGGTTTCTGATGAGAAGTCTGCTGTGAGTCTAATTGGAGATCCTCTGAGAGTAATCTGACGATTCTCTCTTGCACCTTTTAGAATCTTTTCTTTATGTTTCACTGTGGTGAGTTTGATTATGACGTGTCGTGGTGAGGATCTCTTTTGGTCATGTTTATTAGGGGTTCTATAAGCTTCCTGTACTAAGATGCCTCTGTCCTCCAAACCTGGGAAATTTTCTGCTAGTATCTCACTGAAAAGGCCTTCTAATCCTTTCTCCCTCTCCATGCCTTCAGGAACTCCTAGAACCCGAATGTTAGATTTTTTAATAGTATCCTGTAGATTCCCGACAATATTTTTTAGATTTCTAATTTCTTCTTCTTTTCTTTGGTTTGCCTGTTTCCTTTCCTGTTCTCTGTCTTCTAAGTCTGATATTCTCTCTTCTGCTTCGCCCATTCTGTTTTTAAGGCTCTCTAATGTGTTTGTCATTTGATCTATTGAATTCTTCATTTCATTATGATTTCTCGTCACAATCACCATTTCTTATTCCACTAGTTGTTTCATTTCATTTTGATTCCTCCTTAATATTTCACTTTCACGAGAGAGATTTTCTATCTTGTCCTTTAAGGATTTCTGTAGTTCAAGAATTTGTTTTTGAGAACTTCTTAATGTTCTTATCAATTTTTTTAGATCCGCTTCTTGCATTTCTTCTATCTCATCATCTTCATAATCTTGAGTTGGGGTGTCTTTTTCATTTGGGGGCATCATAGTGTCTTCCTTGTTCTTGTTACCTCGGTTTTTGCGTTTGTTGTTTGGCATGTTGGAGATATTTGGTTTCTTCACTGTGGTGTTTTTTTTTTTCTTGTTATACTATGACTCTAGATTAAGTGGACTGTCTGCTTTTGGTGGAGCCTTAGAGGCTTGAGATGGGTGTGGACTGAGAGCTGTGTTTGGTTCCTCAGGGTTGAGGGTGTGTCAAGATGACACTCCCAGGTTAGGTGTGGTAAATGTCTCTTTCTTTTGTTGATTCGAAAGGGAAGTAATTCCGCACAGCTGAATGTAATTGGAGGTAGTTAGCAGGCAAATGATATACCCACAGGAGCCAGAGATTGGAAGCTCTTTCCCAAGGACCACACAGGGAATCTCTGCTGCCCTCGGTGTGGGCTCCAATTCTCCTGCAGTCTCCCACTGGGTTGCCAAGTTAGATGCTAATCTCCTGTTATTTCACCCCTCCCCCCAGAGTCAGGTTTTTCTGCTAGGCTCAGGGCCGGTGCAGACCTGAGATCGCCCTTCTTATGACGTATGTCCAAAATGGCGCCTGCTCTTTGTCTTGCTCGCCCTTGAGGGGTGAGCGGAGAAAGAGAAACTCGTGTCCGTTTCGGTCACTTTTTTTTTCCCTCTCTCTCTTCTAGTTAGCCTGGTGAACTTTTCCCCACGGAGTTTCAAGCCTCGTTCCCTCTAGCCTCCTCTTTCCGCTTGCCCACTGGTGTCTTGGGCTATGGAGGTTCGGCTCACCTCGCGTTCCAGCGCTGGGTGCGTTGAGTCTGCTGCTGGTGTCCCGAACTTGGGCTCCCACGCTCTCCACGCAGGTCCACTGTGAATCACTAGTTCCGGAAGAGTTTCCTCTGCTGTTTCTTCCCCTACTCTTCCTTGACCCTGCAGTATCTCCACTTTTATTAACCTGTGTCTTGCCGAAGAATATCAATGTGCTCCCTTCCTATTCCGCCATCGACTCTCCCTCTTTCTGTCTATAACTCAACTGTACCTCTCAAATAAATAAATTTTTTTAAAAAATGCATTAATTCATTTATTCTTTAATTGTCTTGGTTTTAAATGAAAAATAGATAAAAATCTTCTGCTGATTCACTCCCCAAATGACTGCAGTAGCCAGGGTTGGGCCAGGTCAAAGTCAGCAGCCTAGAATTCAATCTGGGTCTCCCACATGGGTGGCAGGGACCCAAGTACTTGAACCATCATCTGCTGACTCCTGGGATCTATACTAACAGGGAGATGAATCAGAAGCAGATGCAAGTCTTGAATCAGGAACTCTGGTATGGGATGTGTGCATTCCAAGTGGAGACTTAAATGTTGTGCCACATGTTCACCCTAAATTTATCTTTTAATCCCATTTTCCCATGAACTTTGTGTAGTACCCTTATAAAGCAACTAACCACAGAAAGCAAAGTTGTTCTGTGATTTATTATCTGGGATTAATTGATTTGTTTTAGTCTTACAGCTTTTCAAATTCTTTCCACTATCTGCTCTGAGTATCCACCTTAATCATTCACCTTTTCCTAGTGACAATTCTGTACCCATTATTCAAGAATTTCTATCGTTCAAATCCTAAAGAATTGCCAATATATTTTCTTTTTTAAAAGATTTATTTATTTATTTATTTATTTGAAAGGCAGAGTTTCAAAGAGGCAGAGAGAGAGAGAGAGAGAGAGAGAGAGAGAGATGTCTTCCATCTGCTGGTTCACTCCCCAGATGGCTGCAACAGCCAAAGCTGAGCTGATCTGAAGTCAGGAGCTTCTTCTGGGTCTCCCATGCAGGTGCACGGGCCCAAGGACTTGGGCCATCTTCTATTGCTTTCCCAGGCTATAGCAGAGAGCTGGATCTGAAATGGAGCAGCTGGGACTTGAACCAGCACCCATATGGGATGCCAGAACGACAGGCAGTGGCTTTTACCCACTATGCCAAAGCACCTGCCCCATGTGTTTTCAACACTGCAGACTCCTAAAGGGCTTGAACGGTTCTGCTGCTTTCCCAGACCATTAGTCAGGAGCTGGACTGGAAGTGTAGCTGCCAGTATACAACCAGCGCCCATATGGGATGTTGCTGTTGCACGAGGCAGTTTTACTTGCTACAGCACAATGCCAGGCCCTTTTATAGACAGTTCTATCCCAGCCTGAAAGTTCTCTTCCCTCCACTCTGAATAATGACATGGTTGGTGAGTGAAGGATACAAACACCACTCCTCACCCCCTTGACAGTCACCTTGCAGAGATTAAAATTCAGTAGCCATTACCAAGAAGGTTGACTGGCTGAAGACACTGGGATGACTCAGGACAACCTGCCATTTTTACTAGGTTAGTCCTGGAAACACATACAGAGAGCATGGTAGGAACTTCACAAACACTAACAGTACCTTACACTTAAATATCTTCCTTCAGGTTATGCTAAAAGTGTGTATTTGTCCTAATAAAGTTTTTTCATGCACACACTGAATCTTTTTTTTTTTTTTTTGAGATTTAAAAAAGATTTATTAGAGTCAAAGACCTCCAGCCAGAGCACCATAGAGGGGAGCTTCCAAGAGAGGAAAGAACCCAAAGGATCCCATGGCACTAGGGTTTTTAAGTACAATTTCAAAGGAAAAAAAAAAAAAAACTTGACAATCACATTGCCATTCAGTTACCAGGCAGGGACAAAATCCATCAAAAGACCTGATTTACGATACTTTATCCTATCTGGCTTGCTCTCGATAAAACAAAAAACCATCCAGAAGAGTGCAATAGGTAACTTGTTTTCACAATAATCTGTGAGTTCAGATGCAATCACCACTCCTTTGCTATTCTCAGGGTAAATTTGGAGATTCTGTAGAAGGGAGGATATTTTGTTCTTGCTAATGATAATGTTCTTTTGGGGAAGGAAGCAAATATTTTACACCCCAAATTCCATTGGTACTACCCTGACTACCTATTAACCCATCTGACTCCTCACATCCCCCTCTTAACACGAATGTACCCTAACATCTGTTAGGGGGGACTGGATGATGATCGCCCTGGTTGCTTCATGCTGAAAAGGGGCGTCTTTAGGAAGGGAAGTCAAGACTGGGTTGCAGCAGGAGGTGGCTTCTCCGGGGGGATGCAGCGCCAGCTTGCAGAAACTGCTTCCATTGGAGATTTCTCGTGCATGGCCACCTAGAATTTTACTTTTTCAAGTCGGGATAAAATGAATCTAACAAGCAGGTTAAACTCATAGGTTCTAAAATCATAGGATCTAAAATGGAGGACAGAGTCATTCTTGGAGGCCCTAAGAAAGGTGTCTAAACCATGAGCAAGTTTTTTCATTGAGAGGCAAGTAGAAACTGACAAGGCTTGAAAATAATCAGGTGGGCTTTAAAGCCTTGCCAGGGATGAGGCTGAGACCTATCTATCTGTTTACATGGGGTACATCATAGGGAGGCACCCTGTTGACTTTCATTACCTAGCTGGCCTGGGAGGAGAGCTGGCTTGAAGAGAAGGTAGGTGATATTTCTAAAAGAAAAACATTTTTAGTTAGCATACAGTTCCGCCTGCAATGTTATTGATCCTACTTGGCCATCCTCAGCTGGACTGAGTGAAGAGCTTTTCAGCTTAGAGCGAATAAGGTCTGTGACTCTGACCTGGAGCCCCAGACACCAGGGCAGGTCCGTTTCCAGTGACCCAACTCTTGGCTGGCATTGTTGGCAGGGCTCTTTCTGCTGAAGCCCTGGCTTTCCAAATCAAAAACCAATGCAGTGTACCGGACTGTTGGGTCTCCATGATGGCAGATCACTGTGTAAAACAGCCGTTAATTGGCCTACCACCTGTCTTTACATTGCTTCTGCAGCCTAGCTTCCTCTTCCTCCTGGTTTTTGTTAAAACAGACCAGCAGAAACCTTTAAGAGAATGCAAGTCAAGAGGATGCTCAGTCCCTAATCTTTGGTGACCTAAACTAGAAATCTGTAGTTACAGGCATATTCTGAAAGTGGTTTTTCTTTGAGGTAGACAATGCCCATGAGAAAAGCTATGTCAAAATGATGACCACTTTATTTATAAAATTTTAAGTTATTAGTAAAACTCTCTCCCTTTGTTTGGTTTTAAAAAAATAAAAGGAGGTTTTGCCTGTTTACTGTTCCCATGGCACAGTAATCTAGCTGTGGAATCATAATTTAAGCTCTCATTTTGGCTATGCTATTATTAAGGAAAAATGTTAGCCATCCCTTTTATAAGATCTAAAAATCAAACTGTACATGTTGGAGAGTCCTTCAGTATGGAGTCAGTTTCCCACCTCAAAGAGAACAGAGAAATGAGGGAACAAGTCAGGCTTAGAATAGAGAAATGAGGGAGCAAGTCCCAGATCGCTTACTGACAATAGCAGTATCAAATAAAAACTTAGCAAGCAATTTCAACCGTTAAATAACAACTTATGAAAATATTTATTGGAAGGTCCAATGCCTCCTATAAATCTGAAGAATACATGTATTCGGAAACATCTCAAATATCTAACATGGTCTCGCTTGTTTAATCAGCAAACTCAAGCACAAACATATAAAAACATTTTTAGTTTCTTTCTACCAACAAATTTAAAACATGAATCTTTTAAAGCAACCACCTTTGCAAATGTTTCATGTGCTTTCTTGTTTTGTTAAACAAAATTTGATCTTTCTAATAGCAAAGCATGATTGTCACAAGCATTATGCTGTAATAAGTATAGCTGAGGTACATAAATCTTGACTTTTTCAAGTACATTTTTCTTGAATAATTCAATAGTACATTACACAATTTAAAATTTTCAATCAGTATGTCTTCCTCCTACTTCAAAAACTCAGACTCACTCCCAGAGGTAGTCTTCATTTTTAACAATTTCTTAATGTTTCCAGGAATTTTCTATGCATAAACACATGTGTTCTGGGGTTTTACTGTATACAAATGAAAATATAAGATAAATACTGTTTTTAAGTACCTTGCCTTCTTTCTTTGAGGAAAATGTAATAAAGTATTTTGGTGGTTTCTTCTATATCCAATATGTAGATCTAACACAAAATTTTTTTTACTTATTTGAAAGGCAAAGAGAGAGAAATGGAGAAACAGAGAAACAAAGAAAGAGACAAAAACAGAAGACTGAAAGAGATCTTCCACGCACTACTTCACTCCCCAGATGACCACAATTGCTGGGCTAGGCCAGGCCATAGCAGGATCCAGGAACATTTCACGTGTCTCATGTGGGCAGCAGGAATCTAAGCATCTGAGCCATTACCTGCTGCTTCCCAGGGCATTAAGCAAGTAGCCGCAATCAGCAGAGCCAGAACTCAAATGCAGGCACTCTAATTTAGGATGCAGGCATCCTAAACGGTGTCTTAAACACTGAGTCAAATGCCTGCCCCAACCCATACTTTTAAATAGCAAAAAAGTATTGGGAACCATCTCTCTGTTAATGATTATTTGCATCATTTATAGTTTTTTACTATTAGAAATAATATTGTAATTTTCATTCTGGTTCTATGTGCAATTATGGTTCTAGGATAATTGGTGGAGAAAAGAACGAAAATAATTTTAAGCTATTTTTTAAAGATTTATTTATTTACTTATCAGACAGCTAGTTCACAGCAGCAGAGGCTGGGCCAGGCTGAAGCTGGAACCATCCAATTCTCCCATATGGGTGGTAGGAACTCAAGTGCTCAATGCATTATTCCCTGCTTCTCAGACACATTGTCAGGGAGCTGGATCAGAATCAACATAGCCAGGACTTGAACTGTTACTCCGATGTGGAATGTGGGTGTCTGGAGCAACAGCTTAATCCACAACATCACAACACCTGTCCTAAGTATTCTTTTAGAAATTATTTATTTATTTGAAAGTCAGAGCAACAGAGAGACAGAAAGAGACACTTTCATCTGATGCTTCACTCTTCAAATGGCTGCAACAGACCTAAGCAAGGAGCTAAGAACTCCACCCTCATCTCCCACATGGATAGCAAGTGCCCAAGTACTTAGGCCATCCTCTGCTACCTTCCCCAGCCCTTAGCAGGAAGCTGGATCTGAAGCAGAGTAGCCAGGACTCAAACTGGCACTGGGAGCTGAGAGTATCACAAACAGAGGCTTAACCCATTATGTCACAACACTGGTCCCACCCGAGTATTTTAAACTTCAGTAGGGATAGTTCAGATGGTTTTCTCCTTTGCTTCTCAAGGTTGATGCTATGAAACATGTTAATTTTTATGACCCTCATAGTTGAAAAAGAGTTTCTGATTTTTACTTGTATGTACATAATTTTGAGCAGGACAGAATGTTATTTCAAAAATGATAGATCATTTATAGATTTTTTTCAGAAATCTTTCTCAAATTTTTAATTTTGTCAATAAGTGTGACTTTTGACATTTTCATGGCATTTTCCTTAAAGATTTGTTTATTTTATTTGAAAGGCAGAGTTAGAAAGAGAGGAAGAGACAGAAAGAGAAATGTTCCATCCGCTGGTTCACTTCCCAAATGGCCACAATGGCCGGAGCTGGGCAGGTCTGAAGCCAGGAGCCAGGAGCTCTTTCTGTGTCTCCCACATGAGTGCAAGGGCCCAAACACATGGGCCATCCTCCACTGTTTTTCCAGGCACATGAGCAGAGAGCTGGATCAGAAGTAGAGCAGCCAATTCTTGAACTTGTACCCATACGGGATACCAGCACTGGCAGCTTTACCCATTATGCCACAGTGCTGGGCCCCATCTTTCATGGTATTTTTATAATAGTTTGTATTTAGTCACATTTATCTTTTTACTTCTAGATGTACCGGTTTTATATAATGCCAAAATACTAAAAAGAAGTTTATGTTTTATCCTAGGATGTATACAGTTTTATTTATTTTAGGTTCAGAACTTTAACTCATATATAATCTATTTTGGAATGAAGAATAAAGTAGAAATTCAATTTCCTCTTTTTATTATTTTTATTTATTTATTTGAGAGGCAGCAGAGGAGAGGGAGGGAGAGCTCTCACCCCTGATTCACTTCTGAAATTCCCACGACAGTTCAAGGTCAACCCCAGCTAGAGCCAGGAGAAAGGAACGCAGTCCCTGTCTCTTATGTGCGTGGCAGAAACCCAATTACTTAAGCCATCATTGCTGCCTCCTAGAATCTACATTAGCAGGAAGCTGAAGTTAGGAGCCTGAGCCAGGGGGAACTGAATCCAGATACTCCAATGTGGGCATGGACAAGAACCACTAAGCTAAACACCCATCCCCCAGCTTCTTTCACAATCTAAAAAATGGAAAGCTAATTGTTGCCATGATATGTGTGGAATAACTATTTATTTCTCCACTAATTTGCAATGCCATTAAATTCCCAAATATTTTGGGTTCTATTTTTGGCTTCTCTATTATTGTCCATATTAAATAAAAAATACTCAATAAATGATGTTAAATGTTTTAAATTTATTAAAACCATTACCAGGTTGAATTCCATCTAGTGCCTCTCTATCAGCTATATCAACCAAAGGGCATTATCAGAGAAAAATTAACCATAGACCTCTCTCCTTACATTGGTAATAATCTGGTTACTATAAATTAGAAGCATTGGGATTTTCCTTCAACATTCTCTCTGCCTTGTCATGAGGCTACTAACACCCTCATTTCCTATTCTCCCCTTTACTCTTTCATACTGAACAGCTGTACTTCACGTTTTCCTATTTCCTACATTTCATCTAAAATCAGAATTACTTGGGTATTTGTTTAAAAAACAAATTCATGGGTCCCATCTGGGACCAACTGGATGAAAATCTCTCCTACTTGAGTCCAGAAATTTACATTTTGTCTGCCAGAGCTTACGGAGCATGACTATAGTATTGTTTAGAAAGCCAGAAATGTAGGTAAGGAGCAGTACGCTTTGTTTTCATCTCCAACTGCCCCTGTGGCATAACTAAATTGAAAATGGTAAAGTCATTTGTTCAGCTATGTGAGCCTCTACTCTGCACAAACAGCTACAACATCCAGCAACAGGAATCTCTGATAAAGATAGCCCAAAGCAGCAAAACAACTATCCCCTGGTTGCAGCACAAAAACAAGGCAGCAGACAGTTTCTTGGTTGAGATAAGGATTTTAATCAGCAGCAGCAGCAGGTGTGGTGACTGACAGTCAAAGAATAACCTGAGACGTGATTTCTAACACAGGCAGCAGCGAGAGAATCTCCCCAGCGCTGATGGACAAGAAGTAGGCTGACTTGACACATGCAAAGCAGCCAAGAATATTCTCTGCTATTTCAGTCCAAACAGTGTGGCCTAATCAATAATGCAAACATCCTGTTTCTTGGGCTAACAACCTCTGCCACTTGAACCCTCCAGAGAGATAAAGAAACTGCTAGTACAATTATACGTAATCTTCCTCCAGTCTGAAATGTCAATAGACGAGGCAAATAATGCTGCAAGGAAAGAGAGGAAAATCTCACAGGTGAAAAGTAATTTGTTTAACATTTTCCATTTCTTTTTGCTCTGCACATGTCTCCTCCCACTTCCATTTCAGAAAGTGTTCCATAATGGGCCATCAAAGAAAGGCTTCGTGGGAGAAATAGGCTTTGTGCAAAAAATGGAAGGAGAAGCAATTGTATTGATAGAGTAGTTCAGTTCTATTTATAGTGCAGGGGGAGGAGATGAATCCCAAAACAACAGGCTACCCTAATTTGCAGAAGAAAAATCTTAAGAGACATTCGATGTCACATAAAGATCGCCATCCTGAAGGCCTGGCCCATTTTACTGAGAGAGGTAGGGATACTACACTCGGAACCACTGTGTATTCTTCCTCTGTGTCTGCAGAAGTGGCAACAGATGGGGCCAACGCTGTGGTGGAGCGGGTAAAGCCACCGCCTGCAGCACTGGCATCCCATATGGACACCAGTTCCAGTTTCAGCTGCTCCACTTCCAATTCAGCTCCCTGCTAATGTGCCTGGGAAAAGTAGCTGAAGATGGCCCAAGTCCTTGAGCCCCTGCACTCACATGGGAGACCTGGAGGAAGCTCCTGGCTCCTGGCTTCAGATCTGCTTATCCATTTGGGGAGTGAAACAGCAGATGGAAGATCTCTTTCTCTGTTTCTTCCTCTCTCTGGCTGTGTAACTCTGACTTTGAAAAAATAATTAAGCCTTAAAAAAAAAAAAAGAAAGAAAATTAGGGGCCAGTGCCGTGGCTCACTTGGTTAACTCCGCCTGTGGCACTGGCATCACATATGGGCGCTGGGTTCTAGTCCCAGCTGCTCCTCTTTCAGTCCAGCTCTCTGCTGTGGCCCAGGAGGGCAGTAGAGGATGGCCCAAGTGCTTCAGCGCCTGCACCTGCATGGGAGACCACGAAGAAGCACCTGGCTTCTGGCTTCGGATCGGATTGGTGTAGCTCCAGCCGTGGTGGTCATTTGGAGGTGAACTAACAACGGAAGGAAGACCTTTCTCTCTCTCTCTCTCTCTCTCTCTCTCTCTCTCACTGTCTAACTCTGTCAAATAAAAAAAAAAAGAAATGGCAACAGGTAGCTTTCGAGACAGTGAAGAACTTGGTAGGAGGGGATCAGAGTTACTTTTACTAAGGAAAGATTTCCTTTGGATGATACTTTTGGTATGGCTGACAGAAATTCCACAGTTCCTACTAGAAGGGGCCAGACCCATCCTAAAATTTTGGCCACTATTCAATGAAAAATATGTTTCAAGGGGAAGAGGAGGACTTAGTCTCAAACAGCCCTTTTCCATCCAGGACATTTCCCACACTTTCACTTCCAAGATAAATGTGCTCTCTGGAAGATGGCGGCCAAATGGGAATAAGGAGTGAAGCCTCCCTCACTTTCTTCTCTCTGCCTGATCAGATTCAAAGGGCGTCTGCACCGTATTTGGTTGTCCAAGTCCATTTTCCATGGAAGTTGTGGTTTTTCAAAAGATGTATTTATTTATTTGAAAAACGGAGTAACAGAGAAAGGCACACACACACACACACGGCCGGGGTGAGGTGGGACAGAGAGAGAGAGAGAGAGAGAGAGAGAGAGAATCTTCCATCTGCTGGTTTACTCCCTAAATGGCCACAACAGCCAGGTCTGGCGCAGACCAAACCCAGGAGCCAGGAACTCCATCTTGGTCTCTCGCATGTGTGGCAGGAGTCCAAGCAGTTGAGCCTGCTTTCCCAGGCACATTAGCAGGAAGCTGGATCACAGAGTAGCCAACACTTGAACTGGCACTCTCATATGGGATGCCAACATTGCCAGCCATGGCTTAAACCACTGTATCACAATGCCAGCTACCTCCATGAGAATTGTTTCAACTTGGATCACTCTTTGAAATACTAAAGCTAGGTTTTAGGAGAAACAGAAAGAGAAGAGGAAGAAGAATGGGAGGTAAAAACTGTGTATGTTCTGCTCAGTTCGATTGTCCCCAAAGACCACCAAGGAGCCGATACCGCTGAAAAACACATGAGAGTTTTATTGCAGGTCTGGGTCTGGGCGCTCAACAGTGGGTCTGGTTGAGAGCCCCAACTCTTCAGTTAACAGGGTTTTTATAGGGTTTTCAGAGACATCCTATACGTTATAGCACCATTCAGCAAATCATCTCATTACGCGGGAAATTCAAAGAACATCTCTAAAAATTGATTAGTGCATCCAGCAGCGGGAATGGACCAAGTAAAGGTGGTTGGTTCCATGCCTTAGCTATTGTGAATTGAGCTGCAACAAATATTGAGGTGCAAATGGTTCTTTTTTTCTCTCCCCTTTAATTCCATTTGGGTAAATTCCAAGGAGTGGGATGGCTGGGTCCTGTGGTAGTGCTATATTCAGGTTTCTGAGGAATCTCCAGACTGTCTTCCATAGTGGCTTTACCAGTTTGCATTCCCACCAACAGTGGATTGATTAGTGTCTCTTTTTCCCCACATCCTCGCCAGCATCTGTTGTTGGTTGATTTCTGTATGTAAGCCAATCTGACCGGAGTGAGGTGAAACCTCATTGTGGTTTTGATCTGCATTTCCCTGATGGCTAGGGATCCTGAGCATTTTTTCATGTGTTTGTTGGCCATTTGGATTTCCTTTTTTGAAAAATGTCTGTTAAGGTCCTTGGCCCATCTTTTTATTGGGTTGTTTTTTTTGATTCTGTGGTGTTTCTTGATCATTTTATAGATTCTAGTTGTTAATCCTTTATCTGTTGTGTAGTTTGCGAATAACGTCTCCCATTCTGTTGGTTGCCTCTTCACTTTCCTGACTGCTTCCTTTGCTGTAAAGAAACTTTTCAATTTGAGGTAATCCCATTTGTTTATTTTATCTTTGATTACCTGTGCCTCTGGGGTCTTCTCCAGGAATTCTTCACCTGTTCCAATATCTTGAAGGGTTTCCCCTATGCTGTCAGTTAGTTTCATGGTGTCATGGCGTATCTCTAGTTCTTTGATCCATGTTGAGTGGATTTTTGTATAAGGTGTAAGGTAGGGGTCTTGCTTCATACTTCAACATGTGGACATCCAGTTTTCCTGGCACCATTTGTTAAAGAGGCTGTCCCTGTTTCAGGGGTTGGTTTTAGGTCCTTTGTCGAATATGAGTTGGTTATAGATGTTTGGATTGATTTCTGGTGTTTCTATTCTGTTCCATTGGTCTATCCATCTGTTTTTGTACCAGTACCAGGCTGTTTTGATTATAACTGCCCTGTAGTATGTCTTGAAGTCTGGAATTGTGATGCTTCCAGCTTTGTTTTTATTGTAAAGAATTGCTTTAGCTATTCTCAGTCTCCTGTATCTCCATATGAATTTCAGCATCGTTTTTTCTAGGTCTTTGAAGAATGACTTTGGTATTTCGATTGGTATTGCATTGAACTTGTAAATTGCTTTTGGGAGAATGGACATTTTGATGATATTGATTCTTCCAATCCATGAGCATGGCAGGTTTTTCCATTTTTTTGTGTCATCTTCTATTTCTTTCTTTAGTATTTTGTAATTTTCACCATAGAGGTCTTTGACTTCCTTGGTTAAATTTATTCCAAGATACTTTATTGTTTTTGTGGCTATTGTGAATGGGATTGATCTTAGAAGTTCTTCCTCGGCCATGGCATTGTCTGTGTATACAAAGGCTGTTGATTTCTGAGCATTGATTTTGTATCCTGCTACTTTACCAAACTCTTCTATGAGTTCCAACAATAGCTAAGACATGGAATCAACCTAAATGTCAATCAATGGATGACTGGATAGAGAAATTATGGGATATGTACTCTATGAAACACTATACAGCAGTAAAAAACAATGAAGTCCGGGCATTTACAACAAAATGGAGGAATCTGGAAAATATCATGCTGAGTGAAATAAGCCAGTCCAAAAGGGACAAATATCATATGTTCTCCCTGATCGATGGCAACTAAACAAGCATCTAAAATGATACCCATTGAAGTGAAATGGACACTATGAGAGAGATCAGCCCTTGTCTAGACTGTTGAGGAACAACTTACTATTTTATTCCTTTTAGTATTTTGTTGTTGTTGTTGTTGTTGCTCTGTTTGTTCTACTTAATACCACTGGTTGAACTCTGTAATCAATACACAATCATTCTTAGGCATTTAAAATTAACAGAAAAGTGATGTCTGTTAAATATGGGAGTGGGAATAAGAGAGGGAGGAGATATATAGGTCGGCACATGCTCACTCGGACTTACCTCCAATGGTGGAACTAGAAATGTGCCAGGGGATTTCAACTCAATCTTATCAAGGAGGCATGTACCAATGCCAGCGCACTTGGTAAAGTGATAAGTATAAGTACATAAGTACATAGGGTAAGTGTCGAAGAGATTTCACAAATAAAACCAGTGTAAGCAAATAATGAAGGATAGAATTAAAAGGGAGAGAATGATCCTGTGGGGGAAGCAGGACACACAGCAGACTCATAGAATGGCAAACGCCCAAAACAGCACTCCTGCCTCAGAATCAACCCTTGGGACATTCGGGTCTGGCTAAAAGGTCCATGAGAGTCTCACAGGCATGGAAAGCCATGACACAGTGGCAAAAACAACCTATATGAAAGATCCTGGTGAACAAGACCCCAGAGGAAGGAACAGGCCATCAAGGAGGGAGGTGCCTTTCTCCAAAGGGAGGAAGGAACCTCCACTGTGATATGGCCTTGACTAAACAAGTTCAGAGTTGGTGAACTCAAGGGGCTACCATAGCCTAGACAGCTCATGGCAAGAGTCTCGGGTGATTGCTGATGTCATAAATAAGAGTGCCAACTGTTAAATCAACAACTGGAGTCACTGTGTACATGCTCCCCACATAGGATCTCTGTCCTTAATGTGTTTTACTATGAAACTTAAAAACAACACTGCTAGTCGAACAATACCCTATACCTTGTGCAGTTGTGAGAGTGCAGCCTGTTGAAATCCTTGCTTAGTATATACTAAGTTAATCTTCTGTATATGAAGGTAATTGAAAATGAAACTCGATGAAGGGCAGGATGGGAGAGGGAGTGGGAGAGGGGAGGGCCGCAGGAGGGAGGGAGGTTGGGGGGGAGCCACAACAATACAAAAGTTGCACTTTGTAAATTCACATTTATTAAATAAAAAAAAATTTAAAAATAAAAATAAAAATTGATGGGAGATGGGAAGTGACAATCCAGTTCTGGAAGGTTCTTTAGAAATTCAGCTCTCATGGACAAAATTTAACCCCCCCCCCAAAAAAAAAAAAGGTAGTTGGATGGCTTTTGGGGTTGATGCCTTTTAAATTGATTGGCTAAAGTATAGGGTCCAAGCTGCTAGGGTGTACATGCCAAACTGCGGTGTCTCGGGATGTTATCAGTCACCTTAACTGCCTGAAAAGACACCTGGAACTTTAGGTACTTCCCTGCTATCTGCTGATTGGCTATTGCTAGGGGAGCTTATAGCAAGGGGGGGGGGGTTTCTTTTTCTTTCTTTTTTTTTTTTTTCAGGAGCTTTTGGCTTAGGGTTGAGGGCCCAGTCAGGCTCGAGTTACAAGATGGAGGCCAGTCTCAGGTCTCTCATGTATATATCTGAAAATTGCCAAAGGAACAGAATGCTGTAAAATGTGGAATGGAAGTTGTCTGTAAAGAGATGGAGAGAAATCAGTGTGGATCTTGACACCTAGGCTTTAGAAAAGTCACATAACACTCTCATTATTTGTGTACAGCCCCTTTGAATCTTCAAAATATTGCTTATTTTGCCTTCTTTTTAACTTATTTGAGAGAGAGCTCGTGCATGCGCTTATCCACTTGTTTACCCCTCAAATGCTCATGAGGTCTATGACAGGGCTGTGGGAAGCCCAGAGCCAGGAACTCAATCCAGGTCTCCCACATAGGTGGCAGGGACCCAATTACTTGGACTATCACTATGGTCTATCAGGGTCTGCATTAGCAGGAACCCAGAGTCTAGAGTCAGAGCTGAGAAGTAAAGTTGGGTACTCTGGAGTGACAGTGAGCTCCTAACTTGCAGCTTAACCACTCGGCCAATCACCTGTCCCTAAACACTGTATTTTTATGAAAATCCATTTTGTTTTCAGAACTGTCCATACTCTTTGAGATTATTGAAACTATTCTGAACACAGTCCCAAAAATAGGATTGGAAGCTCTGGCCTAAAGCACAACGCATGCAATACTAATCGTCTAGGTTGGCTGAGAGCAGACGGATATGGGTGTGCCTCCTACAAAGTGACGCCGGCTGAGTGAGGGATTCTAGGGTGAGCTTCTAGTTGGACACATACATCAGGCTTGGCCAGCAGGCCAAGGCAGAGGCAGAAACACCAGGCAGAGGTCTGATCGCTTCTGCACCAGGACCAGCGCACACCAAACCTCTCCCACTGAACATTTGGAAAGGCTGTTCCGTGATGCCCTCCATGTGATGTTTCTGTGGTTCTACTAAGGCCTGGCTTCAAAGGAAGACACCAAAAAACAGATGTTTTCATGTATTTCCTCTGTGTTTGCTTCACAGTGTCCCTGATATTGACTACCCTCTCATATTGAATATCTTAAGAGAGATGCTCAGAGTTTCTGGCATTTCTGTAGACATGTTTTGTTGATTTCAGAAAATAAATACTATAGGTCAACTTGGAGAATTGTTCCTATTATCACAGAAATATTTCTTGTTCAGGATCTGATTTTCAGAAATAGTATGAGGTAACCTCAAAAAGTTCCTCAAAAATGTATATTATAAAAAAAAAGCTATGTGTCGATTTCAAAAAGTTTTTTTAAAGGTTTATTTATTTGAAAGTCGGAGTTACACAGAGAGAAAAGAAGAGAGAGAGAGAGAGAGAGAGAGAGAGAGAGATCTTCCATCTACTGGTTCACTCCCCAGTTGGCCACAACGGGCAGGAACTGTGCTGATCCGGAGCCAGGAGCCAGGAGCTTCTTGCAGGTCTCCCACGTGGGTGCAGGGGCCCAAGGACTTGGGTCATTTTCTACTTCTTTCCTAGGCCATAGCAGAGAGCTGGATCAGAAGAAAAGCATCTGGGACTTGAACTGGTGCCGATAGGGGATGCCAGCACTGCGGGCAGTAGCTTTACCTGCTACTCCACAGCGCCAGCCCCTCAAAATTTTTTGCACCAAAATAAATTTATCTTTTAATTACATTTTTCACAACATTTTTTGAGCACCTTTGTACATGGAAAAATGAAGAAGAGGAAAAAACTGAACTTTTCCACCATTTACAACTGGTTTGAGATTCATTGTCACCTGCTCCAGTACATAACAAACTTACAAGAAATGGTCTGTCTGCTAGTAGGGCTAGCGTTGTGCTGTAAAGCAGCCTCCTGTGATGCCAGCATATTATATGGGCACCAGTTTGAGTCCCACCTGCTCCACTTCTGATCCAGCTTCCCACTAATATGCCTGGGAAAGCAGTGGAAGATGTTCCCAAGTATTTGGGCCCCTACTCCCATGTTGAAGACTCAGATAAAGCTCCAACTCCTGGCTTTGGCATGACCCAGCCCTGGCCATTTGGAGAATGAATCAGCTGATGGAAAATCTCCCCCTCCCTGCTGTCTGTCTGTCCTCTCCCTGTAACTCTACCTTTAGAATATGTAATAAATCTTTTTTAAAAAGAAAAGTGATCTGCCTGCAAATGAGCTGTAATTTCAAAAACCACTATTCTTGAAGACAAGCTAGCTTTTCTTTGTTCTCAGATTGCTGCAGTTGTAGAAATGCAAGAACTGAAAAATGCTACAAATTCTGACTCCAATGATTTGAATGCTAGACCCAGTGGTTTGAGACAAATGCCTTCATCATGGACTGCTCAACTGAGTGTGGAACCAGATCAGTTTCCAAGTAGAGTGCTTTCTTCTCCTCGTCCACCATCACTTACTCCTCAGTGTTCTTCTCTCTGGCTTCACTGTTTTCCTTTCATAAAGACAGGATCTAAGAATATTTAGGTATTAGGTAACCCAGCAACTGAAATGAAGCAGCAGCATTCAGGTGCTATTAAGACCAATTATGGGCAGGCGCCGTGGCTTAACAGGCTAATCCTCTGCCTTGTGGTGCCAGCACACCAGGTTCTAGTCCCGGTTGGGGCGCCGGATTCTATCCCGGTTGCCTCTCTTCCAGGCCAGCTCTCTGCTATGGCCCAGGAAGGCAGTGGAGGATGGCCCAAGTGCTTGGGCCCTGCACCCGCATGGGAGACCAGGAGAAGCACCTGGCTCCTGGCTTCAGATCAGCACGATGCGCTGGCCGCAGCGGCCATTGGAGGGTGAACCAATGGCAAAGGAAGACCTTTCTCTCTGTCTCTCTCTCTCACTATCCACTCTGCCTGTCAAAAAAAAAAAAAAAAAAAAAGACCAATTATGTTATTATTCAAAAAGCCTAGAGTGAAGAGCATTTGGTGCAGTGATTAAGACATTGCTTGGGAGGCCCACATCCCATGTCAGAGTGCCTGGGTTCATGTCCTGGCTCTGCTCCCAATTCCACCTCTCTGCTAATGTCCTCCTTTGGAGACCGCAGGTGATGGCTCAAGTAATTGGTTTCCTGCTACTCATGCTAGAATCCTAGTTTGAGTTCTGGTTCCTGGCTTTGGCCAGACACAACCCCAGCTATTGCAGATATGTGGAGAGTAAATCACAGATGGGATATCTCTGCATGTCTTTTTCTCTCTTTCTGTCACTCTTCCTTTCAAACAAATGAAGCTAAATAATTTTTTTTATTTTAAACCAGAAAAATAAAGATGTTCCAAACATTGTGCATTTAAAAGATATGAATAAGGTTGTTTCAGGCTACTGAATAGTCACTTGGCAGTAGACTCATTCATAAGAGGAAAACACAAAACTCACATTGGGATCTTTAATATCCCATGCATTTAAGTAGAAATTTGCATTCCAACAAAATGATTTCTTTAAAAAGGAAAAGGGGACTTGGGAATCTTCTCTGTTTGCTAATCCAGATGATTCAAGTCTTAAGCGCTACATTTTAGTCAGGAAAGTGAACAAAAGGAAGAACTCAGAAACACAAACGCTATTGCCCAAAGCATCAGTGATAAAAGCTGTAACTACAATTCGAAGGAAAGATTGTAGAAATATGTCAAAATGTCTTTCACTACATTTAAAAGGACCTTATTGTTTGCGAATTAAATTAAATGAAGTCTGTATACTGGGATACATTAGTGTAGATGTCTGAAGAGTCTTGGCTCTTTTTTATGTATAATTTGTTTGAGAGACAGAATGAGAGAGAGTAAAAGACAAAGACAGCAAGGAAGAAAGCGCCCATCCCCTGTTAACTCACCAAATGCAGAAAAGGGCCAGGAATGAAAAAGATTAAAGCTAGGTCATCCACATGAGTGTTAGGGACTCAGTCACTTGAGCAGTCAGCTGCTACCTCCCAGAGTGCAGGAAACTGGAATCAGGAGCTGAGCCAGGACTGAAACAGAGGCACTTTGACAGGGGGTGCACACATCCCAATGAGAGTCTTAACCACTGGGTCAATGCCCAGCCTAAATTTTGATTCTTAAGAATACCTGTCTCAGGGTTGGCATTGTGGCATAGTAGGTTAAGCCATTACCTACCATACTAGTATGCCATATGGGTGCCAGTTCAACTTCAGCTGCTCCATTGCCTTTTTTTTAAACTTTTATTTAATAAATATATATTACCAAAGTACCACTTTTGGATTACAGTGCATTTTCCCCTTCAAAACTTCCCTCCCACCCACAGCCCTCCCATCTCCCGCTTCCTCTCCCATCCGATTCACATCAAGATTCATTTTCAATTCTCTTTATATACAGAAGATCAATTTAGTATATACTACGTAAAGATTTCAACAGTTTGCACCCACACAGAAACTCAAAGTGTAAAGTACTGTTTGAATACTTGTTATACCATTGATTCACATAGTATAACACATTAAGGACAGAGATCCTACATGGGGAGTAAGTGCACAGTGACTCCTGTTGTTGATTTAACAACACTCTTGTTTATGGCGTCCGTAATCACCTGAGGCTCTTGTCATGGGTTGCCAAGGTTATGGAAGCCTTTTGAGTTTACCAACTGCGATCTTATTTAGACAAGGTCATAGTCAAAGTGGAAGTTGTCTCCTCCCTTCAGAGAAAGGTACCTCCTTCTTTGATTGCCTGTTCTTTCTATTCTTTCTACTGGGATCTCACTCACAGAGATCTTTCATTTAGGTTTTGTTTTTTTTTTTTTTTTTTTTTTTTGCCAGAGTGTCTTGGCTTTCCATGCCTAAAATACTCTCATGGGCTCTTCAGCCAGATCCGAATGCCTTAAGGGCTGATTCTGAGGCCAGAGTGCTATTTAGGACATCTGCCATTCTATGAGTCTGCTGTGTATCCCGCTTCCCATGTTGGATCCTTCTCTCCCTTTTTTATTCTATCGGTTAGTATTAGCAGACACTAGTCTTGTTTATATGATCCCTTTGACTCCCAATCCTATCATTATGATCAATTATGAACTGAAATTGATCACTTTGACTAGTGAGATGGCATTGGTACATGCCACCTTGATGGGATTGTATTGGAATCCCCTGGCACGTTTCTAACTCTACCATTTAGGGAAAATCCGATGGAGCATGTGCCAAACTGTACATCTCCTCCCTCTCTTATTCCCACTCTTACATTTAACAAGGATCACTTTTCAGTTAAATTTAAATGACTAATTGTGTGTTAATTAAAGAGTTCAACCAATAGTATTAAGTCGAACAAAAAAAATACTAAAAGGCATAAAGTATTAAGTTGTTCCTCAACAGTCAGGACAAGGGCTGTTCAAGACATTGTTTCTCATAGTGTCCATTTCACTTCAATGGGTTTCCTTTTTGGTGCTCAGTTAGTTGTCACTGATCAGGGAGAACATATGATATTTGTCCCTTTGGGACTGGCTTATTTCACTCAGCATGATGTTTTCCAGATTCCTCCATTTTGTTGTAAATGACCAGATTTCATTGTTTTTCTTTACTGCTGTATAATATTCTATAGAGTACATATCCCATAATTTCTTTATCCAGTCTACTATTGATGGGCATTTGGGTTGATTCCAGGTCTTAGCTATTGTGAATTGAGCTGCAATAAACATTGAGGTGCAGAAAGCTCTTTTATTTGCCAACTTAATTTCCTTTGGGTAAATTCCAAGGAGTGGGATGGCTGGGTTGAATGGTAGGGTTATGTTCAGGTTTCTGAGGAATCTCCAGGCTGACTTCCATAGTGGCTTAACCAGTTTGTATTCTCACCAACAGTGGGTTAGTGTCTCTTTTTCCCCACATCCTCGCCAGCATCTGTTGTTGGTAGATTTCTGAATGTGAGCCATTCTAACCAGGGTGAGGTGAAACCTCACTGTGGTTTTGACTTGCATTTCCCTGATGGCTAGTGATCCTGAACATTTTTTCATGTGTCTGTTGGCCATTTGGATTTCCTCTTTTGAAAAATGTCTGTTGAGGTCCTTGGCCCATCTCTTAAGTGGGTTGTTTGTTTTGTTGTTGTGGAGTTTCTTGATCTCCTTGTAGATTCTGGTTATTAATCCTTTATCTGTAGCATGGTTTGCAAATATTTTTTCCCATTCTGTTGGTTACCTCTTCACTTTCCTGACTGTTTCTTTTTCAGTACAGAAACTTCTCAATTGGATGTAATCCCAAATGTTAATTTTGGCTTTGACTGCCTCTGGGGTCTTTTCCAAGAAGTCTTTGCCTGTGCCTATATCTTACAGGGTTTCTCTAATGTTCTCTAATAATTTGATGGTGTCGGGTTGTAGATTTAGATCTTTAATCCATTTGAGTGGATTTTTGTGTAAGGTATAAGGTAGAGGTCTTGCTTCATGCTTCTGCACGTGGAAATCCAGTTTTCCCAGCACCATTTGTTGAATAGACTGTCCTTGCTCCAGGAATTGGTTTTAGATCCTTGATCAAATATAAGTTGGCTGTAGATGTTTGGGTTGATTTCTGGTGTTCCTATTCTGTTCCACTGGTCTATCCATCTGTTTCTGTACCAGTACCATGCTGTTTTGATTACAAGTGCCCTGTAGTATGTCCTGAAATCTGGTATTGTGATGCCTCCAGCTTTGTTTTTGTTGTACAAGATTGCTTTAGCTATTTGAGGTCTCCTGTGCCTCCATATGAATTTCCAGCTTCTCCACTTCTAATCCAGCTCTCTGCTAATGGCCTGTGGAAGATGGCCCAAGTGCTTTTCCCTTGCACCAATATGGGAGGCCTGTATGAAATTTCTGGCTTCTGGCTTCTACCTGATCTAGCCCCTAACATTGCAGCCATTTGGGGAGTGAAGTAAATCAGTGGTTGGAAGATTTCTCTCTCTCTCTCTCTCTCTCTCTCTCTCTCTCTCCCTATCTCTCTGTAACTCTTCCTTTCAAATAAATTTTTAAAAAAAATCTGTCTCTATTTTTGGAAATTCTAAAAGTTAACTGGTTACTGGTAATAGTGGCATGGATTTTTCCCCTGCATGTTAATATTATTGAAAACTAAGTACATTCTTTAAATAATTTCCCTAAGTAATTATGATTTCCTGACTTGAAATCCCTTAAGGCCAGCTCCGCGACTCAATAGGCTAATCTTCCACCTGCGGTGCCAGCACTCCAGGTTCTAGTCCCAGTTTGGGTGCCAGATTCTGTCCTGGTTGTCCCTCTTCCAGGCCAGCTCTCTGCTGTGGCCCAAGAGTGAAGTGGAGGATGGCCCAAGTGCTTGGGTCCTGCACCCGCATGGGAGACCAGGAGAAGCACCTGGCTCCTGGCTTCGGATCAGCACAGTGCGCTGGCCACAGAGCTCCAGCAGCGGCGGCCATTGGAGGGTGAACCAACGGCAAAGGAAGACCTTTCTCTCTGTCTCTCTCTCTCTCTCACTGTCCACTCTGCCTGTCAAAAAAATAGATTAAAAAAATCCCTTGAATCTTTTAAAAGTTGGAAGTGATCTGATTTACTTGACCTCCAATAACTTGGAGATTTTCAAAGAGGATAAAATTATAATTATTTTTAAAGATTTTATTTATTTATTTCACAGATAGAGTTACAGACAGTGAGAGGGAGAGACAGAGAGTAAATTTTTCCATCTGCCGGTTCACTCCCCACATGGTTATAACGGCTTGAACTGGGCCAACCCGCAGCCAGGAACCTGGAGCCTCCTCGGGCTCTCCCACATGGGTGCCGGAGTCCAAGCACTTGGGCCATCTTCTGCTTTCCCAGGCAGAGAGCTGGATTGGAAGAGGAGCATCCAGGACTAAAACCATCACCCATATGGGATGCCGACGCCATAGGCAGAGGATTAACCTACTGTATCACAGTGCCAGCCCCATAATCTTTTAAATTAAAATAGTCATAGTTTGAATCATACATGTTGAACCTTCTTAAGCTTCTCTTGAGATGATGAGTTTATTCTTAGAGACTGATTTTGATGTTAAGTGCTGCAAGTAGTATTTAAAGAATCTTCTTGACAAGTTTTGCCTACATTTGCTATGTAAATATATATGCCTGTCATTTGTGCTTCATTTGTTTCTTATTACATTTGTTCTCTGCTCCTTTGTAAAATAAAAGTGCCTTTTTAATTCGGGGAAAAAAACTTACCTGCTCTCACAGGTTCTCACGAAATTTTTGTTCTAGACCTAACAATTCTGGTCTAGAGCTTCATACCAATGACTTAGTTAAGTGTTTTGACTATTTATAGCTGTGTAACCAATTACTCCTAGTTTAACTTCTTAAAACAACAAATATTTTGTATCTCATGTAAGTTTCTGAGAGTCAGAAATCTGGGAGCAGCTTAGCCAAGTGGTTCTGAATCAAGATCTCCCACGAAATTGGAGCCAAGTGGTATTATGGGTCTACAAAACTCAAGTAGGCAGGAGAAGCCACTTCTAAACTCACTCATGTGATTGCTGGCAAGCCTCAGTTCCTCCATGGCTGTTGGCCAAAGATTTCACTCCAAGTCACATGGGACTCACTAGAGAGCTGCTAGAAACATGGTAGCTGGCTTTGTTGGCAAGGATACGGAGTAACTGGAGCTCTCATACATTATTGATGGAAATGCAAATGGAATAGTCACTTAAGAAAACAGTTTGGTAGTTTCCTATAAAATTAAATATAGCATATATTTATATACATGTATATAAACATACATTTATGTTGTGATCCAGTTATCTCTCTCTTAAGAATTTAGCCAAGTGAAATTAAAATATATTTCCACACAAAAGCCTATATATGAAAGTTTATAGAAGCTCTAGGTGTAATATCCAAAAACTAAAAATAATTAAATTGTTCTTCAGCTAATGAATGAACAAATAATGTATAGCATGTCCATAGAAAAGAATGCTATTCTGCAATAATAAAAAAAAAAAACTACTGACACATGCAACACTATGGGTGAATCTCAAAATCATTATGCTGGGGCCAGCATTGTGGTATAGTGGGTAAAGCCATAGCCTGCAACATCAACATCTCATATGGGTGCCAGTTCATGTCTGGGCTGTGCCACTTCCAATATAGCTCCCTGCTAATGTCTTGGGAAAAGTAGTGAATATGGCTCAAGTGCTTGGGCCTCTGCCATCCCTGTGGGAGCTTCTGGCTCCTGGATTTGGCCTGGCCCAAGATTGGCTGTTACAATCATCTGGGGAGTGAATCATTGGTTGGGAGATCACCTTCTCCATCTGACTCTGTCTCTCTGCAACTGACTTTTGAAATAAATAAATAAATAAATCTCAAAAAAAAAAAATCATTATGCTAAGTGAAGGAAGCCAGACACAAAAGACTAACAGGCTGAGGTTGGTGCTGTGGCATAGCTGGTAAAGCTGCTGCCTGTAGTACCAGCATCCCATATGGACACCAGTTCAAGTCCCAGATGCTCCACTTCTGATCCAGCTCTCTGCTATGACCTGGGAAAGCAGTAGAAGATGGCCCAAATCCTTGGGCCCCTACACCCACATGGGAGACCTGAAAGAAGCTCCTGGCTCCTGGCTTCAGATTGGCGTAGCTCCGCCCATTGTGGACATCTGGGGAGTGAACCAGTGGATGGAAGACCTCTCTCTATCTCCCTCTGCCTCTACCTCTCTGTAACTCTGCCTTTCAAACAAATAATAAATTTTTTAAAAAACTAACAATCTGACTCCATTTACATATCTAGAAAAGGCAAAACCATAGGGAGAGAGGACAAATTAGTGGTCTGAAAATTTGGAGGGGCCGGCGCTGTGGCACAGTAGGTTAATCCTCCACCTACTGTGCCGGCATCCCATATCCCATATGGACACCAGTTCTAGTCCTGGCTGCTCCTCTTTTGATCCAGCTCTCTGCTAGGTCTGGGAAAGCAGTAGAAGATGGCCTAAGTACCTGGGCCCCTGCACTCACATTGGAGACCTGGAAGAAGATCCTGGCTCCTGGCTTCAGATCAGCTCAGCTCCAGCCGTAGCAGCCATTTAGGAAGTGAACCAGTGGATGGAAGACCATCCACTGTAACTCTACCTCTTAAATAAATAAATAAATCTTTAAAAAATAATTGGAAAAAGCATTGAACACAAAGGGTACAAAATAAGTGTTTTCTATCTTAAGTAAATGCTAGTTACATGACTGTAGTCACATATTTTTGTAAATATTCAAACCTATATCTATGTTAGAAAGGATAGATTTTATTGTATATATATATTACACAACAGTAGACTTGACATTAAAAAAAAGAGAGCATCCTAATCAGAGGTAACAGCAAGAGAAAAGAAATGGAAGTATGATAATGTGGTACACACAAGCAATTACGCATATTTCGATATTATAAGTTATGACTTTTTTTTTTTTTTTGGGCAGGCAGAGTTAGACAGTGAGAGAGAGAGACAGAGAGAAAGGTCTTCCTTCCATTGGTTCACCCCCAAAATGGCCACTGCGGCCAGCACGCTGCACGGATCCAAAGCCAGGAGCCAGGCGCTTCCTCCTGGTGTCCCATATGAGAGACTTGGACCATCCTCCACTGCCTTCCCGGGCCAGGAGCAACCAGGAAAGAATCCAGCACCCCAACTGGGACTAGAACCCGGGATGCTGATGCCACAGACGGAGGATTAACCAAGTGAGCCACGGCACCGGCCAAGTTATGACTTTCAAAACAGGAAGTGGCAATCCATAGATTCCTGACTTTCTCACGTACATCTCCAGCTTTGACCTCAAACTCAGTATATCTAACACTAAAGCCTATATCCCTCTCTCCCCGAAAGATATCATGATGGCTGTTGATTGTGTTTGCCTTCTACACACCAAGACTCTAAAGCTTGATGTCATTCTTGAGCCTTCTACATGGTCCATCAAATCCATGATGTTCTTACGCAATACCATGGTTTTTGTGGCTTTGGTGGTGGCAGAAGTGGCACCATGAAGACAATAGTAGTTTTCCATTTCTCTCATTCCATTCTTCTCAAATAAATAAGGCTTTATTTCTCATCCCCAGGTTTGCATGGCTGTCCCCTAGCTGTTTTAAGCTCTGGTCACTCTCCCTCTTGCCAGATGAGTCTCTCCACCAGTCTCATTCCACCATGTCCTAATCAACAATGAACTCAAGATTCTTGTCAGCAGAAAGACTCCCTATGCCTGATCTCAATTTACTTTTTGTGTTTATTCCTCAATGTATTCAGATCAATATATTGCCAGAGTCAGCTAGTTTGATTTGTTCATTCCCCCATGTGAATCTCCTTCAGGACACATCTTTTTAAAATTTTTTGTTTGTTTGTTTTCATTTTATTTTAAAGGCAGGGAGACAATGAGACAGTCAGAATTATCCATCCTATGGGTCACTCCCCCAAAACCTACAATAGCCAGGGCTGGACCAGGCAAAAGCCAAGGGCCTGGAACTCCATCCGGATTTCCTGCATGGGTAGTAGGGAAGGATACATGTTAAAGCTCTGCCTGAGGTGCCCTCTTCTTCTCCCTCCATATATTTAAACCCTCCTATTTCACTAGGACCCAGCGTGAATCTCATCTCTCCACTCTTCTTTTCTGCCCCCAGTAGGATTCTTCAAGTCATACTTTCTTCTATCCCCAAACTTTACAGCCCCAACTGTTCCACCCATTTGGGATTTTGATGATTCTATTGATAAAGGTGGCTTGTATGATGGGGCTTCAAAACATTGGTAGACAAATGGAATTAAGAGACAGTGTGGGGCCAGCACTGTGGCGCAGCGGGTTAACTCCCTAGCCTGAAGCACCGGCATCCCATATGGGCGCAGGTTCGAGACCCGGCTGCTCCACTTCCGTTCCAGCTCTCTGCTGTGGCCTGGGAAAGCAGTAGAAGATGGTCCAAGTCCTTGGGCCCCTGCACCCACATGGGAGGCCTGGAAGAAGCTCCTGGCTCCTGGCTTCAGATCGGTGCGGCTCTGGCCATTGCAGCCAATTGGGGAGTGAACCGTCGGATGGAAGACTTCTCTCTCTCTCTCTCTATGCCTCTCCTCTCTCTGTGTAACTCTGACCCTCAAATAAATAAATAAAGCTTTAAAAGAGAGAGAGAAGAGAGAGAGAGAGAGAATTTCCCATGAACTTTTTGAAGACGCTTGGTGTTTCAATAGCCCCTGGATGGATGGCTTCAAAGTGCTTTCTGATTCATCATCCAGTTTGAGGTTTGATCAACAAACCTATCAGACTATCCTTATTTCACAGGTTAAGAATCTAGGGCTCTGCGATGTACAGTAGTTTGGCTAAGATCACACAGCTAGATAGCAGATTTTTCTATTTATTTTTAAGCTGACAACATGAAGACAGAGTCAGAAAGCTGATTCACAATCAAGAAGAAGAGGCAGGTCTGTTTTTAGTGGAAAAGAAAACATTTAAGGTCAGAATTTGATCATGATTACACTCACACAGAGCACACTGTCTGCTTGGCCTTTGTCAGATTTATAGGATACATTAAGGGCAGAATTAAATCTAAATAGTCAAAAAAAAAAAAAAGTTTGAGCTTAAAACTGGGAAACTGTACGTTAGCAAGCACTTATTTCTGCCTTTGCAACTGTTGGAGCTGACTGTGTGGGAGAGTTAACTGCTGCGTAAAATGTGGAATTAAAATCAAAAAGCTCTTATGTATATTTTTAGAGAACAGAAACAATTAAAATTAAATGTAACTCAAAATCCAGTTAGTAGAGTTGGCATTTAAATTGGCTGTTTAATTAGCAAAATTCTATATGATTAAAGTAGTCACTTGAAAATGTCTTTCAAAAGCAAAGCATTTTAATATGCTCCAGTTCTTAGATGATCTACATAACTTGATCTCTGTGTACCCCTCTGGAATTGACTTGTTCTGCAGTTTGAGCTAACGAGCTCCTGGACTAATTCTTTGGAAGGGAGTTTATCACACTGAAAACAGAAAGTGACTCTCATTTGACAATAAAATATACTAGGCCTCAAAATACTGTTGGTTACCTTCAGTTCATAAAGGGATATAAGGGAGAAACTTTTTCTTTGTGTTGAAATCTTTAAAAAAAAAAAAAAAGATTGGCACTGTGGCTCACTTGGTTAATCCTCCACCTGCAGCACCGGCATCCCATAAGGGTGCCAGGTTCTAGTTCCAGTTGCTCCTCTTCCAGTCCAGCTCTCTGCTGTAGCCCAGAAGGGCAGTGGAGGATGGCCCAGGTGCTTGGGCCCCTGCACCCGCATGGGAGACCAGGAAGAAGCACCTGGCTCCTGGCTTCAGATCGGCATAGCTCCGGCCATAGTGGCCATTTGGGAGGTGAACCAACAGAGGGAAGACCTTTCTGTCTCTTTCTCACTGTGTAACTCTATCTGTCAAAAAAAAAAAAAAAAAAAAAAAAAGCTTGATGATTTATTAAAAAGGCAGTGTTACAGGGCTGGTGTTGTGGCATAGCAAGTGCCTTTTCCTTTTAAAAAAAAATTTTGGAAATATGCACAACTTTCTCCCTTTTTTAAAAGATTTATTTTATTTATTTAAAAGAGTTACGCAGAGAGAGAGAGTGAGAGAAAGAGAGAGAGAGATATCTTCCATCCGCTGGTTCACTCCCCAGATGGCCACAATGGCCTAAAGCCAGGACCCGGGAGCTTCTTCCAGGTCTCCCACATGGTGCAGGGACCCAAGGACTTGGGCCATCTTCTGCTTCATTCCCAGGCCATAACAAAGAGCTGGGTCGGAAGAGGAGCAGCCAGGACTAGAACCGGCGCCCATATGGGATGCTGGGGCTTCATGCCAGGTCTTTAACCCACTGTGCCACAGCGTTGGCCCCATATGCACAAGTTTCATACTGTTTTAGTCATGACCACATCATGTAAAGCACCGACAATTTCTAGAGGGCTTGAGAAACTATGGTGTGAAAATATCAAATTTTCGTATTTAAACCTAATGAGGGCAATAGACTTGTTTCAAATGAGAGATGTGCCAGTAACAGCGCTCCCCTACTCTAAGGTATTCGTAAGGAGACAGAACAATTTTATTCATTCTCCTCCACCTCCTCTTCCTCTTCATCTTCTTCCTTGTCCCCTTGGTCTTCCTTTTCTACCATTTTCCAGGCAACTTTGGCAGGACGCTTTGCCCCATCAAACTTTCCTTTAGACTTATAGTCAGCAACATCCTTCTGGTACTTCTCCAGCTCTGCTGCCTTAGTGATGCATGGCTGCTTTTCACTGCCACTCAGGTTATTCCACATCTCCAACAGCTTTTTGGCCACATCTCCAATGGAGATTCCAGGGTCTGTATTTTGGTACTGGGGCAGAATTCTGAATAGAACAGGAAGAATCCAGATGGTGGTCATTTAGGGGCATTTGGGTCCTTTTTTTTTTTTTCCTTGCTCTCCTTAGCTGGTCCATAGTCCTTCATTTCCCAATCATAGCATACTGTATCCACCTTCGTCATTCCATCACATTTAGAGTTCTGTTTCCCAGATATTGTCTTCCACCTCTCAGAGCACAGCTTGAAAAATTCTGCAAAACTGAGATTTGGGTTTTTCTTATGTTCTCCTTTCTGCAGGTCTGCACGAAGGCATAAGCAGACATCTTGCCCTTTGGCTTCTTGGGGTCACCTTTAGCCATCCTGACTGTAATGTTCACTAGTCTGGGCAGCTCAGGGTATGGTGCAGCTCAGCACTCCCCAGCCTCCAGCCTTGTGCTAGCTGCCTCCATGAGAGCCACCTTTAAACTCTTATCTTACAATCCATTTGAGTGATTGAGTGGGTGACTTATCTTTGAGGGTGTTGGTGAATCAGAGAATTCTTGCAGTTGTAATCCTGCACTAAAACACTTGTCAAACAAAGGACATGTTTTTTAAAAAACTTTTTTTTTTTTTTTACAGGCAGAGTTAGACAGTGAGAGAGAGAGAGACAGAAAGAAAGGTCTTCCTTCCATTGGTTCACCACCCCCAATGGCTGCTACACCGGCGCTGTGCCAATCTGAAGCCAGGAGCCAGGTGCTTCCTCCTGGTCTCCCATGCGGATGCAGGGCCCAAGCACTTGGGCCATCCTCCACTGCCTTCCCCGGGCCACAGCAGAGAGCTGGACTGGAAGAGGAGCAACCGGGACAGAACCGGAGCCCCAACCAGGACTAGATCCCAGGTGCCAGCGCCGCAGGTGGAGGATTAGCTAAGTGAGCTGTGGCACCAGCCTAAAAAACTTCTTATATGGTGCCGATGCTGTGGCGTAGCAGGTAGAGCCGCCACCTGCAGTGCCGGCATTCCACATGGGCTCTGGTTCCGGTCCCAGCTGCTCCACTTCTGATCTGGCTCCCCACTGATGTGCCTGGGAAGGCAGTGGAGGATGGACCACGTCCTTGGACCCCTGTACCCAAGTGGGAGACCTGCAGGAGGCTCTTGGCTCCTAGATTTGGATCGGCACAGCTCCAGCCATTGCAGTCATTTGGGGAGTGAACCAGCAGATGGAAGACCGCACTCTCTCTTTGCCTCTCCTCTCCTTCTCTCTGTGTAACTCTGACTTTCAGATTAGTAAATAAATCTTTAAAAAAAAAAAAAAAACCTTCTTATATACAAACATAAGGAGGTCTTAAGAAAGGATAGTTAATTCAATCCTGCTATTCATTTAGACCAAAACCTATGACCAGTAGCTAAGAATCCAGTCAGATTTTTTAATTCTACAGGGCAAACAGTAGTCAGTTGCACATCAATACATTTCCTCTTCCTGTGCACCTAGCTAAACTATTTCCCAAGTTCCATGCAACTAAAAATGATACCATATGAGCCATGTTGTAGAAGGGGTCCAGTCCCTAAAGGACTGGATACAACTGACTCTCAGCACACCATGGTACACGGCCCCACACCTCCCTGCTCCCAGCACTGACTGCACTACTCTTTCAATGAGAGTGAGAAATAAATCGCTATTATCAAAAGCCACTGAGATATGAATGATTATTTACTAGTTGGAGTTTTTGTCCTGGCTGCTAACTCTACATCCCTCAAAAAAGAAATTGCCACTATGACTACAGACAACAATGAATGTCTAAGTAGTGTTGCCTCTATCCTTTTGTGAGAGTTTCCTATGCTAGAAGCCAGTAGATTCTAACTTTTGGGAAGCCAAGAATATTTTTGAACCTAAGAAAAATCCATAAGCCCCTCTCCTCAGGAAAATAAGCAAACACACATGTGCTCAAAATTTTATCTAAAATTGCAAGGTATTTTTCGGAGCCTCAGAAATCTCCATAGACCTTAGGCTTATAACCCTGCTATTAGCAATTAGTGTACTAGGGACGTAAAGGAGTCTTGAATAAGAAACAAGAGTGTGTTATTTCCAAACTTTCCAGTTTGACTCATCTCCCTTTTTCATACAGAGCTGCCCAGTCATATTCATGTCTTTGATCTTTGAATTTAAAAAAGCACAGAAAATTTATGCCTTCAACATTGCTTTTTCTCTCCCAAAGCAGTCAGTGTAATCGTCCCAATGCCAAACATCAATCCTGTGAGCATGCGTTTAGATTCCTGCATCAGTTGTCAACAGTCTCTGCCTCAGAAGCATCAGTAATGTGATGGTCAATATCCTATGTCAGCTGCTGTGCAGTTATTTTTGCAAACAGGATCTTAACTCCTTGGCCTGACTCTAACGGATTTTTCAATTTTGTTCTTGTCAATCTACCAATCTTTCATGCCTCTCTGACCTTGCCTGGAATGTCCTTTGCCTTGACTGTCCAGGAGTTCCTATTATCCTCTAATATTCAGCCCAAGCATCATCTTTTGAGAACCATCCCTGGCCCACCCACTCCTTCTGCATGAACCATCTCCATGAATGCTCACAAGGTATTTTTCATGCTCCTGTCACAGCACATCACACACAGTTGGGATTTACTGATTCATCTACCATTGCATGCTTAGCTCTTTTGGAACTAAAATTGTGTTTTAGTGCATATTCTTTACACCAAATAGTGCCTGACACAGACTGAAGCTTGTCACCTTCTCAAGGAAGTCAACTTCAAGGCAGGTAGCAAAATATGAGAAAGACATCCAAATGTAATGTTTCATCTTTTAAAGGCATGCATAGAACAATACTTAAAGCACTACGGAAACACACAGGATGGATCAATGAGTTCTGTGAAAATGAAAAGTTGTAGAAAAGAAAGGTGGTGAAGGAGACGTTCCAGGGTAGGCTTGACAAGGCAGGGAGCTTTGGAATTTGGCTTTGAGAATTCTGTTAGAGTTTGCAAGAGAAAAGTAACATGGATTTATATAAATTCTCCCACTGGGACCCATGAATGGGGAAGATCTCTAGTCCACTGTTCTATAACTTCGTGGCAGAAACCTTAGGTCCTTTCTAGACTTTCCTGCCTTAAAATTGACTCTGAATCAGCTCCTTCATTTGTCAACCACAGGCTCCTCAGAGTTTGGTCTTCAGGATCTTCTTGGTTCATCTGAATTATTGCTTGCACTGGCCCAAGACTGTGGCTCAGGAAGTCTGTCTTGTCTATGAGCTTGTCAGTGGTGTAAATTTGATTTCTGTTATTTTGGCTTGGAAGCACTAGAATGAGTTACCCCACCTGCAGTAAGCATTTTAATAAATACTAAATCCATTAACCTTCTTTAGCTGTCAGTCTCAGAAACCTACCTAAAATTAATTTAGGCAAAAGGGTAAAGTTTTTGGAAAGATTGTGGTGTCTCGTTTAACCAAACCATGAGATGTGAAAATACACTTGGACCTCAATGCATCTATTTTTTTCTCACATTAATCTGTTCTAGGGACTCCATTCCTTTCTCTTCATATTAGACCTTTCTATGACTCAAGAAATGTGCCTGAGGATGGATCCTAAACCTCATATATCAGAGCTTCCATCATCACTATGGAGGATTTTTTTCATATGCAAGGGCAAAAAATCCAGGAGGACATTGGCGTGATTTAGGTCAGATTCTAACTCCTGGACCAACTGTGAGAGGCTAAAGATGTCCATATCCAAATCCCTGGGATTTGTGACTATGTTATCTAACATAGTTAAAGGGACTTTTCAGATGTAATCAAGTTAAGGATTTTGAGAGAGAGAGATTATCCTGGTTTATCTGAGTGGGCTCAACGTAATCACAAGGGTCCTTTTAATAGGGAGGCAGAAGGATGAGAGAGTGAGAGAGGGAAGTTGGATGGAAGCAGAAGTATGAGATGAGAGATGTGACACTGCTCATTTTTTAGGTGGAGGAAGGGGCTGTGAACTTAAAAGGATAGATAGCCTCTGGAAACTGGGAAAAGCAAGGAAATGCACTCTCCGCTAGCGACTCGGAGGGAAGAAAGATCTATTAACACCAACTTTATCCCAGTGAGACTGACTTCAGACTTTTGACCACCAGAGCTGTGAGATGATAAATTTATGTTGTTTTAAGCCAGAAAATTGGCAATATGTTACTACAGTGTTAGAAAACAATGCACCAATTAAATATGGCCAGGGTACATGCCTAAGGTTTGCTCAGCCTGAGTTGGATTCTGACCCTTTTATTTTCTATTACTAAAACCACCCATAAATAATGTCTATGCTCTAAGCTACATTAGAATGTCAACAGTTACTGAGCTTTTATTGTTATTTACACTATGAATCTCCCTTGAATACAGTCTTCGTAATCTAACATAGCATGATAAATTGGTAAACTAAAGGAAAATATTCTAATATGTTGACTTTCTGGGTAACTTTAATGTGTACTATGAAAAGAATTAAATAACACATATGTAATATAATAAGATGGCATTATAATATATAGCTCACTATTGAAGCACATTTATTGGATATCTTCTATGAACAAAAGACTATTCACCACACTGATGATGGATGAACAAAGATTCATACGTAAACAAAATATACATGATCCCTGCCTCACAGAGCTTATGGTGGAGTAGGGGAGATAAATACCAAACCAACTCAGATAAATATCATAATCATGTACTGAAAGAAAAAAGGAAGCAAAACATGAAGAAAAATGCAAAGAAAATAAAATTTAGTTGGAATACAGACCACAGAACTTTTAGAATTGTCGATCTCTTCAGGTTTTAAGGAAAACAGATCAATCAGATATTTCTTTCATTCTTGGAAAATTGAACACTTACCTTTCCCCAAGAAAGGCCCACTTCCTGTCCTTTTACCTTTTTTATTTTTTTATTCTAAGCAGTCCATGAACGATCAATGGTGACTTCCTATGACTTCCTGTGAATTTAAGTGTTCTGGTGTGCCAGTCATTAAGGTATAAACATATTTATCTAAAGGGAAATAGCCCCACTAAATGTATTTAGCACAGATATTGGATGTGCTAAAAGGTACATATGGGAGATAAATGTTAAAAAATATTGGGCTGTATTTCTACATTAGTATCATTATAGCTGATATGTTTATTCCTTTCCCATTTTATCTCAAATTGAATATTTGGACTGGGATAAAGTGATTGTTTTTCCTTTTTTAAAATTCTTTTACATAGCTTTCTCAAAGTCCATCTCTCCTGTGACTGGATGGGAAGGTAATGAAATCAAGTATCTTCCTGGTTTCGTGTCTTCTAAAATTGAGCCTTGCTGTTTCAAAGGCAAAGCTGCTCCTGTTTTATAGCTAAGGAAACAGGGATCAGAGAAAGATCCAGAGGAAGTATTTCACCACACCCTGCCCCCAGGGTTGCCTCTCAAACCTCTCCCTTGAGTGGCCACCGAAACACTTGTAGCAAAGCCAATGCCCGGAACCTGTGCCAGTTGAAAATAGTCAACATGGCCACTGCCTGCATCTCTTCAATGACCGACAGCATATCATAATCATTGTAATAAATTCATCATGCTGGCACTCTAATCACTCCATGGTCCTGATGCCATGACATTTCTGAGGCTTCCTAAAAAGGCCAGAAAATGAACAGTCACCGAGTTCCTGGAAATCACTGCCCTTTCCTAGGAAACTCGACCCAAAGCGCTACACCTGTGCCTTCAGATCACGTAAAGGGATGAGCCCTCCACTCCCTCTTGAGGCGTACTTTCACTTTGCTAGTAAATCTTACTCCTCTGCTAGTCTTTATCTGTATCTTGTGCCTAAATTCTTTTATGTGTTTGAGACAATCTGAAGCCCTCAGGCCCCCAGCGTTCTCCCCTCCTGCGAGCAGGCTGCTAATTATGTGTCTGCTGCTTTCTCTCCACAAACTGCACACTCTTTCTGCATGTAATTTGATAGAATTGCAGGAGTCAAAAAAAAAAAAAAAGCTTCACTAATTTTAAGAAATCTACAACAAAACTAGAAGAGACTATCAGCTTCTTCTTATTCCTTACTAATGGTTTTATCTTCTTCATCGTCTTTTTAAGGAGAGAGAAAATCTCTCTCTCTCTCTCTCTCTCTCTCTCTCACACACACACACACACACACACACATTTTGAATTACAACAGCATCTGGATTTAACTATCAAGATCTCATAAAGGCCAGT